>NC_086453.1:87348512-88059762 GCF_028390025.1 Pseudophryne corroboree | reverse complement strand
TTACGCACACAGCCTGAAGGTCATTTAATACAATATTTTTAATAACTTTGAGTATTAAACAAAGTTTGTGTACATTGAGCCATCAAAAAAACAAAGGTTTCACTATCTCACTCTCACTCAAAAAAGTCTGTATTTCGGAATATTCCGTATTTTGGAATATTTGGATATGGGATACTCAACATGTATTGGGTTTCTTTGAATCCTTCTACCCCATTAACCACAGGCAGTTTTTGAAAACTTACTGGAATGCAGTAGGGATACTGATAACTGCCCCCCCCCCCCGCTGCTTACCCTCCGCTCCCCTACATCCTTTTGTGACAGAGTCAGTGGCTATAGCCCATAATTTATTAAGTTTAGCAGAATAAAAAAACAAAGAACATCATTTTTGGTGGAGTTAGGCAAGATAATACACGCCTATTTTGTGGACCTGCTGTCTAGGAGATTCTGAAGGGTATTACCAAAGGTCAATTAAAGAGGGGGGGGGGGGGGGGTGATGGTACATCAAGACCCTGGCCACTTGCCTAGTAATCTGGAAAGTTTGCTACTGTCTCTGGAGTCCAGAATACACACCCCACATCTCCCTTGAAATTCGGGATCTCCCTGGACATTCTGAGAGAGCAGGGAAGTATGGGTAAGATTGAAAAATAAAAAATAAAATTACAATTTGAAATCTTCCATTAAGGCAGGTCCTCTTGATGGCACTCATACCAATGAGACATTCATCCAGAATGGGAATCAGCAGAGACAACCTCTCAGGGCAGAGGGCTCTTTCTGAAATTCCTAGCAATGTTGTCCAGTCCCCTCCCCTTTCACATTGGTATTAATTCCATCAGGGGACCCATTGGGGTGGAAGGTCAAGGGAATGGAGGCACATACATTAGTCTTTATCTTACCTAACGCCACCCAAAATGATGCTTGGTTCTGGTTGGAGTTACCCTTTAAGACCAGCGATTCCTGAGCTAACATAGGAAGCAGTTCTGAAAAACAGGGAAGAGTCAGGGGTGAGCAGAGAGAGTATGGAGCCAAAGAGTCACCATTCCCTTACTGCATCCGCCACAAACTGTGTTGGTGAGAGCCAGAAATGGCAGACAGGCATCCCAACACATGGTGCTATCCATGGGCTGTATGAGGTTCTTCTGTAAAAAAAAAAAAAAAAGTTAAAAACTAAAACGTGTGTTTTAGGATTTTTTCTTTTCTTTTTTAAACCCAGGACATGAAGGGCAATTTTTTTCAAGAGGCCTGGCACCACCTTGTTAATCTGACGCGTGTTGCACACCCCAAATATACCATACTATGCTATCATGCATCGGAATGAATAGCAATGCAGTTACTGTACTGTCTGGTTTTAAGTGGCTTGCTGGCAACCTTACGATAACCATGGGCACAAACACCCACATTCATAGTTTCTCTTCACCTCCACCTAAATTTCTCTATGTACGTAATATTCCATCTAACATGCAAAAAACAATCATTTGGAACAGGAAGCAAAAGATTTTATTTATTACAGTTTGTTCACATTTTTCTTTGGTTTGTAAGTAATTGTTTATTTGACGTGTTCATTAAACACTTTACACCTCTAATGCGCACAACTGACATAAATAAACTATGTAAGGGAACAATTCAATGACTATAGCTTATCAACAGGGAGACCAGCTCTCAAGAATCTTATAGTGTACACACCATGGTGGAAGCCATTTTGTTGTTTTCACCAACATTCAAAATACCTCTCTAGGAACTAGTGTCATCACAAGGACACAAGGCACGGCACATCGCCTTAGTGATGCACAGGCCATAGGACTACAAGATGGCTGCCTTGATTACATGCAGGTGACAGGTACTGTTCAATAGTGATATCACAATTACACGATACTATTAAAGAAGTATCTGATTGCAGGTGGAGGGAGTAACAACACAAATATATGTCAAACAAAACTACCTTGCCTATTTTGTAAATAAATTTTACATATAGTATTTTTATACATAATTTGAAAAGGAAGCGTAAATTTATTTCAAAACGTTTACCTGCATCCTAACCAGGCTTGGATGATAATTGAGATGTTTACTGAAATTGATTTGTTTTCATCTTTACAAATCAGCTATCCATCTACGGCACAGGTTCTCAAGCTTGGTCCTCAGTACCCCAAACAGTTCATGTTTTCCAGGTCTCCTCACAGAATCACAATGGAATAATTAGTTCCACCTGTGGATCTTTTACAGTGTGTCAGTGAGTAATGAGTACACATGTGCACCTGCTAGGTGACCTGGAAAACATGACCTATTTGGGGTCCTGAGGACAGACTTTGAGAACCCCTGATCTACAGTCTACTCTGTTCATCTTTCAATAAACTGGGTTTAGTGGTCTCAGACACGTGTTTCAATAAAACACATTATATTAGTGGCTTGTTTCTCAAGTACAATATTTTGTATTGAAATTAGAATGTATTATTTGCAGTGACAGGGACTAATCATTTATAGTTGCTCTTCTTTCTGTTTAATAGTCCATAGCCACAATACATGTAGCCTATAATTTTCTGTACTTCCTAACCCCACTTACTGAATTAGCAGTTTTCAGAATTCAGTCACAAGATGGTAAGCAGGTATGGTTTGTATATAGAATCAATGTAAGTTATGCCAACACTCAGTATCAAAAACAAAGACTTTCTAAATTGATAATTCTCCATTAACAGCTTGTATTATCACTGGACTGGTAGCAAAACTGGAAAAAAAAATTACTATGCACATCAACCATATCTCATTTAAGGACAGACATGATTTTAATTTTTGTGATTCCAAAAGGGAGTAGCCAACTAAAATGTATGTTTTTTTAAACATACTTTCGTTTCTAAAGGGCCCCATACACTACAACGATATGTCTTAGGCTGAAGTCGGGTGCAATTTCCCTTGAACTCCCTCCGGGACCTTACCGGGAGTGATTCCATATGATTTGGTGCTTTTGTGCTATTTTTGCATAAGATATATCGCATGCGATTGATGAAGCCGCTATAAATCGCATGTGATATACTGTATGGCATACAACTGTACCATAAGATATATCTGATGGGCTGAATTAGAGTGCTAGGGGGGCTGGGAGTGAACTGAGAATGCCAGTCAAACTTCCCTGTGATACATTGCATGCAACTTTTTCCATACGGTTCCATCCAATTCCGATATATCATTAGTGCAACACCAACGACCTAGGGGCTCTGATCCAATGCTCAAGGGACCGCGCATCAGATCGGATGTAAAACACATATCATTTGACACTTTTCATAAGATATCGGCCCGAAAGGTCGAAATTGCATGAAATCGTGCAAAATCGTTGTAGTGTATGGGGCCCTTAACTTTACTAGACTGACATAATTTCCATTCTCATATGTTACAATTAAGTAGAGAGAAAGTAAGACTCTTTTGAGGGTGCACTCAAAGCTAATTAGCAATAATGGTGGTGTGATAAGTATGTAAAACATAACTTTTAATAGAGAAATTTAAATTATGGTATCCACAAAAAACAAACAAAACACATAACATATAAAATGCTTGGGTCTTACGATTAGCACAATTATAATAACCAAGAGAAACTCCTGAATGCAGGTGTAAGAACCCAAGATGCCAATCTAGCAAACTGGTTGCAAATTTTTTTTTTTATATTGTTTGAAATCCATGTATAAATCTTGTGCCAATAGGTCAAGGTATAACCCTAAATGTGCCAACCAAAGTTTCTGGAGGTGGGTGGATAAAGGACTGAAAAAGAAAAGAGCAGTGATTCTGCTGTCAATGTTATGCAGGGAATCAGGGACTAATGAATGGTTCTACTCTACCCGGTATTCCCTGGTGGTCCCCCACCAAGTACTGACCAAGCCCAACACTGTTTAGTTTCCAAGATCAGACGGTATTGGGCGTCTTCAGTGTGGTATGAGAGTAGATAGTACGAATGCATCAACTCCCTGGATCACTGATGAGAGATCACCATAGGGAAAATTGACTGTAGAACAAGGTAGGAAATGATAGACAGGTGGATCTGCTGCCAACGTTAGGCGGAGAGGGAGTAAATACACGAATACTGGCCCATATTCCCTCTCAGGATCATTGGCGAGAGTCCACAAATCAGGAGAGGTAATTGATTGAAATGGATAGTAGTCGTTTAGAGCCACAATTATATCAATACACAATGGGTAGAAGAGACCCACAATCCCATACCAATTTTTGACACAGATAATAATTGGTATATGTATACCGTATGGACACTAGCACACATATACAATACCTCTAAAGTTGAGGTTCACTCACAATGAAATTGTATATACTTGTCAATATGGACATATGGGAATTTCTCAAATAATAATTACTCAGTTTGGTCCATTGATCTGAGAACGTATATATATCAGAGACAGTACGTAGTTAACCTGCACAGTAGCTGAAGACTCAGCTTGTATTTAGGCAGTGAGTTTGCTCCTATTTAGTGTTGACAATAAAATAACAGATCTGATAGAAACAATGAAGGACTATTCTGAATTGAAATACAAAATGATCAAATAAAGATAACAAGTAATATGTGTGACAAATATTCTGTAGTAAACCTTATGTGGTTCTATCCAGAATTAGAATATAACATTGATTGGCCGCACGGCAAGGCTCACAGATTAATCCCGTTATGTGGTTAGACAAAGTTGCACAAATGCAGAAAGGAGACCTTAATGGTAACACGACCAAAGTGTCAAATAGCACTATTGGTAAACCTGTCCCAAGAAAGTCCAGGCCGTCAGTCTAATATTCAGCTATCTGGGGAAAGTCCGAGCCATGAATCAGACAACCAGCTGCAAGGAAAGGCAGGAAAACTGAAGACTGGTTTCACCCGCTCACGGGCTTGATCACTTCTGAGGGCCCGATTCAGATTTCTACCCAAACCTGCTGGTTTTATGCACAAAGCCGATGGTTAGTAATCTGTGTAATCGTGACCTATGGTCATGACTGTGGTGCTCAGACGCAGCACTCTGATCTCACAGATGCATACAGGAGGAGTCTATCTCCTGCAGACGCCTCCTGCTGTATTTGTATTTTATCTGTATTGAATTGCACAGCTGCTTCCTTGCTCTTCCCTGTGGCTGTGCAATTCCATACAGATCGGAATCAGGGCCCACAGTGCGGAAGAGGAACAATCATTAGTAAACCAATGGGGCTCAGACTTGAAATGCCATGGCTTGCGTTTTGCCAGGCTCACTTCTGTGTGTGCCAATCATGACATATATTGACGTGGTTTCCTTCAACATGAAAATAGCAAGCAAAACATAATGCTTCTAATATACTGCAAACAAAAAGAATATGTTAGATAATTTATAATGTTTTGCTTGAATCTCAGTAATTGTGTTAAACTAACCAGAAAAGCTTTCAGCTGCAATAAGTGGGTCACTGGGAGCTACAATCTGAAAACCATGAATACTGATTTAGCAGCATGAGCATGTAAAATATTTATTCCACGCACTTTAAACACTATCAACTCAATACAGATCAACCCGATAACAGTCGACAGCCAAGAACAATCATGTAGCTCTGGGTCATGAATGACTGAAGCAATTAAAAATCATATTCTACTTAAACCGCAACATCCTTATCTCCAACATCCTGCTGCTATATCCCAAATGCCCCGTCTTTTATCGTCCTGTGGACTAGGTCATAAGTTCCCATGTGTACAGAGTCATTTATAATAGTTATTGCTTAATAGGCACCAAATTGCTTGCATAGGTTTAATATATGGGCGAGTTTCATTTTCTGACATACACACTAAGGTAAATTTACTAAGATGTGAGTTCTATTTAAGATGTGATGTTGCGCATAGCAACCAATCAGTTTCTAATTCTCATTTATCTAGCACCTTCTAGAAGATAATACCTGGAATCTGATTGGTTGCTATAGGCAACATCCCATCTTAAAGAGAAATCCCATCTCAGTAAATTTACCCCACTGACTCAGTGAGTGGATAGCGCAGGTTTTGTGGCTATGTATGTACGACAGGCGTATACGGGCAGTGAACAGGCATTCTGTGACACTTGCAAAACATGTCGCCTAAAGGAGTTTGAAGTTTGGTGTACAATAAATGGTGAATTTTGAGATGCATTGTGCATGAATTGCTATTAAAGGACCCTGATACACCTAGCTCTGTCCCCAAGAATATAATTACACAAGCAGACAGGTCAGTGCTCTGCATTTCACACATCAGCAAATGAAACAGTTAATTGGCCAAAGCTTGTTCTAGTCACAGCAACATCAAAATAGTTTTCCAAATGCCTACATCTATGGTCCGTGGTAGAATGCTAATGGTAGCAACTGGTGGGGCTGAGTTAAGAATAAAACCACCCTATAAATCTTTCTGTTATTCTTTTGCCTGAACCTTGTGCTGCAGACATAACTAATATCATTACCAAACATATATTATTCCTTAGTGGTCCTTCTACAAATAATCTAATTTTCAAAATCTCCTGCTAGGTTACAAAATATGGCCACCAATTACATAGATGCAAGCACACAGCTCTTGGTAGGTCATGTGATGTCAGAGAACAGGATGATGGGGAAAGTTTTTCAGTCCACATGGCAGACAGAGCTCCTCTTCAAAGGCTCTCTGCTCACTACATCATGTGCCATGTGACTGTGGTTGCCATGGTGTTGCATGACATAACGATAACATTATTTTTATCAAATTTGAGCCTGATAGAAATTAGGTCATCACACACACCTAAAGGTGCAATACACACGGTGCGATTTGAACTACCAATATAGACTATATAGTGTCTAATTCAGACCTGATTGCAGCAGCAGGGGTCAGTATCACACGAAAAAGTAGACTGAGCAGGCAGGTCAATTTTGACTAGAAAGTGTACAATCTAGTTTCTAGTATAGTCAAAATTGTACACAGCCAAAATTGCATTGTGTGTAAAGTCAATATCGGTGGTTCTGGGCTCCGGGTAGTTCAAGGGAAATTGCAAAGTCAAAATCGGCCCTTAGACAGAATCGCACTGTGTTTATGCACCTTTACTGTAGTGTGTCACATGGGCATCCTAGGTCTGAGTGCATGCGACGCAGTGACAGGAAAGAAGAAGAAAAGACTGGCAATGGGGTAAGTTTAATGGGGCAGTAGTGAGAGGGACTGAGGTGACCTGGAAGTTCCCAGGTCCATTTATTTACTAGTCATTTAGAACAGCCATAGAAACAAAGGACAAATTGTTGAGCATTACAGGTGAATAGAGGAGTTTCTCTCTGGGCAAGCAATGCAGGACGACTTGCATTCAACTCTGAATTGGTCCCACAATGCATAGAATCACCATATAGCAAGGACATCATGCAGTACTGTGCGGCCTGTTATTTGGTCGCGGCTACAGTCAATATGATAAAGGGCAGAAGCCACTGTCGGAGGCTGGTGCAGTGTAGCAGGACAGCGTCAGGTGAGCTGGCTGATCAGTAAGTCAGTGGTAGAGGAGAGATCTATTCGTAGAATGTTACTTCTGCAGGCTTCGCTTTAAAACACTAATATGAAAATAAAAACGTGAGCCTATAATATAGTACCTGCTGGGGAGTAACACTAGAGGTAAACAATAAGTGGCACAAACACAAAAGGCCCTCTTGTTCCCAGCCAGCAAATGTATCAAAGATTTTGTATGAAGTGCACGTTCTAATTCAATTGCACGAAGAGGAAAGATCATTTCAGTAACATGCCCAGTTTCACCCTCACATTCTGGCATGTAGTGTGATTGCAGCATGTAACCAGCTCCCTCCAAGTGAACAAGGTATGCGGTGCACATGGGCCCCTGGGTCTGGGGGAGAGGGGTTTCACACATCGCACACCCTACACCCACAAAATGATCCTTACTTTTCCGGAGTCCCGCATCGGCACTGCAGCAGCAGAAATCACTGTGAAAATAGTGCTGTGCCCAATTTCCCCTGACATTTGCGCATGCACAGTAGAGAAGTCACTGGGAACATGGTGCAAGCGCCATTTCAGAAGACACTGACACAACCTGCGCCCGTGCAGAAGACACTGACACAAAACCAGAGTTTACTGCATTCCTAGGGAAGAAGGTGCCTGCACGGGGTCTGCATATGGACCCCCTTCTCTCTTAAACAGCCGTCTCCCTCTAAATAGTAATGATAGGATTAGACAAATTCCTAAAACAATAAAATATCCTTAGAATCAATGACATTATAAAAGGCAAAAATATACTTGTATGTTCATACTGACCGGGCACCATCACATTAAACATCCGGTCATGAAGGGGTGAAAGACACAGCACACATGAAGGAGTTAACATTGCATAAAAGTATGGGCCCATGTGACTCATGTGTATACGAACATGTATATACATTTACATGTCAGGATCATTCTGCCTAGCTTCTAGCTGCAAAAATCACGTTTTTATAGAACAATGCCATAAGTCACCTTCCCAACCTACCGGTCACATATCCCATTGATGAGGCACAGGCCAATCTATGAAGCCCACCTAAAATCTACCTCAGAGAACAAATATCGCAGATTAATCAGCCACTTGACACAAGCAGCTTTTATGCAGTCATCTTCCCCGCTGCATGGAGGTTATCTAAGGCTTTGTCCTTCTATGCTCTACATGAGTCTCAGATACGCCAACGTGGGACACTCCTGATCTATTGTAGATGTACTTATGAAAAATGAATCACATAGTCATATGTTCCTAACATTCCAAATAACAAGTATGCAAAAGAAAAACACTTTGGTCCTTTGCCACATTTTACAACTGTTTAGTTACTGTATGTATAAATGATGGGTTTGAAACGACGGCCTATAAAATACACTCCTAAACACAGACGGCCATTAAAATGTGCAGTGGTTAGACAATCTCACACAAGTAATAAAATCCAGTAGTACCACATTCTAAAAGGGCAGTATTCTATTGTTCTCCCCCCCCCCCCCCCCTCCACACCTGTGCACACCCGCCGGCAGCTATTGGAAATGGGACTTTTTGAGTTGCGCTCATTAGTTTTGTTGGGTTTAGACGCGTACGCGGCCAGTGCAGTAAAAAAAAGAACAATTGAATATCGTCCTGCGATCTCCCGTCACTTTACATGGCAGACCGGGCACAATATTACAATTGAATACTGCCCAATATATTATTCAGACCTGACCAACAGCTCAATTAAATGAAGAGTATATTTATTGAATTACTTCTGTGCGGGGAGGATAATTCAGTGTTGTAACTTTTTAACATGAAGCTATAGTCCTTTTCTCCATTAGTCTGCCCTATAACTCATGATTCTCCCGATCCGTGGGGGGAGCATTTTATTTGGCTATCATAATAAAATAAGAATTTACTTACCGATAATTCTATTTCTCATAGTCCGTAGTGGATGCTGGGGACTCCGAAAGGACCATGGGGAATAGCGGCTCCGCAGGAGACAGGGCACAAGAATAAAAGCTTTAGGATCAGGTGGTGTGCACTGGCTCCTCCCCCTATGACCCTCCTCCAAGCCTCAGTTAGAATACTGTGCCCGGACGAGCGTACATAATAAGGAAGGATATTGAATCCCGGGTAAGACTCATACCAGCCACACCAATCACACCGTACAACTCGTGATCTGAACCCAGTGAACAGTATGATAGAACGAAAAAGAGCCTCTGAAAAGATGGCTCCCAACAATAATAACCCGAATTTTTGTAACAATAACTATATACAAGTATTGCAGACAATCCGCACTTGGGATGGGCACCCAGCATCCACTACGGACTATGAGAAATAGAATTATCGGTAAGTAAATTCTTATTTTCTCTAACGTCCTAGTGGATGCTGGGGACTCCGAAAGGACCATGGGGATTATACCAAAGCTCCCAAACGGGCGGGAGAGTGCGGATGACTCTGCAGCACCGAATGAGAGAACTCCAGGTCCTCCTCAGCCAGGGTATCAAATTTGTAGAATTTAGCAAACGTGTTTGCCCCTGACCAAGTAGCTGCTCGGCAAAGTTGTAAAGCCGAGACCCCTCGGGCAGCCGCCCAAGATGAACCCACTTTCCTTGTGGAATGGGCTTTTACCGATTTTGGCTGTGGCAGGCCTGCCACCGAATGTGCAAGCTGAATTGTACTACAAATCCAACGAGCAATCGTCTGCTTAGAAGCAGGAGCACCCAATTTGTTGGGTGCATACAGGATAAACAGCGAGTCAGATTTTCTGACTCCAGCCGTCCTGGAAACATATATTTTCAGGGCCCTGACCACGTCAAGCAACTTGGAGTCCTCCAAGTCCTTAGTAGCCGCAGGTACCACAATAGGTTGGTTCATGTGAAATGCAGAAACCACCTTAGGTAGAAATTGAGGACAAGTCCTCAATTCTGCCCTGTCAGAATGAAATATTAAGTAAGGGCTTTTATATGATAAAGCCGCCAATTCTGACACACGCCTGGCTGAAGCCAGGGCTAACAGCATCGTCACCTTCCATGTGAGATATTTTAAGTCCACAGTGGTGAGTGGTTCAAACCAATGTGACTTTAGGAAACTCAACACAACATTGAGATCCCAAGGTGCCACTGGGGGCACAAAAGGAGGCTGTATATGCAGTACCCCTTTTACAAATGTCTGAACTTCAGGTACTGAAGCCAGTTCTTTTTGGAAGAAAATCGACAGGGCCGAAATTTGAACCTTAATGGACCCTAATTTTAGGCCCATAGACAGTCCTGTTTGCAGGAAATGGAGGAAACGACCCAGTTGAAATTCCTCTGTAGGGGCCTTCCTGGCCTCACACCACGCAACATATTTTCGCCAAATGCGGTGATAATGTTTTGCGGTTACATCCTTCCTGGCCTTGACCAGGGTAGGGATGACTTCATCTGGAATGCCTTTTTCCTTCAGGATCCGGCGTTCAACCGCCATGCCGTCAAACGCAGCCGCGGTAAGTCTTGGAACAGACAAGGCCCCTGCTGGAGCAGGTCCTTTCTTAGAGGTAGAGGCCATGGTTCGTCCGTGAGCATCTCCTGAAGTTCCGGATACCAAGTCCTTCTCGGCCATTCCGGAACCACGAGTATAGTTCTTACTCCTCTCCTTCTTATGATTCTCAGTACTTTTGGTATGAGAGGCAGAGGAGGGAACACATACACTGACTGGTACACCCACGGTGTTACCAGAGCGTCCACAGCTATTGCCTGAGGGTCCCTTGACCTGGCGCAATATCTGTCTAGTTTTTTGTTTAGACGGGACGCCATCATGTCCACCTTTGGTTTTTCCCAACGGTTCACGATCATGTGGAAGACTTCTGGATGAAGTCCCCACTCCCCCGGGTGAAGGTCGTGTCTGCTGAGGAAGTCTGCTTCCCAGTTGTCCACTCCCGGAATGAACACTGCTGACAGTGCTATCACATGATTTTCCGCCCAGCGAAGAATCCTTGCAGCTTCTGCCATTGCCCTCCTGCTTCTCGTGCCGCCCTGTCTGTTTACGTGGGCGACTGACGTGATGTCGTCCGATTGGATCAATACCGCCTGACCCTCACCAGGATCCAATCCTGAATGCCGAATCTGCGGCCCTCTAGAAGATGAGCACTCTGCAACCACCACAGGAGGGACACCCTTGTCCTTGGTGACAGGGTTATCCGCTGATGCATCTGAAGATGCGATCCGGACCATTTGTCCAGTAGATCCCACTGAAACGTTCTTGCATGGAATCTTCCGAATGGAATTGCTTCGTAAGAAGCCACCATTTTTCCCAGGACCCTCGTGCACTGATGCAGACACCTGGCCTGGTTTTAGGAGGTTCCTGACTAGCTCGGATAACTCCTTGGCCTTCTCCTCCGGGAGAAACACCTTCTTCTGGACTGTGTCCAGAATCATTCCTAGGAACAGAAGACGTGTCGTTGGAATCAGCTGCGATTTTGGAATATTTAGGATCCACCCGTGCTGACGTAAGACTACCTGAGATAGTGCTACTCCGACTTCTAACTGTTCCCTGGACCTTGCCCTTATCAGGAGATCGTCCAAGTAAGGGATAATTAAGATGCCTTTTCTTCGAAGAAGAATCATCATTTCGGCCATTACCTTGGTAAAGACCCGAGGTGCCGTGGTGCTCCCCAGCCTCTCAGGCTTGCATCCGTGGTGAGAAGGGTAGATTGGGACGTGGAGATAAGCATCTTTGATGTCCAGAGACACCATATAGTCCCCTTCTTCCAGGTTCGCTATCACCGCTCTGAGTGACTCCATCTTGAATTTGAACCTTTTTATGTAAGTGTTCAAGGATTTCAGATTTAAAATTGGTCTCACCGAGCCGTCCGGCTTCGGTACCACAAACAGCGTGGAATAATACCCCTTTCCCTGTTGTAGGAGGGGTACCTTGATTATCACCTGCTGGGAATACAGCTTGTGAATGGCTTCCAGAACTGCCTCCCTGTCGGAGGGAGACTTTGGCAGAGCAGACTTCAGGAACCGGCGAGGGGGAAATGCCTCGAATTCCAGTTTGTACCCCTGCGATACTACCTGTAGAATCCAGGGATCCACTTGCGAGTGAGCCCACTGCGCGTTGAAATTCTTGAGACGGGCCCCCACCAAGTCTGAGTCTGCTTGTAAAGCCCCAGCGTCATGCTGAAGACTTGGCAGAAGCAGGGGAAGGCTTCTGCTCCTGGGAAGCGGCTGCATGGTGCAGTCTTTTTCCCCTTCCTCTGCCCCGGGGCAGAAAAGAGTGGCCTTTTGCTCGCTTGTATTTATGGGAACGAAAGGACTGAGTTTGAAAAGACGGTGTCTTTTTCTGCTGATGTGAAGTGACCTGGGGTAAGAAGGTGGACTTTCCAGCCGTTGCCGTGGCCACCAGGTCCGAAAGACCAGCCCCAAATAACTCCTCCCCTTTATACGGCAATACTTCCATATGTCGTTTGGAATCCGCATCCCCTGACCACTGACGCGTCCATAACGTTCTTCTGGCAGAGATGGACATAGCACTTACTCTTGATGCCAGGGTGCAAATATCCCTCTGTGCATCACGCATATATAGTAATGCATCCTTCAAATGCTCTATAGTTAACAATATATTGTCCCTATCCAGGGTATCAATATTTTCAGTCAGGGAATCCGACCACGCGACTCCAGCACTGCACATCCAGGCTGAAGCGATTGCTGGTCGCAGTATAACACCAGTATGTGTGTATATACTTTTTAGGATATTTTCCAGCCTTCTATCAGCTGGTTCTTTGAGGGTGGCCGTATCAGGAGACGGTAACGCTACTTGTTTAGATAAACGTGTGAGCGCCTTATCTACCCTAGGGGGTGTTTCCCAACGTGTCCTAACCTCTGATGGGAAAGGATATAGTGCCAATAATTTATTAGAAATTAGTAGTTTTTTGTCGGGAGAAACCCACGCTTTATCACACACCTCATTCAATTCATCTGACTCAGGAAAAACTATTGGTAGTTTTTTCACCCCCCACATAATACCCTTCTTAGTGGTATTTGTAGTGTCAGAAATGTGCAATGCCTCCTTCATTGCCGTGATCATGTAACGTGTGGCCTTACTGGACATTACGTTCGACTCATCACCGTCGACACTAGACTCAGTATCTGTGTCTGGGTCTGTGTCGACCCACTGAGGTAACGGGCGTTTTAGGGCCCCTGACGGTGTCTGAGACGCCTGGACAGGCACTAATTGATTTGCCGGCTGTCTCATGTCGTCAACAGTTTTTTGCAAAGTGCTGACATTATCACTTAATTGTTTAAATACGATCATCCAGTCAGGTGTCGACTCCCTAGGGGGTGACATCACTAACGCAGGCAATTGCTCCGCCTCCACATCATTTTTTTCCTCATACATGTCGACACACACGTACCGACACACAGCACACACACCGGGAATGCTCTGATAGAGGACAGGACCCCACGAGCCCTTTGGAGAGACAGAGGGAGAGTCTGCCAGCACACACCCAGCGCTATATATATATATATACAGGGATAACCTTATATAAGTGTTATTCCCTTATAGCTGCTGTTTATATTGTCATTTGCTGCCAACAGTGCCCCCCCTTCTCTTTTTTACCCTGATTCTGAAGCAGGACTGCAGGGGAGAGTCAGGGAGCCGTCCTTCCAGCGGAACTGTGAGGGAAAATGGCGCTTGTGTGCTGAGGAGATAGGCTCCGCCCCTTCACGACGTCCTTATCTCCCGCTCTTTTATGTAAAAATGGCAGGGGTTAAAATACATCCATATAGCCCAGGAGCTATATGTGATGTATTCTTTTGCCACCTAAGGTATTATCATTTATATTGCGTCTCAGGGCGCTCCCCCCCCCAGCGCCCTGCACCCTCAGTGACCGGAGTGTGAAGCGTGCTGAGAGCAATGGCGCACAGCTGCGGTGCTGTGCGCTACCTTAGTCTGAAGACAGGATTGTCTTCTGCCGCCGATTTCACCGGACCTCTTCGTCTCTTCTGGCTCTGTAAGGGGGACGGCGGCGCGGCTCCGGTGACCCATCCAGGCTGTACCTGTGATCGTCCCTCTGGAGCTAATGTCCAGTAGCCTAAGAAGCCCAATCCACTCTGCACGCAGGTGAGTTCGCTTCTTCTCCCCTTAGTCCCACGATGCAGTGAGCCTGTTGCCAGCAGGACTCACTGAAAATAAAAAACCTAAATTAAACTTTTATTCTAAGCAGCTCAGGAGAGCCACCTAGCCTGCACCCTTCTCGTTCGGGCACAAAAATCTAACAGAGGCTTGGAGGAGGGTCATAGGGGGAGGAGCCAGTGCACACCACCTGATCCTAAAGCTTTTATTCTTGTGCCCTGTCTCCTGCGGAGCCGCTATTCCCCATGGTCCTTTCGGAGTCCCCAGCATCCACTAGGACGTTAGAGAAAAAGGTGTTTATATTTCATGAGAACAGTTGGTTTCTGCCAGTCAGTCAGCACCTCAGAGCTCACTGCTGCCAGAGGAAGCAGGGGGAAAGGTTTTAAGCTTTGACTGTACTCTGCTTCATACATCGTTTGTTATATAACTGATAACAGTATAACACTCAATCAACTGTATATACTTTCTAGCAGCTTTAATCTAAACTGTGAGGAGAAAGTAACAAATCCATGTGTGTAACGGGTAGCCAGACTGATATATACGTTAAAGACATGTCATGTTTGCACATTTATAGTATACCATCTCAACTTAAAAAGATGAAGGCAGCCATTTTGTGGGCTGAGCTTTTACTTATAAACTTATCAATTCACCCAGAATCAGTAACATCACAAAACGGCAGAGGCGGCCATTTTCTGTCCTGAAACAATATTCATAAGAATGCAGGCTTCAGAGATCAGGAATTAACAGATCTACTGATCCAAAGCTCAAAATGGCTGCCTTCAAACATACAGGAAACAGATGAACTGTACGTAACCTGCTATGAATAATCATCAGTAGCAAACTAAGAAATTATAAAAATACATGTAATATTTTAAACTGCTCAGCCTCACTGTCATACCTGCTGTCATTAAACTACCTAGGCAGTAGCAATATGCAAAGCTGTATTTTTGAGTATCAGTCTCTTAGATCAGGGGCGTCTCATTAGGCTAAACGCGGCCCACCCCCTGCTACTAACTGGCCCTCTGACCGAAAGGAAGTTTGGAGTCTTGGATCCGCCACTACATCCCTGCTCCTCCACCTGGGCGAGTGATGAAAGCTGCACCTGGCCTGGAGGAGCAGAGGCGACACCCCGAGTAGAAGCAGGAGCCTGCCCAGATATCTTACCTCTAGGCCAACCCCCAACCCTCCCCCACGACCTCCCACACAGCTGTAGAGTCAGTGAGAGGGTGGAAAAGGGCAGGAGGCTGCTTCTAAGTAGAATAAGGACTAGGCCATGAGGAGAATGGAAACCTGGGTAGTAACTGGGGATATTATCTGAGAGAACACAGGCACTGGGGACTGTATATCAGGAGGAATCCTGGAGGATGGGGGCAGGGAGTATAATTTAAGGAGGTGTGATGCCAGGGCCAATATCTAAGGGGAATAGGAAGCAGGTACAGTATCTTAGAGGAGGAGAGATACCACAGCCTGAGGATAATACAGACCACAGTCATTATCTGATGGACACTATCTGAGGATATAGACCAGGGACTCTCGTGTGCAGTAATTACCGGATTGCCGGGAGGATAACTGTGAAAGAAAAATTTGTGACACTCCGTTCAAAGTCATTGTCTTAATATGGCACACCAAGAAATAAAACGTTTGGGCGCCCCTAGATGGTCATTTGAAAAAATAAGATTTTACTTACCGGTAAATCTATTTCTCGTAGTCCGTAGTGGATGCTGGGGACTCCGTAAGGACCATGGGGAATAGACGTGCTCCGCAGGAGACATGGGCACTTTAAGAAAGAATTTAGATTCTGGTGTGCTCTGGCTCCTCCCTCTATGTCCCTCCTCCAGACCTCAGTTAAAGAAACTGTGCCCGGAAGAGCTGACTTACAAGGAAATGATTTTGGTAATCCAGGGCAAGATTCATACCAGCCACACCAATCACACCGTATAACTTGTGATATACTATCCAGTTAACAGTATGAAAACGACATAGCATCAGTCCAAGACCGATGAGACTAACATAACCCTTATTTAAGCAATAACTATATACAAGTCTTGCAGAAGTAGTCCGCACTTGGGACGGGCGCCCAGCATCCACTACGGACTATGAGAAATAGATTTACCAGTAAGTAAAATCTTATTTTCTCTAACGTCCTAGTGGATGCTGGGGACTCCGTAAGGACCATGGGGATTATAGCAAAGCTCCCAAACGGGCGGGAGAGTGCAGATGACTCTGCAGCACCGATTGAGCAAACAGGAGGTCCTCCTCAGCCAGGGTATCAAACTTATAGAACTTTGCAAAGGTGTTTGACACCGACCAAGTAGCAGCTCTGCAAAGTTGTAATGCCGAGACCCCACGGGCAGCTGCCCAAGAAGAGCCCACCTTCCTAGTGGAATGGGCCTTAACTGATCTCGGCAGCGGCAATCCAGCCGCCGAATGAGCCTGCTGAATCGTGTTACAGATCCAGCGAGCAATAGTCTGCTTTGAAGAAGGAGCACCAAGCTTGTTGGAAGCATACAGGATAAACAAAGATTCTGTTTTCCTGACCCTAGCCGTTCTGGCTACATAAACCTTCAAAGCCCTGGCTACATCAAGCAACTCGGAATCCTCCAAGTCCGTAGTAGCCACAGGCACCACAATAGGTTGGTTTATATGAAAGGATGAAACCACTTTCGGCAGAAATTGTGGACGGGTCCGCAATTCTGCACTATCCGCATGGAAAACCAGATAGGGCTTTTATGTGACAAAGCCGCCAACTCTGACACACGCCTAGCCGAAGCCAAGGCTAATAGCATGACCACCTTCCACGTGAGATATTTCAACTCCACCGTCTTGAGTGGTTCAAACCAGTGGGATTTCAGGAAACTCAACACCACGTTAAGATCCCAAGGTGCCACTGGAGGCACTCCCTTTACAAACGTCTGAACTTCAGGTAGAGAAGTCAACTCCTTTTGAAAGAAAATGGATAGGGACGAAATCTGGACCTTAATGGACCCCAATTTTAGGCCCAAATTCACTCCAGACTGTAGGAAGTGAAGGAAACGGCCCAGCTGGAATTCCTCCGTAGGGGCATTCCTGGCCTCACACCAAGCAACATATTTTCGCCATATACGGTGATAATGTTGAGCTGTCACGTCCTTCCTAGCCTTTATCAGCGTAGGAATGACCTCCTCCAGAATGCCTTTCTCCGCTAGGATCCGGCGTCCAACCGCCATGCCGTCAAACGCAGCCGCGGTAAGTCTTGGAACAGACCCTGTTGCAACAAGTCCTGTCTTAGAGGAAGAGGCCACGGGTCATCTGTGAGCATTTCTTGCAGATCTGTATACCAAGTCCTTCGTGGCCAATCTGGAACAATGAGTATCGTTCTCACTCCTCTTTTTCTTATTATTCTCAGCACCTTGGGTATGAGAGAAAGAGGAGGAAATACATAGACTGACTGGAACACCCACGGTGTCACCAGGGCGTCTACAGTTATCGCCTGAGGGTATCTTGACCTGGCGCAATACCTCTGTAGTTTTTTGTTGAGGCGGGATGCCATCATGTCCACCTGTGGCAGTTCCCACCGACTTGCAGTCTGTGCGAAGACTTCCTGAAGAAGTCCCCACTCTCCCGGGTGGAGGTCGTGTCTGCTGAGGAAGTCTGCTTCCCAGTTGTCCACTCCCGGGATGAACACTGCTGACAGTGCGCTTACGTGATTTTCCGCCCAGCAAAGAATTCTGGTGGCTTCCGCCATCGCTACCCTGCTCCTTGTGCCGCCTTGTCGGTTTACATGAGCCACTGCGGTGATGGTGTCTGACTGAATCAGAACCGGTTGGTCGCGAAGCAGGGTCTCCGCTTGACGTAGGGCGTTGTATACGGCCCTTAGTTCCAGGATGTTGATGTGAAGGCAAGTCTCCTGACTTGACCACAGACCTTGGAAATTTCTTCCGTGTGACTGCTCCCCACCCTCGGAGGCTTGCATCCGTGGTCACCAGGACCCAGTCCTGAATGCCGAATCTGCGGCCCTCGAGAAGGTGAGCACTCTGCAGCCACCACAGGAAAGACACCCTGGCCCTGGGGGATAGGGTGATTAACCGATGCATCTGAAGATGTGATCCGGACCACTTGTCCAGTAAGTCCCATTGAAAGGTCCTCGCATGGAACCTGCCGAAGGGAATGGCCTCGTATGATGCCACCATCCTTCCCAGGACTCGAGTGCAGTGATGCACTGACACCTGTTTTGGTTTTAATAGGTTCCTGACCAGTGTCATGAGCTCCTGAGCTCTCTCTATCGGGAGATAAACCCTTTTCTGGTCTGTGTCTAGAATCATGCCTAGGAAAGGCAGATTCCAGACTTTGGAATGTTTAGAATCCAGCTGTGTTGCCGTTACACTTCCAGAGAAAGTGCTACGCTGATCAGCAACTGCTCTCTTGATCCCGCTTTTATGAGGAGATCGTCCAAGTATGGGACAATTGCGACTCCTTGCTTCCGCAGGAGTATCATCATTTCCGCCATTACCTTGGTAAATATTCTCGGTGCCGTGGAGAGACCAAACGGCAACGTCTGAAATTGGTAATGACAATCCTGTACCACAAATCTGAGGTACGCCTGATGAGGTGGATAAATGGGGACATGAAGGTATGCATCCTTTATGTCCAGAGACACCATAAAATCCCCCCCTTCCAGGCTTGCAACGACCGCTCTGAGCGATTCCATCTTGAACTTGAACCTTTTCAGGTATATGTTCAGGGATTTTAAATTCAATATGGGTCTGACCGAACCATCCGGTTTCGGGAATACAACATGGTCGAATAATAACCCCCTCCTTGTTGAAGGAGGGGAACCTTGACCACCACCTGTTGAAGATACAATTTGTGAATTGCAGTTAACACTATTTCCCTCTCGTGGGGGGAAGCCGGCAGGGCCGTCGGTGAGGGGGCATCTCCTCGAAGTCCAACTTGTATCCCTGAGACACAATATCTATTGCCCAGGGATCCAACAGGGAGTGAACCCACTTGTGGCTGAAATTTCGAAGACGTACCCCCACCGGGCCTAGCTCCGCCTGTGGAGCCCCAGCGACATGCGGTGGATTTTGTAGAGGCCGGGGAGGACTTCTGTTCCTGGGAACTAGCTGTGTTGTGCAGCTTCTTTCCTCTGCCCCTGCCTCTGGCAAGAAAGGACGCACCTCGGACTTTCTTGCTTCTTTGTGATCGAACGGACTGCATTTGATAATGTCGTGCTTTCCTAGGCTGTGCGGGAATATAAGGCAAAAGATCAGAATTACCAGCTATAGCTGTGGAGACCAGGTCCGAGATCCCTTCTCCACACAATCCTCAGCCTTGTAAGGTAAACCTTCCATATGCCTCTTAAGTCGGCATCACCTGTCCATTGCATGTTCCACAGGACACGTCAAGCAGAAATCGACATAGCGTTGACTCTAGAACCCAGTAGACTAATGTCTCTTTGGGCATGTTTTATATATATATCTAAGACAGCATCTTATATATATATATATATATATATATATATATATATATATATATATATATATATATATATATATATATATACACATACTAGGGCCTCAATCTCTGCTGATAAGGTATCTGTCCACGCTGCTACAGCGCTATAAACCCATGCCGACACAATCGCCGGTCTGAGTAGTGTACCAGAATGTGTGTAAATGGACTTCAAAGTACTTTTGCTGCATGCTATCTGCAGGATCCCTGAGGATAGCTGTTAAGTCAGCGCTACCTTTTGGGCAAACGTGACACCCTAGGGGAAGATTCCCATCGTATCCTGGCCCTAGTAGGGAAAGGATACTTCCTGAGAATTCTTTGTGGGAAACTGCAGTCTCTTGTCTGGAGATTCCCGCTCTTTTTCTTCATGAGAGGAGGGAAATTTACCTCAGCTTTCTTCCCCTTAAACATGTGTACCCTTGTGTCAGGGACAGATGAGTCCACAGTGATATGCAAAACATTTTTTATTACAATAATCATATATTGAATACTTTCCTGCCATTTTGGCTGTAACTTTGCATTATCGTAGTCGACACTGGAGTCAGACTCCGTGTCGATATCAGTGTCTATTATTTTGGATAGTGAGCATTGAGAGACTCTGAAGGTCTCTGCGACATAGGGACAGACATGGGTAGATTCCCTGTCTGTTCTCTAATCTTTTGTGCAATAAATTTACCTTAGCACTTAATTTCACATATCCAAACAGGTGTCGGCGTTGTCGACGGAGACACCACTCACACACACATTTGCTCCATCTCCTCCTTAGGGGAGCCTTTTACCTCAGACATGTCAAAACACACGTACCGACACACCACACACTCAGGGAATGCTCATCTGAAGGCAATTCCCCCACAAGGCCCTTTGAAGAGAGAGAGAGAGTATGCCAGCACACACCCCAGCGCTATAAACCCAGGAATAACACAGTAACTTAATGTTAACCCAGTAGCTGCTGTTTATATTGATTTTTGCGCCTAATTATGTGCCCCCCCCTGTCTTTTTACCCTCTTCTACCGTGTATCTGCAGGGGAGAGCCTGGGGAGCTTCCTCTCAGCAGAGCTGTGGAGAAAAAATGGCGCAGGTGAGTGCTGAGGAAGAAGCCCCGCCCCCTCGACGGCGGGCTTCTGTCCCGCTTAAATATACATTTTCTTGGCGGGGGCTCATACATATATACAGTGCCCAACTGTATATGTGTGTACTTTTGCCAAAAGAGGTCCATATGCTACCCAGGGCGCCCCCCCCTGCGCCCTGCACCCTTACAGTGACCGGAGTATGTGAGGTGTGTGGGAGCAATGGCGCACAGCTGCAGTGCTGTGCGTTACCTCAGTGAAGAACGGAGTCTTCTGCCGCCGATTTCGAAGTCTCCCTTGCTTCTCATACTCACCCGGCTTCTGTCTTCCGGCTCTGCGAGGGGGACGGCGGCGCGGCCCTGGGATCGGACGACGAGGGTGAGATCCTGTGTACGATCCCTCTGGAGCTAATGGTGTCCAGTAGCCTAAGAAGCAGGACCTAGCTTCAGAGAGTAGGGCTGCTTCTCTCCCCTCAGTCCTACGATGCAGGGAGTCTGTTGCCAGCAGAGCTCCCTGAAAATAAAAAACCTAACAAAAATAAGATTTTACTTACCGATAAATCTATTTCTCGGAGTCCGTAGTGGATGCTGGGGTTCCTGAAAGGACCATGGGGAATAGCGGCTCCGCAGGAGACAGGGCACAAAAAGTAAAGCTTTTCCAGATCAGGTGGTGTGCACTGGCTCCTCCCCCTATGACCCTCCTCCAGACTCCAGTTAGGTACTGTGCCCGGACGAGCGTACACAATAAGGGAGGATTTTGAATCCCGGGTAAGACTCATACCAGCCACACCAATCACACCGTACAACTTGTGATCTAAACCCAGTTAACAGTATGATAACAGCGGAGCCTCTGAAAGATGGCTTCCTTCAACAATAACCCGAATTAGTTAACAATAACTATGTACAATTATTGCAGATAATCCGCACTTGGGATGGGCGCCCAGCATCCACTACGGACTCCGAGAAATAGATTTATCGGTAAGTAAAATCTTATTTTCTCTATCGTCCTAGTGGATGCTGGGGTTCCTGAAAGGACCATGGGGATTATACCAAAGCTCCCAAACGGGCGGGAGAGTGCGGATGACTCTGCAGCACCGAATGAGAGAACTCCAGGTCCTCCTTAGCCAGAGTATCAAATTTGTAAAATTTTACAAACGTGTTCTCCCCTGACCACGTAGCTGCTCGGCAAAGTTGTAATGCCGAGACCCCTCGGGCAGCCGCCCAAGATGAGCCCACCTTCCTTGTGGAGTGGGCCTTTACAGATTTAGGCTGTGGCAGGCCTGCCACAGAATGTGCAAGTTGGATTGTGCTACAGATCCAACGAGCAATCGTCTGCTTAGACGCAGGAGCACCCATCTTGTTGGGTGCATACAATATAAACAACGAGTCAGATTTTCTGACTCCAGCTGTCCTTGCAATATATATTTTTAATGCTCTGACAACGTCCAGTAACTTGGAGTCCTCCAAGTCACTTGTAGCCGCAGGCACTACAATAGGCTGGTTCAGATGAAATGCTGACACCACCTTAGGGAGAAAATGCGGACGAGTCCGCAGTTCTGCCCTGTCCGAATGGAAAATCAGATATGGGCTTTTGTAAGATAAAGCTGCCAGTTCTGACACTCTCCTGGCCGAAGCCAGGGCTAGAAGCATGGTCACTTTCCATGTGAGATATTTCAAATCCACATTCTTTAGTGGTTCAAACCAATGAGATTTTAGAAAGTCCAAAACCACATTGAGATCCCACGGTGCCACTGGAGGCACCACAGGAGGCTGTATATGTAGCACTCCCTTAACAAAGGTCTGGACTTCAGGGACTGAAGCCAATTCTTTTTGAAAGAAAATCGACAGGGCCGAAATTTGAACCTTAATAGATCCCAATTTGAGACCCATAGACAATCCTGATTGCAGGAAATGTAGGAATCGACCCAGTTGAAATTCCTCCGTCGGAGCACTCCGATCTTCGCACCACGCAACATATTTTCGCCAAATTCGGTGATAATGTTGCACGGTTACTTCCTTCCTTGCTTTAATCAAAGTAGGAATGACTTCTTTCGGCATGCCTTTTTCCTTTTGGATCCGTCGTTCAACCGCCATGCCGTCAAACGCAGCCGCGGTAAGTCTTGAAACAGACAGGGACCCTGCTGAAGCAAGTCCCTCCTTAGAAGTAGAGGCCACGGATCTTCCGTGATCATCTCTTGAAGTTCCGGGTACCAAGTCCTTCTTGGCCAATCCGGAACCACTAGTATCGTCCTTACGCCTCTTTGCCGTATAATTCTCAATACTTTTGGTATGAGAGGCAGAGGAGGAAACACATACACCGACTGGTACACCCAAGGCGTTACCAGCGCGTCCACAGCTATTGCCTGCGGATCTCTTGACCTGGCGCAATACCTGTCCAGTTTTTTGTTGAGGCGAGACGCCATCATGTCCACCATTGGTCTTTCCCAACGGGTTACCAGCAAGTGGAAGACTTCTGGATGAAGTCCCCACTCTCCCGGGTGAAGATCGTGTCTGCTGAGGAAGTCTGCTTCCCAGTTGTCCACTCCCGGGATGAACACTGCTGACAGTGCTATCACATGATTCTCTGCCCAGCGAAGAATCCTTGCAGCTTCTGCCATTGCACTCCTGCTTCTTGTGCCGCCCTGTCTGTTCACATGGGCGACTGCCGTGATGTTGTCCGACTGGATCAACACCGGTTTTCCCTGAAGCAGAGGTTCTGCCTGGCTTAGAGCATTGTATATTGCTCTTAGTTCCAGAATGTTTATGTGAAGAGACGTTTCCAGGCTCGTCCATACTCCCTGGAAGTTTCTTCCTTGTGTGACTGCTCCCCAGCCTCTCAGGCTGGCGTCCGTGGTCACCAGGATCCAATCCTGTATGCCGAATCTGCGGCCCTCCAATAGATGAGCACTCTGCAACCACCACAGAAGAGACACCCTTGTCCTTGGAGACAGGGTTATCCGCAGGTGCATCTGAAGATGCGACCCTTGCGTGGAATCTGCCGAATGGAATTGCTTCGTAAGAAGCCACCATTTTTCCCAGGACTCTTGTGCATTGATGTACAGACACCTTTCCTGGTTTTAGGAGGTTCCTGACAAGCTCGGATAACTCCTTGGCTTTTTCCTCCGGGAGAAAAACCTTTTTCTGAACCGTGTCCAGAATCATCCCTAGGAACAGCAGACGAGTTGTCGGCATTAACTGGGATTTTGGAATATTCAGAATCCACCCGTTAGCTGTTCTCTGGACCTTGCCCTTATTAGGAGATCGTCCAAGTATGGGATAATTAATATGCCTTTTCTTCGAAGAAGAATCATCATCTCGGCCATTACCTTTGTAAAGACCCGAGGTGCCGTGGACAATCCGAACGGCAGCGTCTGAAACTGATAGTGACAGTTTTGTACAACGAACCTGAGGTACCCCTGGTGTGAGGGGTAAATTGGAACGTGGAGATACGCATCCTTGATGTCCAAGGATACCATAAAGTCCCCCTCTTCCAGGTTCGCTATCACTGCTCTGAGTGACTCCATCTTGAACTTGAACTTCTTTATGTACAGGTTCAAGGACTTCAGATTTAGAATAGGCCTTACCGAGCCATCCGGCTTCGGTACCACAAAAAGAGTGGAATAATACCCCTTCCCTTGTTGTAGAAGAGGTACCTTGACTATCACCTGCTGAGAGTACAGCTTGTGAATGGCTTCCAAAACCGTCTCCCTTTCGGAGGGGGACGTTGGTAAAGCAGACTTCAGGAAACGGCGAGGTGGATCTGTCTCTAATTCCAACCTGTACCCCTGAGATATTATCTGCAGGATCCAGGGATCTACCTGCGAGTGAGCCCACTGCGCGCTGTAATTTTTGAGACGACCACCCACCGTCCCCGAGTCCGCTTGAGAAGCCCCAGCGTCATGCTGAGGCTTTTGTAGAAGCCGGGGAAGGCTTCTGTTCCTGGGAAGGAGCTGCCTGTTGCGGTCTCTTCCCTCGACCTCTGCCTCGTGGCAGATATGAATAGCCCTTTGCTCTCTTATTTTTAAAGGAACGAAAGGGCTGCGGTTGAAAAGTCGGTGCCTTTTTCTGTTGGGGAGTGACTTGAGGTAGAAAGGTGGATTTCCCGGCTGTAGCCGTGGCCACCAAATCTGATAGACCGACTCCAAATAACTCCTCCCCTTTATACGGCAAAACTTCCATATGTCGTTTTGAATCCGCATCGCCTGTCCACTGTCGCGTCCATAAAGCTCTTCTGGCCGAAATGGACATAGCACTTACCCGTGATGCCAGTGTGCAGATATCCCTCTGTGCATCACGCATATAAAGAAATGCATCCTTTATTTGTTCTAACGACAGTAAAATATTGTCCCTGTCCAGGGTATCAATATTTTCAATCAGGGACTCTGACCAAACTACCCCAGCACTGCACATCCAGGCAGTCGCTATAGCTGGTCGTAGTATAACACCTGCATGTGTGTATATACTTTTTTGGATATTTTCCATCCTCCTATCTGATGGATCTTTAAGTGCGGCCGTCTCAGGAGAGGGTAACGCCACTTGTTTAGATAAGCGTGTTAGCGCCTTGTCCACCCTAGGAGGTGTTTCCCAGCGCTCCCTAACCTCTGGCGGGAAAGGGTATAATGCCAATAATTTCTTTGAAATTATCAGCTTTTTATCAGGTGCAACCCACGCTTCATTACACACGTCATTTAATTCTTCTGATTCAGGAAAAACTATAGGTAGTTTTTTCACACCCCACATAATACCCTGTTTAGTGGTACCTGTAGTATCAGCTAAATGTAACGCCTCCTTCATTGCCAAAATCATATAACGTGTGGCCCTACTGGAAAATACGGTTGATTCGTCACCGTCACCACTGGAGTCAGTGCCTGTGTCTGGGTCTGTGTCGACCGACTGAGGCAAAGGGCGTTTCACAGCCCCTGACGGTGTTTGAGTCGCCTGGACAGGCACTAATTGATTGTCCGGCCGTCTCATGTCGTCAAACGACTGCTTTAGCGTGTTGACACTATCCCGTAGTTCCATAAATAAAGGCATCCATTCTGGTGTCGACTCCCTAGGGGGTGACATCCTCATATTTGGCAATTGCTCCGCCTCCACACCAATATCGTCCTCATACATGTCGACACACACGTACCGACACACAGCAGACACACAGGGAATGCTCCTAACGAAGACAGGACCCACTAGCCCTTTGGGGAGACAGAGGGAGAGTTTGCCAGCACACACCAAAAGCGCTATATATAACAGGGATAGCCTTATAATAAGTGCTCCCTTATAGCTGCTTTATATATATCAAAATATCGCCATAAATTTGCCCCCCCTCTCTGTTTTACCCTGTTTCTGTAGTGCAGTGCAGGGGAGAGACCTGGGAGCCGTCCTGACCAGCGGAGCTGTGAGAGGAAATGGCGCCGTGTGCTGAGGAGATAGGCCCCGCCCCTTTTCCGGCGGGCTCGTCTCCCGCTATTTAGTGAATCCAGGCAGGGGTTAAATATCTCCATATAGCCTCTGGGGGCTATATGTGAGGTATTTTTAGCCTTTATATAGGTTACATTTGCCTCCCAGGGCGCCCCCCCCCCAGCGCCCTGCACCCTCAGTGACTGCGTGTGAAGTGTGCTGAGAGGAAAATGGCGCACAGCTGCAGTGCTGTGCGCTACCTTTAGAAGACTGCAGGAGTCTTCAGCCGCCGATTCTGGACCTCTTCTGACTTCAGCATCTGCAAGGGGGCCGGCGGCGCGGCTCCGGTGACCATCCAGGCTGTACCTGTGATCGTCCCTCTGGAGCTGATGTCCAGTAGCCAAGAAGCCAATCCATCCTGCACGCAGGTGAGTTCACTTCTTCTCCCCTCAGTCCCTCGTTGCAGTGATCCTGTTGCCAGCAGGACTCACTGTAAAATAAAAAACCTAAGCTAAACTTTTTCTAAGCAGCTCTTTAGGAGAGCCACCTAGATTGCACCCTTCTCGGCCGGGCACAAAAATCTAACTGGAGTCTGGAGGAGGGTCATAGGGGGAGGAGCCAGTGCACACCACCTGATCTGGAAAAGCTTTACTTTTTGTGCCCTGTCTCCTGCGGAGCCGCTATTCCCCATGGTCCTTTCAGGAACCCCAGCATCCACTAGGACGATAGAGAAATACTTTCTCACAGCAAGCTCAGGAGAGCTCACTGAACAGCACCCAGCTCGTCCGAGTACAGTCTCAAACTGAGGTCTGGAGGAGGGACATAGAGGGAGGAGCCAGAGCACACCAGAATCTAAATTCTTTCTTAAAGTGCCCATGTCTCCTGCGGAGCCAGTCTATTCCCCACAGTCCTTACGGAGTCCCCAGCATCCACTAGGACGTTAGAGAAATACTAATGTGCTCATCTATTAATTTTACAGCAATAAGGCTGAATATATGAGCTGCGAAACTTACCTCCTTCACTCTTGGGATATGCAAATGTTTGTTCATGCATGTGAAGTGGAACTGAAAACCTAGCCATGGCCTTTCAGTCACACTATTAGAAAAAAAATAAAAAAACAGAATTAAAAATAAATAAATATTTTTTAAAAAAAGCAATGAAAATTTAAAAAATACTATATTTTTTTGTCCTGTTAATCTGAGATGGGGGTTGAAGGATTGCTGTGGTGAATACCGCCGCAAACCTGGCTGAATAGGCTACCCCATGATTTTCAGGAAAAGTTGTCACTAGTGAGACCCAGCAAATCTTTTCTACAGTGGGGGTTACCATAGGCAAGAGCACTGCACTGTGACCCTCTGACAGAGAAGAAAGTCTTATCTTTCTTTATTCAGTCTGATAACTAGGCCTGCAAGTGTGGCAGTTTCACAGTGCGTTACTTGAGCAGCACTATCGGAAAAAGGTTCCGCAAATCTGTTTGATATTAACCTCTAAGTCTTGTTTTGAAAAGCGTCCATGAATGTAAAGCGCATTCGGCAGTGTCCAAAGTTCCCCAGACCTTCCAACCTAAACATAATTTTACAGTGTGATCGACAATAATAACTTAGCACAACATACAAAGGTACACTGCTTGATTGATCATTTAGATTAAAACCAAATACATAAATGAGTACGCCATTACAGCGGAGACATAAATATGTTGTGCATGGCAATACATAATAAATAAACTTGCAAATGTAGTGTGGCATGCAAAGCACTTTGGGTTAATTTTAGTTTGTCATTCAATGGAATTCCAGCAGAATATATGTATTGTGTTGTGGCAAATGTAGCTTCTCCTACCATCATGTAGCCAAGATTTCTCCATACACAGATGTGTCCTCATACATCTTTGCTGTAGTCACGTCAAACAGCCCCTCTTGGCACGCCACGTCCCTTGAGAGACTGCTAGCATCAGGTATCCTTTTTTGCCAAACTTGGGTCTAACGGAGTCCACTGTAGTTCAGTCCCGCCAGGCAATTCCCGATGTGTGGTGTACTGAAGCTAGATGTACGTGGACACATCTGTAGTCACACATGCCAATATATAGTACCAATGCCCCATATACTGTAATAAGGGGAAAATGAGAGGGTTCAGTGGTAGTCCCAAAGTAGTGTATCTGATGCAATTTGTGTGCAAAAAGACAATACTTCATCAGATGAACCTCAGAACACTTCTTTGGGACTACCACTGGACTGATCCTCACAACATCCTCAGCTACTTATAAGCCACCATGCTATCTCATACCACTCGTGCCCAGATGGACAGGGCTGACCAGGTCAAACTGGAAAGTTATGGCAGCTGTGTTTGCTATGCTAATGTGATCTAATGGTCAATAACATAATTGGCTGAAAGGAAACAATATAATCTCTAGAGAATATTACATATATGTTGGCCCCACCAGTTTCCTAAACTTCAGTGAAAAGTTATGAAGGATTTTTCTCAGGTTACTCTGGATCAAGTACACATTCTGAGCCAATCCCAACATACGACAGAATGCAGACGATGCAATACCAAAAGGGGCCAGGACACCGATGCCGGAATCTCGACCGTCAAGACAGCAGGGTGGGTAAGTACAACGTTGAGCACAGGGGGTTAGGTTTAGGCGACCCCTGTTGGACTTAGGGTTAGGTACCACCAGGGTGGCGGTTAGGGTTAGGCTGCGGGGTGGGAGACGGTTTGGTTTAGGCTGCGGGGGGAAGGGTTAGGTTTAGGCAGCTAAAAAGGAGGGATAGGGTAGAGTAGGGAGAGGGTTAGATTACTTACCAACCATTGTCTGTATTTCGACTGCTGTATTTCGACTGTCGGGATGTCGCTGTCTGTCTCCTGACCGCTGGCATCCCGACAGCCGGCATTTCATACCCAACAAGTCACCAGGTGTCAAGAAAGCAGCACAGACAATATAACATGCCTGTTATCTTCAATAAGAGAGCGATGTGTATGCTTACAACTTTCCATGCATGCCAAAAGAGAACTATGGGGTAATTCCAAGTTGATCGCAGCAGAAATTTTGTTAGCAGTTGGGCAAAACCATGTGCACTGCAGGGGAGGCAGATATAACATGTGCAGAGAGAGTTAGATTTGGGTGGGTTATATTGTTTCTGTGCAGGGTAAACACTGGCTGCTTTATTTTTACACTGCAAATTAGATTGCAGATTGAACACACCCCACTCAAATCTAACTCTCTCTGCACATGTTATATCTGCCCCCCCCCCCTCCCCCCCTGCAGTGCACATGGTTTTGCCCAACTGCTATCAAAATTCCTGCTGCGATCAACTTGGAATTACCCCCAAAGTACCGTTTAAACCCACATGTATGTTAACAGTTTTCAAGAATTCATGGACACACTGCTCATGCATTTACATTTAATTAAAATCAGGCAGTACTTAACGAGGAGCAATATTACCTAGTTTGGATGCACTTTACCTTGTGGATGAGTGCAAGAAGGCTCAAAATAAGCCATAACTGCAGAAAATGTGCAATGTGTACATAACCCTAACCAATCTGTTTAAAAATCCCAATTCCCCGATCCGAATCGTACATTTTTACCATGTTTCATTTCCCCAATGGATTGCAGATCATCAATGATGGATCCGATCGGTGAATAGGGGCCTCTGATGTACGGGAGCCTTAACAGCTTGTGGCCACATACCTGCCCGGGAGAGTAACAAACTGGGTGCATTTCTATGTTCTGCCAATTCAGATTTTGATTTTCCTAGGTTATGTAGAACTGAACCTAAGCAATAATCCATCTTTTTGAAGATGTATTTTTTTGAACAGAGTATAAGGTACCTACCTTATACTCTGTACAAAAAATACTTCTTCAAATAGATGGATTATTGCATGTGTGCATGGTTGATGGTGGTAGTAGTAAACCAACTATACACATAGGGGTTATGGCGTAATAGGTCAACACCAAATGGTTAACATGCACAAGGATGACAAAGTCAACACAAGTAAAAGGTTGACATGGAAATTGTCGTCACACTTTTTAAAATGTTTTTTGGGTGCCAATTTGTAGGTTTCAGCACATGAAACCCAATTAGTGTACCACTTCACTCGCCATGCTTCGGGCAAGGTGCCTGGCTGTGCTCTGCACAGGTTACCGTTCCCAATTGTAGTCCACGTGGATGACAAAGTATGAAAAAGTTTAAAAAATGCAACAAAAAGTCCAAAAAACGTGTGTTGACCACTGTCATGTCAACCATTTGAATCTGTCGACCTTTTGACCATGTTGACCACATGGTGTCGACCTATTGACTGCATACCACACATAGGGGGAAGGCACACAAAGATCTGTACAGCAATATATATGGGAGAATAAACACATTGTTTCCATACACCCAGGGTGGTAATGATTTCGGACTACATGCGATCAAGACCCCACGCCTCAGTAACGTATACAAGGGGCACGATACGCAGATTATTGATGGATCGGGACGATAACCGCATAATGTATGGCCATGACCAATCAGTGTTGATCGGATGGTTGGCCATGAAAAATTTCCCACCATGCCCGACAGATCAGATTGTTGGTTGTCCACATCAGACAGTGTATGCACTACTGTGGCCGCCTGCCCGTCCAACATTTCCCCTGTTCATTTACAAGGTAGGAATAGTTTCCTCCCAAGTGAAGGAACCCAGATATCATGTTGCCATACACAGTGAGCTATTTCACAGTGTATGGGTGAGATATCTGATGGGTGTGAAGCGGTAAGATAAAATGTATGACAGTATGGCATTTTAAGTGGGGGGGAACTGATTCAATTAAATGTGAAATTTAAAAAAACACTGGGAAGGAGTGCCCAGAGATATTCAATTAGCAGCATCGAGCCCAGCACTAAAGTCGGGATATGCAGGATACTGCATCTAAAGAATGCAGTTTAGTCGTGGTAAACAGCATTCTCTGACTTAAGTGCTGGATGTGATGAAGTTAACAAAGGCGGTAAGCCCGCAACTCACATTGCAGCACTAGTTTTGTTGGATTTCTGCTCGTACCTCAGGAGGGAATGTGCACAAATCCTCTAGTCGCGAGTTTACAGCTATTTAATTGAATTACCCCCAATGCATGCACAGCATAAGTTATACCATCAAACACTTGTCACGTGACACAAATGAGCGAGGACTTGGAGATAAGTACAAACCGGACAAACATAAAAATGTCAATTAGAAAAACAAACCTAATACATTCAGGGTGAAAAGATAGAGGTAATATTAAATAATTGAAAATTATTGTGTGTGAGGCATACAGTTTTTTTTTTTTTGGGGGGGGTTAGAACTCAGGGGGCATGTACTAAGCAGTGATAAAAGTGGAGAAGTGAGCCAGAGGAGAAGTTGCCCATGGCAACCAATCAGCATGGAAGTGACATTTATAATTTGCATACTTTTAAATTATACAGAGCAGCTGATTGGTTGCCATGGGCAACTTCTCTGCTGGCTCATTTCTCCAGTCTTTTCACTGCTTAGTACATCTCCCCCTCAGTCAGTTACGTCAGTCTTGAGGTACAAGCAAGAGCCTTGTAATAAGTTATAGAGAAAACCTACAGCTTTGTATGCTCTACTTTCATACGGTAAAACAATATGTGCAATAAATACAAAGTCCTGGATCTCAATTCACTAGTATAAAAAATAAGAATTTACTTACCGATAATTCTATTTCTCGTAGTCCGTAGTGGATGCTGGGAACTCCGTAAGGACCATGGGGAATAGCGGCTCCGCAGGAGACTGGGCACATCTAAAGAAAGCTTTAGGATCACCTGGTGTGCACTGGCTCCTCCCCCTATGACCCTCCTCCAAGCCTCAGTTAGGATACTGTGCCCGGACGAGCGTACACAATAAGGAAGGATTTTGAATCCCGGGTAAGACTCATACCAGCCACACCAATCACACTGTACAACTTGTGATCTGAACCCAGTTAACAGCATGATAACAGAGGAGCCTCTAGAAAAGATGGCTCACTACAACAATAACCCGAATTTTTTTGGAATAATTATGTACCAGTATTGCAGACAATCCGCACTTGGGATGGGCGCCCAGCATCCACTACGGACTACGAGAAATAGAATTATCGGTAAGTAAATTCTTATTTTCTCTGACGTCCTAGTGGATGCTGGGAACTCCGTAAGGACCATGGGGATTATACCAAAGCTCCCAAACGGGCGGGAGAGTGCGGATGACTCTGCAGCACCGAATGAGAGAACTCCAGGTCCTCCTCAGCCAAGATATCAAATTTGTAGAATTTTACAAACGTATTTGCTCCTGACCAAGTAACTGCTCGGCAAAGTTGTAAAGCCGAGACCCCTCGGGGAGCTGCCCAAGATGAGCCCACCTTCCTTGTGGAGTGGGCATTTTAAGATTTTTGGCTGTGGCAGGCCTGCCACAGAATGTGCAAGCTGAATTGTACTACAAATCCAACGAGCAATCGTCTGCTTAGAAGCAGGAGCACCCAGTTTGTTGGGTGCATACAGGATAAACAGCGAGTCAGATTTTCTGACTCCAGCCGTCCTGGAAACATGTATTTTCAGGGTCCTGACCACGTCAAGCAACTTGGAATCCTCCAAGTCCTTAGTAGCCGCAGGTACCACAATAGGTTGGTTCATGTGAAATGCAGAAACCACCTTAGGTAGAAAATTTGAGGACGAGTCCTCAATTCTGCCCTTTCAGAATGAAATATTAAGTAAGGGCTTTTATATGATAAAGCCGCCAATTCTGACACCCGCCTGGCTGAAACCAGGGCTAACTCGTCACTTCCATGTGAGATATTTTAAGTCCACAGTGGTGAGTGGTTCAAACCAATGTGACTTTAGGAAACTCAACACAACATTGAGATCCCCAAGGTGCCACTGGAGGCACAAAAGGAGACTGTATATGCAGTACCCCTTTTACAAATGTCTGAACTTCAGGCACTGAAGCCAGTTCTTTTTGGAAGAAAATCGACAGGGCCGAAATTTGAACCTTAATGGACCCTAATTTTAGGCCCATAGACAGTCCTGTTTGCAGGAAATGGAGGAAACGACCCAGTTGAAATTCCTCTGTAGGGGCCTTCTTGGCCTCACCCCACGCAACATATTTTCGCCAAATGCGGTGATAATGTTTTGCGGTTACGTCTTTCCTGGCCTTGACCAGGGTAGGGATCTTCAGGATCCGGCGTTCAACCGCCATGCCGTCAAACGCAGCCGCGGTAAGTCTTGGAACAGACAAGGCCCTTGCTGGAGCAGGTCCTTTCTTAGAGGTAGAGGCCACGGTTCGTCCGTGAGCATCTCTTGAAGTTCCGGATAAAAGTCCTTCTTGGCCAATCCGGAACCACGAGTATAGTTCTTACTCCTCTCCTTCTTATGATTCTCAGTACTTTTGGTATGAGGGGCAGAGGAGGGAACACATACACTGACTGGTACACCCACGGTGTTACCAGAGCGTCCACTGCTATTGCCTGAGGGTCCCTTGACCTGGCGCAATATCTGTCTAGTTTTTTGTTTAGACGGGACGCCATTATGTCCACCTTTTGTTTTTCCCAACGGTTTACAATCAGGTGGAAGACTTCTGGGTGAAGTCCCCACTCTCCCGGGTGAAGGTCGTGTCTGCTGAGGAAGTCTGCTTCCCAGTTGTCCACTCCCGGAATGAACACTGCTGACAGTGCTATCACATGATTTTCCGCCCAGCGAAAATCCTTGCAGCTTCTGCCATTGCCCTCCTGCTTCTCGTGCCGCCCTGTCTGTTTACGTGGGCGACTGACGTGATGTTGTCCGATTGGATCAATACCGCCTGACCCTGAAGCAGGGGTTTCGCTTGACTTAGGGCATTGTAAATGGCCCTTAGTTCCAGAATGTTTATATGAAGAGATGTCTCCAGGCTTGACCATAAGCCCTGGAAATTCCTTCCCTGTGTGACTGCTCCCCAGCCTCGCAGGCTGGCATCCGTGGCCACCAGGACCCAGTCCCGAATGCCGAATCTGCGGCCCTCTAGAAGATGAGCACTCTGCAACCACCACAGGAGGGATACCCTTGTCCCTGGTGACAGGGTTATCCGCTGAAGCATCTGAAGATGCGACCCGGACCATTTGTCCAGAAGGTTCCACTGTGCGTGGAATCTGCCGAATGGGATTGCTTCGTAGGAAGCCACCATTTTTTTTTTTCTTTTTTTTTTTTTTCCAGAACCCTTGTGCATTGATGCACTGAGACTTGGTTCGGTTTTAGGAGGTTCCTGACTAGCTCGGATAACTCCCTGGCTTTCTCCTCCGGGAGAAGCACCTTCTTTCTGGACTATGTCCAGAATCATCCCTAGGAACAGAAGACAAGTCGTCGGAACCAGCTGCGATTTTGGAATATTGAAAATCCAATCGTGCTGCCGCAACACTACCTGATATAGTGCTACACCGATCTCCAACTGTTCCCTGGATCTTACCCTTATCAGGGAATCGTCCAAGTAAAGGATAACTAAAATTCCCTTCCTTCGAAGGAATATCATCATTTCGGTCATTACTTCAGTAAAGACCCGGGGTGTCGTGGACCATCCCTACGGCAGCGTCCGAACTGATACAGTTCTGTACCATAACCTGAAATACCCTTGGTGAGAAGGGTAAATTTTGACATGAAGGTAAGCCTCCTTGATGTCCCGAGACATCATGTAGTCCCCTTCTTCCAGGTTTGCAATCACTGCTCTGAGTGACTCAATTTTGAATTTGAACCTCTGTATGCAAGTGTTCAAAGATTTTAGATTTTAAAATCGGTCTCACCGAGCCGTCTGGCTTCGGTACCACAATAGTGTGGAATAATACCCCGTTCCCTGTTGCAGGAGGGGTACCTTGATTATCACCTGCTGGGAATACAGCTTGTGAATGGCTTCCAAAACTGCCTCCCTGTCAGCGGGAGACGTCGGTAAAACAGACTTTTGGAAACGGCGAGGGGAATACGTCTCGAATTCCAATTTGTACCCCTGAAATATTATCTGAAGGATCCAGGGGTCTACTTGCGAGTGAGCCCACTGCGCATTGAAATTCATTGAGAACGGGACCCCACCGTGCCTGAACTTGTAAAGCCCTAGCGTCATACTGAGGGCTTGGCAGCGGCGGAAAAGGGTTTCTGTTCCTTGGAACTGGCTGATCTCTGCAGCCATTTTCCTCTCCCTCTGTCACGAGCAGAAAAGAGGAACCCTTTTGTCCGCTTGCCAACCAGGACTGCGCCTGATAATACGGCGTCTTATTTTGAGAGGCGACCTGGGGTACATCCCCTCTTTTAAGGCAATACTTCCAAATGCCGTTTGGAATCAGCATCACCTGACCACTTTACTGGAATAATTGGACAACGCACTTATACTTGATGCCAGTCGGCAAATATTCCGCTGTGCATCCTGCATATATAGAAATGCATCTTTTAATTGCTCTATAGGCAATAATATACTGTCCTTATCTATATCATATTTCCAGTCAGGGAATCCGACCACGCCAACCCAGCACTGCACATCCAGGCTGAGGCGATTGCTGGTCGCAGTATAACACCAGTATGTGTGTAAATACATTTTAGGATACGCTCCTGCTTTCTATCAGCAGGATCCTTAAGGGCGGCCATCTCAGGAGAGGGTAGAGCCCTTGTTTTTACAAGCGTGTGAGCGCTTTATCCACCCTAGGGGGTGTTTCCCAACGCACCCTAACCTCTGGCGGGAAAAGGTATACTGCCAATAACTTTTTAGAAAATATCAATTGTTATCGGGGGGAAACCCACGCATCATCACACACCTCATTTTATTTCTCAGATTCAGGAAAACTACAGGAAGTTTTTCCTCACCAAACATAATACCCCTTTTTTTTGGTGGTATTCATATTATCAGAAAAGTGTAAACTTTTTCCATTGCCTCAATCATGCAATGTGTGGCCCTATTGGAAATCACGGTTGTCTCTTCACCGTCGACACAGGAGTCAGTACCCCTGTCGGCGTCTGTATCTGAGGTAACGGGCGCTTTAGGGCCCCTGTATGAGACGTCTGGACATGCACAAGCTGAGTAGCCGGCTGTCTCATGTCAACCACTGTCTTTTATACAAAGCTGACACTGTCACGCAATTTCAACAGTACATCCACTCAGGTGTCGACCCCCTAGGGGGTGACAACACTATTTCAGACACTCTACTCCGTCTCCTCATCATTTTTCTCCTCATACATGTCGACACCAACGTACCGACACACAGCACACACACAGGGAATGCTCTGATAGAGGACAGGACCCCACTAGCCCTTTGGGGAGACAGAGGGAGAGTTTGCCAGCACACACCAGAGCGCTATATATATACAGGGATAACCTTATATAAGTGTTTTTCCCTTTATAGCTGCTGTATTGTTATATACTGTGCCTAATTTGTGCCCCCCTCTCTTTTTTAACCCCTTTCTGTAGTGTAGTGACTGCAGGGGAGAGCCAGGGAGCTTCCCTCCAACTGAGCTGTGAGGGAAAATGGCGCCAGTGTGCTGAGGAGATAGGCTCCGCCCCTTTCTCGGCGTCCTTATCATCCTTTTCTGTATGTTTTGGCAGGGGTTAAATGCATCCATATAGCCCAGGAGTTATATGTGATGCATTTATTTTAGCCATATAAGGTTTTTTTATCGATTTATTGCGTCTCAGGGCGCTGCCCCCCCCCAGCGCCCTGCACCCTCAGTGACCGGAGTGTGAAGTGTGCTGAGAGCAATGGCGCACAGCTGCGGTGCTGTGCGCTACCTTATCTGAAGACAGGATCGTCTTCTGCCGCCGATTTTTCCGGACCTCTTCGCTCTTCTGGCTCTGTAAGGGGGACGGCGGCGCGGCTCCGGTGACCCATCCAGGCTGAACCTGTGATAGTCCCTCTGGAGCTAATGTCCAGTAGCCTAAGAAGCCCAATCCACTCTGCACGCAGGTGAGTTCGCTTCTTCTCCCCTTAGTCCCTCGATGCAGTGAGCCTGTTGCCAGCAGGTCTCACTGAAAATAATAAACCTAAACTAAAACTTTCACAAAGAGCTCAGGAGAGCCCCTAGTGTGCACCCTTCTCGTCGGGCACAGAAAATCTAACTGAGGCTTGGAGGAGGGTCATAGGGGGAGGAGCCAGTGCACACCAGGTGATCCTAAAGCTTTCTTTAGATGTGCCCAGTCTCCTGCGGAGCCGCTATTCCCCATGGTCCTTACGGAGTTCCCAGCATCCACTAGGACGTCAGAGAAATATGCACTTGCACTGAAAAAATAAGATTTTACTCACCGGTAATTCTATTTCTCGTAGTCCGTAGTGGATGCTGGGACTCCGTAAGGACCATGGGGATTAGCGGCTCCGCAGGAGACTAGGCACAACTAAAGAAAGCTTTAGGACTACCTGGTGTGCACTGGCTCCTCCCACTAAGACCCTCCTCCAGACCTCAGTTAGGATACTGTGATCGGAAGAGCTGACACAATAAGGAAGGATTTTGAATCCCGGGTAAGACTCATACCAGCCACACCAATCACACCGTATAACTCGTGATACTATACCCAGTTAACAGTATGAAATATAACTGAGCCTCTCAACAGATGGCTCAACAATAACCCTTTAGTTAGGCAATAACTATAAACAAGTATTGCAGACAATCCGCACTTGGGATGGGCGCCCAGCATCCACTACGGACTACGAGAAATAGATTTACCGGTGAGTAAAATCTTATTTTCTCTGACGTCCTAAGTGGATGCTGGGACTCCGTAAGGACCATGGGGATTATACCAAAGCTCCCAAACGGGCGGGAGAGTGCGGATGACTCTGCAGCACCGAATGAGCAAACTCTAGGTCCTCCTCAGCCAGAGTATCAAACTTGTAGACTCTTACAAAAATGTTTTAACCCGACCAAGTATTAGCTCGGCAAAGTTGAAAAGCCGAGACCCCTCGGGCAGCCGCCCAAGAAGAGCCCACTTTTCTCGTGGAATGGGCTTTTACAGAATTAGGGTGCGGCAGTCCAGCCGCAGCATGTGCAAGTTGAATCGTGCTACAGATCCAGCGAGCAATCGTCTGCTTAGAAGCAGGAGCACCCAGCTTGTTGGGTGCATACAGGAGAAATAGCGAGTCAGTTTTCCTGACTCCAGCTGTCCTGGAAACATATACTTTTCAGGGCCCTGACTACATCCAGTAACTTGGAATCCTCCAAGTCCCAAGTAGCCGCAGGCACCACAATAGGTTGGTTCACATTAAAAAATTATACCACCTTAGGAAGGAATTGGGAACGAGTCCTCAATTCCGCCTTATCCATATAAAATACAGATAAGGGCTTTTGTATGACAAAGCCGCCAATTCTGATACACGCCTGGCCGACGCCAAGGCCCACAGAATGACCACTTTCCACGTGAGGTATTATAGCTCCACGGATTTAAGTGGCTCAACCCAATGCGACTTCAGGAAATCCAACACCACGTTGAGATCCCACGGTGCCACTGGAGGCATAAACGGGGGCTGACTATGCAGCACTCCCTTAACAAAAGTCTGAACTTCAGGCAGTGAAGCCAGTTCAATTTTGGAAGAAAAACGATAGAGCCGAAATCTGGACCTTAATGGAACCCAATTTTAGGCCCATAGTCACCTCTGACTGTAGGAAATGCAGAAATCGACCTAGCTGAAATTTCTCCTTTGGGGCCTTCCTGGCCTCACAGTACGCAACATATTTCCGCCATATGCGGTGATAATGGTTTGCGTTCACTTCTTTCCTAGCTTCAAATAGCGTAGGGATAACTTCCTCCGGAATTCCCTTTTCCTTCAGGATCCGGCGTTCAACCGCCATGCCGTCAACGCAGCCGCGGTACGTCTTGGAACAGACAGGCCCCCTGCTGCAGCAGGTCCTGTCTGAGCGGCAGAAGCCATGGGTCCTCTGAGATCATTTCTTGGAGTTCTGGTTACCAAGCTCTTCTTGGCCAACCCGGAACAATGAGTATAGTTCTTACTTCTCTCCTTCTTATTATTCTCATTACCCTGGGTAAGAGAGGCAGAGAAGGGAACACATACACCGACTGGTACACCCACGGTGTTACCAGAGCGTCCACAGCTATCGCCTGAGGGTCCTTGACCTGGCGCAATATCTTTGTAACTTTTAGTTGAGGCGGGACGCCATCATGTCCACCTGTGGCCTTTCCCAACGGTGTACAATCATTTGGAAGACTTCTGGATGAAGTCCCCACTCTCCCGGGTGGAGGTTTCTTAGTTGTCCACTCCGGGAATGAACACTGCTGACAGTGCTAACACATGATTTTCCGCCCATCGGAGAATCCTTGTGGCTTCTGCCATCGCCATCCTGCTTCTTGTGCCGCCCTGTCGGTTTACATGAGCGACCGCCGTGATGTTGTCTGACTGGATCAGCACCGGCCGGTGTTGAAGCAGGGGTCTAGCCTGACTTGGGGCATTGTAAATGGCCCTCAGTTCCAGAATATTTATGTGTAGGGAAGTCTCCTGACTTTTCCATAGCCTTGGAAGTTCCTTCCCTGTGTGACTGCCCCCCAGCCTCGAAGGCTGGCATCCGTGGTCACCAGGACCCAGTCCTGTATGCCGAATCTGCGGCCCCCTAGAAGATGAGCACTCTGCAGCCACCACAACAGCGACACCCTGACCCTTGGAGACAGGGTTATCCGCCGATGCATCTGAAGATGCGACCCGGACCACTTGTCCAACAGATCCCACTGGAAAATCCTTGCATGGGACCTGGCGAATGGAATTTCTTCGTAAGAAGCTACCATCTTTCCTAGGGCTCGCGTGCATTGATGCACCGACACCTGTATACGTATTAGGAGGTCTCTGTCTAGAGACAACAACTCCTTGGACTTCTCCTCCGGGAGAAACCCTTTTTATCCTGTTCTGTGTCCAGAACCATACCCAGGAACAGTAGACGCGTCGTAGGAACCAGCTGCGACTTTGGAATATTCAGAATCCAGCCGTGCTGTTGTAGCACTTCCCGAGATAGTGCTACTCCGCCGAACAACTGCTCCCTGGACCTCGCCTTTATAAGGAGATCGTCCAAGTACGGGATAATTATTTCGGCCATTACCTTGGTAAATACCTCGGTGCCGGGGACAGACCAACGGCAACGTCTGGAATTGGTAATGACAATCCTGTACCACAATATTGAGGTACTCCTGGTGAAGAGGGTAAATAGGGACATGCAGGTAATCATCCTTGATGTCCAGTGATACCATGAAATTCTCCAGGCTTGCAATAATCGCCCTGAGCGATTCCATTTTGAACTTGAACCTTCGTATATAAGTGTTCAAGGCTTTCAATTTTAGAATGGGTCTCACCGAACCGTCTGGTTTCGGTACCACAACATTTTGGAATAGTAACCCCGGCCTTGTTGAAGGAGGGGTACCTTGCTTTCACCTGCTGGAAGTACAGCTTGTGAATTGCCGCCAGTACTACCTTTCTCCGAGGGCAGCCGGCAAGGTTGATGTGAGGTAACGGCGAGGGGGAGTCGCCTCGAACTCCAGCCTGTATCCCTGTGATACTATTTGCAGAACCTAGAGATCCACCTGTGGGCAAGCCCACTGGTCCCTGAAGTTCCCAAGACGCGCCCCTACCGCACCTGTCTCCACCTGTGGAGCCCCAGCGTCATGCGGTGGACTCAGAGGAAGATTTTTGATCCTGGGAACTGGCTGCTGGTGCAGCTTTTTTCCTTCTTCCCTTGTCTCTGTGCAGAAAGGAAGCGCCTTTGACCCGCTTGCTTTTCTGAAGCCGAAAGGACTGTACCTGAAAATACGGTGCTTTCTTAGGCTGTGAGGAAACCTGAGGTAAAAAATTTTCTTCCCAGCTGTTGCTGTGGATACGAGGTCCCAGAGACCATCCCCAAACAATTCCTCACCCTTATAAGGCAGAATCTCCATGTGCCTTTTACAGGCAGCATCACCTGTCCACTGCCGGGTTTCTAATACCTTCCTGGCAGAATGGGCATTGCATTAATTCTGGATGCCAGCCGGCAAATCCTTTATATCTAAGACAACGTCTTAAATATGCTCAATGTTAGCAAAATATTATCCCTGTCTTAGCGTATTAATATTATCTGACAGGGTATCAGACCACGCTGCAGCAGCCCTATTTATGCTGAGGCAATTGCAGGTCTCAGTGTATAACCTGAGTGTGTAAATACAGACTTCAGGATCGCCTCCTGCTTTTTATCAGCAGGTTCCTTCAAGGTGGCCGTATCCTAAGACGGCAGTGCCACCTTTTGACAAACGTGTGAGCGCTTTATCCACCCTAAGGGATATCTCCCAACATGACCTATCCTCTGGCGGGAAAGGGTACGCCATCAGTAACTTTTTAGAAATTACCAGTTTCTTATCGGGGGAAACCACGCTTCTTTACACACTTCATTCATTCATCTGATGGGGGAACAAAACACTGGCTGCTTTTTCTCCCCAAAAATAAAACCCCTTTTATGTGGTACTTGGGTTCATGTCAGAAAATGCGTAACACATTTTTCATTGCCGAGATCATGTAACGGATGTTCCTAGTGGATTGTGTATATGTCTCAACCTCGTCGCCACTGGAGTCAGACTCCGTGTCGACATCTGTGTCTGCCATCTGAGGTAACGGGCGTTTTTTGAGCCCCTGATGGCCTTTGAGACGCCTGGGCAGGCGCAGGCTGAGAAGCCGGCTGTCCCACAGCTGTTACGTCATCCAGCCTTTTATGTAAGGAGTTGACACTGTCGGTTAATACCTTCCACCTATCCATCCACTCTGGTGTCGGCCCCACAGGGGGCGACATCCCATTTATCGGCCTCTGCTCCGCTTCCACGTAACCTTCCTCATCCAACATGTCGACACAGCCGTACCGACACACCGCACACACACAGGTAATGCTCTGACTGAGGACAGGACCCCACAAAGTCCTTTGGGGAGACAGAGAGAGAGTATGCCAGCACACACCAGAGCGCTATATAATGCAGGGATTAACACTATAACTGAGTGATTTTTCCCCAAATAGCTGCTTGTATACATATATTGCGCCTAAATTTAGTGCCCCCCCTCTCTTTTTAACCCTTTGAGCCTGAAAACTACAGGGGAGAGCCTGGGGAGCTGTCTTCCAGCTGCACTGTGAAGAGAAAATGGCGCCAGTGTGCTGAGGGAGAAGCCCCGCCCCTTTTTCAACTGACTTTCTCCCGCTTTTTCTGGAATACTGGCAGGGTTAATTTTACATCTATATAGCCTCTAGGACTATATATGATGTAGATTTGCCAGCCAAGGTGTCATATATTGCCCTCAGGGCGCCCCCCCCCAGCGCCCTGCACCCATCAGTGACCGGAGTGTGAGGTGTGCAGGAGGAGCAATGGCGCACAGCTGCAGTGCTGTGCGCTACCTTGGTGAAGACCGAAGTCTTCTGCCGCCGATTTTCCGGACTCTTCATGCTTCTGGCTCTGTAAGGGGGACGGCGGCGCGGCTCCAGGAACGAACACCAAGGTCGGGTCCTGCGGTCGATCCCTCTGGAGCTAATGGTGTCCAGTAGCCTAAGAAGCCCAAACTACCACCTGTTAGGTAGGTTCGCTTCTTCTCCCCTTAGTCCCTCGCTGCAGTGAGTCTGTTGCCAGCAGATCTCACTGTAAAATAAAAAAAACTAAATATACTTTCTTTCTAGGAGCTCAGGAGAGCCCCTAGTGTGCATCCAGCTCAGCCGGGCACAAGAATCTAACTGAGGTCTGGAGGAGGGTCTTAGTGGGAGGAGCCAGTGCACACCAGGTAGTCCTAAAGCTTTCTTTAGTTGTGCCCAGTCTCCTGCGGAGCCGCTAATCCCCATGGTCCTTACGGAGTCCCAGCATCCACTTAGGACGTCAGAGAAATGTAAAGATTGATGTCATCCTAATAATATTATTACATGATGCAGCCACAATCTCCAAAGTAGTAGAAACAAAAGGAAAAAATAATAATTTAAATCATATTTTCAGCTTGATATAAAATCAGTTGTGCTTGAAATGATGGGCAAATTGGGTGTGGCTAAAACAATTACCTGATGCTTTGAATGTGAAAGTCAAGTTAATATGCAAATTAACATGAACATTAAAGAGATGTAAGACTGCACATTCCGGGGAAATGTACAGGTGATAGGCAGTGCACACAAAGTCTGTACATACGGTAGGCTAACATTGTGCATTTTCCTGTCCACCATATGAAGCAGCGAGCACAATATAGCATAGTTATTCAGTTGGTTTGGAGAAAACGCCTTTGTGGTGCAACAATGTAATGGGAGAGGATTGACGGTGAGAGAAATGGATGCAACAAGGGAATATTCCAAGTACAAGGTAAAATCCGCGCTACTCACAGAGGCAATTTAGTCCATTTTGCTGCCAGTTGTAAGGGAAAATACTTTGAAGACGGACAGTGACATAAGCCTATGACATGTTTCCTACTCACAATGTCCCCATTTTGGAAGATATATATACACCTTTATCGGAACCATTCACACTCATCACTATTTCTCCTAACACAAAGCCTGAATCTGGGCTGGGAGTAAAGCAAAACAAGGAAGTAACTGTGCACCTGGGCAAAACCATGCTGCACTGCAGGTGGGGCAGATATAACATGTGCATACCTCCCGCCGATTTCAGCGAGACAGTCCCGCTATTCGGACACTGTCCCGCTGTCCCACCTGCGGGCAGCAGTGTCCTGCAAGCGGGGGCAGTTGGGGGAGGTTGTGATCATCCGCTGCTCTGCAAAGCAGCGAGTGATCTCTGAATAGATGCGCATGGCATCTATTCAGTGCTGGGAGGAGAACAGGGGGCTGCCCCCAAAATGCAAAAAACGGGCCCATGACATGCAACCAAGCCCACTCGACCAAGCCACACCCGTCCCACCAGAAGCCACACTCCCTTTTCATGTTGCGCGCCACGACTGTGTGATGTGTAAAGTTGGGAGGTATGCATGTGCAGAGAGATTTAACATTTGGAAGGAGGGTGTCCAAACTCAAATCTAAATTGTGTAACAATGAAAAAGCAGCCAGTATTTACCCTGCATGCACACAAAAAAAAAAATTTTATATATATATATATATATATATATATATATATATATATATATATATATATATATATATATATATATATATATATATATTTATATTATTTTTTTTTTTTTTCCCCTTCCCTTACATTGCAGAACAGTTTCCCCAGGTGTAACATTACTTGCTCTTTTTTGTTTTACTCCCACCTCAGAATAAGGCCCATAGAGAGACAGATATTAGGTATTCAATATAGATTAATCTAGCCAACCTGCGCCCAAGAGTTATTTCCTTTCTTACAAGGGGATATTCCAGGTAGTTAAGAGAGGGATTGGTATTGGTAATGAGGTAATACATGTATGGGATCTCCAGATAATGGATTTTTATGTCAAATTCTGGAAAAAAGACAAAAGAACATTTTACATGTGAGGCCTGCCTTTACCACAAATGCCCCCATACCCCAGTACATTGTTTAGCACTGCTCCTCACAGTGACAGTATAAAGAGGCAGTCTATCAACATGGCATAATCTTTACGAAGCTGTACTTTTTTACTTTATCCTTTCTGGGAACTTTTTGAGAACAGGTTGCCAGACAGAAACTTCCATACCTGTATGCTTGGGTAAGCACTATTACATGGCCATTACTGTAGACTTTACCCATATATATGCCATACATATGGACTGCTGGACTGAACAAACACTGCTAACAAACATTTCCAGAAACCCAATAAATAGGGAAACCGATTTCTGCGCGCAGCAATAAAAATACTGTCAGTTAGGGAACACGAATATATGCAAACTCCTAATACCTAAATAGATTCCATCACAATTTCCAACAAAATTATACCTGCAGTAGAGTCTAGGTTTCCACCATGCTGGTAGAAAAACGTAAATTCAAATTGCAATGAAATTCTGATTTCTTTTCTTTTCTTTTTTTTTTTCTTTATGGACAGTAATGTACTGGCTATTTAGGCTACAGACACTGGTTTGGATAAAGGATCATTTAGCTTGCCCTCTTCAAGGAAAGCAGTGGAAGCACTAGATCAGACCTGGAGGATATTTGATGGGCCACTTGCAAAGGGTGGCTAAGTTGGAGCTAGGAGAGGCACAAACGTGAAGGACCACCAGCACTAGTTCAAATAATTAACCTATTTCCATTGAGAAAGACTAGCATATCTACATGCTCTGCAGTTAGAGCTGAGCGTTTTCTGTACACGGCCATACCAGCGTCTGTAAACAACCAGTTTGTGGGCACAGAGGTGGCAGGGATGGCCAACAGTTTACGTGCTGCCCGGGCCAAAAGTGGGTACTGAGTATAGTGCATTTTCCACCACTGCAATGGGTCCTGGCATAAAGAAGAAGCCTCGCTAGTCTGGAAGCTGCTAATCTCTTGTTCTGCCTGTTGGTTAATTGTGCTAGCTGATGAATTTCTCACATTACACAAGTCTCCCAATAGGAACTCAATTCCAGAGTCCTGTCTGTTTTTTTTGGCCGGTGGCCTTACATTATGAGGTTCAGGTGTAACACAAATAGATTCAGTTGGCTGTGTTTTTGCCAGATTTGAAGCTTCCAGTTTCAGTAAATGAAGGGTCTCCACGCGGTCCGGTTGGCTGAGGAAGTCAAGGCCACGGAAACGAGGGTCCAAGGCACATGCCAAGTTGAGAACCTGATTGACATCACAGTCGGAATACTTAAAATTCAACTCTTCATGTATGGCCCTTTTAATGTTCTTGGAGAAATCAGAATCCCACTCGTTAGGTGCCAAGTGTTTATACAACAGACTGGTTATCACAGGTTTCACCAGTGATAACCCAGCAAATTGATCTTTGGTAAATGTTGAGGTAGCGATAGATAAAGGTTTAAGAATGTCTACAACGTCTTGGAGAATGGACCAGTCCTCCGGCTGCAGAACGATACAGTCTCCATGTAACGTCTCAATGAGGCCTTTAAAAAACTTGGAATGGTCAACAATGCTCTGCAATAAAGTATAGATGCTGTACCACTTTGTGCCGTCCCGTAAGAACATTTTCAGATGAACCTTCAGCACAGGTCCATGCGTGGTTAACTCCTCGTTTTGAGCAGCCGAGGAGAAAATAGTGGCAATCAGTCTTCGGAATCTATCAAGGGTGGCTTGAATAGTATTATGTTGAAGTATAGCTTCAATGCAGCTTCTCAGCACCTGTCCCACACATGGGAGAGATTTCCAACCCACTTTTGAAGTGGCTATTTTTACGGATGGGCTATTGAGTCCCACTGCATAGAATGTGTTTTCACGTATCCCCCATTCATCTGCAACATCAAGAAGAACTAATTTCAGGCTTTCTTCAGAAAGATCTTCTGAAACCACCCTACTGGATAGCACCACATTCCTGGTTTCAAATCCTTCGTCTACGTAATGGATAGTGAGCGTGAGGTAGGACAAAGAGCCGCTGTGTTTCCATAGGTCAAGGCTAACAGAGCATTCTTGTAGATTTTTCACCAGTTCCACCACTTTTAACTTGGACTGAATGTGCATCTCCTGCAGGATTGTATGAGCTAAGAAAGAGGAGGCTGGTAATTTGTAGTTGGGATCCAAAATAGACAGCATTTGGTTAAAGCCTTCTCCTTCAATTATTTCAACTGGCATCAGATCACGGACAATAAAATCAGCCACAGCCTTGGTTGTTCTGCCCACTGTCGGAGCCACTATAGCCCTAGAGGCCAGTTCACGGGGAGAGGCGGAGTCAACATTTTTCTGTGGGTCCACTACCGCCCCCTGTGTTCCCACTAATTCATTGTACTCCCGTCTATGTTTATATATAAGATGCTGCCTCAAGTTAGTAGTGTTACCACTGTATGAAAGCCGAACGCCACACAGTTTGCAAATAATCTTAGTTTTATCAATGATTCGTCCATACGCATCTCCTTGGAAACCAAAAAAAGTCCAATAACGGCTCTGGGCTCGACCGAGGCTCACTAAATTCTGGGTTCCCTCAAGCAGCTGGAAGCCAGATGAAGAGTGACCTATATTGTTCAATGGGTAAGTTTGTTTATGTGACTGCATTATAGGAGTGACCATATCATTGCAGAGGTACTGACTTCGAGTTGACATGTGATTCGACATGGAATCGTGCGTCTTTAGGTGCAAGTCTTGGAAGAGTTTCATTAGAAGTTCCTTCTCACCAAACTCATACTTAAAATGTTCACCTAAGAAACACAATACGATAAATAAATCAGTATAACCAAACAATAATACAATTGTTAGTTAGTAGCACATTACAAATAGCAAAGGTCAGATTGACAACATCAAAGTCTTAAAAAAAAAAAAAAAAAAGTACAGAATTAGCCCAGACACCTTTATTAAAAGGAACAGTTATACTGTGATGGTACAATGTCTGCTGAGGTATATTTGGTGACTATTGACCTTATTCAGTAAGGATTATAATAGGATTTTAATTACCTACTGGTAAATCCTTTCATCGTAGTCCGTAGAGGATGCTGGGGTCCATTTAGTACCATGGGGTATAGACGGCTCCTTTGGGAGCCAGTGGCACTTTAAGAGTTTAATAGTGTGGGCTGGCTCCCTCTATGCCCCTCCTACCAGCCTCAGTCTAGAAACTGTGCCCGAGGAGACGGACATACTTCGAGAGAAGGAAATACACAGATAGTGGTGAGATTCACACCAGCTCACACATAACAAAAAGGAAAGCCAAGCTAACCAACTTGGAACAATTCAGCAACGGCTGAAACAACAATACTAAACCAAGTAACAATGCAGGAATACGAAGCACTGGGTGGGCGCACAGCATCCTCTACGGACTACGAGAAAAGAATTTACCAGTAGGTAATTAAAATCCTATTTTCTCTTACATCATCGAGGATGCTGGGGTCCATTTAGTACCATGGGGATGTACCAAAGCTCCCAGTACGGGAGGGAGAGTGCTGAGGTTCCTTCAGAACAGATTGACCAAACTTTAGGTCCTCAGAGGCCAAAGTATCGAACTTGTAGAACTTAGCAAACGTGTTTGACCCAGACCAAGTAGCTGCTCGGCAAAGCTGTAAAGCCAAGACACCCCGGGCAGCCGCCCAGGAAGAACCCACTTTACGAGTAGAGTGGGCCTTAACAGATTTTGGACACGGCAAGCCTAACGTCGAATAAGCATGCTGGATAGTAAACCTGATCCAGTGAGAAATTGTCTGCTTAGAAGCAGGACACCTAACCTTGTTGGGATCATAAAGGACAAATAAAGCATCCGACTTATACATTTTCAAAGCCCTCACCACATCCAAGGACTTTGAGGTAATTGAGGAGTCAGTAGCCACTGGCACCACAATAGGTTGGTTGACACGAAAAGCTGACACAACCTTCGGAAGAAATTTCTGACGCGTTCTGAGCTCAGCCCTATCTTCATGGCAAATCAAGTAGGGGCTCTTGCATGACAATGCCCCCAATTCTGACACACGTCTAGCAGATGCCAATGCCAACAGTGTGACAGCCTTCCACGTAAGAAACTTGACGTCAACCTCCTGCAAAGGTTCGAACATATCCGATTGCAGGAACTGCAGCACCACATTAAGGGGGTCATTCCGAGTTGATCGCACGCTAGCTGTTTTTAACAGCTGTGCAAACGCATAGTCGACACCCACGGGGGAGTGTATTTTCGCTTTGCAAGTGTGCGAACGCCTGTGCAGCCGAGCTCTGCAAAAACATTTTGTGCAGTTTCAGAGTAGGTCTGAACTTACTCAGCCCTTGCGATCAATTCAGTCTTTTTGGTGCCGGAAATTGACGTCTCACACCCGCCCTCCAAACGCCCGGACACGCCTGCGTTTTCCTTACCACTCCCAGAACACGGTCAGTTGCCACCCATAAACGTCCTCTTTCTGTCAATCTTCTTGCGATCGGCTGTGCGTATGGATTCTTCGTTAAATCCATAGCTCGGCAACGATCCGCATTGTACCCGTACGATGTGCGTGCGCATTGTGGTGCATACGGATGCGCAGTAGAGACCTGATCACAGCGCAGCGAAAATCGGCAGGGTGCGATCAACTCGGATTGACCCCCTAATATCCCAAGGTGCCGTAGGAGGCACAAAAAGGTGGATGGAAGTGCAGAACCCCTTTCAAGAATGTCTGAACCTCAGGGAGGGCAGCCAGTTGTTTCTGGAAGAAAATGGACAAGGCCAAAATCTGAACCCTTATGGAGCCCAAGCGGAGGCCCACGTCCACACCTGCTTGCAGAAAGAGGAGAAACCGTTCCAGTTGGAACTCCACCGTTGGAAACTTCTTGGATTCACACCAAGACACATACTTTTTCCAAAACCGATGGTAATGTTTAGACGTAATTCCCTTTGTAGCTTGAATCAGGATAGGAATGACCTTTTTCGGAATGCCCTTCCGAGCTAAGATCTGGCGTTCAACCTCCATGCCGTCAAACGTAGCCGCGGTAAGTCTTGATAAGCGAACGGCCCCTGTTGCAGAAGGTCCTCGCGAAGAGGAAGAGGCCTCGGATTCTCCAGCAGTAATTCCAGAAGATCCGCGTACCAAGCCCTCCTTGGCCAGTCCGAAGCAATGAGGATTGCTTTAACTCTTGTTCTTTTTATTAGTTTGAGAATCATTGAGATGAGTGGAAGTGGAGGGAACACATACACTGACTGGAACACCCACGGAGTTACCAGTGCGTCCACCGCCACTGCCTGTGGGTCTCTCGACCTGGAACAGTACCTCCAAAGCTTCTTGTTGAGGCGAGAGGCCATCATATCTACCTGAGGTACACCCCATCGGCTTGTCACCTCTGCGAACACTTCCGGGTGGAGGCCCCATTCTCCTGGATGGAGATAGTGTCTGCTGAGGAAGTCCGCTTCCCAGTTGTCCACTCCCGGAATGAAGATTGCTGATAGTGCCACCGCATGCTTTTCTGCCCAGAGGAGGATTCTTGTTACCTTTGACATTGCCGCTCTGCTCTTCGTTCCGCCCAGTCGGTTTATGTAGGACACTGCGATTACATTGTCCGACTGAACCTGAATGGCCCGACCGGTGCATGTGAAGGTGTGATCCTGACCACTTGTCCAGGAGATCCAGCTGGAAGAACCTTGCATGGAATCTTCCATATTGTAGATCCTCGTAGGAGGCCACCATCTTCCCCAGAAGGCGAATGCACTGACGAACCGACACCCGGGCTGGCTTCAAGACATCCAGAACCATTGATTGGATTACCAACGCTGCACTTCAGTGTCGAGTATCATCCCCAGGAAGGGCAGTCTCATTGTCGGCTCCAAATGTGACTTTGGAAGGTTCAGGATCCACCCGTGATCCTGGAGTAGTCGAGTTGAGAGAGCAATACTCTGCAACAACCTCTCCCTGGAAGATGCTTTTATCAGCAGATCGTCCAAATAGGAGTGCCTGCGAAGGAGTAGCATCATCTCTGCCATGACCTTGGTGAACACCCTCGGTGCTGTTGAGAGGCCAAAAGGCAGTGCCTGGAACTGATAGGGACAATACAGCAGTGCAAATCGGAGATAAGCCTGGTGAGGTGGCCAGATCGGAATGTGAAGGTACGCATCCTTGATATCCAGGGATACTAGGAATTCCCCTTCTTCCAGACCTGAGATCACCGCTCTCAGAGACTCCATCTTGAATTTGAACTCCCTCAAGTAGGGGTTCAATTATTTTAGGTTTAATATCGGCCTCACCGAGTCGTCCGGTTTCGGTACCACAAACAGGTTTTAGTAATAACCCTTGTGTTTTAGGCGAGATGGAACTGGAACAATAACATTTGTTCGGACCAATTTTTGAATGGCTTCCTGCAGGATATTACTTTCTGTCAGCGAAACTGGTAAGCTTGTTTGAAGAATCTGTGAGGTGGGAGTTCCTGAAACTCCAGTCTGTAGCCGTGGGTAACAATGTCTGTCACCCAGGGGTCTAGGCATGATGACGCCCAGATGTGACTGAAATTTTTTAGTCTCGCTCCCACCTGCCCGATCTCCAGGCTGGGAGGTCCACCGTCATGCTGAAGATTTTGAGGAAGCAGGACCTGGTTTCTGTTCCTGAGAACCTGTTGGTGCAGGTTTTCTGGATTTTCCCCGACCACCCCTAAAGAAAGTGGAAGGGGATTTGGATTATCTTAAATTTTGCGGTCCGAAAGGACTGCAGTGTAGACGTAGGATAAGATTTCCTAGTCGGTGGTGCTGCTGAGGGAAGAAAGGTCGACTTACCCGCAGTTGCCGTGGAGATCCATGCATCCAATGCGTCCCCAAACAGAGCCTGACCTGTGAAGGGTAGGTTCTCCACACTTTTCTTGGATTCTGCATCCGCAGTCCATTGGCGTAGCCAGAGTCCTCTGCACGCTGAAACCGCCATGGAAGTAGCCCTCGCATTCAGCATGCCAAGGTCTATCATGGCATCCACCATGAACCCAGCAGAATCCTATATGTGACGCAAAAACAATTCAATGTCACACCTATCCATAGTATCTAAGTCCTCTAGTAATGTGCTTGACCACTTTACTATGGCTTTAGAAATCCACGCACAAGCAATAGTGGGCCTTAAATCCATGCCTGTAGCAGTGTGTAGTGATTTGTGCGTGGTCTCAATCTTGCGGTCAGCTGGCTCTTTTAGGACGGTTGAACCAGGGACAGGTAAAACCACCTTTTTAGACAACCTAGAAACAGAAGCGTCTACTATAGGTGGGTTTTCCCACTTCTTTCTATCCTCCTCAGGGAATGAGAAAGCAATGAGAATTCTTTTAGGGATCTGGGTTTTCCCAGGGTTTTTCAAATAAAGAATTTAACTCCTTAGAAGCCGGGAAGGTGAGCGAGAATTTCCTATTTTCCGTAAAATAAGATTTCTCTACTTGTTCAGGAACCTTGTCGGAAATATGTAAAACATCCCTAATAGCTTCAATCATTAGCTGCAGCCCCTTAGCAAGAGATGCATCACCTCCCTACATATCCCCATCACTGTCCCCTGTATCAGAGTCAGTATCAGTATCAGCTTGCATTATCTGGGCAAGTGTACGCTTCTTTGGGTATGTAGGTGGGTTAGTAGAGGAAGTAGTGGGAGCTGAATACTGCAACCCCTCTACAGATTTTCTCAAAAACTGCGTCTCTTTCTCATTACGGGACATCCTTGATGAAATCTGGGATATGATTCCTCTTAAAGAATCCACCCATGGGGTTTCAGATTCAGAAGGCTGGGAAAGCACATTGCAGTCCTGAGTACATGGAATAGACTCCTCTGGAGAAGATACACACTCTGCAGCACATGATACAGAGCCCTTAGACATGGTAATGTGAATATATACACTCACACACATATACAGGAAAATGTCAGACACAGTTTCCCCCAGAGTACCTTCAGAGAGTCACAGAGTATAAGGAGCCAGCCACACAGCGCCCCTGTGGACAGTTATTATGACAAAATCCCGGCGCTGACTAATCAACCTTAATAGGTTGAATAGTACTAACTACACTCTCCCCCCCTGTCTATAACACCCTGGTACCACAGTAAATAAGATTTTACTTACCGGTAAATCTATTTCTCGTAGTCCGTAGAGGATGCTGGGGACTCCGTAAGGACCATGGGGAATAGACGGGCTCCGCAGGAGATAGGGCACTTTAAGAAAGCTTTGGATTCTGGGTGTGCACTGGCTCCTCCCTCTATGTCCCTCCTCCAGACCTCAGTTAGAGAAACTGTGCCAAGAGAAGATGAACAGTACGAGGAAAGGATATTTGTAAATCTAAGGGCAAGATTCATACCAGCCACACCAATTCAAACCCGATCAACTATAACATAACCCTTATGTAAGCAATAACTATATACAAGTCTTGCAGAAGAACGGGCGCCCAGCATCCTCTACGGACTACGAGAAATAGATTTACCGGTAAGTAAAATCTTATTTTCTCTAACGTCCTAGAGGATGCTGGGGACTCCGTAAGGACCATGGGGATTATAGCAAAGCTCCCAAACGGTCGGGAGAGTGCGGATGACTCTGCAGCCCCGATTGAGCAAACAGGAGGTCCTCCTCAGCCAGGGTATCAAACTTATAGAATTTGCAAAGGTGTTTGACCCCGACCAAGTAGCAGCTCGGCACAGTTGTAGTGCCGAGACCCCTCGGGCAGCCGCCCAAGAAGAGCCCACCTTCCTAGTGGAATGGCCCTTAACCGATTTAGGCAATGGCAATCCTGCCGAAGAATGCGCCTGCTGAATCGTGTTACAGATCCAGCGAGCAATAGTCTGCTTTGAAGCAGGAGCGCCAACCTTGTTGGCCGCATACAGAACAAACAGAGCTTCGGTCTTCCTGATCCTAGCCGTTCTGGTCACATAAATCTTCAAAGCCCTGACCACATCCAGGGACTCGGAATCCTCCAAGTCCCGTGTAGCCACAGGCACGACAATAGGTTGGTTCATATGAAAAGATGAGACCACCTTGGGCAGAAATTGAGGACGAGTCCTCAACTCTGCCCTATCCACGTGAAAAATCAGGTATGTGCTTTTATATGATAAAGCCGCCAATTCCGAAACCCACCTTGCAGAAGCTAAGGCCAACAACATGACCACTTTCCAAGTGTGGTACTTCAACTCTACTGTTTTGAGTGGTTCAAACCAAGGTGACTTGAGGAAACTTAATACCACGTTAAGGTCCCAAGGCGCCACCGGAGGTACAATATGCAGTATGTACAATATGCAATATGAATATGCAGCACGCCCTTCACAAAAGTCTGTACTTCAGGAAGAGAAGCCAATTCTCTTTGAAAGAAAATGGATAAGGCCGAAATTTGAACCTTTATGGACCCTAATTTTAGGCCCAAATTCACTCCCGTTTGAAGGAAGTGAAGCAGACGGCCCAACTGGAACTCCTCCGTAGGAGCAGTTCTGGCCTCACACCAAGAAACATATTTTCGCCATATACGGTGATAATGTTTCGACGTCACGTCCTTCCTAGCCTTGATCAGGGTAGGAATGACCTCCTCCAGAATCCCTTTTTCCGCTAGGATCCGGCGTTCAACCGCCATGCCGTCAAACGCAGCCGCGGTAAGTCTTGGAACAGACAGGGCCCCTGCTGCAGCAGGTCCTGCCTTAGAGGAAGAGGCCACGGATCTTCTGTGAGCAACTCTTGCAGATCCGGATACCAAGTCCTCCTTGGCCAATCTGGAACAATGAGGATTGTTCTGACCCTTCTTATTCTTATTATCCTCAACACCTTGGGTATGAGAGGTAGAGGAGGAAACACATAGACCGATCTGAACACCCAAGGTGTCACCAGAGCGTCTACCGCAACCGCCTGAGGGTCTCTTGACTTGGCGCAATACCTCTTTAGCTTTTTGTTGAGGCGGGACGCCATCATGTCTATCTGAGGCAGTCCTCACCGATCCGTGATCTGTGTGAAGACTTCTTGATGAAGTCCCCACTCTCCCGGATGCAGGTCGTGCCTGCTGAGAAAGTCCACCTTCCAGTTGTCCACCCCCGGGATGAACACTGCTGATAGTGCGCTTACATGGCCTTCCGCCCAGCGTAGAATCCTGGTCGCCTCTGCCATGGCCACTCTGCTCCTTGTGCCGCCTTGGCGGTTTACATGAGCCACTGCCGTGACATTGTCTGACTGAATCAGAACCGGTTTGTTCCGAAGCCATTCCTCCGCTTGGCGTAGGGCGTTGTATATGGCCCTCAACTCCAGGACAATGATGTGGAGACCAGTCTCTAGGCTTGACCAGAGACCCTGGAAATTTCTTCCTAGTGCAACAGCTCCCCAACCTCGGAGGCTCGCGTCCGTGGTCACAAGGACCCAGTCCTGAATGCCGAACCTGCGACCCTCCAGGAGGTGAGCACTGCGCAGCCACCACAGGAGAGACACCCTGGCCCTGGGAGACAGGGTGATCCGTTTTTGCATGTGTAGATGGGACCCGGACCATTTGTCCAATAGGTCCCATTGAAAGGTCCTTGCATGGAACCTGCCGAAGGGGATGGCCTCGTATGAAGCCACCGTCTTCCCCAGAACCCTCGTGCAATGATGCACTGAAACCTTTTTTGGCTTCAATAGGCTCCTGACCAGAGCTACGAGCTCCTGAGCCTTCTCCACTGGAAGAAAAACTCTTTTTTGGTCTGTATCTAGAATCAGGCCCAAAAAGGTCAGACGCGTTGCAGGGACTAGCTGGGATTTCGGTAAATTGAGAATCCAGCCGTGCCTCTGCAACGTCTTCACGGACAGAGACACGCTGTCCAGCAACTTCTCCCGAGATCTCGCCTTTATGAGGAGATCATCCAAGTACGGGATAATTGTGACGCCCTGCCTGCGCAGGAGCACCATCATTTCCGCCATTACCTTGGTGAAAATTCTCGGGGCCGTGGAAAGACCAAACGGCAACGTCTGAAATTGGTAGTGACAGTCCTGTACTGCAAATCTCAGGAACACCTGGTGAGGAGGGAAAATCGGAACATGAAGGTACGCATCCTTTATGTCCAGGGACACCATCCAATCCCCTCCCTCCAGGCTGGCGATGACCGCTCTGAGCGATTCCATTTTGAACTTGAACCTCTTCAAGTACAGGTTCAGGGATTTCAGATTTAAAATGGGTCTGACCGAACCGTCCGGTTTCGGTACCACAAACAGGGACGAATAATAACCCTCTCCTTGCTGGAGATGAGGAACTTTGATCATCACCTGTTGAATGTACAATTTGTGAATTGCAGCTAACACCAGCTCCCTCTCCGACAGGGAAGCCGGCAGAGCCGATTTGAAAAACCGGCGAGGAGGCATGTCTTCGAATTCCAGCCTGTATCCCTGGGAAACAATCTCTATTGCCCAGGGATCCACCTGTGAGAGAACCCAGTCGTGGCTGAACAGACGAAAACGTGCCCCCACTTGATCTGACCCCCCGGAAAGCCCCAGCGTCATGCGGTGGACTTTGCGGAAGTAGGGGAGGACTTCTGCTCTTGGGAACTAGCCGAGTGCAGCTTTTTTTCCTTGCCTTTACCTCTGGCAACAAAGGACGATCCTCGTACCTTCTTGCTTTTATTGGAACGAAAGGACTGCATTTGATAATGCGGTACCTTCTTAGCATGCTGCGGGGGAACATAAGGAAAAAAATTCGATTTACCGGCAGTAGCAGTAGAGACAAGGTCCGAGCGGCCTTCTCCAAACAACTCCTCCCCCTTGTAAGGCAATGACTCCATATGCCGCTTTGAGTCGGCGACTCCCGTCCACTGTCGGGTCCACAGGAGTCGCCTAGCAGAAATAGACATAGCGTTTATTCTGGAGCTTAGTAAACAAATGTCTCTCTGAGCATCCCTCATATACAACGCAGCATCTCTGATATGCTCAATGGTCATTGGAATGGTATCAATCTCCGTAGATAAGGAGTCTGCCCATGCCACGACAGCACTACAAACCCAGGCCGACGCCATGGCCGGTCTAACGATAGTTCCTGAATGTGTGTAAATGTGCTTCATGGTAATTTCCTGCTTGCGATCAGCAGGATCCTTGAGGGAAGCAGTATCCGGAGAAGGCAGTGCCACCTTCTTGGATAAGCGTGTCAGTGCCTTGTCTACTTTCGGCGAAGATTCCCATCGTATCCTATCCTTCTGTGGATAAGGATACGCCATAAGAATCCTTTTGGGAACATGTAGTCTCCTATCCGGAGACTCCCAAGCCTTTTCGCACAATTCGCTTAGCTCAAATGAGGACAGAAACGTGACCTCAGGCTTTTTCCCTTTATACATGTGAACCCTCGTGTCAGGGACAGGGGGTTCCTCAGTGATATGCAAAACCTCTTTTATGGCAATAATCATGTATCGAATACCCTTTGCCACCTTCGGCTGTAATTTTGCATCCTCAGTCGACACTAGAGTCAGTATCTGTGTCGGTATCTGTGTCAGTATCTGTGTCAGCGACCTGGAAATGGGGCGCTTTTGAGACACTGAAGGTCCTGGTGCCACAGGGACAGGCACGGTCTGGCTACCTGACTGATCCCTTGCCTCAGCCTTGTCTAACCTTTTATGCAGGAGATTCACATTTGCATTTAAGACATTCAGCATATCCACCCAGTCCGGTGTCGGCGTTGCTGACGGCGACCTGACATTCAAACACTCCCCCTCCACATTAAGCGAGCCTTCCTCGTCAAACATGTTGACACACACGTACCGACACACTTCTTACACACAGGGAACTCTTTTCTGAAGACAGTATCCCCTTTAAGGCCCTTTGGAGAGACAGAGAGAGAGTATGCCAGCACACAGCCCAGCGCAATGACCCTGGAGACCAACACAAAATGTTTTTCCCCAGCAGCGCTGTATAATATCTTAACACCCCTTCACCGTGTGTAAGCAGGGGAGAGTCCGGGGAGCTTCCTCTCAGCGTTCTGTGGAGAGAAAAATGGCGCTGGTGAGTGCTGAGGGAGAAGCCCCGCCCCCTCGGCGGCGGGCTTCGGTCCCGCTCAAATTTGTGTAAAAATGGCGGGGGCTCTTTTATATACATGTACAGTGCCCAGCTGTACATGTATATATCTTTTTGCCATGTTTTGAGGTGTTATTATTGCTGCCCAGGGCGCCCCCCCTGTGCCCTGCACCCATACAGTGACCGGAGTGTGTGAGGTGTGTGGAGCAATGACGCACAGCTGCGGTGCTGTGCGTTACCCTCAGTGAAGCCGCTGAAGGCTTCTGCCGCCTGAGACGTCTTCTTGCTTCTGTTCTTCTGGCTCTGTGAGGAGAACGGCGGCGTGGCTCCGGCGGTGGACGCCCAGGACGAACCTGTGTTCACCCCCTCTGGAGCCAATGGTGTCCAGTAGCCGAGGAAGCAGATCCTATCATTTAAGTAGGTCTGCTCCTCTCTCCCCAGTCCCTCGATGCAGGGAGCCTGTTGCCAGCAGTGCTCCCTGTAAAAATAGAAAAATCCAAACAAAAATGCTTTCGAATGCAAAGAACTCAGGAGAGCTCTCTGCAGTGCGCCCATCTTCCTCTGGGCACAGTGTAAAACTGAGGTCTGGAGGAGGGACATAGAGGGAGGAGCCAGTGCACACACAGAATCCAAAGCTTTCTTAAAGTGCCCTATCTCCTGCGGAGCCCGTCTATTCCCCATGGTCCTTACGGAGTCCCCAGCATCCTCTAGGACGTTAGAGAAACTGGAGTTATGTGGGGTTCAGCGCTCACCGTCAGCGTCCTGTTCAGCGTTCTTCAGGGAAAAAATGGAAATGGCGCTGGTGGGTGCTGGATCTGCTCTGAGAGGAAGCCCCGCCCCCTGTAATGGCGCGCGGCTTCGCGCACAATGATTATACTGGTCTGAGGTCTAATGGTGCTAACAGCGTGATTAGCCCGTTAGCTATATACACCAGTGTTAGGGTGATCTTGCTGGCCCAGGACGCCCCTCAGCAGCCTCTACATACTGTACACATGTTGCAGAGTCTGTATGGAGCGCAGCCTGCCAGAGCTGCGCTCCCACCCTTGTGCCATTATTCCCGCCGGCGACACACTAACCGGGCCACCGGCGCTGTACTCACCGCTCTTCTTTCTTCTGGCTCTGTTAGGGGGTGGCGACCGTGCTGCGGGAGTGAGCGGTCACCTCGTGGGCTTGCGATCAGCACCCTCAGGAGCTCAGTGTCCTGTCAGCGGAGATAGAGAACCACTAACTTCTAGAGTTGGTTCCTACTCCCCCCCTAAGTCCCACGAAGCAGGGAGGCTGTTGCCAGCAGCCTCCCTGTACCTAACACTCTTAGAAAAAAAATAAAACTAGAAAAACTCCTAAGAGCTCCCCTAGCTGTGACCAGCTCCTCCGGGCACATTTTCTAAGCTGAGTCTGGTAGGAGGGGCATAGTGGGAGGAGCCAGCCCACACTATTAAACTCTTAAAGTGGCAGTGGCTCCCATGGGACCCGTCTATACCCCATGGTACTAAATGGACCCCAGCATCCTCTAGGACGTAAGAGAAATACTGCCTCTCAGAATGGAGGCACACAGGGCAAGTGTGTGGTGAGTGATGACGGGAAATATGTCCTCAAGCAATTACAGGCAAGGTCAGAGCCCCGCCCACTTCACAAGAAAGCTATGCTGGATCAGGGGCAGAGTGTTAGGAGACGTCCCTGTGGCTCTGGGCGCTGGCAGGTCTAGGCTATTACTAGGTGATTGGGACGCCACATCACGCCGGCCACGGGGTATCCAGGTACTGGGCAAAAAGAGAAAAAAAAAAAGCGCCTGCACTGCATAATGATCAACGGCTGTTACCATGCAACTGGGAAGCTCTGCTATTATTTCACTATTGGCTCATGGTCCTGGTAAAAGGCAGGGAGGGCTTAGCCTCCCTGCCGGTTATAGCTTCTGCTAGTCAGAGGTTACTTTTAAGAACAAATGGTGACTAATGTATAGGACAATGGGGGTTATTCAGACCTGAACGCTACTGTGCGGTTTCGCACAGTGGGCCATCAGGTCCAAACTGCGCATGCACTGCAATGCGCAGGCGCTAGCAAGCAATTTTTGCACTGCTGTGATCAGATAGTTGCCGCCTACAGGGGGGAGTGCATTTTAGCTGTGCAAGTGTGCGGACGCATGTGTAGCAGAGCTGTACAAACAGATTTTGTGCAGTCTCTGTGCAGCCCAGGACTTACTCAGCCACTGCGATCACATCACCATGTCTGGGACCGGAATTGAGGTCAGGAACCCTCCCTGCAAACGCATGGACACGCCTGCGCTTTTCCAGACACACCCTGAAAATGGTCAGTTGACACCCACAAACACCTTCTTCCTGTCAATCTCCTTGCGATCGCCCGTGCGAACGGATCTGTCGCACAAACCCATCGCTGAGCAGCGATCGGCTTTGTACCCGTGCGACGCACCTACGCATTGCGGTTATAACGCATGCACAGTTTGGACCAGATTGCCCGCTGTGCGAAACTGCACAGCAGCGATCAGGTCTGAATACCCCCGTAGTCAGGATCCCGGCGATCACCATCCCAACGGTCACAATACTGGCTGCGGAATCCCGATGGTCAAAATAACGACAAATTCAGAAGGTATTAAGGTTAGGCTGTGGGAGGGGATGTTCAGGGTTAGGCTGCCAAAGGCGATGGTTAGGGTTAAGCTGCAGCAGGGGTGGGTTAAGGTTAGGCTGCCAAAGGGGATGGTTAAGGTTAGGCTGCCAAAGGGGATGGTTAGAGTTAGGCTGCGGGAACGGTGGGTTAAGGTTAGACTGCAGGAGGCGTGGGTTAGGGTTAGACAACCGGAGGGGTGGATTAGGGTTACAATACTCACCAAAATTCTTTGGGATTTTGACCATCTGGATAGTCGTACCCAAACCGTCTATAATGGGTGCCAGGTGTGGAGGTGCATGCAGGCCCTGAATCAGGGGGCCCATGCTGCCCTCCATGCAATGTCTTACCGGGCACATAGTATGGTGCCACAATTCCAAAAAAATTGCCAAAGTCTTTGTCACCTTCATATGCGCCATATTTTCAGGGGGCCTCCTTATGTCTTAAAATGCCCCTGGGATCATAGAAATAAACAGTATTTTGATTCACTATGCGCACAAATGCCAATTACATTGTCAAATATTCTGATTGTGAATTTCAGCTTCAGGACTCATCTGTGGGGCCAGTTGCTGTTGTGCTTCACTTTATCATCTCAGTCAGTTAAAAACAGAATTAAATAAGTGCAGAGTAACCCGCCTAATGATTCCAGCCTACAAGTACATCAGCTCAAGATCACAGTGATAATGGAACTCGTTTAGGTTACCTAATTTGAGACCTAGAGTCCTGGCGTATTCCTCCCCGATCCACACCAGCAGCTCTGTACCTGAGGGAATAGGCTGGCAGGCACGATAGTAGATTTTTCCCCGGTACTGAAACACTGTGAGATTGTGCTCTTCGTCTGTTGATGCACAGGCCACGTACCTTGTGGAGGAAAGAAAATCACTTAGCAGCCTATAAATGGAAAATATCCTAAGGCATGCAATAAAAAGAGAAGAACATAGTGGGGGCTAGCTGGTGAGACAGAAGGAGGGGATGGCTGGTGAGACAGGAAGGGGGGGCTGCCTGGTGAGACAGAAAGGGGGGGCTGCCTGGTGAGACAGAAAGGGGGGGCTGCCTGGTGAGACAGAAAGGGGGGGCTGCCTGGTGAGACAGAAAGGGGGGGGGGGGGGCTGCCTGGTGAGACAGAAAGGGGGGGGGGGGCTGCCTGGTGAGACAGAAAGGGGGGGGGGGCTGCCTGGTGAGACAGAAAGGGGGGGGGGCTGCCTGGTGAGACAGAAAGGGGGGGCTGGCTGGTGAGACAGAAAGGGGGGGCTGGCTGGTGAGACAGAAAGGGGGGGGCTGGCTGGTGAGACAGAAAGGAGAGATGGCTGGTGAGACAGAAAGAGGCCTGGCTGGTGAGACAGAAAGGGGGGCCTGCCTGGTGAGACAGAAAGGGGGGCTGCCTGGTGAGACAGAAGGAGAGATGGCTGGTGAGACAGAAAGGGGGGGCTTGCCTGGTGAGACAGAAAGGGGGGACTGGCTGGTGAGACAGAAAGGGGGGGCTGGCTGGTGAGACAGAAAGGGGGCCTGCCTGGTGAGACAGAAGGAGAGATGGCTGGTGAGACAGAAAGGGGGGGCTGGCTGGTGAGACAGAAAGGGGGGGCTGGCTGGTGAGACAGAAAGGGGGGGCTGGCTGGTGAGACAGAAGGAGAGAAGGCTGGTGAGACAGAAAGGGGGCCTGCCTGGTGAGACAGAAAGGTGGGGCTAGCTGGTGAGACAGAAAAGGGGGGCTGGCTGATGAGACAGAAAGGGGGGGGCCTGCCTGGTGAGACAGAAAGGGGGGGCCTGCCTGGCGAGACAGAAAGGGGGGGCTGGCGAGACAGAAAGGGGGGGCTGGCTGGTGAGACAGAAGGGGGGGGGGGCTGGCTGGTGAGACAGAAGGGGGGGGGGGGGGGGGCTGGCTGGTGAGACAGAAAGGGGGGGGGGGGGCTGGCTGGTGAGACAGAAAGGGGGGCTGGCTGGTGAGTCAGAAAGGGGGCCTGCCTGGTGAGACAGAAGGAGAGATGGCTGGTGAGACAGAAAGAGGGCCTGCCTGGTGAGACAGAAAGGGGGGCTGGCTGGTGAGACAGAAGGAGAGATGGCTGGTGAGACAGAAGGAGAGATGGCTGGTGAGACAGAAAGGGGGGGCTGGCTGGCGAGACAGAAAGGGGGGGGGGCTGGCTGGTGAGAGAGAAAGGGGGGGGCCTGGCTGGTGAGACAGAAAGGGGGGGGGGGATGGCTGGTGAGACAGAAAGGGGGGCTGGCTGGTGAGACAGAAAGGGGGGCTGGCTGGTGAGACAGAAGGAGAGATGGCTGGTGAGACAGAAAGGGGGCCTGCCTGGTGAGACAGAAAGGGGGCCTGCCCGGTGAGACAGAAAGGGGGCCTGCCTGGTGAGACAGAAGGAGAGATGGCTGATGAGACAGAAAGGGGGCCTGCCTGGTGAGACAGAAAGGGGGCCTGGCTGGTGAGACAGAAAGGGGAGATGGCTGGTGAGACAGAAAGGGGAGATGGCTGGTGAGACAGAAGGAGAGATGGCTGGTGAGATAGAAAGGGGGGCTGGCTGGTGAGACAGAAAGGGGGGCTGGCTGGTGAGACAGAAAGGGGGGCTGGATGGTGAGACAGAAAGGGGGGCTGGATGGTGAGACAGAAGGAGAGATGGCTGGTGAGACAGAAAGGGGGGGGGGGGGCTGGCTGGTGAGACAGAAAGGGGGCTGGGGCTGGCTGGAGAGACAGAAAGGGGGGGGGGGGGCTGGCTGGTGAGATAGAAAGGGGGGGGGGGGCTGGCTGGTGAGATAGAAAGGGGGCTGGCTGGTGAGACAGAAGGAGAGATGGCTGGTGAGACAGAAGGAGAGATGGCTGGTGAGACAGAAAGGGGGGGCTGGCGAGACAGAAAGGGGGGGGCTGGCTGGTGAGACAGAAAGGGGGGGGGGCTGGCTGGTGAGACAGAAAGGGGGGCGGGGCTGGCTGGTGAGACAGAAAGGGGGGGGGGCTAGCTGGTGAGACAGAAAGGGGGGGGGGCTAGCTGGTGAGACAGAAAGGGGGGGGCTGGTGAGACAGAAAGGGGAGATGGCTGGTGAGACAGAAGGAGAGATGGCTGGTGAGACAGAAAGGGGGGCTGGCTGGTGAGATAGAAAGGGGGGCTGGCTGGTGAGACAGAAAGGGGGGGCTGGCTGGTGAGACAGAAAGGGGGGTTTGCTGGTGAGACAGAAAGGGGGGCTTGCTGGTGAAACAGAAGGAGGAGATGGCTGGTGAGACAGAAGGAGAGATGGCTGGTGAGACAGAAGGAGAGATGGCTGGTGAGACAGAAGGAGAGATGGCTGGTGAGACAGAAGGAGAGATGGCTGGTGAGACAGAAAAGGGGAGCTGGCTAGTGAGACAGAAAAGGGAGCTGGCTGGACGGACACTGGGGAGCTGGAACTGCAATTGAATAACCTGTGTCGAATTAGTGCTGTTTTTTCGACCAGTTGAAAAAAGGCACTTAATTTAATACCCCCCCTTCTATACTTGCAATAAGTTCAGTGATATGAGCCATCTACTGAGTGAGTGCAGCATACCTCTGAGTATTAGTGAGTGGTATGGATATCTCCATAAACTGTGTATTGTGCTCCTGAGCACCAACTTAGAGGAGCATTTACCAGGTTAGAGGGTATGCAGTCATGGTGCCAATCATAATGTCAGTCTTAATGTTAACAGCAGAAGATCGACACTGATGATGTTGGCATGGTTAAAATGTCCAATGTCAACACCTGCAAAATACTGACATCAGAAATGTCAACATGTCATAATGCGGATGTTTCCAGCACACATAGGATCAGAAGAAAGAAAACAACCCGTCAACATTACATCAGTGCCAACATGTTCAATTTCGACATGATTGTCAGACATATACTCCGAACCTGTATACAGCACCAGCTCCTGAGTGGCTGCAAATGATCTTATTAAATGACACTTACACATCACTTCAGCATACATGTTGATAACTTGTACAGTACAATTATTTTTGATTTGTGAAGCGTCACAATGCTCCACAACTCAGCAAAGGGGGGACAACGGGGTACGATAGACAAAAGAAATGCATACATGAAAATGGATTGTAGGGAGGGCTGTGCTCATAAAGGACCTTACATTCTGACTGGAGGAGGGCAGAGCGGAGACAGGAGGAGAGTGTGGTTCAGAGTTACAGTGGAGACAGGGACAGCTGTGAGGGTGCCCTGGTGTGGCTAATACAGGGAGCAGAGGAATCTCTAACAAAGAGATGTGTTTTCAGAGAAAGTTTCAAGATACAAAGGCTGTGGGAGAGTCAGATGTGGTGGAGTAGGGAATTCCTTAAAATGGGTAGCACCACGGGAGGAGTTCTGTAGGTGGGAGAGAGAGGTGGTCACCAGAGGAGGTGAGGTGCAGGTCAGATCTAAGAGGATGAGAGGGAGAGTATTATGAGGTGAGATTTGTGATGTATGGAGGGGTGTTGTAGAGAGCTTTGCGGGTGAGATTATACTAGAATCTGGGAGGACATAGAATCTGTAGGATTCCCTGTAATAGCTGATTGGAATTGGAACGGCTCCATAAAGCAATGCCTGCTTTGGGCAAAACACTACAGAACTTACAGTAGTCAAACTCTATGGGAGAAAACATTAAAAGTACTCTATCACTCCCATTCTGGCACAGGCTCAGGGGTATCTCCGCATTATGTGTCATCACCAGAGTACTCCACTCTTTCAAATGAGGTTACCCCTTTCACATGCGCACGCAGGGGGGTTTCAGAGTACCTAGAAACCCCCTATGGCCGCCGATCTATCAGCGCTGCCGAGCGATTGTTTTTTTTGACCAAGTAGCTCAGACAGTGATGCCACTGCAGGGAGTCCATGTCAGGGAGCGGCTGGCCGCTGGCTGCCTTTAGAGACACAATCTGAGACAATACTATATGGACCTCAAAAGGTCACAAAATTAGTTCATACCTGGAAGCCTCATAATAAGAAAACTGGTGCAGCTACATAATGGATTACATATCTATATGTGTATGTTTGAATTTTAGTGATATGCAATATGGGAGTCTGCAGTTATTAACTCTACGTACCCTTATGATATCTATACAGTGTTATTGCAGGTAACCTCTATTTAATTGATTGGGTGTATGCTTTGGTTCCCATTGGCACTGTAGAAGTGCCTCATGTTTGCAACAGGGGCCTGGGAGGCAGTGGTGGTGATGGTTTATGTTATCCTGTGTTTGACATTTGTTATTTTAATTATTTATATGAGCTAAAGCTTGTGTTATTTTTGTAGATGTTATGTACAGCCTGTCTTGATAAAGGTTCGTGAACGGACCGAAACGTCGACTGGGATGGCATTATGTGAACAATAAAAACCAGTGTATTTGAAACTCCAGTGATCTATTCTTCGCGAGAGTGCACCCTCCACGATGTGGTAGATGCGGTGTGTAACATAGTAACATCGTATTTGAGGTTGAATAGAGGCAAATTGCCCATCGTGTTCAACCTGTTTTAAGTTGTGATGATTCTACATACTTGCTGAATAATGTTTTATGACTAGTTAGCTACTATAACTCATGTTACCCCCGGATTAACCACGTTGATATTTTAAGTATTATAACCTTGGATAGCTTTTTCATTCAGAAATTTATCCATTCCTTTTTTAAATCCAATTACAGAGTCCGCAATTACCATCTTCCCTGGCAGGTAAGTCCACATCCTAATTGCCCTAACACTGAAGAACCCTTTCCTCCATTGCGTTCGGAACTTTCTCTCCTCCAGTCGCAGCGAGTGCCCACGTGTCCTAAACGGTGTTCTTTTAATAAATAATTCCTCTGATAACGCTTTGTGATGTCCCTTTACATATTTGAAGATATTAATAATATCTCCTCTTAGGCGCCTCTTTTCTAGTGTATACATATTCAGCCTAGTAAATCTTTCCTTATAGTCCAGTCCTTCTAGGCCTTTAATCAATTTAGTAGCTCGCCTTTGAACACTTTCGAGTTCACTGATGTCTTTTTAATACAATGGTGCCCAAAACTGAACACAATATTCCAGGTGTGGACGTACCAATGCCTTATACAGCGGCATGATTACATCCGAGTCCCTTGTCTCAATTCCCCTTTTTATGCACGCTAGCACCTTACTTGCCTTCTTTACTGCGTTTTGACATTGTGTACGGTTATTAAGCCTATTTATCAATGAATACGCCCAAATCTTTTTCCAACTCTGTTTTCCCTAGGCGTTCCCCATTTAATATGTAGGATGCAAGTTTGTTTTTAGTCCCAAAATGCATAAATTTGCATTTGTCTGTATTGAACCTCATTTTCCATTTAGACACCCGGAGTTCAAGTTTAGACAGATCATTCTGCAAGGACTCCACATCCAATTCTGAATTAAATTACCTTACACAGTTTAGTATCATCTGCAAAGATTGACACTGTGCTTTCCAGGCCTATTTCTAGGTCATTGATAAATATGTTGAACAGTAGTGGTCCGAGTACGGACCCTTGTGGTATTCCGCTGACTACTGGGGACCAGGTTGAGGACTTCCCGTTGACCACTACTCCCTGTACCCTGCTATCCAACCAGCTGCTTATCCATGTGCAAATAGTTTTTCCTAGGCCAATCTCCTTTAATTTGATAATCAGTCTATTGTGAGGAACTGTATCGAAGGCTTTTGCAAAATTTAGGAAGACCACATCCACTGCTTTTCCTTGATCAAGATTATTGCTCACTTCCTCGTAGAAGCTAATTAAGTTAGTCTGACATGACCTGTCCCTCTCAAACCCATGCGGTTTCTTGCTAATAATCCTAGCGGACTTTAGATACTCCTGTATGAAGTCCTTTAGAATTCCTTCCAATATTTTCCCCACTATAGATGTTAAACTAACTGGTCTGTAGTTTCCAGGAAGATTTTTGGATCCCTTTTTAAATAATGGCACTACCTCAGCTATACGCCAATCCTTCGGTACCATGCCTGATCTAATTGAACTATTGAAAATCAAGTATAGGGGTCGTGCTAGTTGTGAACTAAGCTCCATGAGAACCCTCGGGTGAAGTCCATCAGGACCAGGTGATTTATTAATCTTAATTTTGCTTAGTCTCTCCCGGACTACTTCTTTGCTTAAACAAGTATCTAACCATGAATCATTACTGTCACAATTGTTATGCTCTACTCCCACCATCAGTTCTTCACTGGTGAATACTGATGAAAAGAATTTGTTCAGTATTTCCGCTTTTATTTCGTCATCATTTATCAATTCCTCCAATTCATCTTTTAATGGACTATATTCTCCTTTAACCTTTTACCGTTTATGTAATTAAAAAACTTTTTAGGATTGGTTTTACTCTCTAGCGATTTGCTTTTCATTTTCCATTTTAGCTGCTCTTATTGCTTTTTTGCATTTTTTATTACACTCCTTGTAATACTTGAAAGACTCCTCCTTTCCATTAGATTTAAATGCTTTGAAAGCCCGCTTTTTTTTATCCATTTCTGCCTTAACCTTCTTGTTAAGCCACAGCGGTTTGAGTTTAGTACTCCTGCGTTCACTGCCCATGGGAATAAAGTTATGAATATTGCTATCCAGCAACCCTTTTAAAACATCCCACATAACCGAAGTGTTCTTGTTATTAAACAGAACCTCCTACTCTATGTCGTTAAGTGCACATCTAAGCATACTGAAATTAGCCTTCCTAAAGTTAAAAGTTTTGGTGGAACCCCTGTAGCTATGTTTCCTGAAACTAATGTCGAATGTGATCATATAGTGATCACTGTTACCCAAAGTCTCCCCAACCTTAGTGTTTGATATAATGTCCACATTATTAGTAATTACTAGATCCAGGGTAGTTTTACCCCTAGTTGGGTCCTCGACTAATTGAGACAAGTAGTGATCCCTAAACATATTTAAGAACCTGCTGCCCCTCGCTTTAGCACATGATTCGTTACTCCAGGTTATATCCGGGTAATTCAAATCCCCAATGACAAGGATGTCCCCCAATCCCGCAGCCGTTTTGATTTGCTGCAATAGTTGTTCTACCTCATGTATGCTAATATCCGGCTGTTTGTAGCACGTGCCTATGACTAGTTTTTTGCATCAATTCCCCCACTTGAGATTTCTACCCATAGTGACTCCACATTATCGCCAGTCTCCTCATAGATAACCTCCTTTAGGTATGGTTTAAGTGATGGTTTAACATAAAGACATACACCTCCTCCTCTTTTGTTAGCCAAGTCCCTCCTAAAAAGAGAATACCCCTCCAAGTTAGCAACCCAGTCGTGAGAGTCGTCCCACCATGTTTCCGTAATACCTATAATGTCATACTCAGCCTTTGATGCTAACAATTCCAATTCCCCCATTTTACCTGCTAGACTTCTTGCGTTTGCAAGCATACATTTTAGTTTATCGGTTCCTTTATTTGTTTGTTTTCCTAAAGATTTCCCATCCTGGTTAACTAGTGCATCCGTAAAGTTACTGATACAGACTGTCCTTGCTCCCTCTCCAACCCCACCGTACTTAGTATTGCCCACCTTACTTTTCTCTTTGGTCAACCCAATATTCCCGTCTAAATTCATCACCCTGACATAAGTATTATCCCTTAAGTCCTGTACAACATTTTCTATAGTTTGTAATGATGACACATAATTGTTATTATTTAATGCTTTAGCAATACCTTTTTTAACACCCTTAATAGAACCCATGTAAAACGAGTTTTATGGTAAGAACTTACCCTTGTTAAAACTCTTTCTGCGAGGTACACTGGGCTCCACAAGTCTGGACAATGGGGTGTAGAGTAGGATCTTGATCCGAGGCACCAACAGGCTCAAAGCTTTGACTGTTCCCAGAATGCACAGCGCCGCCTCCTATATCACCCCGCCTCCCAGCACAGGAGCTCAGTTTAGTTAACCAGCCCAATGCAGTAGCAGGAAAAGAGACGACAACGGTTAGTAGCCACATACACCACACTCTCACGACAAGAGAAGTGTCAGCGGCTAATGCCATATCAACCCAAAGAAGCTAAGTGCGTCAGGGTGGACGCCTTGTGGAGCCAAGTGTACCTCGCAGAAAAAGTTTTAACAAGGGTAAGTTCTTAACATAAAACTCGTTTTCTGCTGCGGGGTACACTGGGCTCCACAAGTCTGGACAATGGGGATGTCCTAAAGCAGTTCCTTATGGGAGGGGACGCACTGTAGCGGGCACAAGAACCCGGCATCCAAATGAAGCATCCTGGGAAGCGGCAGTATCGAAGGCATAGAACCTTATGAACGTGTTCCCGGAGGACCACGTAGCCGCCTTGCACAATTGACCAAGGGTCGCACCACGTTGGGCCGCCCAAGAAGGTCCAACAGACCGAGTAGAATGGGCCGTAATGTGAACAGGAGCTGACAGACCAGTCTTCACATAAGCATGCACAATCACCATTCTAATCCACCTGGCCAGGGTCTGCTTGTGAGCAAGCCAGCCACGTTTGTGAAATCCAAACAAAACAAAGAGAGAATCAGACTTTCGAATAGAAGCAGTTCTCTTCACATAGATACGGAGAGCCAGTACCACATCCAAAGACCGCTCTTTGGGAGACAAATTAGGAGAGACAAAAGCTGGAACCACAATCTCCTGATTAAGGTGGAACAAAGAAACCACCTTAGGTAAATATCCGGGACGAGTCCTAAGAACCGCCCGGTCACGGTATAAAATCAGATATGAGGAACTACAAGACAAGGCACACAAATCCGACACTCTTCTAGCAGAGGCAATAGCCAGCAAGAACACCACCTTAAGGGAAAGCCACTTAAGGTCAGCTGAACCAAGAGGTTCAAATGGAGGCTCCTGCAACGCCTCCAAAACCACCGACAAGTCCCAAGGAGCCACAGGCGGGACATAGGGAGGTTGGATACGCAACACACCCTGAGTGAAAGTATGAACATCAGGAAAAGTCGCAATTTTTCTCTGAAACCACACCGACAAGGCAGAAATATGAACCTTGAGGGAGGCCAGACGCAGGCCTAAATCTAGGCCCTGCTGTAGAAAAGCCAAAAGTTTGGCTGTACTAAACTTGGAAGCGTCATAATGGTTAGATGCGCACCAAACAAAGTAGGAATGCCAGACCCGATGGTAAATCCGAGCAGAGGCCGGTTTCCGGGCCCGCAACATAGTTTTAATGATCTCTTCAGAAAAACCCTTAGTTCTTAAGACGGAAGCTTCAAGAGCCACGCCGTCAAAGACAGCCGGGCTAGTTCCTGGTAGACACAGGGGCCCTGAATGAAGAGGTCTGGGCGTTGTAGAAGCAGAAGTGGACGCTCTGACGATAGGCCTTGCAGGTCTGAGAACCAGTGCCGTCTGGGCCACGCCGGAGCTATGAGAAGCAGATTTCATTTTTCTTGCTTGAACTTCCGAATTACCCTGGGCAGGAGTGACACCGGAGGGAACACGTCCGGCAGCCGAAACCTCCACGGCACTGCCAGCGCATCCATGAATGCTGCTTGAGGATCCCTTGAACTTGCTCCGAAGACCGGAACCTTGTGATTGTGTCGAGACGCCATCAGATCCACATCTGGAAGACCCCACCTTTCCACGAGGAGTTGAAACACTTCTGGATGGAGGCCCCACTCACCGGCATGCACGTCCTGACGACTGAGAAAGTCCGCTTCTCAATTCAGGACTCCCGGAATGAATATTGCCGATATTGCCGGTAGATGGCGTTCTGCCCAATGTAGAATCCGTGAGGCTTCCTTCATTGCCAAACGGCTTCGAGTGCCGCCTTGATGATTTATGTAAGCCACTGTGGTGGCGTTGCCCGACTGTACTTGAACAGGATGGTTCTGAATCAAATGCTGGGCTAGGTTCAACGCATTGAAGATCGCCCGCAATTCCAGAATGTTGATCGAGAAGAGAGATTCCTCCTTGGTCCACCGACCCTGCAAGGAGTGCTGCTCCAGCACCGCGCCCCAACCTCTAAGACTGGCATCTGTCGTCAACAGGACCCAGTTGGATATCCAAAAGGGACGGCCTCTGCACAATTGTCGGTCCTGGAGCCACCAGAGTAGCGACAGACGGACCTCCGGAGTCAAGGAGATCATTTGAGACCTGATCCGGTGAGGCAGGCCGTCCCACTTGGCTAGAATCAGCTTCTGGAAGGGGCGAGAATGGAATTGAGCATACTCCACCATGTCGAATGCTGACACCATGAGGCCCAGCACCTGCATTGCCGAATGTATCGACACTTGCGGACGAGAAAGGAAGCAACGAATCCTGTCCTGAAGTTTCAGGACTTTCTCCTGAGACAAGAAAAACCTCTGGTTGTGAGTGTCCAACAGCGCACCCAGATGCACCATGCTTTGAGCAGGGACCAGGGAGGATTTCTTCCAGTTGATGAGCCACCCGTGGGCTTGTAGAAACCGGACAGTCATATCCAGATGACGCAGGAGAAGATCTGGGGAATTTGCCAGGATTAATAAATCGTCCAGATACGGCAGTATCCTGACCCCTTGACGGCGGAGTACCACCGTCATCACCGCCAAAACTTTGGTGAAGACTCGCGGAGCCGTTGTTAAACCGAAAGGTAATGCCCGAAACTGGTAATGGAGGTTGCCAATAGCGAACCTCAGGTATTGTTGATGTGACACTGCTATAGGAATATGCAGGTAAGCATCCTGTATGTCCAGGGAGACCATGTAGTCCCCAGGTTCCAAGGCCAGAACTATAGAGCGAAGGGTTTCCATACGGAACTTGGAAACCTTCAAACTTGTTCAGTGCCTTGAGGTTGAGAATGGGCCGGGAGGACCCATTCGGTTTCGGGACTAGAAACAGCGGAGAATAGTACCCCCGGCCCCTCTGAGCAAGAGGCACCTGTACTACGACTCCTGTATCCAGGAGGGTCTGTAACACCGAATGCAGAGTGTTTGCCTTTGTCTGGTCAGACGGGACGTCTGTCTGGCAAAATCGATGAGTGGGTCGGTTTTTGAAGGCTATGGCGTAACCTCGAGTGACGACTTCCCGTACCCAGGCATCTGAAGTGGTCTTCAACCTTTCCTGGGTATACCCTAGAAGCCGGCCCCCCCACCCTGGGATCCCCCAGGGAGAGGCCCGCCCCATCATGTGGCAGGCTTATCGGTCTTGGCTGCTGGGCAGCCCAGGCTCTTTTGGGCTTCGGCTTACCAGGTTTGGAAGTGCGGGCCTGCTTATGGTACGCCTGACCTTTTGCTTTACCTGAAGGATGAAAGGGGCGAAAGGACGTGCCTTTGGCCTTCGACACAGAAGGAGCTGTATTAGGCAGACAGGCAGTTTTGGCAGTAGCCAAGTCAGCCACTATCTTATTTAAGTCCTCCCCAAACAGAATATCCCCCTTGAAAGGGAGTACCTCCAGGGTTTTTCTAGAGTCCAGATCCACAGACCAGGATCTCAGCCACAATATCCTGTGAGCCAGGACTGACGTAATAGAGGCCTTGGCTGCTAGGATACCGGCATCAGAAGCCGCCTCTTTAATATAGCGAGAAGCTGTGACAATATATGACAAGCTTTGTCTAGCATGGTCAGAGGAGATTTCAGCTTCTAACTCCAAGGCTCATGCTTCAATAGCCTCTGCCGCCCATGTAGCTGCAATAGTGGGCCTTTGTGCAGCACCCGTGAGGGTGTAAGTCGCTTTTAGACAACCCTCAACACGTTTATCCGTAGGCTCTTTTAGAGACGTGACGGTAGTGACAGGTAGAGCTGAGGAAACCACCATCCTAGCCACATGCGAGTCTACTGGAGGAGGCGTTTCCCAATTCTTAAACGGCTCTGGCGCGAGGGGATAGCGAGCCAGCATCTTCTTTTGAGGCACAAACTTCATACCCGGGCTTTGCCAGGGTTCCCGACGTATATCCACTAGGTGGTCAGAGTGAGGTAAAACTTGTTTAATCACCCTCTGACGCTTGAACCTATCTGGTTTCTTAGGAGGAACGGATGGCTCGGGATCATCCGTAATCTGCAGAATTAACTTAATAGCCTCCAAAAGATCAGGAACATCCACATGTGAACTACCCTCCCCATCAGCCGTATCTGAGTCAGAACCTGTGGGGTCAGTGTATGTGCTGTCTTCCTCAAACGAGGTGCCAGTGACAGCAGTGGATTGTGAGGAGACGAGCGCTCGCTTAGTGGACCTCCTGGACTTAGGCGAGCGTTGGTCAGACTTTTTAGTAGTCAGGGACTGGTTCAACTTCTTTAATTGAGCAGATAAATCATCCGCCCACGGCGGGTTAGCTGCAGGGACCACATACGGTTGTACCGGCATTGGGGGTCCCATAGGGGGTGTTAGTTTATGAACTAGCGTATGCAGAAGCGTGGAAAAAGCGGCCCACGGAGGGTCAGTATGTGCCTCCGTTGCCACAGTCCCACTGGGGGGCAAGGAGCCCCCAGAACCAGAGCCCACAGCTGCTATATTCTCCCCATATGTGCCTGTGGCTTCAGCAACACCAGCAGTGTGTTCCGCCCTAGAACCGTTACCCTCAGAAGCAGACATGATATAACTTGCAGTATGAGGTAACAGTACAATTATGAGCAGCACTATATCCCTAAACCCAAACCCCTGCGCAGTGTAGTCAGCACCAGCAGAGATAAAGGAGAGATATGGTGACTAAATCACAGAGAAAAATACGTAATACAGTATATCTTTGTGAAAATCCTATATTAAATAACACCTGACGCACCAAGCCCCCTCAGGTTATAGAATATAGGGATAGCAAGTTGAGTGAAAGACACGAAATGGACACCACTCAGCTATCAATGCACACACAAATAGTCACAGTCTGTACAATGCAGAGGTTATTACAGACAATAATACTGCACTGGACTAGCTTACACAGCTATATAACAATAGATATAACACTACACAGTAAGAAAATGGATGTATATCACAGGGTAATTGTACTATAAAACCCTGACTAAGTGCACTCTTTCTTACTAACACTGACTAAAAAGGCAGGTAGAATACTTAAGTGTCATGTAAAGGTACAGCGCTGACAACCAGGCGGCTTTACATAGGAGGATTTGCCCAAGCAGTCCCAGGAACAGTGAGCTGAGGAGTAATGGCGCCGCAGACACTGACAGGGAGTGAGGAAAGACAGAGATGCAGCTCCAGGATGGGAACACTTGCTGGAAATGGCGCCCTGGGGCTGGGGGAGGGGCTTCAGATCTAAGCCTTATCCCCCTTGCTGGCAAAACCACTGGGTACTGTGGGCGATATTAAAATCGGTTTTAAGAGAAAACCTGACCTGCGCCCATGCCCTGGTGATCTAGTGGGATCGCCTGTACTGCCACAGTGTCCACCGCCAGCGTGCGTGGCCCGCCTCCCACTGACCGCGCCGGATTGCGATAAAGTTCGGGTCCCGCGAGCGGAACCAACTTACCACCTCCCAAAGCGCGGCCACGCGATCCTGGAGAGCCCCAGCCGTGTGTGCCTAACGTGAAGTAAACTGGAGCCTCCGCTGTAGGTACCCGGCAACCAGGGCTCGGGAGTGTACAGCGCCGCTGGGGAGAGCTGGAGCCGCAGCAGTGAATGTCACAAAACATTTACCCCTGCTGCTGCCCTTGAAGTCTTCACTTTTTACCTCATAAAAAGCTTTTCTCAGGGCTGCCTGGAGCAGCCCCTCTGTTAAGTGCCTGCTTACTGTAGCACCAACTGACAAACTGAGCTCCTGTGCTGGGAGGCGGGGTGATATAGGAGGCGGCGCTGTGCATTCTGGGAACAGTCAAAGCTTTGAGTCTGTTGGTGCCTCGGATCAAGATCCTACTCTACACCCCACTGTCCAGACTTGTGGAGCCCAGTGTACCCCGCAGCAGAAATACCCTTACCGGCTGCACTTTCCCTCCCCCCTTCTCCACCCCCATTTCTCTCACTACCACCATCCCTACTATACTTGCTGCATGACCCATAGTTTCTAGCTAAACCCTTCCCCCAGGCTCCTAGTTTAAAAGCTCCTCCAACCTACTTGCTACTATGTATGTTACTATGTATGACAGTGGCACTCCAGGATTTAGTAAAGTAAATCTTGTATTTGTGAACAAGACAATCACATACAGCCAATGTTTCGGGGCCCGTAGCCCCTTTGTCAAAGGGGCTACGGGCCTCGAAACGTTGGCCGTATGTGATTGTCTTGTTCTCAAATACAAGTTTTACTTTGTTACTAAATCCTGGAGTGCCGCTGTCCCTCTATTCTTTTTTTTAATATATATATATATATATATATATATATATATATTTTCACAGGAACAGTCCACACTCTGGCCTTATCCACAGATGCTGGGGTGGCTTCCAAACAAAAATGAATCCTCAAGATCCATTAGTACAAATATATCCAATAAAGTAGGAGCACTCGCCAGTCTTCATAATATTCTGATTTTTATTAGCAGCAAGACATCAATAGAGGGGTGTAATTACACCCCTCTATTGATGTCTTGCTGCTAATAAAAATCAGAATATTATGAAGACTGGTGAGTGCTCCTACTTTATTGGATATATATATATATATATATATATATATATATATATATATATATATATATATATATATACACACACACACACACACACATATACATACATACATACATACATTTATATAAACACACACACACACACACATATATATATATATATATATATATATATATATATATATATATATATATATATATATATATATATATATATATATATATATAAGAATTTACTTACCGATAATTCTATTTCTCGGAGTCCGTAGTGGATGCTGGGGTTCCTGAAAGGACCATGGGGAATAGCGGCTCCGCAGGAGACAGGGCACAAAAGTAAAGCTTTTACAGGTCAGGTGGTGTGTACTGGCTCCTCCCCCTATGACCCTCCTCCAGACTCCAGTTAGGTACTGTGCCCGGACGAGCGTACACAATAAGGGAGGATTTTGAATCCCGGGTAAGACTCATACCAGCCACACCAATCACACCGTACAACTTGTGATCTAAACCCAGTTAACAGTATGATAACAGAGGAGCCTCTGAAAGATGGCTTCCTAAACAATAACCCGAATTAGTTAACAATAACTATGTACAAGTATTGCAGATAATCCGCACTTGGGATGGGCGCCCAGCATCCACTACGGACTCCGAGAAATAGAATTATCGGTAAGTAAATTCTTATTTTCTCTATCGTCCTAAGTGGATGCTGGGGTTCCTGAAAGGACCATGGGGATTATACCAAAGCTCCCAAACGGGCGGGAGAGTGCGGATGACTCTGCAGCACCGAATGAGAGAACTCCAGGTCCTCCTTTGCCAGGGTATCAAATTTGTAAAAATTTACAAACGTGTTCTCCCCTGACCACGTAGCTGCTCGGCAGAGTTGTAATGCCGAGACCCCTCGGGCAGCCGCCCAAGATGAGCCCACCTTCCTTGCGGAATGGGCCTTAACAGATTTAGGCTGTGGCAGGCCTGCCACAGAATGTACAAGTTGAATTTTGTTACAAATCCAACGAGCAATCGACTGCTTAGAAGCAGGTGCACCCAACTTGTTGGGTGCATACAGTATAAACAGCGAGTCAGATTTTCTGACTCCAGCCGTCCTTTAAATGTATATTTTTAAGGCTCTGACAACGTCCAACAACTTGGAGTCCTTCAAGTCGTCTGTAGCCGCAGGCACTACAATAGGCTGGTTCAGGTGAAACGCTGATACCACCTTAGGGAGAAAATGCGGACGCGTCCGCAGCTCTGCCCTATGTCGAATGGAAAATTAAATAAGGGCTTTTATAAAACAAAGCCGCCAGTTCAGATACTCTCCCGGCCGAAGCCAGGGCCAGTAACATAGTCACTTTCCATGTGAGATATTTCAAATCCACATTCTTTAGTGGTTCAAACCAATTGGATTTGAGGAAATCTAAAACTACATTTAGATCCCACGGTGCCACCTTAGGCACCACAGGAGGCTGTATATGCAGTACTCCTTTGATAAAAATCTGGACCTCAGGGACTGAGGCCAATTCTTTTTGGAAGAATATTGATAGGGCCGAAATTTGAACCTTAATAGATCCCAATTTGAGACCCATAGACAATCCTGATTGCAGGAAATGTAGGAAAACGACCCAGTTGAAATTCCTCCATCGGAGCACTCCGCTGCTCGCACCACGCAACATATTTTTGCCAAATACGGCGATAATGCTTCGCGGTGACTTCCTTCCTTGCCTTTATCAAGGTAGGAATGACTTCTTCTGGAATGCCTTTTCCTTTTAGGATCTGGCATTCAAACGCCATGCCGTCAAACGCAGCCACGGTAAGTCTTGAAAAAGACAAGTACCCTGCTGAAGCAGGTCCCTTCTCAGAAGTAGAGGCCACGGATCGTCCGTGACCATCTCTTGAAGTTCCGGGTACCAAGTTCTTCTTGGCCAATCCGGAGCCACTAGTCTTACTCCTCTTTGCCGTATAATCCTCAATACCTTTGGTATGAGAGGCAGAGGAGGAAACACATATACCGACTGGTACACCCAAGGTGTTACCAGCGCGTCCACAGCTATTGCCTGCGGATCTCTTGACCTGGCGCAATACCTGTCCAGTGTTTTGTTGAGGCGAGACGCCATCATGTCCACCATTGGTTTTACCCAACGGTTTAATAGCATGTGGAAAACTTCTGGATGAAGTCCCCACTCTCCCGGGTGAAGGTCGTGTCTGCTGAGGAAGTCTGCTTCCCAGTTGTCCACGCCCGGGATGAATACTGCTGACAGTGCTATCACGTGATTCTCCGCCCAGCGAAGGATCCTGGCAGCTTCTGCCATTGCCCTCCTGCTTCTTGTGCCGCCCTGTCTGTTTACATGGGCGACTGCCGTGATGTTGTCCGACTGGATCAACACCGGTCTTCCTTGAAGCAGAGGTTCCGCCTGGCTTAGAGCATTGTAGATTGCTCTTAGTTCCAGAATGCTTATGTGAAGAGACTTTTTCAGGCTCGACCACACTCCCTGGAAATTTCTTCCCTGTGTGACTGCTCCCCAGCCTCTCAGGCTGGCCTCCGTGGTCACCAGGATCCAATCCTGCATGCCGAATCTGCGGCCCTCCAATAGATGAGCCTCCTGCAACCACCACAGAAGGGATACCCTTGTCCTCGGCGACAGGGTTATCCGCAGGTGCATCTGAAGATGCGACCCTGACCATTTGTCCAACAGATCCCTTTGCATGGAATCTGCCGAAAGGGATTGCTTCGTAAGAAGCTACCATTTTTTCCCAGGACTCTTGTGCATTGATGTACAGACACCTTTCCTGGTTTTAGGAGGTTCCTGACCAGGTCAGATAACTCCTTGGCTTTTTCTTCGGGAAGAAAAACCTTTTTCTGAACTGTGTCCAGAATCATCCCCAGGAACAGCAGACGAGTTGTCGGCATTAATTGGGATTTTGGAATATTCAGAATCCATCCGTGCTGCTTTAGCACCTCTTGAGATAGTGCTAAACCCATCTCTAGCTGTTCTCTGGACCTTGCCCTTATTAGGAGATCGTCCAAGTATGGGATAATTAATACGCCTTTTCTTCGAAGAAGAAATATTATCTCGGCCATTACCTTTGTAAAGACCCGAGGTGCCGTGGACAAACCAAACGGCAGCGTCTGAAACTGATAGTGACAGTTTTGTACAACGAACCTGAGGTACCCCTGGTGTGAGGGGTAATTGGAACGTGGAGATACGCATCCTTGATGTCCAAGGATACCATAAAGTCCCCTTCTTCCAGGTTCGCTATCACTGCTCTGAGTGACTCCATCTTGAACTTGAACTTCTTTATGTACAGGTTCAAGGACTTCAGATTTAGAATAGGCCTTACCGAGCCATCCGGCTTCGGTACCACAAAAAGAGTGGAATAATACCCCTTCCCTTGTTGTAGAAGAGGTACCTTGACTATCACCTGCTGAGAATACAGCTTGTGAATGGCTTCCAAAACCGTCTCCCTTTCTGAGGGGGACGTTGGTAAAGCAGACTTCAGGAAACGGCGAGGTGGCTCTGTCTCTAATTTCAACCTGTACCCCTGAGATATTATCTGCAGGATCCAGGGATTTACCTGCGAGTGAGCCCACTGCGCGCTGTAATTCTTGAGACGACCGCCTACCGCCCCCGAGTCCGCTTGCGAAGCCCCAGCGTCATGCTGAGGCTTTTGTAGAAGCCGGGGAGGGCTTCTGTTCCTGGGAAGGAGCTGCCTGTTGCTGTCTCTTCCCTCGTCCTCTGCCTCGTGGCAGATATGAATAGCCCTTTGCTCTCTTATTTTTAAAGGAACGAAAGGGCTGCGTTGAAAGGTCGGTGCCTTTTTCAGTTGGGGAGTGACTTGAGGTAGAAAAGTGGATTTCCCGGCCGTAGCCGTGGCCACCAAATCCGATAGACCGACCCCAAATAACTCCTCTACGCATCGCCTGTCCACTGTCGTGTCCATAAAGCTCTTCTGGCCGAAATGGACATAGCACTTACCCGTGATGCCAGTGTGCAGATATCTCTCTGTGCATCACGCATATAAAGAAATGCATCCTTTATTTGTTCTAACGACAGTAAAATATTGTCCCTGTCCAGGGTATCAATATTTTCGATCAGGGACTCTGACCAAACTACCCCAGCACTGCACATCCAGGCAGTCGCAATAGCTGGTCGTAGTATAACACCTGCATGTGTGTATATACCTTTTTGGATATTTTCCATCCTCCTATCTGATGGATCTTTAAGTGCGGCCGTCTCAGGAGAGGGTAACGCCACTTGTTTTGATGAGCGTGTTAGCGCTTTGTCCACCCTAGGAGGTGTTTCCCAGCGCTCCCTAACCTCTGGCGGGAAAGGGTATAAAGCCAATAACTTCTTTGAAATTAGCAGTTTTTTATCGGGGCACCCCACGCTTCATCACACACGTCATTTAATTCTTCTGATTCGGTAAAAACTACTGGTAGTTTTTTCACACCCCACATAATACCCTGTTTAGTGGTACCTGTAGTATCAGCTAAATGTAACATCTCCTTTATTGCCAAAATCATATAACGTGTGGCCCTACTGGAAAATACGGTTGATTCGTCACCTTCACCACCGGAATCAGTGCCTGTGTCTGGGTCTGTGTCGACCGACTGAGGCAAGGGGCGTTTTACAGCCCCTGACGGTGTTTGAGGCGCCTGGACAGGCACTAATTGAGTGTCCGGCCGCCTCATGTCGGCAAACGACTGCTTAAGCGAGTTGACGCTATCCCGTAATTCCACAAATAAAGGCATCCATTCTGGTGTCGACCCCCTAGAAGGTGACATCCTCATATTTGGCAATTGCTCCGCCTCCACACCAATAACGTCCTCATACATGTCGACACACACGTACCGACACACAGGGAATGCTCTATACGAAGACAGGACCCACTAGCCCTTTGGGGAGACAGAGGGAGAGTCTGCCAGCACACACCAAAAAGCGCTATATATGACAGGGATAGCCTTATGATTAAGTGCTCCCTTATAGCTGCTTTTATATTAATATATTGCCATTTATTTTGCCCCCCCTCTCTGGTATACCCTGTTTCTGTAGTGCAGTGCAGGGGAGAGACCTGGGAGCCTTCCTGACCAGCGGAGCTGTGACAGAAAATGGCGCCGTGTGCTGAGGAGATAGGCCCCGCCCCTTTTCCGGCGGGCTCGTCTCCCGCTATTTAGTACATTTAGGCAGGGGTAAATATCTCCATATAGCCTCTGGGGCTATATGTGAGGTATTTTTAGCCTTTTTAAAGGTTTTCATTTGCCTCCCAGGGCGCCCCCCCCCCAGCGCCCTGCACCCTCAGTGACTGCCGTGTGAAGTGTGCTGAGAGGAAAATGGCGCACAGCTGCAGTGCTGTGCGCTACCTTAAGAAGACTGCAGGAGTCTTCAGCCGCCGATTCTGGACCTCTTCTTGCTTCAGCATCTGTGAGGGGGCCGGCGGCGTGGCTCCGGTGACCATCCAGGCTGTACCTGTGATCGTCCCTCTGGAGCTTCATGTCCAGTAGCCAAGAAGCCAATCCATCCTGCACGCAGGTGAGTTCACTTCTTCTCCCCTCTGTCCCTCGTTGCAGTGATCCTGTTGCCAGCAGGAATCACTGTAAAATAAAAAACCTAAGCTAAACTCTCTAAGCAGCTCTTTATGAGAGCCACCTAGAATTGCACCCTTCTCGGCCGGGCACAAAAATCTAACTGGAGTCTGGAGGAGGGTCATAGGGGGAGGAGCCAGTACACACCACCTGACCTGTAAAAGCTTTACTTTTGTGCCCTGTCTCCTGCGGAGCCGCTATTCCCCATGGTCCTTTCAGGAACCCCAGCATCCACTTAGGACGATAGAGAAATTATATATATATATATATATATATATATATATATATATATATATATATATATATATATATATATATATATTTGCCTTGTGATTCTGTGCCTGGCCCTCTAACGCTGGGTGGAGTCACAGGGCTGGGAGGGGGGCAGGGGGGTTAGCAGCTCCTAACAGTCCCGGCACACCACTAGCAGAACGGGAGCAGCAGCCACTGAATCCACCCACCATCCCCACACAGAGGCCACCAGGGGACGGATCCACCACACTGCCCGGTAAGTATGGAGCCCTCCCTTGGTTCCCCCACACAACCACCACAAACCCCCAAACCCACCCTCCACAAATCCCCTGCACCAGCTCCAAATTGCAGCCACTGACGCCCCTGCTGCCCCCGGACCCCACGTCCGTATAGCGGACCAGCACACACTAGGAAACCTAAGGCCACAGCACCGAACCCACCCGCACAACCCCAGCAACCCCCGCCGTCCACACCGCGGGCGGCCAGACAGCCACAGGCAACACCACCCCCTCCCGTCAGCCACACAAACCCACAACTACCGTCCACACCACGCACGGCCACACAGTAGCAGCCCACACCGCCGCTACCCCACCCTCCGCACAACCCATCTCTCGCCTTGCAGCCGCGGACACACTGTAACGGGAACACGCTGTGCGCACCACGGACGCACAGACTGCTCCCGACCTCCACACAACCACCGCACCACCTCTCTCATCCACCCGCCCCCGGGGCACACTGTAACAGGAGACGGCATCAGCACAACGGAGTCACCACACCTAACAGTGTGGATATTGTCTGCCTCCAAGTTCCTGTACCTGTGTAGAAGTGAGTTACGCCGCACCCTCACCCGCACCTCTCTGTACCGCAGACATGTCTCTCGCCACTCCTGCCCCCAGCTCCACATACACCAAGTCGTTCCCCTCCCAGCACCACACCCCCGCACAGCCAACAGCTAGGCACACACAATAGATGCCCGGCCACCCCATCACCCATCCCCCGCTGTGCATACATGTGCATGCCTCCCTTTTGCCCCAAACTCCACTCACAGGGCACTCATCTCAAGGAGGGGGGGGGGGGGGGGGGGGAGTGCTGCCTCATAGAGCCACATATACCATGGCCTCCTACCTTACACACACACACACACACACACACTCTGCCTGCACACTCCTAACAACACGCACGCACCCTACACCCCCCTCCAACCACAGACAAAACACCTTCCCCATCTTTACAACACCACCACCCACCAACTTTCACACCTGCCCCATCACCCTCACACCACAATAACATACACAAAGCACACACACATCTTACACCAACACTCACACCCACCCAAACACCTCTCCTACCCTACACACCCCACACACCCTAAGCCCATCCCACACCCACCATAACCACATACCTACCCACCACAAATACACCACACATGCAGCCCCCCCCCCAAAAAAAAACCACTCTAAATTCAACAACTGCCCCCCCCCCTTCCATGCACACACATGAACCCCCACAAAACCCACCACCATCCACCCATCCATCACATGTCGACATACTCCACCCATGCACACCTCCAACTCCATCCCCCTTAACACCCACAACCACAACTCCATCACACACTGCACGTCCTGTCACCACCCCCATCCCTCACCCTAGCCACCCACCCCCACGCAATTACACAACCACCATACATCAGTACCCACTTTTTATTAACCCACACACACAACCACGTACCCCTCCAAAATAACACTCCACCACCCACATTCCCTTCCACACCCGCCACAATCCAGCCCAACACCACCCTACCCCTATCACACACCCACCTCCCTCTCTATACAGCCCATGGATTCTGTCAAACCATCACAACAACAATTGGCCCACAAGAGTACCTGTCTCACCTACAAGCACCAACATGCCAATTGCAGCTCCCCCCCCAACCTCCCATCCACACACCACAATATCCTACACAAAGCACCCTATGCAGAAAACCCACAGCCATGCCATGTTCCAACAAACTCACACTACAGCCCACACGTACAACTCCACCAACTACTACACCTCCTAACACCTCACCCACCCCTCACTCCTAGCCCAACTTATACACTGGCCAGACCACATCCACCGTCCAGCCACACTCTGGTCAGCCATCAACCACACCATTTTCTCTACACCCTGCACAATCTATGTACCGCTTCCAAAAAAAAACATCCACCAAAACCAGTTCCTTCACCACCCTCCACAATGCAGCATGCAATAAATACACCACCCACACACTGAGCCTAAACACGAATTAGGTTAAACCATGACAACAGTTACCCCACAACACTACCCGTCTACCCTACAAGCAACCACATGCACTCCCCACATAATTACAGGCCCACTTCAAAAAATCCACTTAACCCTTCCTACCACAACTCCAAAAACCATACAACTTTCCTCACCCTGCACAATCCCGATCACAAGACACCATAAAACACAACTCATACCTACTATGCCCCTACCCCTAATCCACCTACATTTACACAAGTACAGCACCTATACACCCCCTCTACCATACCCAACAACCCCATTTAAACCCCACCATACACCAAACCACACACACACACACACACACACACACACACACACACACACACACACACACTCCCTTCAGTCTCACACATTCACACCATCCACACAGGACAAACGCCACCACCGACTACACCTACATAGGCCATTTTACAGTACACCTCTACAATAGCAAACCCATCCACAGGTCCCACTCTATAACCACAAACACACCCCACGCACAACCTTCACCACCATCCCTACCCACAAGCTGTCACAACCTACATCACACTCCCACAGGCACGTTAACACAATTCCACCTCACTAAACCACACCCGCAACAATGCCTCTGCCTCTCCAACACCCACAGCACCTCGCAAGCACACCACCCAAACACACTACCCCCATACCTAACACACACCTTTCACAAGTACACCACCCCTCCACCAACCCATTTTACACCACAGAACTTTACCAATCGCCACACCCCACTCACACAAAAACACCACCACTGCCCACACCAAATCTCACAATACCCTACCCCAAAAATAACACACAACACATATAAACCTCACCCACCCATGATCACTCACCCCTAGGGCACAACATATACAGACACCAGACACCATCCACACCCCTGGACATCCACAACCCACACCATCTTGCCCTCACCCTACCCCTGCCAAACACCACTCCACCATCCACACCACCTTCACCACCCGACCCAATACATCACATCAACAACCAAACAATAATACATACAACCAAAACCCCCATCATCCTCCCACATAACCCATGTTAAACCACACCCCAATGCCACCTTCACACACAGTCACCCATCCCCCTGTCCCACACAGCCACAACTCCTACAACTTTAACACCTCCTGCCTGCTCACCCATCCCTCCCCCCAAGCCCACACCAACTATACATTACCCATCCACCTTCCTGACCGCTTCCCAATAACCACTACCCACACAATTACAGCCCCACTCCAAACAATCCAATTAACACTCCCTACCACCACTCCCAAAACCACACCACTTTCGGCAACCTCAACAATCCCTATCACAACACATCACTAAACACCTCACATAACTACGTCCGTAGCCCTAATCCACCTAACTTTACCCAACTACAGCACCTATGCACCCCCTCCACTATACCCAACACCCCCATCTAAACCCCACCATACACCCAAACCTCACACACACACACACACACACACACACACACACACACCATTCAGTCTCAAACATTCTCAACCTCCCCACAGGACACCATCTCTCCCCACAAGCTGTCACCACCTACATTGCAGTCCCACAGCCACACGTTAACACAACTCCACCTCACTAAACCACACTGGCAATGCACCTGCCTCTCCAACACCACCTCACAAGCCCACCCCTCAAACACAGTTGCCCCATACCTAGCAAACACCTTTCACAAATACATCACCCCTCCACCAATCCATTTTCAACAAAACTTTCACCACCTCCACACACCAATCACCCAAAACCACCACAGCACACCTCACTATACCCTCCCCAAAAATAACACACAACACAGGTAAACCTCAACCAGCCATGACCACTCACCCCTAGGCCACAACATATACACACACTGGACAACATCCACACCCCTGTCCACAGCCGCACATCCACCACCCACACCATCTTTCCCTCACCTAGCACAATCCCCCTACCCCTTCCCAAACTGCACTCCACCATCCACAACACCTTCACCATCCTACCCAATCCATCACGACACCAAGCAAACAATAATACATACAACCCACGGCCCTGCCCATCCCCCACCTACCAGCACCTACCACCTCTGCCATACGCTGCACCCTCTGTCAACCTACCTTCCACCACCCATTTCGCAGTCAACACACACCACTACCATTCCCCTACCCTATTTCCAAAGGCCCCTCAGTCAACCCTCCACCAGTAGGAACCATGTTCAGACCACATTTTACACACCTGCAAACAAAGAACCCAGCCACAGGCCACTTTTACAACCAAACATCCTCCACACGCAACCAAACATCCTCCACACGCATCATCTTCAACACCATCCACCCCCGAAAGCTGCCAATCCCTACATCATAACACAACTACTGCATCGCTACACACCTGCACCACACTCTTCCCCACACACAACAACACAGCCACCTGGCCAACCCTCATCGCACCGCACAAGAAACCCCCCCACAAATCTACACCATACCTACCACCCATCTAACACTAATACACCACCCCGCCAACACCCCACACACCTCTACACAGCTTTCCACATCCACTTACCCCCTCCCCTACACACACCTCACCCCCAATATCCACCCACAGTGGCCATGTGTCACTCAACCACCCATGACACCTTACAATACCCTCCACCATCCACACCCCACACCCAAATCCTAAGTCTCCTGTTCCCTACATCATCCATCACTGCTAGCCCCAAGCATACACACCCAACGGCACCCATCCACAATCCAGCCTCATCATCCACAGCCCACACCAATTACTCCTCACAACCACCACTCCACCCACCACTCTCCCTTCAACAGGCTCCAGACTCCACATAAAAACCCTACACAAACTATCACATACATCCTCGGCCCCTCACCATAAGCCTCAATAACCTCTGTTCACCCACTCACAAGACCCTGCACCCCATTCATCATCACATTCCCTTTTGGCATACTACATTTACCCACGAACAAAACTCCCATTCCACCAATACAAAATATACAACTACTATTCTACACCGTCAATTTTCAGCAGAGATTACGGGAGCGTAGCCCCTTACGACGGTGTGAAGAGCGCCCACAGGGCGCGATGAATCACCTAGTGTGTATATATATATATATATATATATATATATATATATATATATATATATATATATATATATATAATGTATTGTATATATTCATGCATTACATACATGTATGGAAAATTCTGCGTTTGCCACTACCTTTTTGGTTACTGGCTGGAAAATTCAAAGTCTTCTGCAAGGAGAAACCCCAAGGTATAATTTGTGTAGATATGGGATAAAATAAGATTTTACTCACCGGTAAATCTATTTCTCGTAGTCCGTAGTGTATGCTGGGACTCCGTAAGGACCATGGGGATTAGCGGCTCCGCAGGAGACTGGGCACAACTAAAGAAAGCTTTAGGACTACCTGGTGTGCACTGGCTCCTCCCACTAAGACCCTCCTCCAGACCTCAGTTAGGATACTGTGCCCGGAAGAGCTGACACAAAAAATAAGAATTTACTTACCGATAATTCTATTTCTCGTAGTCCGTAGTGGATGCTGGGGACTCCGTCAGGACCATGGGGAATAGCGGCTCCGCAGGAGACAGGGCACAAAAATAAAGCTTTAGGATTAGGTGGTGTGTACTGGCTCCTCCCCCTATGACCCTCCTCCAAGCCTCAGTTAGGATACTGTGCCCGGACGAGCGTACACAATAAGGAAGGATATTGAATCCCGGGTAAGACTCATACCAGCCACACCAATCACACCGTATAACTTGTGATCTGAACCCAGTTAACAGTATGACAAACGTAGGAGCCTCTGAACAGACGGCTCACAACAATAACAAACCCGAATTTGTTTGTAACAATAACTATGTACAAGTATTGCAGACAATCCGCACTTGGGATGGGCGCCCAGCATCCACTACGGACTACGAGAAATAGAATTATCGGTAAGTAAATTCTTATTTTCTCTAACGTCCTAAGTGGATGCTGGGGACTCCGTCAGGACCATGGGGATTATACCAAAGCTCCCAAACGGGCGGGAGAGTGCGGATGACTCTGCAGCACCGAATGAGAGAACTCAAGGTCCTCCTCAGCCAGGGTATCAAATTTGTAGAATTTTGCAAACGTGTTTGCCCCTGACCAAGTAGCAGCTCGGCAGAGTTGTAATGCCGAGACCCCCCGGGCAGCCGCCCAGGATGAGCCCACTTTCCTTGTGGAATGGGCCTTGACAGATTTAGGTTGTGGCAAGCCTGCCACAGAATGTGCAAGTTGAATTGTGCTACAAATCCAACGAGCAATCGTCTGCTTAGAAGCAGGAGCACCCATCTTGTTGGGTGCATACAATATAAACAGTGAGTCAGACTTTCTGACTCCCGCCGTTCTTGAAATATATATTTTCAATGCCCGGACCACGTCCAACAACTTGGAATCCTCCAACTCGTTAGTAGCCGCAGGCACCACAATAGGCTGGTTCAGGTGAAACGCTGACACCACCTTAGGCAGAAAATGAGGACGCGTCCGCAGTTCTGCCCTGTCCGTATGGAAAATCAGATATGGGCTCTTATATGATAAAGCCGCCAATTCTGATACTCTCCTGGCTGAAGCCAGGGCCAGTAGCATGGTTACTTTCCATGTAAGATACTTCAACTCCACCGATTTGAGCGGCTCAAACCAATGGGATTTGAGAAAATCCAAGACTACATTAAGATCCCACGGTGCCACTGGGGGCACAACCGGGGGCTGTATATGTAGTACTCCTTTTACAAAAGTCTGGACTTCAGGAACTGAAGCCAATTCTTTCTGGAAGAAAATCGACAGGGCCGAAATTTGAACCTTAATGGACCCCAATTTGAGGCCCATAGACAATCCTGTTTGCAGGAAATGTAGGAATCGACCCAGTTGAAATTCCTCCGTGGGGGCCTTCCTGGCCTCACACCACGCAACATATTTTCTCCAAATGCGGTGATAATGTTGTGCAGTCACCTCCTTCCTGGCTTTTACCAGTGTAGGAATGACCTCTTCCGGAATGCCTTTTTCCCTTAGAATTCGGCGTTCAACCGCCATGCCGTCAAACGCAGCCGCGGTAAGTCTTGGAATAGACACGGTCCCTGCTGAAGCAGGTCCCGTCTTAGAGGTAGAGGCCACGGATCCTCCGTGAGCATCTCTTGAAGTTCCGGGTACCAAGTTCTTCTTGGCCAATCCGGAGCCACTAGTATCGTTCTTACTCCCTTTTGCCGTATAATTCTCAGTACTTTTGGTATGAGAGGCAGAGGAGGGAACACATACACTGACTGGAACACCCACGGTGTTACCAGAGCGTCCACAGCTATTGCCTGAGGGTCTCTTGACCTGGCGCAATACCTGTCCAGTTTTTTGTTGAGGCGGGACGCCATCATATCCACCATTGGTTTTTCCCAACGGTTCACAATCATGTGGAAGACTTCTGGATGAAGTCCCCACTCTCCCGGGTGTAGATCGTGTCTGCTGAGGAAGTCTGCTTCCCAGTTGTCCACTCCCGGAATGAATACTGCTGACAGTGCTATCACATGATCTTCCGCCCAGCGAAGAATCCTTGCAGCTTCTGCCATTGCTGTCCTGCTTCTTGTGCCGCCCTGTCTGTTTACGTGGGCGACTGCCGTGATGTTGTCCGACTGGATCAACACCGGCTGACCCTGAAGCAGGGGTTTTGCCAGACTTAGAGCATTGTAAATCGCTCTTAGCTCCAGTATATTTATGTGAAGAGACATCTCCAGGCTTGACCATACTCCCTGGAAGTTTCTTCCCTGTGTGACCGCTCCCCAGCCTCTCAGACTGGCATCCGTGGTCACCAGGACCCAGTCCTGTATGCCGAATCTGCGGCCCTCTAACAGATGAGCACTCTGCAACCACCACAGAAGAGACACCCTTGTCCGTGGCGATAAGGTTATCCGCTGATGCATCTGCAGATGCGATCCGGACCATTTGTCCAGCAGATCCCACTGAAAAGTTCGTGCGTGGAATCTGCCGAATGGAATCGCTTCGTAAGAAGCCACCATCTTTCCCAGGACTCTTGTGCATTGATGCACAGACACTGTCCCTGGTTTTAGGAGGTTCCTGACAAGTTCGGATAACTCCCTGGCTTTCTCCTCCGGAAGAAACACCTTTTTCTGAACCGTGTCCAGAATCATTCCCAGGAACAGCAGACGTGTCGTCGGGGTCAACTGAGATTTTGGAAAATTCAGAATCCACCCGTGTTGTTGCAGCACTAGTTGGGTTAGTGCTACTCCGTCTTCCAGCTGTTCTCTGGACCTTGCCCTTATCAGGAGATCGTCCAAGTAAGGGATAATTAATACGCCTCTTCTTCGTAGAAGGATCATCATTTCGGCCATTACCTTGGTAAAGACCCGAGGTGCCGTGGACAATCCAAACGGCAGCGTCTGAAACTGATAATGACAGTTTTGCACCACGAACCTGAGGTACCCTTGATGTGAAGGGCAAATTGGGACATGCAGGTAAGCATCCTTTATGTCCAGGGACACCATAAAGTCCCCTTCTTCCAGATTCGCTATCACTGCTCTGAGTGACTCCATCTTGAACTTGAATTTTTGTATGTACAGGTTCAAAGATTTCAGATTTAGAATAGGTCTTACCGAGCCGTCCGGCTTCGGTACCACAAATAGCGTGGAGTAATACCCCTTTCCCTGTTGTAGGAGGGGTACCTTGACTATCACCTGCTGAGAAAAAAGCTTGTGAATGGCTTCCAATACCGTCGCCCTGTCTGAGGGAGACGTTGGCAAAGCAGACTTTAGGAACCGGCGAGGGGGAGACTTCTCGAATTCCAACCTGTAACCCTGAGATACTACCTGCAGAATCCAGGGGTCCACCTGTGAGCAAGCCCACTGTGCGCTGAAATTCTTGAGTCGACCCCCCACCGCTCCTGAGTCCGCTTGTAAGGCCCCAGCGTCATGCTGAGGGCTTTGCAGAACCCTGGGAGGGCTTCTGTTCCTGGGCAGGGGCTGCTTGCTGCCCTCTCTTACCCCTTCCTCTGCCCCGAGGCAGATATGACTGTCCTTTTGTCCGCTTGTTCTTATAGGACCGAAAGGACTGCGGCTGAAAAGACGGTGTCTTTTTCTGTTGGGAGGGGGTCTGAGGTAAAAAAGTGGATTTCCCGGCAGTTGCCGTGGCCACCAGATCCGATAGACCGACGCCAAATAATTCCTCCCCTTTATACGGCAATACTTCCATATGTCGTTTGGAATCCGCATCACCTGACCACTGTCGCGTCCATAAACTCCTTCTGGCAGATATGGACATCGCATTTACTCTCGATGCCAGAGTGCAAATATCTCTCTGCGCATCTCGCATATAAAGGAAAGCATCCTTTAATTGCTCTATAGTCAATAAAATACTGTCCCTATCCAGGGTATCAATATTTTCAGTCAGGGAATCCAACCAGACGACCCCAGCACTGCACATCCAGGCTGAGGCGATGGCTGGTCGCAGTATAACACCAGTATGTGTGTATATACTTTTTAGGGTAGTTTCCAGTCTCCTATCCGCTGGATCCCTGAGGGCGGCCGTATCAGGAGACGGTAACGCCACTTGTTTTGATAAGCGTGTGAGCGCCTTATCCACCCTAGGGGGTGTTTCCCAGCGCGCCCTAACCTCTGGCGGGAAAGGGTATAATGCTAATAACTTTTTTGAAATTAGCATTTTTCTATCTGGGTTAACCCACGCTTCATCACATACATCATTTAATTCCTCTGATTCAGGAAAAACTACAGGTAGTTTTTTCACCCCCCACATAATACCCCTTTTTGTGGTACTTGCAGTATCAGAGATATGCAAAGCCTCCTTCATTGCCGTGATCATATAACGTGTGGCCCTACTTGAAAATACGTTTGTTTCATCACCGTCGACACTAGATTCAGTGTCTGTCTGGGTCTGTGTCGACCGACTGAGGTAAAGGGCGCTTTACAGCCCCTGACGGTGTCTGAGACGCCTGGGCAGGTACTAACTGGTTTGCCGGCCGTCTCATGTCGTCAACTGATTTTTGTAATGTGCTGACATTATCACGTAATTCCATAAACAAAGCCATCCATTCCGGTGTCGACTCCCTGGGGGGTGACATCACCATTATCGGCAATTGCTCTGCCTCCACGCCAACATCATCCTCATACATGTCGACACACACGTACCGACACACAGCAGACACACAGGGAATGCTCTTATCGAAGACAGGACCCCACTAGCCCTTTGGGGAGACAGAGGGAGAGTTTGCCAGCACACACCCAAGCGCTATAATATATATGGGAACAACCTTATATAAGTGTTGTTCCTTATAGCAGCTTAATATATCCAATATATCGCCAAAAAATGCCCCCCCTCTCTGTTTTACCCTGTTTCTGTAGTGCAGTGCAGGGGAGAGTCCTGGGAGCCTTCCTCACAGCGGAGCTGAGCAGGAAAATGGCGCTGTGTGCTGAGGAGAATAAGCCCCGCCCCCTATTTCGGCGGGCTTTCCTCCCGTAGTTTTAGATAACTGGCATGGGTTAAATACATACATATAGCCTTAATGGCTATATGTGATGTATTCTTTTGCCATAAGGTATTAAAATATTGCTGCCCAGGGCGCCCCCAGCAGCGCCCTGCACCCTCCGTGACCGCTTGGTGTGAAGTGTGCGACAACAATGGCGCACAGCTGCAGTGCTGTGCGCTACCTTCATGAAGACTGAAGAGCCTTCTGCCGCCTGTTTCCGGACCTTCAATCTTCAGCATCTGTAAGGGGGGTCGGCGGCGCGGCTCCGGGACGAACCCCAGGGTGAGACCTGTGTTCCGACTCCCTCTGGAGCTAATGGTGTCCAGTAGCCTAAGAATCCAATCCATCCTGCACGCAGGTGAGTTGAAATTCTCTCCCCTAAGTCCCTCGATGCAGTGAGCCTGTTGCCAGCAGGACTCACTGAAAATAAAAAACCTAAAAAAACTTTTTCTAAGCAGCTCTTTAGGAGAGCCACCTAGATTGCACCCTGCTCGGACGGGCACAAAAACCTAACTGAGGCTTGGAGGAGGGTCATAGGGGGAGGAGCCAGTACACACCACCTAATCCTAAAGCTTTATTTTTGTGCCATGTCTCCTGCGGAGCCGCTATTCCCCATGGTCCTGACGGAGTCCCCAGCATCCACTTAGGACGTTAGAGAAATAGGAAGGATTTTGAATCCCGGGTAAGACTCATACCAGCCACACCAATCACACCGTATAACTCGTGATACTATACCCAGTTAACAGTATGAAATATAACTGAGCCTCTCAACAGATGGCTCAACAATAACCCTTTAGTTAGGCAATAACTATAAACAAGTATTGCAGACAATCCGCACTTGGGATGGGCGCCCAGCATCCACTACGGACTACGAGAAATAGATTTACCGGTGAGTAAAATCTTATTTTCTCTGACGTCCTAAGTGGATGCTGGGACTCCGTAAGGACCATGGGGATTATACCAAAGCTCCCAAACGGGCGGGAGAGTGCGGATGACTCTGCAGCACCGAATGAGCAAACTCTAGGTCCTCCTCAGCCAGGGTATCAAACTTGTAGACTCTTGCAAAAATGTTTGAACCCGACCAAGTAACAGCTCGGCAAAGTTGTAGAGCCGAGACCCCTCGGGCAGCCGCCCAAGAAGAGCCCACTTTCCTCGTGGAATGGGCTTTTACAGATTTATGGGGGCGGCAGTCCAGCCGCAGCATGTGCAAGTTGAATCGTGCTACAGATCCAGCGAGCAATAGTCTGCTTAGAAGCAGGAGCACCCAGCTTGTTGGGTGCATACAGGATAAATAGCGAGTCAGTTTTCCTGACTCCAGCCGTCCTGGAAACATACTTTTCAGGGCCCTGACTACGTCCAGTAACTTGGAATCCTCCAAGTCCCAAGTAGCCGCAGGCACCACAATAGGTTGGTTCACATGAAAAACTGATACCACCTTAGGAAGGAATTGGGAACGAGTCCTCAATTCCGCCTTATCCATATAAAATACAGATAAGGGCTTTTGTATGACAAAGCCGCCAATTCTGATACACGCCTGGCCGACGCCACGGCCCACAGCATGACCACTTTCCACGTGAGGTATTGTAGCTCCACGGATTTAAGTGGCTCAACCCAATGCGACTTCAGGAAATCCACACCACGTTGAGATCCCACGGTGCCACTTGAGGCACAAACGGGGGCTGACTATGCAGCACTCCCTTAACAAAAGTCCGAACTTCAGGCAGTGAAGCCAGTTCTATTTTGGAAGAAAATCGATAGAGCCGAAATCTGGACCTTCATGGAACCCAATTTTAGGCCCATAGTCACCTCTGACTGTAGGAAGTGCAGAAATCGACCTAGCTGAAATTTCTCCTTTGGGGCCTTCCTGGCCTCACAGCACGCAACATATTTCCACCATATGCGGTGATAATGGTTTGCGTTCACTTCTTTCCTAGCTTTAAATAGCGTAGGGATAACTTCCTCCGGAATGCCCTTTTCCTTCAGGATCCGGCGTTCAACCGCCATGCCGTCAAACGCAGCCGCGGTAGGTCTTGGAACAGACAGGCCCCCTGCTGCAGCAGGTCCTGTCTGAGCGGCAGAGGCCATGGGTCCTCTGAGATCATTTCTTGGAGTTCTGGTTACCAAGCTCTTCTTGGCCAACCCGGAACAATGAGTATAGTTCTTACTCCTCTCCTTCTTATTATTCTCATTACCCTGGGTAAGAGAGGCAGAGAAGGGAACACATACACCGACTGGTACACCCACGGTGTTACCAGAGCGTCCACAGCTATCGCCTGAGGGTCCCTTGACCTGGCGCAATATCTTTGTAGCTTTTTGTTGAGGCGGGACGCCATCATATCCACCTGTGGCCTTTCCCAACGGTGTACAATCATTTGGAAGACTTCTGGATGAAGTCCCCACTCTCCCGGGTGGAGGTCGTGTCTTCTGAGAAAGTCTGCTTCTCAGTTGTCCACTCCGGGAATGAACACTGCTGACAGTGCTAACACATGATTTTCCGCCCATCGGAGAATCCTTGTGGCTTCTGCCATCGCCATCCTGCTTCTTGTGCCGCCCTGTCGGTTTACATGAGCGACCGCCGTGATGTTGTCTGACTGGATCAGCACCGGCCGGTGTTGAAGCAGGGTCTAGCCTGACTTAGGGCATTGTAAATGGCCCTTAGTTCCAGAATATTTATGTGTAGGGAAGTCTCCTGACTTTTCCATAGCCTTGGAAGTTTCTTCCCTGTGTGACTGCCCCCCAGCCTCGAAGGCTGGCATCCGTGGTCACCAGGACCCAGTCCTGTATGCCGAATCTGCGGCCCCCTAGAAGATGAGCACTCTGCAGCCACCACAACAGCGACACCCTGGCCCTTGGAGACAGGGTTATCCGCCGATGCATCTGAAGATGCGACCCGGACCACTTGTCCAACAGATCCCACTGGAAAATCCTTGCATGGGACCTGGCGAATGGAATTTCTTCGTAAGAATCTACCATCCTTCCCAGGGCTCGCGTGCATTGATGCACCGACACCTGTATACGTATTAGGAGGTCTCTGTCTAGAGACGACAACTCCTTGGACTTCTCCTCCGGGAGGAACCCTTTTTATCCTGTTCTGTGTCCAGAACCATACCCAGGAACAGTAGACGCGTCGTAGGAACCAGCTGCGACTTTGGAATATTCAGAATCCAGCCGTGCTGTTGTAGCACTTCCCGAGATAGTGCTACTCCGCCGAACAACTGCTCCCTGGACCTCGCCTTTATAAGGAGATCGTCCAAGTACGGGATAATTATTTCGGCCATTACCTTGGTAAATACCTCGGTGCCGGGGACAGACCAACGGCAACGTCTGGAATTGGTAATGACAATCCTGTACCACAATTTTGAGGTACTCCTGGTGAAGAGGGTAAATAGGGACATGCAGGTAAGCATCCTTGATGTCCAGTGATACCATGAAATTCTCCAGGCTTGCAATAATCGCCCTGAGCGATTCCATTTTGAACTTGAACCTTCGTATATAAGTGTTCAAGGCTTTCAATTTTAGAATGGGTCTCACCGAACCGTCTGGTTTCGGTACCACAACATTTTGGAATAGTAACCCCAGCCTTGTTGAAGGAGGGGTACCTTGATTTCACCTGCTGGAAGTATAGCTTGTGAATTGCCGCCAGTACTACCTTTCTCCGAGGGCAGCAGGCAAGGCTGATGTGAGGTAACGGCGAGGGGGAGTCAAATCGAACTCCAGCCTGTATCCCTGTGATACTATTTGCAGAACCTAGGGATCCACCTGTTGGCAAGCCCACTGGTCCCTGAAGTTCCCGAGACGCGCCCCTACCGTACCTGTCTCCACCTGTGGAGCCCCAACGTCATGCGGTAGACTCAGAGGAAGCGGGGGAAGATTTTTGATCCTGGGAACTGGCTGCTGGTGCAGCTTTTTCCTTCTTCCCTTGTCTCTGTGCAGAAAGGAAGCGCCTTTGACCCGCTTGCTTTTCTGAAGCCGAAAGGACTGTACCTGAAAATACAGTGCTTTCTTAGGCTGTGAGGAAACCTGAGGTAAAAATTTTTCTTCCCAGCTGTTGCTGTGGATACGAGGTCCCAGAGACCATCCCCAAACAATTCCTCACCCTTATAAGGCAGAATCTCCATGTGCCTTTTATAGGCAGCATCACCTGTCCACTGCCGGGTTTCTAATACCCTCCTGGCAGAATGGACATTGCATTAATTCTGGATGCCAGCCGGCAAATATCCCTCTGTGCATCCTTTATATCTAAGACGACGTCTTTAATATGCTCTATGTTAGCAAACTATTATCCCTGTCTTAGAGTATTAATATTATCTGACTGGGTATCAGACCACGCTGCAGCAGCACTATTTATGCTGAGGCAATTGCAGGTCTCAGTATAGAACCTGAGTGTGTTTATAAACAGACTTCAGGATAGCCTCCTGCTTTTTATCAGCAGGCTCCTTCAAGGTGGCCGTATCCTAAGACGGCAGTGCCACCTTTTTTGACAAACGTGTGAGCGCCTTATCCACCCTAAGGGATATCTCCCAACGTGACCTATCCTCTGGCGGGAAAGGGTACGCCATCAGTAACTTTTTAGAAATTACCAGTTTCTTATCGGGGGAACCCACGCTACTTTACACACTTCATTCATTCATCTGATGGGGGAACAAAACACTGGCTGCTTTTTCTCCCCAAAAATAAAACCCCTTTTATGTGGTACTTGGGTTCATGTCAGAAATGCGTAACACATTTTTCATTGCCGAGATCATGTAACGGATGTTCCTAGTGGATTGTGTATATGTCTCAACCTCGTCGACACTGGAGTCAGACTCCGTGTCGACATCTGTGTCTGCCATCTGAGGTAACGGGCGCTTTTTTGAGCCCCTGATGGCCTTTGAGACGCCTGGGCAGGCGCGGGCTGAGAAGCCGGCTGTCCGACAGCTGTTTTACGTCATCCAGCCTTCTATGTAAGGAGTTGACATTGTCGGTTAATACCTTCCACCTATCCATCCACTCTGGTGTCGGCCCCACAGGGGGCGACATCCCATTTATCGGCCTCTGCTCCACCTCCACGTAACCTTCCTCATCCCACATGTCGACACAGCCGTACCGACACACAGCACACACACAGGGAATGCTCTGACTGAGGACAGGACCCCACAAAGTCCTTTGGGGAGACAGAGAGAGAGTATGCCAGCACACACCAGAGCGCTATATAATGCAGGGATTAACACTATAACTGAGTGATTTTTCCCCCAATAGCTGCTTGTATAAACAATATTGCGCCTAAATTTAGTGCCCCCCCCCTCTTTTTAACCCTTTGAGTCTGAAAACTACAGGGGAGAGCCTGGGGAGCTGTCTTCCAGCTGCACTGTGAAGAGAAAATGGCGCCAGTGTGCTGAGGGAGATAGCTCCGCCCCTTTTTCGCGGACTTTTCTCCCGCTTTTTTATGGATTCTGGCAGGGGTATTTATCACATATATAGCCTCTGGGGCTATATATTGTGATGATTTTGCCAGGCAAGGTGTTTATATTTGCTGCTCAGGGCCCCCCCCCAGCGCCCTGCACCCATCAGTGACCGGAGTGTGAGGTGTGCAGGAGGAGCAATGGCGCACAGCTGCAGTGCTGTGCGCTACCTTGGTGAAGACTGAAGTCTTCTGCCGCCGATTTTCCGGAACACTTCTTGCTTCTGGCTCTGTAAGGGGGCCGGCGGCGCGGCTCCGGGACCGAACATCAATGGCCGGTTCCATGCGGTCGATCCCTCTGGAGCTAATGGTGTCCAGTAGCCTAAGAAGCCCAAGCTACAACCAGTTAGGTAGGTTCGCTTCTTCTCCCCTTAGTCCCTCGCTGCAGTGAGTCTGTTGCCAGCAGATCTCACTGTAAAATAAAAAACCTAAAATATACTTTCTTTCTAGGAGCTCAGGAGAGCCCCTAGTGTGCATCCAGCTCAGCCGGGCACAAGAATCTAACTGAGGTCTGGAGGAGGGTCTTAGTGGGAGGAGCCAGTGCACACCAGGTAGTCCTAAAGCTTTCTTTAGTTGTGCCCAGTCTCCTGCGGAGCCGCTAATCCCCATGGTCCTTACGGAGTCCCAGCATCCACTTAGGACGTCAGAGAAATTATACTTATATTGGCGTTGCAGCGTGACTAGCCAAAATCAGCTCAGCAGCAAAAGGGTTAAAAAGCATAGGATAAGCTCAATCAGTTGTGTGGACAGGAAATGGCTGTGTGGAAACGCACCCACTCGTTTAAATCTAAATCTCCTGTTTGTACTGTCCCTCCATATGTACAGCAATCATCCGCACTACAGAGACCTCTACTGTTGTCTTGTCGAACTAGCAAATGTCAATTATTGGTGCCAGTTATCATTAAGCTCCGTATTTCCCATCATGCACTTTTGTGACACAATGTCAAAAGGATTTTCTGCATATATCCTCACAGAAATGTAATTTGTATTCTACATCATGACACAATCACTTTCCGCTAGTAAAAATCACCTCCAGCCAAACTGAAATAGCTGCTCCATATGAAGCCGGATTCTAGTGAGGAGCGGGTTCTGTTTCTCGGAATCCAAACCCTCCTGAACTTCACCCATTTTACACGGTTCCGAGGCAGACTCGGATCCTCCCGCCTTGCTCGGTTAACCAGAGCGCGCCCGAACGTCATCATCCCACTGTCGGATTCTCGCGAGATTCGTATTCTATATAAGGAGCCGTGCGTCGCCGCCATTTTCACTCGTGCATTGGAGATGATAGGGAGAGGACGTGCAGCGTTCTCTCAGTTTCTGTGTTCAGTGTGCTGCAAATATCTGTGCTCAGTGTAATTGCAAATATCTGTGCTCAGTGTGCTGAAAATATCTACGTTCTCTGCCTGAAAAACGCTCCATATCTGTGCTGCATTGTAGTATAGGACAGTGCAGAATTTTGCTGACCAGTGACCACCAGTATATAATATATAGCAGTACGGTACAGTAATCCACTGCTCTACCTACCTCTGTGTCGTCAAGTATACTATCCATCCATACCTGTGGTGCATTTTAGTATTATATAGTAGGAGGACAGTGCAGAATTTTTCTGACCACCAGTATATATATAGCAGTACGGTACAGTAGTCCATTGCTCTACCTCTGTGTCGTCAAGTATACTACAAAAGCTCAGTAAAATCAAAATTAAAAGCATCTGCTGAGAAGCGTAAACTTGCCAATATGCCATTTACGACACGGAGTGGCAAGGAACGGCTGAGGCCCTGGCCTATGTTCATGGCTAGTGGTTCAGATTCACATGAGGATGGAAGCACTCATCCTCTCGCTAGAAAACTGCAGTGCCACTCCTAGGTGGGCCAGGTGTTTGTGTCGGCCACTTGGGTCGCTTAGCTTAGTCATCCAGCGACCTCGGTGCAAATTTTAGGACTAAAAATAATATTGTGAGGTGTTCAGAATAGACTGGAAATGAGTGGAAATTATGGTTATTGAGGTTAATAATACTATGGGATCAAAATGACCCCTAAATTCTATGATTTAAGCTGTTTTTGAGGGTTTCTTGTAAAAAAAAAAACCGAATGCAAAACACACCCGAATCCGACAAAAAATTTTCAGGGAGGTTTTGCCAAAACGCGTCCGAATCCAAAACACAGCCGCGGAACCGAATCCAAAACCAAAACCCGAAAAATTTCCGGTGCACATCACTACCGGATTCAGGACATGTAACTTGTGATCTTCATCGATTCTACTCCTCACGTTCTTACCATGTATGAAAACTCAAGATCTTGATCATACCAGGAAGTACAGGCTGATTTCTCGAGGGCCAGATCGGTGTAAAATTTGAAGACACCAACAGTGGGTAACACTGCGCAGCTTCCGTTGTTTGAATCTGCGCAGTGTTACCCACTAAGTCCAAACTACAAACCCTGTACACCTGCCCAGATTACAGTTCTCACACAATCACATTTTAAGCACTGGCTTATCAGATACTAAGTGGACACAATGATCATTCTGGGTTGATATTATGGGCCAGTTAAATAAAAAAATAAGAATTTACTCACCGGTAATTCTATTTCTCGTAGTCCGTAGTGGATGCTGGGAACTCCGTAAGGACCATGGGGAATAGACGGGCTCCGCAGGAGACTGGGCACTCTAAAAGAAAGATTAGGTGCTATCTGGTGTGCACTGGCTCCTCCCTCTATGCCCCTCCTCCAGACCTCAGTTAAGGAAACTGTGCCCGGAAGAGCTGACAGAACATGGAAAGGATTTGGAATCCAGGGTAAGACTCATACCAGCCACACCAATCACACTGTACAACTTGTGATAACCATACCCAGTTAACAGTATGAACAACAACTGAGCCTCAGTAACAGATGGCTCATAACAATAACCCTTTAGTTAAGCAATAACTATATACATGTATTGCAGAGAGTCCGCACTTGGGACGGGCGCCCAGCATCCACTACGGACTACGAGAAATAGAATTACCGGTGAGTATATTCTTATTTTCTCTGACGTCCTAGTGGATGCTGGGAACTCCGTAAGGACCATGGGGATTATACCAAAGCTCCCAAACGGGCGGGAGAGTGCGGATGACTCTGCAGCACCGAATGAGCAAAGGCAAGGTCCTCCTCAGCCAGGGTATTAAACTTGTAGAACTTAGCAAATGTGTTTGAACCTGACCAAGTAGCAGCTCGGCAAAGCTGTAATGCCGAGACCCCTCGGGCAGCTGCCCAAGAAGAGCCCACCTTCCTTGTGGAATGGTCTTTTACTGATTTAGGATGCGGTAACCCTGCCGCAGAATGAGCTTGCTGAATCGTGTTACAGATCCAGCGCGCAATAGTTTGCTTTGAAGCAGGAGCACCCAGCTTGTTGGGTGCATGCAGGATAAACATCGAGTCAGTTTTCCTGACTCCAGCCGTCCTGGCTACATAGATTTTCAAAGCCCTGACTACATCCAGTAACTTGGAGTCCTCCAAGTCCCGAGTAGCCGCAGGCACCACAATAGGTTGGTTCAAATGAAACGCTGATACCAAATTAGGGAGAAATTGGGGACGAGTCCTCAATTCTGCCCTGTCCATATGGAAGATCAGATAAGGGCTTTTACATGACAAAGCCGCCAATTCTGACACACGCCTAGCCGAAGCTAAGGCCAATAGCATGACCATTTTCCACGTGAGATATTTTAGCTCCACGGTCTTAAGTGGCTCAAACCAGTGGGATTTCAGGAAATCCAACACAAGGTTAAGATCCCAAGGTGCCACTGGAGGCACAAAAGGGGGCTGAATATGCAGCACTCCCTTAACAAACGTCTGAACTTCAGGCAGTGAAGCCAGTTCTTTTTGAAAGAAAATAGATAGGGCCGAAATCTGGACCTTTATGGACCCCAATTTTAGGCCCATAGTCACTCCTAACTGTAGGAAGTGCAGAAATCGCCCCAGCTGGAATTCCTCTGTTGGGGCCTTCCTGGCCTCACACCAGGCAACATATTTCCGCCATATGCGGTGATAATGATTTGCTGTCACATCCTTCCTAGCTTTTATCAGCGTAGGAATCACTTCATCTGGAATGCCCTTTCCCGTTAGGATCCGGCGTTCAACCCCCATGCCGTCAAACGCAGCCGCGTAAGTCTTGGAACAGACAGGGCCCCTGAGAGGCAGAGGCCATGGGTCCTCTGAGATCATTTCTTGTAGTTTTGGGTACCAAGTTCTTCTTGGCCAATCCGGAACGATGAGTATAGTTCTTACTCCTCTCTTTCTTACTATCCTCAGTACCTTGGGTATGAGAGGAAGACGAGGGAACACATAAACCGACTGGTACACCCACGGTGTCACTAGTGCGTCCACAGCTATCGCCTGAGGGTCCCTTGACCTGGCGCAATATTCTTTTAGCTTTTTGTTGAGGCGGGACGCCATCATGTCCACCTGTGGCCGTTCCCAACGGTTTACAATCTGCGTGAAGACTTCTGGATGAAGTCCCCACTCTCCCGGGTGGAGGTCGTGCCTGCTGAGGAAGTCTGCTTCCCAGTTGTCCACTCCCGGAATGAACACTGCTGACAGTGCTAGCACGTGATTCTCCGCCCATCGAAGAATCCTTGTGGCTTCTGCCATCGCCATCCTGCTTCTTGTGCCGCCCTGGCGGTTTACATGGGCGACCGCCGTGATGTTGTCTGATTGAATCAGCACTGGTTGGTTTTGAAGCAGGGGCTCTGCTTGACTCAGGGCGTTGTAAATGGCCCTTAGTTCCAGTATATTTATGTGTAGTGAAGTCTCCTGACTTGACCACTGTCCTTGGAAGTTCCTTCCTTGAGTGACTGCCCCCCATCCTCGGAGGCTTGCATCCGTGGTCACCAGGACCCAGTCCTGTATGCCGAATCTGCGGCCCTCGAGAAGATGAGCACTCTGCAGCCACCACAGCAGAGACACCCTGGCCCTTGGGGACAGGGTGATCAACCGATGCATCTGAAGATGCGATCCGGACCATTTGTCTAACAGATCCCACTGAAAGATCCTTGCATGGAACCTGCCGAAGGGAATTGCTTCGTAAGAAGCCACCATCTTTTCCAGGACTCGCGTGCAGTGATGCACAGACACCTGTTTTGGTTTCAGGAGGTCCCTGACCAGAGATGACAAATTCCTGGGCCTTCTCCACCGGGAGAAACACCTTCTTCTGTTCTGTGTCCAGAATCATGCCCAGGAAAAGCAGACGCGTCGCAGGAATCAGCTGCGACTTTGGGATATTCAGAATCCAGCCGTGCTGTTGCAACACTTCCCGAGAGAGTGCTACGCTGACTAACAACTGCTCTCTGGACCTCGCCTTTAAAAGGAGATCGTCCAAGTACGGGATAATTATAACTCCCTTCTTCCGAAGGAGTATCATCATTTCGGCCATTACCTTGGTAAATACTCTCGGTGCCGTGGACAGACCAAACGGCAACGTCTGGAATTGGTAATGACAATCCTGTACCACAAACCTGAGGTACTCCTGGGGAGGTGGGTAAATGGGGACATGCAAGTAAGCATCCTTGATGTCCAGCGACACCATAAAATCCCCCTCTTCCAGGCTTGCAATAACCGCCCTGAGCGATTCCATTTTGAACTTGAACTTCCTTATATAAGTGTTCAAGGATTTTAAATTTAGAATGGGTCTCACTGAACCGTCTGGTTTCGGTACCACAAACATTGTGGAATAGTAACCCCGTCCCTGTTGAAAGAGGGGAACCTTGAGTATCACCTGCTGGAGGTACAGCTTGTGAATTGCCGCCAGTACTACCTCCCTTTCCCTGGGAGCAGCTGGCAAGGCTGATTTGAGGTAACGGCGAGGGGGAGTCGCCTCGAACTCCAGCTTGTATCCCTGAGATACAATTTGTACAGCCCAGAGATCCACCTGTGAGCGAACCCACTGGTTGCTGAAGTTTCGGAGACGCGCCCCCACCGCACCTGGCTCCGCCTGTGGAGGCCCAGCGTCATGCGGTGGACTTAGAGGAAGCGGGGGAGGATTTTTGTTCCTGGGAACTGGCTGCCTGGTGCAGCTTCTTTCCTCTACCCCTGCCTCTGGGCAGAAAGGATGCGCCTCTGACCCGCTTGCCTTTCTGAGGCCGAAAGGACTGTACATGATAATACGGTGCTTTCTTAGGCTGTGAGGGAACCTGAGGTAAAAAAGTTGACTTCCCAGCTGTTGCTGTGGATACGAGGTCCGAGAGACCGTCCCCAAACAATTCCTCACCCTTATAAGGCAAAACCTCCATGTGTCTTTTAGAATCAGCATCACCTGTCCACTGCAGAGTCCATAATACTCTCCTGGCAGAAATGGACATTGCATTAATTCTAGATGCCAGCAGGCAAATGTCCCTCTGTGCATCCCGCATATAGAAGACGACGTCTTTTATATGTTCTATGGTTAGCAAAATAGTATCCCTGTCGGGGGAATCAATGTTGTCTGACAGGGTATCAGACCATGCTGCTGCAGCACTACATATCCATGCTGAAGCAATAGCAGGTCTCAGTATAGTACCCGAGTGTGTATACACAGACTTCAGGATAGCTTCCTGCTTTCTATCCGCAGGCTCCTTTAGGGCGGCCGTATCCTGAGACGGTAGTGCCACCTTTTTTGATAAGCGTGTGAGCGCCTTGTCCACCCTAGGGGATGTTTCCCAACGTAACCTGTCCGTTGGCGGGAAAGGGTACGCCATCAGTAACCTCTTAGAAATCACTAGTTTCTTATCGGGGGAACTCCACGCTTCCTCACACAATTCATTTAATTCATCAGATGGGGGAAAGTCACTGGCTGCTTTTTCTCCCCAAACATAATACCCTTCTTGGTAGTAACCGGGTTAACATCAGAAATGTGCAATACATTTTTCATTGCAGTAATCATGCATCGGATGGCTTTTGTAGACTGTGCATTTGTCTAATCCTCATCTACACTGGAGTCAGACTCCGTGTCGACATCTGTGTCTACCATCTGAGCTAGCGGGCGTTTATGAGCCCCTGATGGCCTCTGAGACGCCTGGGCAGGCGCGGGATGAGATCCTGGCTGTCCCAAGGCTGCTGCGTCATCGAACCTTTTATGTAAGGAGTTGACACTGTCTGTTAAGACCTTCCACATATCCATCCAATCCGGTGTCGGCCCCGTCGGGGGCGACACCACACTTATCTGCCCTTGCTCCGCCTCCACGTAACCCTCAAACATGTCGACACAGCCGTACCGACACACCGCACACACACAGGGAATGCTCTGACTGAGGACAGGACCCCACAAAGTCCTTTGGGGAGACAGAGAGAGAGTATGCCAGCACACACCACAGCGCTATATAACACAGGGATTTACACTATAATGAGTGATTTTTCCCAATAGCTGCTTATTATCCTATTTGCGCCTAAATTTATGTGCCCCCCCTCTCTTTTTTACCCTTCTTGTACAGGATACTGCAGGGGAGAGCCTGGGGAGCGTCCTTCCAGCGGAGCTGTTTAGAGAAAATGGCGCTGGTGTGCTGAGGAAGAAGGCCCCGCCCCCTCAGCGGCGGGCTTCTCCCGCGTTTTGTATAGCTTAATGGCACTATATACACTGTATTATGTGTATAGAGTGCCAAAAGGTATTCTTATTGCTGCACAGGGCGCCCCCCCCCAGCGCCCTGCACCCTACAGTGACCGGAGTGTGTGATGTGCAGTGGGAGCAATGGCGCACAGCTGCAGTGCTGTGCGCTACCTTAATGAAGACCGGAGTCTTCTGCCGCCGATTTCATCTCCTTCTTCTGTCTTCTGGCTCTGCAAGGGGGGCGGCGGCGCGGCTCCGGACGATCGAGGTCAGGCCCTGTGTTCGAACCCTCTGGAGCTAATGGTGTCCAGTAGCCTAAGAAGCACAGGCTAGCTGCACGAAGGTAGGTTTGCTTCTCTCCCCTCAGTCCCACGTAGCAGTGAGTCTGTTGCCAGCAGATCTCACTGAAAATAAAAAACCTAACAAATACTTTCTTTCTAGCAAGCTCAGGAGAGCCCACTAGGAGCACCCAGCTCTGGCCGGGCACAGATTCTAACTGAGGTCTGGAGGAGGGGCATAGAGGGAGGAGCCAGTGCACACCAGATAGTACCTAATCTTTCTTTTAGAGTGCCCAGTCTCCTGCGGAGCCAGTCTATTCCCCATGGTCCTTACGGAGTTCCCAGCATCCACTAGGACGTCAGAGAAAAATAGGCAAGGCGCTTTTACTATAATAATATTTATTTTGCGCTATTCTCCAGAATGACATAAAAGGAGACTAAGAAGTCTATTCATGAAGCAGTGAAGAGTGTGTAGAAGTCAGCCAGTGGAGAAGTTGCCCATGGCAACTAATCAGCTGCTACATTCAATTTTACAGAATACACTTGATAAATGTTACTTCAACACTGTTTGGTTGCCACGAGCATCTTCTCCACTGGCTCACTTCCGCTCTGTTTTCACTGCTTCATGAATACACCCCTAAAAGTGCTTTATATTATAGACAGGTCATAATGCTATTTGTTATGTGATTGTTAGGGATGGCGCATACATCACTTAGCTCACCTCATCCAACTGCTTTTGGAGTCATCGCTGGCATCAATATAAAAATAAGATTTGTTGTCTCGGACCTGAATAAAAAAAAAAAAAAAATATAAGAAAATGCACACTAAACAAATACACTTATAATAAGATTTTACTTACAGGTAAATATATTAATCATAGTCCATAGTGGATGCTGGGGACTCCGTAAGGACCATGGGGAATAGACGGGCTCCGCAGGAGACAGGGCACTTTAAGAAAGAATTTGGATACTGGTGTGCTCTGGCTCCTCCCTCTATGTCCCTCCTCCAGACCTCAGTTAAGGAAACTGTGCCCGGAAGAGCTGACAGTACAAGGAAAGGATTTTGGAATCCAGGGCAAGACTCATACCAGTCACACCAATCACACCGTATAACTTGTGATAAACTTACCCAGTTAACAGTATGAACAACAACGGAGCATCAGATCAACCCTGATGCAACCACAACATAACCCTTATTTAAGTAATAACTATATACAAGTATTGCAGAAGAAGTCCGCACTTGGGACGGGCGCCCAGCATCCACTACGGACTACGAGAAATATATTTACCGGTAAGTAAAATCTTATTTTCTCTAACGTCCTAGTGGATGCTGGGGACTCCGTAAGGACCATGGGGATTATACCAAAGCTCCCAAACGGGCGGGAGAGTGCGGATGACTCTGCAGCACCGAATGAGCAAACACAAGGTCCTCCTCAGCCAGGGTATCAAACTTGTAAAACTTTGCAAAAGTGTTCGAACCTGACCAAGTAGCTGCTTGGCAAAGCTGTAATGCCGAGACCCCTCGGACAGACGCCCAAGAAGAGCCCACCTTCCTTGTGGAGTGGGCTTTTACTGATTTTGGAAGCGGCAATCCAGCCGCAGAATGAGCCTGCTGAATCGTGTTACAGATCCAGCGAGCAATAGTTTGCTTTGAAGCAGGAGCACCCAGCTTGTTGGATGCATACAGGATAAACAGCGACTCAGTTTTCCTGACTCCAGCCGTTCTGGCTACATAAACCTTCAAAGCCCTGACCACATCTAGTGACTCGGAATCCTCCAAGTCACGAGTAGCCACAAGCACCACAATAGGTTGGTTCATATGAAAAGATGACACCACTTTTGGCAGAAATTGTGGACGGGTCTGCAATTCTTCCCTGCCCATATGGAAAACCAGATAGGGGCTTTTATGTGACAAAGCCGCTAATTCTGACACACGCCTAGCTGAAGCCAAGGCTAATAGCATGACCACCTTCCACGTGAGAAATTTTAACTCCACGGTTTTGAGTGGCTCAAACCAGTGTGACTTCAGGAAACTCAACACCACGTTAAGATCCCAAGGTGCCACTGGAGGCACAAAAGGGGGCTGAGTATGCAGCACTCCCTTTACAAACGTCTGAACTTCAGGAAGAGAAGCCAGTTCTTTTTGAAAGAAAATGGATAGGGCCGAAATCTGGACCTTAATGGAACCCAACTTCAGGCCCAAAGTCACTCCCGACTGTAGGAAGTGAAGGAAACGGCCCAGCTGGAATTCCTCCGTAGGGGCATTCCTGGCCTCACACCAAGCAACATATTTTCGCCATATACGGTGATAATGTTTAGCCGTCACGTCCTTCCTAGCCTTTATCAGCGTAGGAATAACCTCATCCGGAATGCCTTTTTCTGCTAGGATCCGGCGTTCAACCGCCATGCCGTCAAACGCAGCCGCGGTAAGTCTTGGAACAGACAGGGCCCCTGTTGCAACAAGTCCTGTCTTAGAGGCAGAGGCCATGGGTCCTCTGTGAGCATTTCTTGCAGATCTGGATACCAAGTCCTTCTTGGCCAATCCGGAACAATGAGTATTGTTCTCACTCCTCTTTTTCTTATGATTCTCAGCACCTTGGGTATGAGAGGAAGAGGAGGAAATACATAAACCGACTGGAACACCCACGGTGTCAATAGTGCGTCTACAGCTATCGCCTGAGGATCTCTTGACCTGGCGCAATACCTCTGTAGCTTTTTGTTGAGGCGGGATGCCATCATGTCCACCTGTGGCAGTTCCCACCGACTTGCAATCTGCGTGAAGACTTCTTGATGAAGTCTCCACTCTCCCGGGTGGAGGTCGTGCCTGCTGAGGAAGTCTGCTTCCCAGTTGTCCACTCCCGGAATGAACAGTGCTGACAGTGCTCTTACGTGATTCTCCGCCCAGCGAAGAATTTTGGTGGCTTCCGCCATCGCCACCCTGCTCCTTGTGCCGCCTTGGCGGTTTACATGAGCCACTGCGGTGATGTTGTCTGACTGAATCAGCACCAATTGGTCGCGAAGCAGGGTCCCTGCTTGACTTAGGGCGTTGTATATGGCCCTTAGTTCCAGGATATTGATGTGAAGGCAAGTCTCCTGACTTGACCACAGACCTTGGAAATTTCTTCCCTGTGTGACTGCCCCCCACCCTCGGAGGCTTGCATCCGTGGTCACCAGGACCCAGTCCTGAATGCCGAACCTGCGGCCCTCGAGAAGGTGAGCACTCTGCAGCCACCACAGGAGAGACACCCTGGCCCTGGGGGATAGGGTGATCAGCCGATGCATCTGAAGATGTGATCCGGACCACTTGTCCAACAGATCCCATTGAAAGGTCCTCGCATGGAACCTGCCAAAGGGAATGGCCTCGTATGATGCCACCATCTTTCCCAGGACTCGCGTGCAGTGATGCACCGATACCTGTTTTGGTTTTAATAGGTCTCTGCCAGTGTCATGAGCTCCTGAGCCTTCGCCATTGGGAGATAAACCCTCTTCTGGTCTGTGTCCAGAATCATGCCCAGGAAGGGCAGACGAGTCGTAGGAATCAACTACGACTTTGGAATATTTAGAATCCAGCCGTGCTGTTGTAACACTTCCCGAGAGCGTGCTACGCTGATCAGCAACTGCTCTCTGGACCTCGCCTTTATGAGGAGATCGTCCAAGTATGGGATAATTGTGACCCCTTGCTTTCGTAGGAGCACCATCATTTCCGCCATTACCTTGGTAAAAATTCTCGGTGCCGTGGAGAGACCAAACGGCAACGTCTGGAATTGGTAATGACAATCCTGTACCACAAATCTGAGGTACGCCTGATGAGGTGGATAAATGGGGACATGAACGTATGCATCCTTTATGTCCAGAGACACCATAAAATCCCTCCCTTCCAGGCTTGCGATGACCGCTCTGAGCGATTCCATTTGAACTTGAACCTTTTCAGGTATATGTTCAGGGATTTTAAATTCAATATGGGTCTGACCGAACCGTCCGGTTTCGGAACCACAAACATGGTCGAATAATAACCCTTTCCTTGTTGAAGGAGGGGAACCTTGACCACCACCTGCTGAAGATACAATTTGTGAATTGCAGCTAACACAATTTCCCTCTCTAAGGGGGAAGCTGGCAGGGCCGATTTGAGGTATCGGTGAGGGGGCATCTCCTCGAATTCCAGCTTGTATCCCTGAGACACAATCTCTATTACCCAGGGATCCACCTGGGAGTGAACCCACTCGTGGCTGAAATTTCGGAGACGCGCCCCCACCGGGCCTAGCTCCGCCTGTGGAGCCCCAGCGTCATGCGGTGGATTTAGTAGAAGCCGGGGAGGACTTCTGTTCCTGGGAACTAGCTGTGTTGTGCAGCTTCTTTCCTCTACCCTTGCCTCTAGCAAGAAAGGACGCACCTCGGACTTTCTTGCCTTTTTGTGGACGAAAGGACTGCATTTGGTAATACGGTGCTTTCTTAGGTTGTGAGGGAACATATGGCAAAAAATTTGACTTTCCAGCAGTAGCTGTGGAGACCAGGTCCGAGAGACCCTCCCCAAACAGTTCCTCACCCTTGCAAGGTAAAACCTCCATGTGCCTTTTTGAGTCGGCATCGCCTGTCCATTGCCGAGTCCACAGGACCCTTCTGGCAGAAATAGACATTGCATTTATTCTAGAGCCCAGTAGGCTAAGGTCTCTTTGAGCATCTCTCATATATAGGACAGCGTCTTTTATATGCCCCAAGGTCATTAATATAGTATCCTTGTCTAAGGTATCCAGTTCCTCAGATAAGGTATCCGTCCATGCTGCTACAGCACTACACACCCAGGCCGACGCAATTGCCGGCCTTAGCAAGGTACGTGAATGTGTATAAATGGACTTCCGGGTACCCTCTTGCTTTCTATCCGCAGCATCTTTTAGGGTGGCCGTATCCTGTGACGGCAGGGCTACCCTCTTGGATAAGCGTGTTAGAGCTTTATCCACCCTAGGGGAGGATTCCCAGCGTAACCTGTCCGTTGGCGGGAAAGGATACGCCATAAGCATCCGTTTGGAAATCTGCAGTTTCTTATCTGGAGATTCCCAAGCCTTTTCACATAACTCATTTAGCTCATGTGAATGGGGAAAGGTCACCTCCTGCCTTTTTTCCCCATACATATGAACCCTCTTGTCAGGGACTGGGGTTTCCTCTGTGATGTGCAACACCTCCTTCATTGCTATAATCATATAACGTATAGCTTTAGCCAATTTAGGCTGTAACTTTGCATCATCATAGCCGACACTGGAGTCAGACTCCGTGTCGGTGTCTGTGTCAACAATTTGGGATAGTGGGCGCTTCTGAGACCCTGACGGCCTTGGCGACATAGGATCAGGCATGGGCTGAGACCCTGACTGTCCTAAGGTTTCAACTTTATCCAACCTTTTATTCAAGGAATTAACATTATCATTTAAAACCTTCCACATATCCATCCAATCAGGTGTCGGCGCCGTCGGCGGCGACCCCACATTAATTTGCTCCCGCTCTGCTTCCACATAGCCTTCCTCGTCAAACATGTCGACACAAGCGTACCGACACACCACACACATACAGGGGATGCTCTTTTTGAAGACAGTTCCCCCACAAGGCCCTTTGGACAGACAGAGAGAGAGTATGCCAGCACACACCCCAGCACTATATGACCCAGGAATCACACAGTAACTTAGTGTTAACCCAGTAGCTGCTGTATATAAAGCTTTTTGCGCCTAAATTATGTGCCCCCCCTCTCTTTTTACCCTCTTTCTACCGTGTTTCTGCAGTGACCGGAGTGTGTGGGTTTAATGTGGGAGCTATGGCGCACAGCTGCAGTGCTGTGCGCTACCTCAGTTTGAAGACTGGAGTCTTCTGCCGCCGCTTTTGAAGTCTTCTTGCTTCTGTCACCGGCTTCTGTCTTCCGGCTCTGCGAGGGGGATGGCGGCGCGGCTCCGGGATCGGACGACAAAGGGTGAAGTCCTGTGTTTGATCCCTCTGGAGCTAATGGTGTCCAGTAGCCTAAGAAGCAGGACCTATCTTCAGTGAGTAGGGCTGCTTCTCTCCCCTCAGTCCCACGATGCAGGGAGTCTGTTGCCAGCAGATCTCTCTGAAAATAAAAAAACCTAACAAAATACTTTCTTATAGCAAGCTCAGGAGAGCTCACTAAGTAGCACCCAGCTCGTCCGGGCACAGATTCAAACTGAGGTCTGGAGGAGGGACATAGAGGGAGGAGCCAGAGCACACCAGTATCCAAATTCTTTCTTAAAGTGCCCTGTCTCCTGCGGAGCCCGTCTATTCCCCATGGTCCTTACGGAGTCCCCAGCATCCACTAGGACGTTAGAGAAAGTAACATATATCATGGTGTAACGTTTTACTGATAATACCTTATTGGGCCTGGGATCTGAATCGGTTCCATTATGCGTTATGTAGAAAGACAGATACATCACTTACTGTGGGCCCGATTCTGATTTGCTGCGTACACATACGGAGCATTGGCGCAGAAACGAGGAACACTGGCTCCCTGAGTGAGTCTATGGTCACACGGACTGAGCAGTGTCACTGTAGGCAGAAACACATCCCAAAAGCGGCTGTGAAATGTCTACAACGCCCCATTACCTCACCAAATAGTCCCTTCCTGTCAATCACTTTGTGTTTAAACCCTCACTGCAAGCTACTGTACGGATGTGGATCCAATTTAGGAAAGCAACGGGGTAATAATTATAAAATCAAACATGAGTGCCAAAGCCCCTATGGTATATATTATATATACTGAAATAATAAGGCCTTTTCTCATCAGTTTTCTTCTACTTCCCCGAGATGGCGATAACAGAAGGATGGGCGTGGTATGTTAGATAGACTAGACTTAGGTTGACAGTGTCTCTAGGTCGAGCACTATTGGTTGACAGTAAGTAGGTCGACATGGGTTCTAGGTCGACATGAGGTTTTTTTTAGAAAATGTTGTTCTTTTCTTCGTAGAGTGACCCGGAACCCCAATTAGTGCACTGTGTCCCCTCGCATGGCTCGCGGGGCAAGGCGCCTCGCACCGCTGCCGCTGCACTCGGCACAGGTTACCGTTCCCAATTGTAGTCCACGAGGATCGTTAAGTATGAAAAAGTAAAAAAGTGAAAACTCATGTCGACCTTTTGTCATGTCGAGCTAGAGTCCCTGTTGACATAGAAACTATGTCGACCTACTTTGTGTCGACCAACAGTGGTCGACATAGACACTGTCGACCTAAGTCTCGACCTAGAGACTGGATCCCAGGAGGATTGTGGAGGTAATAGCGTTTGTTGCTGGGACCCAGAAATCTGGTGGGGTAAACACTGATGCAGGTAACCCCTTGAGAGACAAGGCTGTTTGCCTATTAATAAATAGCGCTCATAGTAACAGGTGAGTGGGGGGGGTTCCCCAGGCTATGAGGGTGGGTAACGCACAATGTGAAACACGCAACAATGCAATCACTAGCCTGGCTCCCATCTAGCTCTAGTCCTCCTGAATGGTACATCCGGGGCACCGTGGCAGATACAAATTCCCACGCCCTGTTTCCTGAGAATCAGCCTTCAGGCTAAAGTACAAAACTAGTGTTGGAAAAATAAATAGGACATTGTGGTGATAACCTCATGAAGGAGACATGGACATCTGTATCAAATATCTTCTTCACACAGATTGCTAATGCATTTCATTGATCATTTATATACATTTACTGTATCTCCATGTCAGAAAGGACTGGCTCTTCAGATTCATATAAGGAACTTGTAAATTCAAGCATTAACTCAACAGAATCCTATATAATTAAAGGCTAACGCTGCTCTTCACCTTTATGGGGGGAATTTAAGGGATTTGCGTGCCAGCGGCCGCTAGATGGCACCCGACCGAGCAATTCAAGTGGTGCTCCATAAGGGCTCGCAGAGCCCCCAGCGCGGACATTACTATTATGTTGTTCCGTCGGGCTGGTAACTAGTAAACAAATATTCAACAATTCAAATTCTGATGTTTATCCAGTGAAGAAACGTATGAGGACACGGCTTGTGCTATAATGATACGGCATAGACCTGTTTAGTGCTAGTGGGAAACCGCGCACACACAGAGCTTTTGAGTCACTATATAAAGAATACAGAGTACAGTAATCTCGCTTAGAAGTATGGGAGGCTCAGAAGTAACAGAAATATAAGAGGGATCCATACCGCCCATGAGTAAATGGTGCACTCGTTCCGCTCCACCAAGATATCCCCTTCGTATGGACCAAATATGCAGCCCCGTGGAATGATCGGAATTGTACACCAAACACCGAACCCTCCCTGGGATCTTTCCTTGACCACCAGTCCTTCCGGCAGAGAAAGCAGAGCACGGGATGGTACATTTTCTGGAACAGGAGTGTCCAGGATAAACGTTGGCGCTCCATGTTGTGGGCAGGAGTCTCTAAAGTACAAGCGGCAATCCTCACAGACTGCAACACAATGCAGGGGAATATAAAGGCATGAGACAAGTCACAAGAAATAGGCAATCAAGGCGCTATCACGTCAGCTATAGACACTGTATGTTATCCCCTAATATATATATTGATGAAGTCCAGATAGGACGAAACACGTTGGGTTTTATCAGGCATAACCCATCCTCTGAAGTTAAGCTATTGAATCCTTTTATACATTGATTTTATAGTATTATGTATTTTTGTCCTCTTGTTTTACAATAACTTATGGATGTAATTTTTTATATTTATACCCAGCTCCAGAGACAATTTTATAACCTTTTTTACTTGTGGTTTTGATATCTATTTTTACTGGTGTGATTTATATGTGAATTAAATTGTACATTATTTTTTAATATAATTTGGTCTCCCTAAACTTATGTGACACCATTGGTCGCTTAGAAACACCTTGGGGGTCATTCCGAGTTGTTCGCTCGCAAGCTGCTTTTCGCAGCTTTACACACGCTAAGCCGCCGTCTACTGGGAGTGAATCTTAGCTTCTTAAAATTGCGAACGAAATATTCTCAAAATTGCGACCACACACCTCTTAGCAGTTTCTGAGTAGCTCCAGACTTACTCGGCATCTGCGATCAGTTCAGTGCTTGTCGTTCCTGGTTTGACGTCACAAACACACCCAGCGTTCGCCCAGACACTCCTCCGTTTCTTCAGCCACTCCCGCGTTTTTCCCAGAAACGGTAGCGTTTTTTCGCACACACCCATAAAACGGCCTGTTTCCGCCCAGAAACACCCACTTCCTGTCAATCACATTACGATCACCAGACCGAAGAAAAAACCATGAGTAAAATACCTAACTGCATAGCAAATTTACTTGGCGCAGTCGCAGTGCGGACATTGCGCATGCGCACTAAGCGGAAAATCGCTGCGATGCGAAAAAAATTTACCGAGCGAACAACTCGGAATGACCCCCCTTATCCACTGTTTTCCCACATTTTTTTATAAGCACCCTTACCAATGCTTATTTCTTAAGGTGTAGCAGACGCCCTATTGTATAAGAGGGAGTGTCCTCATAGGAATAGTACTTATTTATTTCTTGATAGTCTTCTTGGTCTAACTACTAGTGTTGAGTGGCTACCGCATTTTGGCGCAGATAGCCTTCTTTCTACACACATATTATATATATTTGTCCAGATCTGTGACTCTATGACTCATTTGCTAATGCTGGGCGTGGCTAGGAGCTCTAAGTCATAGAGTCACAGATCTGGATAGGAGAGACCAGGCCTGCAAGTGTAGCGGTAAGCTCGGGTACGGCGTACCGTTAAGAATCTATCTGACCGTACGCCATACCCGCGGGCCGCCACTCACACACACCATAGCCGCCGTTAGCGGCTATTACAGTAAAAGCCACCAATGTGCTCCTCCTCCCCTTCCCAGCCCGCTGCTGTGTCAGGAAATGAGAGGAGAGTGCAGCGCGGTCCCGTCCCTCAGTGCTGCTCAGCACGACTTTGTTCTCCGGCCAGGGCGTGTATCTTCACAACTGAGCACTGGTTCATTAGCCAATCAGAGCTTGCAGGCCGGCAGCCAATCAGGAGCCGCGGCTGCCGGTATGCGAGCTCTGATCCGTTAACAAACCAGTGCTCAGTTAAAAAGATACACGCCGAGGCCAGAGACCACCAGAGTCTGACTGAGCAGCACTGAGGGATGGGCCCCTGCGCTCCGCTCTCTTCTCCGTCCCCCGACCCAGCAGCAGTGGGTGAGCAGCGGGAGGGAGGTGGGAGGTGCGAGATGCATATGTATAACTGGCATTGTGGGGCATATGTATACATGGCACTGTTGGGCATATGTATATCTGGCATTGTGGGTCATATGTATAACTGGCACTGTGGGGCATATCTGGCACTGTGGGGCATATGTGTAACTGGCACAATAGACTGTGGAGGGTGCGCGTCACCGTGACATCACGGCAGTGCTGCGGGGAGACTACAAGTCCCGGCACGCCTTGCGCGGCCAGTAAGGTACACGGTGGTTGCCGTTTCTGGTGCAGAGTGAGAGTCTGTAGTGTGCAGGGACAATGAAGCTGGTGAGAGGCTAATACCATATATTGTTATGAGGTATAAGTCCTGAGCACGCACACTGTGTATGTGATGTTATATAGGGGAAGGGGCTGTATAGTGATATATATATGAGAAATAATCTCCCAACACACACACTGTATGTGGTATTTACAAAACATTGTCTTGATACCTACATTATGTACACATAACATATTATTAACACACTAGGTCATTCATCATGACCTGCGTCCGCTCTTCACGCCATCGCAAGGGCCTACGCCCCCTTGACCATCGCACGCCCTTTGGCCGTAAAATATTTAACCACTAACAACATTATGCTTGTAGGTAATACTGCATATAATACAAATATTGGCCGCCCAAAGCATGTGCAGGGGTTAAGGGGGCGTAGCCCCTTGTGACGGTGTGAAGAGCGCCCGCAGGGCGCAATGAATCACCTAGTATATATTATATATCACACTGAGGGGCAGATGTATTAACTTTGAGAAGGCATAAGGAAATGATAAACCAGTGATATGTGCAAGGTGATAAAGTCACCAACCAATCAGCTCCAATATGTAAATTAACAGTTAGGATCTGATTGGCTGGTGCGCGTATCACCTTGCACATATCACTGGTTTATCACTTCCTTATGCCTTCTCCAAGTTAATACATCTGCTCCTGAGAGACAAACTTAACATGGACAGAAAAGAATTGTAGAGAGCTATTAGTTAATGGCAGCAATGTTTCACACCATTCTAATACCCCTTTCACACATTCAATGCCGGATCCCACCCGGGAATTGGAAACGGGTCCTTCCTGGGTGGGGGCCGGCATTGGACCCTAACAGTAGGCTTCGGCAGTCTTACCACCCGGTAATATGCCGGGTCGGGTTGCCATAGCAGCGGGGGACGAAGCCGGCAGCGGGGGCAGCGCTGGGAGATGAGCTTTTCTCCGCGCCTCTCCCTATATAGTGAACGGGTCCCAGGTTGTATCGACTCAGCAACCCGTTCACACTGCCACTGACACGGTATTCAACCCGGGAATAACCCTTCTTGTAACCCAGGTTGAATTACCGGGTCAGGCAACCCGGGAGTTCTCCATGGCCCCTTACACATCGCACAGTGACCCGTGTCGACCCGGCAATATAGCGGATGGATACAGGATTATTTGTGCAATGTGAAAGGGGTATACCAGTAACCCGAATAAAATTATACTGTTGCCACTAACGTGACCGTACTAATTGCCGGGGAAATAGGGGCCATCTAAAATGAATTCTGAGAGTTTGGAACCCCTAATAATGGGAAGCACCCGTAATGTAAGGGGTTGCTGCAAACCAAGCATTTCAGATCAGAGCTAGGGGACCAGGAGGGTACAGTGGCACTGTCAGACCCGTACCTAAATTTGGCTATGGGACTGGTAACGCACTGCTCCACCCCTTAGCCCGGGCGGCTGAGAGTGACCATGATCCACTGGGTTTTCTTTGCAGAAACTGGGCCTGATTCAGATGTGTTTGCAGTTGCTATGGCTGCTGCTTACATAGAAGCAGCAGTGATAGCGCTAATAGGAGGCTGCATTACTGATCCGAGCTGTATCCAAACATGCAGTATCTGATCTTCCCTGGCACCATCGGGCAGCTTATGCACCCATGGAGACCATGCAAGCCACCCGTCGCAGAGGCCAGGAAATCTCCATGCCACGCACTGATCCCTGGCCTCCTCCCTCCCCCTAAACACCGGTGACACGGCTTCGTTTTCACAAACAGAGACCGCCACTACCCCTCAAACGGCATCAAACCGTCAATCACTGACAGTCTGATGCCGTCCCTACTTCCCGTGTCCCAGGACCCATTCACGCACACACAGAACGGGCCCAGCACATGCTGAGAGTACCAAACATCGGTACTCTGCATCAGGACGCACCTCCAACCACATCTGAAGCAGGCCCACTATGCGTAGCGTGGCATATTAGGTGCATGGTTAGGTCTCTCTGGCAAGCCCTTGACCACAGCATACCCCCCACCCCCTGCACTAACCTATAACACCACAAGTACCCAGAGATATCACCGAGACCCACAGGCCAAAATACACGTACAGATCACTTAAAAAGGGGAATGTTGAATTCAACGGTCATCACTGTGGCAATTTTATCTGTATAATCACCAGCAACCATTGGGTGATCTGTACAGATGATACCGCTTCCTAATCCAATACAGTGCCTACAGCACAGAGCTAATGGTGTTGTACCTAGAACAATGCCTGTTGTCTGCTTTAACGTGTCCCCAGGTCACCCTTTGCTACGCCAGCGCTTGCTCCCTATCTTTAATAGCAATCCACACTAGAAAATGACAGAAATGTTCAACTCACAGAGCAACTCGTCTTCCAGCTGAGCACAGGCCTCTTCTGCGGCCTGCATGGTGTGACTAACGTCCAGGCACCTGCGGAGGAAACACAGCTCATCTATAGTCTGCAAATCATTCATTGTGTGAAACAAAAGCTAATCAGACCGAGGACATAATCAAGAGCTGAGTAATTATACCGAAATTGTTCTCATTTCCAACAATACATGACAGCCACACTGCAATCTCTTTATTGTGGAATGTGAGTGAGCAGAAAATCTACTATGTTGTGCTAATGGAGCGATTAATGACACGTGCAGTGGTGGCAACAGGACAGCAATGTTTGTCAGATATTCATTATGATACAATGGTCACCATTAACGATGATCTTCTCAGTATACGAGACTTGTTCATGGCTTTATAATCAGCGGGAAGCAATGCTCAAACCACAAGGGTGACCTGTAAAGGCCCCCTATCAAACAAAAAGAAGTGTCTGATGCGTCAGTCTGTAGAAACACAGGGGAGATCAGTGGCGGCCACCTAAAGGCTGCAGGGGAGGAAACGTTCATGAGAACGTAGTCAACGAACTCACTAGGAACTAATGACAGCGCTGATGTAGTCTGTGACCAATGAGGCATGAGCAATATGCATGAGGCACTGTGTTTCCAAAGCCCAATCTCTACACTGTATAGACAGACAATTAGATCGACCCCATATGGTCGACATGCATTACATCAACAGGGTCAAAAGGTCCACAGGTAAAAAGGTAGACAGTGGGTAAGGTTAACAGGTACAAGAGGTTGACGTGACAATGACCAACATAAAAAAAAAAAAAAAAAGGTCAAAACAAGATTTGTTTTTTTTGGGTGTGTTTTGTATGTTTAACCATATCCAAGCACAGTTAGCATAAACGTGTACACTTTTATATTGAGAAATTTAGAAAGAAATATTAAAATTGTGTTTCTCTGTCATCCTTAGGTTCAATTGTGTGGTGAGGGACAAAATATGCTTCTGTTTGCTCACATATTTTATGACTGACAGCTTCCAGCACTGGTTTTGCCTATTACATTGACCATAATTAATTTTAATTGGTACCGGACCACCAACCCAAGGCACCAGGGTCAGAGAACTCCCTGGTGGGACCCACTGCCTGAGCGCCCACTCACTCCTCTAGGGATTAGGTACCAACCTGTGCACTTCAATTACACGTTACATTATCCTCACAGACCAGCATGAGGATATTATGGTAACTTTATACGTTGACTGTGTGTTTTTATAGTGCATTGCTGCTCTGGTACTTTGCTATGCATGCACTAGCAGTAAGCCTCTATGGAGGTTGGTAACACCCCATCTGGAGACTGGCCACACCCCTGAATATGTGACCCTATCACTGCAATACCCCAGTGGGGCCTTCGTGCTCCAGTCAGACCCCTGCAAGTGCCCTGAGATACCCCAGGTGCCTGGGCAACAGTTTGAGAACCACTGCCCTTGGCATATTTTTTACTAAAATATTTAAATACATTATGTCCCTACTCCACTAGCTGTTACAGATTTTAGGGAGATTGCTCTATTCCGGACAAAAATATGCCCCAGAGGGCAGGCAACCAAACACTGGGGCAGCAGCTACCAATGTTGTAGCCTTCAGGGCTCCAATGTAGCAGTTAGCTTGCAGGAATGCTCAGTTCTCCCTGTACCTCCAGAGTTCACTCAAACTCAGGAGGCAGCAGGGGAAGACCTTCCAGAAGCAAACTGAATGCAGCTCGTTCAGTGGATAACCAGCGATGTAGGAACGCTTAGGAATAGGGATTAGGGAATACAGAATGTCGGAGTATCTGAGATCTGATCCAGAAGTGACGGTCACATGACCCCTGGAACCCGAAAGAAACCACTGGAGCCTCCAGGAGAAGGTAAGTCACCGCTGGGTCACCAGGATGAAGTGTTGACATTCCAACAGGTCATCATTTCAACACGGTCTACATGATGAATGTCTACGTTTCATACCCAACCCCTGCTATCCTCCTACACTGTTTAGTACTGAAAATAATTCCGTAGTGTCATACATATGAAAGTAATTTTATTAATTAATTTATTCATTGATGCATGTATGGTGTGTGCCTGACCTATATATTTCAAAAGAGGTTATTAATTCATATACAAGACATTAGTTTCAGTCTAATTCCTACATTAACTTGATAGATTTGTTACATGATTAATATATATATTTGCACTTCAATGTTTTTAACATTATCTATATAATTGTGTTTTGTTTTACAGATACATACATCTGTGGGGAAACAAGTAGCAAGACTTAGGGCCTTAGGGCCTAATTCAGACCTGATTGTAGCCCTGCAAAATTTTGCAGGGCTACGATCAGGCACACAGACATGCGGGGGGACGGCCAGAACAGGGCTAGTCCGCCCCGCATGTCAGGCCCGACCTCCCCCGCAGAAGTACAAAAGCATCACACAGCAGCGATGCTGTTGTACTTCAGGAGTAGCTCTTGCGCTGGCCGAGAGCTACTTGACACTGCCCTGGTCGCAGCAGCTGCGTGCGACGTCACGCAGCTGCTGCGGGCCGGCAAGGTCTGGCCATGCCTGCGTTGGCTGGACCGCGCCCACAAGACGGTGGCCGTGCCGCCCCCTCCCGCTCAGCGACCACCTCTGCCTGTCAATCAGGCACAGGCGATCGCTAGGCTACAACAGCCGTCGGCTGGCAGCCATGCGCACTTCACACCCGATCGCTGCTGTGCGAAAACGCACAGCAGTGATCGGGTCTGAATGACCCCCCCTTAATCAGGTTGCATCGCAAATACGATGCAACCACAATTTTTGAGATGGGGCTACAGCGCGTACGTGCAGGTCCCGTCCTGCGCATGCAGTTAATGTGGTCGGGTCACATTAACTGCAAACGCCTCTGCTGGACTGACAGACAGAGGCGTTCGTGGGGTGGTTGGTGGCATTTGCGGACCGCTGCGCGCGGGTGGGGTGGGGGCGTGGCTGCTGCATTTTTTGGGGCTCTGATCGATAAAATGGCGGCGGGACTCCTGCCTTCGCAGCAAGAATGCACTGGCAGGAGGCTTTCCTAGTTTCTGCGACAGCGCACTAACTGCAGCGTACAGCGTAGAGCAGTTGGCGGGTAGCATGCTGGGCGGCCTTTTCCTGCGATGGGTGTCCCCCAGCATGCAAAGGAATGGATTGCAAATTCTGCTTTTTAGCAGAGTTTGCAATCCATACTGAATGGGGTCCATAATGCAGTGTTCTCCCCAGGACCAATTTAATGGGTGCTCCACCTGGCTGTTTTTACATTACACCTAGCACGCAACTCTGGATTGGACACATCTCGCAATTTTTAGCAAACCGTCCTTGCGTAACAAGGCCTGCATATGTAACTTAAGGGGATATTTATCAAGGCTTGGAGAGAAATAAAGTGGAGAGCGATAAAGTACCAACCCATTAACCTCTGCCATGTTACAGGCTGTGTTTGATGAGCTGATTGATTGGTCATTCACATCCCTGCCAAGCGCCTTACGGGTATATAGACAGAGCTGTGAGCTAGTCAGAGTTGAACATATGTAGAGAGCCCTCTGATTATAGTCAGATCTCCTGCACCAAGGATGGGGCTGGTGTAACGCCTGGATCCGCAATCCAAAACCTCAGGCGCTATCACTAATTGATTTACATATCATATTCCGATCCTTCTTCACTTTACTACTCCATATTATGCAAGGCATTGCCTGTTCTTACATTTGTTACAACAGAATAATTTTGTCAGCAGAATGAATTGCTTCTGATTAAAATCTGGCAGCAGTAATTAAATCAAACTTAAATGGAGAAGTATAAAAATTCATTTTTTAGCAGTGAACGGGTATTTTTGTGCGCAGACGGTTTCAGTATACACTGGTAAGGAATGGTGCCTTGTAGCACTGTTGGTGGGCCACTAGGCACATCAGAGTTTTTGGCCTGCCTGGCCACGTAATTACCTACGTCGGGCACAAGTTAGATGTTACAGGATGGAATGGTATTATATAGACACTATATCACGCAAGCAAGAATAAAGAATGGCGCTCACCATATTGAAGTTGAAACACAATGGGGTCTATGTACCAAGTAATGGAGAGAGAAACTACAAACCAATCAGCTCCTAACTGTCATTTTTCAAATACAGCCTGTAACATGGCAGTTAGGAGCTGATTGGCTGGTACTTTATCTCCATCCACTTTCTCTCTCTCTCCAAGGCTCAGTAAATAGACCCATAAGGGGTCTATTCATGAAGCAGTGAAAAGTGTGGAGAAGTGAGACGGTGGAGAAGTTGCCCATGGCGACCAATCAGCTTTGAGGTAAATTTTTATAATTTGCATATTATAAAATAATACAGAGCAGCTGATTGGTTCCCATGGGCAACTTCTCCACTGGCTCACTTCTCCACACTTTTCACTGCTTCATGAATAGAACCCTATGTCTGTTAACAGCCACTGCGGCAGTTGCAGAGTTAAATGAACGTCCATTATGGAGCGTACACTTACAAATAAAGCTAGGATGTACGTGGCTGTTGAGGGCATTTTCACATCGACACAGTTCAGCAAGGACATTTACATGCAAACGAAGATTATAAGGACCCTGACGTAAGGGAAAATACAGCTGTTCGGTGCATCTGCACCTAATACTGGGCAGGACCAAGTACACAAGGATGATGGCAACCAAATGCAAATGTACACTCAGAGATCCATACAACACTGCATATGGGGGAACAGACATGTTTTCCATGTGCGTTTCTTTTAGGCAATGTTTCCTGGAGAATATGGAGATTGCCATTCTTTCTCCGTTTGTACTGTTGTTCCCATCTGTAGATCAGCGAGCAACCAATACCTTATCCTTGGAAGCAGAGAGCAACAATCTGTTTTTTCTTGTTCTTTTACTAGGCCTCCCTCCTATAGGACAGTGAGTGGCGATACGGCAGCCATGCCACCCACTCCACAATGGCAAGCAGGGATGGGAACATAACGATCTTTATCACTGTGCCATGGATGAGGCATGCCCATAATGGCCACCATTGTGATGGAGATTATCTGTGACTGGTGACTAACGTGAAAGAGATTAAAATACCTCTAACAGCTGTTTTTTAAAAGGATTCACACCACTGGTGAGTTTCATGTGCAGCAAATCCACGGTCTCTTCTGCAAACAAACTCTTCTGATGTCTACAACAAGCCCCAGATGCTGCAATGAAAGGGGGATTGTGCACACCGCAACATGTGATTCCTTTATCCCGGAGCAATCTGTTTACAGAGGCCTAATCCCTGCCGTAGCCAAACACCATATTAACGCTCATGCTTGAAGGTCAAAGTTTAGCAAATAAATGGTTTTGCTACAGGAAACAAATAATTGCCTGTACTTTTCCTAGAACTAGTACTGAGGGCTAGCTGCTGAGTACAGCATCATTCTGCACATGGCCAGAATGTTCTACAGGTGGGATCTGGACTATTAATATTCCCAGTACTACCCCAACCAGACCACAAAACCGTATTAATGAACCTTTGTTGTTGCAGCTCTAAATCCAAATCTACAAAGATATAGAATGCCAACAAATGCGCACCTCTGTGAAACTGTCTGTTCCACCATAAAGCTGTATTTTGCGTGACTATGGGGCAAATGTATGAACCTGGAGAAGGGATACAACAGTGATAAGCGCAAGGTGATAATGCGTAATCACTGCTTTATCACTTCTTCAGGCTTAATACATCTGCCCCTATAATAGCTGGGGACTCAAGAAAACAAAGTTAGTTATCGGGTCCCACAGGACGCACTCGGTCCATTGGCAGCTGAGGACACGCTCAGCCAATCCAAAGCTGCTGACATCGATCATTTAATCAGAGGAAGATTGGAATGTATGCTCTCCCGCCATCCCTTCTGCTGGATCACTGGGAGCGCAGGGAGGGCTCATTTGGTACTGCTGAATACGGTCAGTGGGGGAAGCTATTAACCATCCCCAATAATGAGCCTGCGTTCCTCCCCCAGTTGCTGTGAACTACAGCTTCAAGCATGACACTGGCTGGCAGTGCTGAAAACTCATCAACGGGTACTGACAGCAGAATACGCGAGAGTCCACCTGCTGCAAATAGATAGGGAGAGTTGTGGTTTGTCTGGGACTAAGAGGAAGCTGCAGGGACTTGGGATTGGTGAGGAAAAGTAGCGGCTAGGCCTGTGTGATTGGTACAGAGGGGTTCACCGAGCCTATGGGGTCAATAGGGAATTGGAGTTGTTGGAAGGGGTCAATGGAGGAAAAGATGAAGAGGGGCTTAACTATCCATGGCAGAGGGCAGGCTACTTGCTTTGAGAAGTGGACTGAGATGGAGGGGGAGCGGTTATTCTTATCAGAGAGAGGACAGATTGTTTTTGAGAATAAGGGGATGCTAGGGCTGTGATGGAGAGGGGCCTGCATATGTGTACACTCAAAGCAAATCTCTGCAATCTCTACTTCTATCATTCAGTGATCACAATTACTCAGCAGACATGTAGCCAATAGAATCTGGCCGTGAACACTGCGGAAAATAGCTACATTGTATGTCTCCCCCTCCAATAGCTCGCTGGAGGAAAAGGAGTAACCAGGCTTTGGTGCCCTATTTGTTCAAAAGTTTGTAGTGCATTTAACTAGGGACTTCTGGCCAATCATGTGGGGAGGTCTGATTGTACAGTATTTCATGGTTTGTGGGCATGTGTATATATGAGATTTGTGAGGAGGTATGATGTCATGCGTATTTAACGGTCCAGAGTATCATGTGGGGGAACAAAATTTTACATTCCAATGGGACCCAGGAACAGCGAGTTAGGACCCCAATTACTGCAGTTTAAGTCATGGGTCACCTATCACAAAGTTTATTTATACAATGGTGCCCCACTTTATTACACAGGTGGTATACACGAGGGGGGGGGGTAGGCAGAATATCAATAAGTAAAAATACGTACTGTCGAGCAGAGCGGGGGGGTACAGATATATAGAAACCCCCTCCCCATGGGTCCTGTCTCCTGGCACTCTCTCACCTGTCACCGAAGACGCTCTCCCCCTGACTACTTACACCCTACACACTGCCGTTTAAAGTAAATGCCATCAAAAGGGTTTCAGTATTATTCAAAAATATTAACCTTTTCATTTAATAATTATTATTTAATGCGTAATCACTTTTTTGCCAGGTAAAAATAAGCACAATAAATACTGAATTGTTTATACTGGGAATAGGAAATCCTAGTTCTAATTACCTCTACCAGCATTTCATGCGCTGGGCATGTTTTATTCAGATGCTTACGTTCAGATAGATATTCAGCAGCCCATACATGTTTATGGCTATATATGAATGGTGTTCTATTGTACCTGCTTGGATTACATGCACCCTCAGTTATCTGTGCATCTATGTTTAACACATAGGGGGGTATTCAATTGTTTGAAAAGTCAATTGGGTGTCTGTTTTTTCCTATCTAATAGACAGGAGAAAACAGACACCCAACCGACTTTTCAAACAATTGAATATTCCCCATCGTGTGGCAGAAGACCCAGCCCACCTGGTCAAGGTGGCCGCCACAGAACTGAGGGGGTTAATCCCTTGTGCTGCAGCACCATTTTCATATGACCTGGCGGTACTGCACGCCCTGTACTGTAGATGTATATTTAATGACGTATCTTAACATGTTTGATTTAATGTGCTGTGCGCAGTCATGGAATTGGGGAAATGCATGTTTGAATGTGTAGACTGAGCATTTCTGTTACTTATTTTGTATTTTATTTTATAAACAGTTACCATCTCCTGTGACATAGGAAGTGATGGTAATTGTCCTGGCTCTAGCAGGGCTTTGGTGTTGATTGACCAAGCCTTTCTTTTCAGTACATTCTTTGAAATGCACCTTAGTGGGTCTCCTGTGTGTGGGTCTTTCACCGCTTTCACATTGCAAGCACGGGTCACACCTGTAAATTGTACACAGAACCTTCCCGAGTAAAACCCTCACGAGACCCTTTTCAGACTGGCAACGCGACACGGCAATATGCTGGGTCAGGTTGCCATCGAAGGCGAGAGCGGCGCTGGCGTCATCAAAGGTGGGTGCGGAGGCAGCGCTTGGAGAGGAGATCATCTCCACGCCACCTCCTGCATACTGTGAATGGGTCCCTGATCGCATCGACACAGGTTATCCGTTCACACCGCACCTGACTCGGTAATAACCCTGCTTTAATCCCGGGTTGAATTACCAGGTCAGGCGACCCGGGAATTCGGGACTTACCCCTTTTACACCACATATCGACCCACGTCGACCCAGCAATATACCGGGTTATTTGCGCGGTGTGAAAGGGGTATTTGTGATTAAGCCAAGCTAGTTTAGGTCATAGATATATGAAAGGAAGAATGCAAATGAAAGGTCAGCAGGGAGGGCTGTAGCCTGCTGTGCTGTGCCCTCTTGCTATAAAACAGGGTCTGCAACTTCTGAATGAATGTACATTTAGGTGTGATTTGTCCTAATTATCTTTAGATATGGAAGTTAGACTTTAAAAAGACTTATGAGCAATAAACATCTTGCCTTTTACAACTTCAACTGCTGTGTCCCGTGACCACCAGAATTGTGCAAAACGCTATTCCGTTCTCTGGCAGTTCTGGATTGAGCAAAGCGTCTCTAAGCTAAAGCTCTCTGCAAGCTACCCAGTGCAGACTGATCCTTAGTGTGGGACCAGTGGGAATTATTCAACACATACCCAGAAATAGGTGGTTCCAGGTGCCGGAGGAAGGAGCCATTGTGAACAAGCAGTTCCAGGTGACGGTGTAGTGCTTGGTGGAGTCAGTAACAGGTGGTTACCGACAATGAGAAGGAAATCCCTGGGAGTGGTAAAGGAAGCCCACGCAGGTTACTCAGGGATGAGTAACCACCCCCTATTGTATCTACCTGCAATCGCCTGGCTGAGCGAGGTCATCCAGTCACACATACATACCAAATTTTAACTTGGGCCACCCAGAAGATACATGAGACGGTGCCCTGGGTGAGAGATGCAGGGACATGGAGCCATGAATCACATCATTGTGGCCTGGCCCACACTATACAATGTTGCAGTTTGCATGCAGTGGGGGGTGGGGTCATGATGATGCAAATCTCTGCACATTGAATCACTGAGAACTTAGAATGCCTACTTCTCTGGGGAAGTGGATGGAACATGCAGGCTGTTCTATTCTCTATGGAATCCGCCAGAGCTCATCAGAATTCAGGAATGTAGACATTCCGGGAGTATTTGTTTCAGGTTTAGAATCTGCACAGTAGCGTAATAATTCCGGGAAAGCAGGCCAGTATGTTTTAATAGGGAGTAGGAGTAGCCATGAATAAAAAATAAAAAAAATAAATAAACAAACAGCTCCCCTAGTGATCAAATATTCCATCACTAAACGCTCATGGCCTGATGCCGCGACAAAGCCCTTCCCATGTGCACACGCACCATGGAAACTTGCACCAGCCCTACGGCTGGTGCAGTTTCTCCATCCGCGTATGTCCTCCTACGTGAGTGGTCATTTTGCCCATTGGACGGACCATCTCCATGCATGCACTAAGACACCTCCCTGTTGCCGTCCTGAAATTGCCAATACATTTTTAATACAATTTGCTCTGCGTGTGGCTGAATTTACAGCAGCGATTCTACAAATTGGAACACATGCGCGATGTGACTTAGGCACATGAACAGGTCTGACATCAGCATTGCATACACCTCTGAATGAGGCCGTTGGTGTCCCGCTGTACCACTACCATCTTACCGTGTCAACACCATATATAGATGTGTGTATTTAGTAATATTTGGGTGGGGAGGATGCTAGCTGTGTTATAAGCTATAACAAATTTGACCATTTTATGTAACTTGTGAGTGTCCGGATTTTACAACGGGTTGGGTATGAGTGACCGGCGGTTGAGGTACCACTGGTCACCATACCAGCGCTGGGATCCCAGTGTTTAGATAGCCAGCAGGGGGGGAGGGGGGGGGGAAGCAACGAGGCAGGGTGATGGATAGTAGTCGGGAAGTCCGAGAGGCATAGGAAAGGGAGGCAAAAGGCTGAAGCACAGAAGGGTCTTTAGGATGGGGGAGTTGGTGGCGGCTTCCAAGAATTCAATCAACATCGGTTTGCTGTGAAATAAATTCTCGATCAGGGAATACGGGGTACTTTGCAAAAATAAGAATTTACTCACCGGTAATTCTATTTCTCGTAGTCCGTAGTGGATGCTGGGTACTCCGTAAGGACCATTGGGAATAGACGGGCTACGCAGGAGACTGGGCACTCTAAAAGAAAGATTAGGTACTATCTGGTGTGCACTGGCTCCTCCCTCTATGCCCCTCCTCCAGACCTCAGTTAGGGAAACTGTGCCCGGAAGAGCTGACATTACTAGGAAAGGATTTGGAATCCAGGGTAAGACTCATACCAGCCACACCAATCACACCGTACAACTTGTGATAACTATACCCAGTTAACAGTATGAATAACAGCTGAGCCTCATTGAACAGATGGCTCAGAACAATAACCCTATAGTTAAGCAATAACTATATACAAGTATTGCAGAAGTCCACACTTGGGACGGGCTCCCAGCATCCACTACGGACTACGAGAAATAGAATTACCGGTGAGTAAATTCTTATTTTCTCTGACGTCCTAGTGGATGCTGGGTACTCCGTAAGGACCATGGGGATTATACCAAAGCTCCCAAACGGGCGGGAGAGTGCGGATGACTCTGCAGCACCGAATGAGCAAACTCAAGGTCCTCCTCAGCCAGGGTATCAAACTTGTAGAATTTTGCAAACGTGTTTGACCCCGACCAGGTAGCAGCTCGGCCAAGTTGTAAAGCCGAGACCCCTCGGGCAGCCGCCCAAGAAGAGCCCACCTTCCTCGTGGAATGGGCTTTGACTGATTTAGGATGCGGCAGTCCAGCCGCAGAATGTGCAAGTTGAATCGTGCTACAGATCCAGCGAGCAATAGTCTGCTTTTAGAAGCAGGAGCACCCAGCTTGTTGGGTGCATGCATGATAAACAGCGAGTCAGTTTTTCTGACTCTAGCCGTCCTGGAAACATAGATTTTCAGGGCCCGGACTACGTCCAGCAACTTGGAATCCTCCAAGTCCCGAGTAGCCGCAGGCACCACAATAGGTTGGTTCAAATGAAACGCTGATACCACCTTAGGGAGAAATTGGGTACGAGTCCTCAATTCTGCCCTGTCCATATGGAAGTTCAGATAAGGGCTTTTACATGACAAAGCCGCCAATTCTGACACACGCCTAGCCGAAGCCAAGGCCAAAAGCATGACCACTTTCCACGTGAGATACTTCAACTCCACGGTCTGAAGTGGCTCAAAACAATGTGATTTTAGGAAATCCAACACTACGTTGAGATCCCAAGGTGCCACTGGAGGCACAAAAAAGGGGCTGAATATGCAGCACTCCCTTAACAACGTCTGAACTTCAGGCAGCGTCTTTCCTAGCCTTTAACAGCGTAGGAATCACTTCATCTGGAACGCCCTTTTCCGTTAGGATCCGGCGTTCAACCGCCAAGCCTTCAAACGCAGCCGCGGTAAGTCTTGGAACAGACAGGGCCCCTGCAGTAACAGGTCCTGTCTGAGAGACAGAGGCCATGGGTCTTCAGAGATCATTTCTTGTAGTTCTGGGTACCAAGTTCTTCTTGGCCAAACCGGAACTACGAGTATAGTTCTTACTCCTTTCTTACTTACTATCCTCCGTACCTTGGGTATGAGAGGAAGAGGAGGGAACACATAAACCGACTGGTACACCCACGGTGTCACTAGTGCGTCCACAGCTATCGCCTGAGGGTCTCTTGACCTGGCGCAATACTTTTATAGCTTTTTGTTGAGGCGGGACGCCATCATGTCCACCTGTGGCCGTTCCCAACGGTCTACAATCTGCGTGAAGACTTCTGGATGAAGTCCCCACTCTCCCGGGTGGAGGTCGTGCCTGCTGAGGAAGTCTGCTTCCTAGTTTTCCACACCCGGAATGAACACTGCTGACAGTGTTAGCACGTGATTCTCCGCCCATCGGAGCTTCCTTGTGGCTTCTGCCAACGCCATCCTGCTTCTTGTGCCGCCTTGTCGGTTTACATGGGCGACAGCCGTGATGTTGTCTGACTGAATCAGCACCGGCTGGTTTTGAAGCAGGGGTTCTGCTTGACTTAGGGCATTGTAAATGGCCCTTAGGTCCAGAATATTTATGTGTAGGGAAGTCTCCTGACTCGACCATTGTCCTTGGAAGTTTCTTCCCTGAGTGACTGCTCCCCAACCTCGGAGGCTTGCATCCGTGGTCACCAGGACCCAGTCCTGAATGCCGAATCTGCGGCCCTCGAGAAGATGAGCACTCTGCAACCACCACAAACAGCGACACCCTGGCCCTCGGAGACAGGGTGATCAGGCGATGCATCTGAAGATGCGATCCTCACTTGACTAACAGGTCCCACTGAAAGTTCCTTGCATGGAACCTGCCGAAGGGAATTGCTTCGTAAGAAGCTACCATCTTTCCCAGGACTCGCGTGCAATGATGCACAGACACCTGTTTTGGTTTCAGGAGGTCTCTGACCAGAGATGACAACTCCTTGGCCTTCTCCTCCGGGAGAAACACCTTCTTCTGTTCTGTATCCAGAACATGCCCAATATCAGCAGACGCGTCGTAGGAACCAGCTGCGACTTTGGGATATTCAGAATCCAGCCGTGCTGTTGTAGCACTTCCTGAGATAGTGCTACACCGATCAACAACTGCTTCTTGGACCTCGCCTTTATAAGGAGATCGTCCAAGTACGGGATAATTATAACTCCCTTCTTTCGAAGTAGTATCATCATTTCGGCCATTACCTTGGTACACACCCTCGGTGCCGTGGACAGACCCAACGGCAACGTCTGGAATTGGTAATGGCAGTTCTGTACCACAACCTTGAGGTACTCCTGGTGAGGTGGGTAAATGGGGACATGTAGGAAAGCATCCATGATGTCCAGTGACACCATAAAATCCACCTCTTCCAGGCTTGCAATAACCGCCCTGAGCGATTCTATTTTGAACTTAAACTTCCTTATATAAGTGTTCAAGGATTTTAAGTTTAGAATGGGTCTCACCGAACAGTCTGGTTTCGGTATCACAAACATTGTGGAATAGTAACCTCGTCCCTGTTGAAGGAGAGGAACTTTGATTATCACCTGCTGGAGGTACAGCTTGTGAATTGCCGCCAGTACTACCTCCTTTCCTTAGGAGTAGCAGGCAAGGCTGATTTGAGGTAACGGCGAGGGGGAGACGTCTCGAACTCCAGCTTGTATCCCTGAGATACCTGTAGAACCCAGAGATCCACCTGTGAGCAAACCCACTGGTCGCTGAAGTTCCGGAGACGGGCCCCCACCGCACCTGGCTTCACCTGTGGAGCCCCAGCGTCATGCGGTGGACTTAGTGGAAGCAGGGGAGGATATTTGTTCCTGGGAACTGGCTGTCTGATGCAGCTTTTTCCCTCTACCCCTGCCTCTGGCCAGAAAGGACGCGCCTCTGACCCGCTTGCCTTTCTGAGGCCGAAAGGACTGTACTTGATAATACGGTGCTTTCTTAGGCTGTGAGGGAACCTGAGGTAAAAAAGTCGATTTCCCAGCTGTTGCTGTGGACACGAGGTCCGAGAGACCGTCCCCAAACAATTCCTCACCCTTATAAGGCAAAACATCCATGTGCCTTTTAGAATCAGCATCACCTGTCCACTGCCGAGTCCATAATACTCTCCTGGCAGAAATGGACATTGCATTAATTCTAGATGCCAGCCGGCAAATGTCCCTCTGTGCATCTCTCATATATAAGACTACGTCTTTAATATGCTCTATAGTTAGCAAAATAGTATCCCTGTCAAGGGAATCAATGTTATCTGACAGTGAATCAGACCATGATGCTGCAGCACTACACATCTGAAGCAATAGCAGGTCTCAGTATAGTACCTGAGTGTGTATACACAGACTTCAGGATAGCCTCCTGCTTTCTATCTGCAGGCTCCTTTAAGGCGGCCGTATCCTGAGACGGCAGTGCCACCTTTTTTGATAAGCGTGTGAGCGCCTTGTCCACCCTAGGGGATGTCTCCCAGCGTAACCTATCCGTTGGCGGGAAAGGGTACGCCATTAGTAACCGCTTAGAAATCACTAGTTTCTTATCTGGGGAACACCACGCTTCTTCACACAATTCATTTAACTCATCAGATGGGGGAAAAGTCACTGGCTGCTTTTTCTCCCCAAACATAATACCCTTTTTTGTGGTAACCGGGTTAATGTCAGAAATGTGCAACACATTTTTCATTGCCGTAATCATACATCGGATGGCCCTTGTGGATTGTACATTTGTCTCATCCTCGTCGACACTGGAGTCAGACTCCGTGTCGACATCTGTCTGCCATCTGAGGTAGCGGGCGTTTGAGCCCCTGATGGCCTCTGAGACGTTCGGGCAGGCGCGGGCTGAGATGCCGGCTGTCCCAAAGCTGTTACGTCATCGAACCTTTTATGCAAGGAGTTGACACTGTCAGTTAATACCTTCCACATATCCATCCACTCTGGTGTCGGCCCCGCAGGCGGCGACATCACACTTATCGGCTCCTGCTCCGCCTCCACGTAAGCGTCCTCATCAAACATGTCGACACAGCCGTACCGACACACCGCACACACACACACACACACACACACACAGGGAATGCTCTGACTGAGGACAGGACCCCACAAAGTCCTTTGGGGAGACAGAGAGAGAGTATGCCAGCACACACCACAGCGCTATATAACCAGGGATTTACACTAAAGTGAGTGATTTTCCCTATAGCAGCTTATTATACACAGTTTGCGCCTAAATTTAGTGCCCCCCCTCTCTTTTTTACCCTTGAAGCCTGGAAACTGCAGGGGAGAGCCTGGGGAGCTGCCTTCCAGCGGAGCTGTGAAGAGAAAATGGCGCCCGTGTGCTGAGGAAGATAGCCCCGCCCCTTTCTCGGCGGACTTCTCCCGCTTTTTTATATGCTTTATGGCGGGGGATTATGCACATATACAGTATATTAGCTGTATTATGTGCTATTTAGCCATGTAAGGTACTCTAATTGCTGCCCAGGGCGCCCCCCCCCCCAGCGCCCTGCACCCATCAGTGACCGGAGTGTGTGGTGTGCAGAGGGAGCAATGGCGCACAGCTGCAGTGCTGTGCGCTACCTTAATGAAGACCGGAGTCTTCAGCCGCCGATTTTCAACTTCTCTTCGGTTCTTCTGGCTCTGCAAGGGGGACGGCGGCACGGCTCCGGGACCGGACGACCGAGGACTGGGCCTGTGTTCGATCCCTCTGGAGCTAATGGTGTCCAGTAGCCTAAGAAGCCCAAGCTAGCTGCAAGCAGGTAGGTTCGCTTCTCTCCCCTCAGTCCCACGTAGCAGTGAGTCTGTTGCCAGCAGATCTCACTGAAAATAAAAAACCTAACAAATACTTTCTTTCTAGGAAGCTCAGGAGAGCCCCTAGAGTGCATCCAGCTCTGGCCGGGCACAGATTCTAACTGAGGTCTGGAGGAGGGGCATAGAGGGAGGAGCCAGTGCACACCAGATAGTACCTAATCTTTCTTTTAGAGTGCCCAGTCTCCTGCGGAGCCCGTCTATTCCCCATGGTCCTTACGGAGTACCCAGCATCCACTAGGACGTCAGAGAAATTCACAGGTCTAAAACGGATCAGATGGACAAAGGCCAGTGTATATCATTACCACTACATGAGAATAAGATGATCTGTCCACTCCAACTAGCATCTCATTACGTATCGTTAAAACAGGCTATCAAGAATGGTGTTCCCCTGACAAAATTCCAATTTCTATCAGTGTTCAAGAGATGTATCTCGGATTTGGGGCTGGGTGGAAGATGCTTTGGTTCACATTCTTTTGGGATTGGGGCGGCAACTGCTGTTGCTACCACAGGGGTCAGTATTAATGGTATAAAGGTTGTGGGGAAGTGGAAGGGTAAGATACATGGTTCCATTAGACCGGGGAGACAGACAGATGTAGGCTCATACTCATCCTGATTTTGGATGGATAGAGGGATCTACCTTTGGAGGGAGTTTTCCTTATAGTAGCTATAAATTTCTAACCTCTCCAGTCTAGACACAAGGTTTTTTCACCCCCTCCATGGTTCTTGAACCTCACTTGAGGACGCATTAGTGATAGTTACATCAAGGAAGGGTTAGATTTCTTTTATATCATGTTCATTATCTTGTTATGGACATCTTTCTCCAAATGCAGACTCACGATGCGGTACATGGATCGTGGGACATCAATTTATATTCTGGGCAGAGAAATGTCAGACAGTGGCTTGAGTGATGCTAGGCATAGACAGTTCTATAAGATAAGTTGGTTGGGAAAGAGGAATGACGTGGGCAGAGTTAGATAGGGCAGATAGGCACTACGGACATCCAAATACGCTAGTTTTTCACCTGGGGGAAATGATCTAGGAACTGCGGGCTTCTGGAGTCTTGTCAGGCAGTTTTAAGCAGATTTGTGCAAGTTATGCACACCCTGGCTAGGCATACATCTGATTTGGTCTAACATAGGGGATCATTCTGACCTGATCACACACTGACGTTTTTCGCAGCGCAGCGATCAGGTCAATACTGTGCATGCACCGCAATGCGCAGGTGCGTCGTACGGGTACAAAGCGGATCGTTGCTGAGCGATGGATTTAACGAAGAATCCATTCGCACAGCCGATCGCAAGGAGATTGACAGGAAGAAGGCGTTTGTGGGTGGCAACTGACCGTTTTCTGGGAGTGTTTGGAAAAACGCAGGCGTGTCCAAGCGTTTGCAGGGCGGATGTCTGACGTCAATTCCGGACAAGAACAGGCTGAAGTGATCGCAAGGGCTGAGTAAGTTCAGACCTACTCAGAAACTGCACAAAATGTTTTTTTGCAGAGCACGGCTGCACAGGCGTTCGCACACTTGCAAAGCGAAAATGCACTTCCCTGTGGGCGGCGGCTATGTGTTTGCACGGCTGCTAAAAACAGCTAGTGAGCGATCAACTCGGAATGACCCCCATAGTTCCTAGGAGGTACTGGCGTGGGGCGTTAGGACCTGCATTCATAAAACAAGGCGGAAGATAAATAGTATGATGGGCAAATTCATGAACAGCATAGGGGGCAGGGTAATCCGTCATCCCCCAGTTTAGTCGCTGCAGAGTCCCTGTAGACAGAGGATGGAGAGCATTTGTCCAACTACGGTATAGCCTGTTTTGCAGATGATCTTTTAGCTGGTGTCAGGGAGTAGGTGGGTGGTTGGTGGTGAGCTAGGTCTGGAAGATGCCCTAGCTGTGTCAGGGAATGCAACTGCACACTAAAATACAATTTTAGCTATATGGTAGGCGATGATATGGCCTCCCTCCTCTACTAACACATCAAAACTTCCTTCTTCTCTTTTTTTCTCTTTTGGCATTTGATGGTGCGGAGAATGCCACTGCAAACTGAAACATAATCAAAATACAACCTTAGCCATATTGGGGGGGGGGGGGGGGGGGGGAGATTAGATGTCCTTGAGGCCCTGTACGGATTATACAAATTTACTGAACTTGTTGCCTAATGACAGGCAGGGGACACCTTTGCTGGTGAGTGACACCATTGTTGGTGTATGCAGGCAATGTCACGGCCCCATGGATACTGATGAATCATGAAGCCCATGTAGCCATGTTTGCCCAGACTAATCAACGTCAGGGCATAAATCCAGATACGGGTTTTGCCCCGCTAGCGTGAATGGAGCTTGCTGATTCGGCGATAAGAGGGATTTGGGGAACCCAATCCGATTGAATCAGGTGGGTGCGGCGGTACCCACTGGATAGGGAGTGGGTAGGATTCCTCACTCCAATGACGTGTTAGTATGATTTGCAATTGCTTTCCCAAGCCACCAACTTTATGGAAGGGATAAATAAATTGGACTTTCTTCCTGACAGCTACGGTGTGCAGAGTGTTCATTTACTTGGTTACTCTCGTAGTTGATATCTGAAGGATCTATACAGGTCTAACAAAGTACATAGACACGAGGTAAGACATCATACTTAAGTGACTCATAGATGCATTATGGTTCACAGAGCATCTCATGCTGCCCCAGGATTTGTGGAAATAAAGCAGAATAAGGGCTGGGACCAATGGGCATCAAAGCAGGAGTGTGAGGGATTAACCAGTTTGGGGGGGACACTTGGGGCTTTGCACAGGTAAGGGCTAGGTAGCTGTGATCGCTTGCTGATCTTAAAGGGCAGCCTTGTGCCGTCCTCCATTTAAAACCAGCTCTAGAAAGTGGGAAAGGAACTAGAAAGAAACAAAATGTATTCAGTAATATTAGCAGAAGGACAATGCAGAAAACCTCATGGTTCGATTGCGCAGATCCTGTTATTAGCCAGGCAATATATGAAAATATTAATCCAAGACTATTACCTGGCTAAACTCTGCCCCCATCTACCTTGAAACACCTACTTTTTGTGAAACCCCTCCCATTTTTTAATGTAAACTTTGCCTCTTTTGCAGACCGAAGCGTTCGGACTGTTCTGATTGGCACAGTTGAGAGGATAGAGACATTTCTCATGTTTAACTAGTACCAATGAAGTATTGGTCTATTCTTCTTTATAGCGGAAACAAGACTATGATACGAACCTGAAAAGTACAAAGAATTTCAGGTGATTGGAAAAGCATCTTAGACCTTTTTACACTGCATTAAAAATCTTGAATGAATACTACCCTGGAGTGAGTGTAACTTGCTAGTTTCAAATAATACTGTGGCAGAGCCTGATTACTGCTATACCTCCCAACTGTCGAAATGTCTGCGGGACAGTCCCATTTTTTTGGGACTGTCCCACAGTGGTGGTGGTGGTGGGGGACAGATGTGAGGCTCCAGTCACTCTCTGCTCTACTTAGCAGAGCAGAAGTGAACAGACGCTGCGCGCAAGCACATAGCGCCAATTCACTGGAGACAGAGGGACTGGGGGAATGCCAGCAGGTCACAGAGTGCTGTACATGCCCCCACAGTGACGAAAATGGGAGCCATGGCTTGCAATTGCAGCATTGCTGCAAAGTCACACCCCTTTCCCTCAGGCCATGCCCCCTTTTTTCAAGCGCATGCGACTCACCACGAGAGGGAGTCCCGCATTAGAAGGTCCGGGTGTTCGGCGGTATGTAACACCCCATCACAAAAAAAAAAAACTATAATAACAGGGTAAAGTAACCCGAGTCCTGCAGTGGTCACGGGGCCCTAAGCTTTAGCCTAGGTTGCACAGTGGATGATCCGACATTGGGGGTAATTCAGACTGGATCACACTCTGAAACCCTTTCTGGAGTGCGCACCGGGAGCCCCAGTGAGATGTTCTCAGGGCTGCGATCACTGCTACCTGACTGACAGATGCGGTCACGGGGCGGGAGCGGGCGTGCCAATGGCGATAGAACACCATTGGTGGAGCGCGGTTCGGACAACGCAGACGTCACACGCAGCCGCTGCGACCCAGGCATGGAGCTACTCCGCAGGTGCGAAAGCATCGCTGCTCTATGATGCATTTGCACCCTTGTGGGGCTGACATGAGGGGCAGACTTGCCCGGTGCTGGCCGTCCCCCCGCATGTCAGAGATGTGCTAAATGTACATCTACGATCATATCTGAATTACCCCCATTTGTACTGTAGTATGCTATTGTAACTGTATGGATTCACACATTCTCACGTATGAAAAAGGTACTGTGGGCAACATCATCTAGAACATGGGTCCCCTCCCCTGCATACTACCAAGCAACAACTTGTTAGTTTTTGCTTGTACTGTACATTAACTGGGCAATAGGTCCACAATCTGCCTTTCAGAATTAAAGCCACAGGATGAAGCCAGTAGCAGCTGTATTGGACAGTTTGCACAACTGGGTAACCACTTAACCGATGATTTTTCCCTTCAAAACGGTTTATATAATTGTTGTTGTTTTTTTAAATATAATATTATGCACATCTGCAGAACAGATCTCCTCGTCAAAAACTGGAGGACACAGTGGGGCGGCGCAGTCGCATGTGATCTGACCATGCAATACGACAAATTTCCACACTGGTGAGCAGCACGTCCGCTACTACAGGCAAACCGCAAGCCCTGCACACAAAGCAGTCTTTATACTCAAGCTGGTGATGCTATAGTTACAATGGCAAACTCCTAAAACGTAAACATATAAAACTTTTTTTTTAAAAGACTATAATTTCCCTTCAGCATTCCAAATTTCTTCTCGGCCACAGAAAAACACTGACTACATTCATTATTCTTATTGTCATCATTCCAGATGGAGTTTAAAAGGTAAAGAAAAAAAAACCTATGTCTGAGTTAATTTTAATTTCACGGGTCTATGAATATTTACAAAAAAAATCTGCATCTGTCACCATTAACAGTTTCTCATTCATTTACCTAGAAACAAAACACCTATATGGGGTTTTCTATACACACCTGGACTGCACTTTCTAATTTTCAAGCTGCCTCATTTTTGTTTGCGATTTCAGACTAATGCCAATTTCACGGAAAACACTGACAAAGTAATTCGTATGCAGATACAACCGCACCGCACCGCACACCTGCTATACACATGCTGTACATGAAATAATCAGCAAAGTCTGCTTGTGTGTCTTATTCTTATGGGCAGTATGGATGGTGTAATGGTTAGCATTACTGCTTCACAGCACTGAGGTCATGAGTTCGATTCCCACCATGGGGGTCATTTCAAATTGATCGCTTGGTGCTGTTTTTCACAGCACAGCGATCAGGTCTCTACTGCACATGCGTATGCACTGTAATGCGCATGCGCGTTGTACGGGTACACAGCGAATTGTTGCTGAGCTATGGATTTAACAAATATTCCATTCGCACGGGCGATCGCAAGGAGATTGAGAGGAAGAGGGCGTTTGTGGGTGGCAACTGACAGTTTTCTGGGGGTGTTTGGAAAAACGCAGGCGTGTCCATGCGTTCGCAGGGCGGGTGTCTGATGTCAATTCCGGCATCAAAAAGACTGCAGTGATCACAAGGGCTGAGTAAGTCCAGAGCTACTCAGAAACTGCACAAAATGTTTTTGCACAGCTCGGCTGCACAGGCGTTCGCACTCCTGCAAAGTGAAAATACACTCCCCTGTGGGCGGCGACTACGCGTTTGCACGGCTGCTAAAAGTAGCTAGCGGGCAATCAACTCGGAATGAGGGCCCATGGCTCTGTGTGGAGTTTGTATACTCTCCCCATACTTGCGTGGGTTTCCTCCGGGTGCTCCGGTTTCCTCCCACAATCCCAAAAATATACTGTTAGGGTTAATTTTGTTGGGATCCAATTAACCTAGCGTGTGTGTGTGTGTGTGTGTGTGTGTGTGTGTGTGTGTGTGTGTGTGTGTGTGTGTGTGTGTGTGTGTGTGTGTGTGTGTGTGTGTGTGTGTGTGTGTGTGTGTGTACATACATGTATAGATTGTAAGCTCCACTGGGGCATGGACTGAGATGAATGGCCAAATATTCTCTGTAAAGCGCTGCGGAATATGCGTGCACTATATAAAGAACTGGTAATAATAAGATTTTACTTACCGATAAATCTATTTCTCGTAGTCCGTAGTGGATGCTGGGGACTCCGTAAGGACCATGGGGATATAGCGGCTCCGCAGGAGACAGGGCACAATAATAAAAGCTTTAGGATCAGGTGGTGTGCACTGGCTCCTCCCCCTATGACCCTCCTCCAAGCCTCAGTTAGGATACTGTGCCCGGACGAGCGTGCATAATAAGGAAGGATATTGAATCCCGGGTAAGACTCATACCAGCCACACCAATTACACCGTACAACCTGTGATCTGAACCCAGTTAACAGTATGATAACAACGAAGGAGCCTCTGACAAGATGGCTCACAACAAGAATAACCCGATTTTTGTAACAATAACTATGTACAAGTATTGCAGACAATCCGCACTTGGGATGGGCGCCCAGCATCCACTACGGACTACGAGAAATAGATTTATCGGTAAGTAAAATCTTATTTTCTCTGACGTCCTAGTGGATGCTGGGGACTCCGTAAGGACCATGGGGATTATACCAAAGCTCCCAAACGGGCGGGAGAGTGCGGATGACCCTGCAGCACCGAATGAGAGACTCCATGTCCTCCTCAGCCAGGGTATCAAATTTGTAGAATTTAGCAAACGTGTTTGCCCCTGACCAAGTAACTGCTCGGCAAAGTTGTAAAGCCGAGACCCCTCGGGCAGTCGCCCAAGATGAGCCCCCTTCCTTTTGGAATGGGCTTTTACAGATTTTGACTGTGGCAGGCCTGCCACAGAATGTGTAAACTGAATTGTATTACAAATCCAGCGAGCAATCGTCTGCTTAGAAGCAGGAGCACCCATCTTGTTGGGTGCATACAGGCTAAACAGCGAGTCAGATTTTCTGACTCCAGCCGTCCTGGAAACATATTTTTCAGGGCCCTGACAACGTCAAGTAACTTGGAGTCCTCCAAGTCCCTAGTACCCGCAGGTACCACAATAGGTTGGTTCATGTGAAAAACAGAAAACACCTTAAGGAGAAATTGAGGAAGAGTCCTCAATTCTGCCCTGTCAGAATGAAAAATTAAGTAAGGGCTTTATATATGATAAAGCCGCCAATTCTGACACACGCCTGGCTGAAGCAAGGGCTAATAGCATCTTCACCTTCCATGTGAGATATTTTAAGTCCACAGTGGTGAGTGGTTCAAACCAATGTGACTTTAGGAAACTCAAAACAACATTGAGATCCCAAGGTGCCACTGGGGCACAAAATGAGGCTGTATATGCAGTACCCCTTTTACAAACATCTGAACGTCAGGCACTAAAGCCAGTTCTTTCTGGAAGAAATTCGACAGGGCCGAAATTTGAACCTTAATGGACCCTAATTTTAGGCCCATAGACAGTCCTGTTTTCAGGAAATGTAGGAAACGACCCAGTTGGAATTCCTCTGTAGGGGCCTTCTTGGCCTCACACCACGCAACATATCTTCACCAAATGCGGTGAAAATGTTTTGCGGTTACATCCTTCCTGTCTTCGACCAGGGTAGGGATGACTTCATCTGGAATGCCCTTTCAGGATCCGGCGTTCAACCGCCATGCCGTCAAACGCGGCCGCGGTAAGTCTTGGAACAGACAAGGCCCCTGCTGGAGCAGGTCCTTTCTTAAAGGTAGAGGCCACGGGTCTTCCGTGAACATCTCTTGAAGTTTCGGGTACCAAGTCCTTCTTGGCCAATCCGGAACCACGAGTATCGTTCTTACTCATCTCCCTCTTATGATTCTCAGTACTTTTGGTATGAGAGGCATAGGAGGGAACACATACTCTGACTGGTACACCCACAGTGTTACCAGAGCGTCCACCGCTATTGCCTGAGGGTCCCTTGACCTGGCGCAATATCTGTCTAGTTTTTTGTTCAGGCGGGACGCCATCATGTCCACCTTTGGTTTTTCCCAACGGTTTACAATCATGTGGAAGACTTCCCGATGAAGGCCCCACTCTCCCGGGTAGAGGTCATGTAGTTTCTGCCATTTCCCTCCTGCTTCTTGTGCCGCCCTGTTTACGTGGGCGACTGCCGTGATGTTGTCCCACTGGATCAATACCGGCTGACCTTGAAGCAGAGGTCTTGCTAAGCTTAGAGCATTGTAAATTGCCCTTAGCTCCAGTATATTTATGTGGAGAGAAGTCTCCAGACTTGATCACACTCTCTGGAAATTTTTTCCTTGTGTGACTGCTCCCCAGCCACTCAGGCTGGCATCCGTGGTCACCAGGACCCAGTCCTGAATGCCGAATCTGCGGCCCTTTCATAGATGAGCACTCTGCAGCCACCGCAGAAGAAACACCCTTGTCCTTGGATACAGGGTTATCCGCTGATGCATCTGAAGATGCGATCCGGACCATTTTTCCAGCAGATCCCACGGAAAGGTTCTTGCGTGAAATCTACCGAATGGGATCGCTTTGTAAGAAACCACCATTTTTCACAGGATCCTTGTGCAATGATGCACTGATACTTTTCCTGGTTTTAGGAGGTTCCTGACTAGCTCGGATAACTCCCTGGCTTTCTTCTCCGGGAGAAAACATCCTTTTCTGGACTGTGTCCAGAATCATCCCTAGGAACAGTAGACGTGTCGTCGGAAAAAACTGCGATTTTGGAATATTTAGAATCCACTCGTGCTGTCGTAGAACTACTTAAGATAGTGCTACTCCGACCTCCAACTGTTCTCTGGACCTTGCCTTTATCAGGAAAGCGTCCATATTTCTTTTAAGAAGAATCATCATTTCGGCCATTACCTTGGTAAAGACCCGGGGTGCCGTGGACAATCCAAACGGCAGCGTCTGAACTGATAGTGACAGTTCTGTACCACGAACCTGAGGTACCCTTGGTGAGCAGGCAAATTTGGACATGTAGGTAAGCGTCCCTGATATCCAGTGACACCATATCGTCCCCTTCTTCCTGGTTCGCTATCACTACTCTGAGTGACTCCATCTTGATTTGAACGCTTGTATGTAAGTGTTCAAATATTTCAGATCTCACCGAGCCGTCTGGCTTCAGTACCACAATATAGTGTGGAATAATACCCCTTCCCTTGTTGTAGAAGGGGTACTTTGATTATCACCTGCTGGGAATACAGCCTGTGAATTGTTCCCAATACTGCCTCCCTGTCGGAGGGAGACGTTGGTAAAGCAGACTTCAGGAACTTGTGAGGGGGAGACGTCTCGAATTTCCAATGTACACCTGGGATACTACGTGTAGGATCCAGGAGTCCACTTGTGAGTGAGCCCCCTGCGTGCTGAAACTCTTGAGATGACCCCCTACCGCACCTGAGTCCGCTTGTACTGCCCCAGCGTCATGCTGCGGACTTGGCAGAAGCTGTGGAGGGCTTCTGTTCCTGGGAATGGGCTGCCTGCTGCAGTCTTCTTCCCTTTCCTCTACCCCTGGGCAGATATGACTGGCCCTTTTGCCCGCCTGCCCTTATGGGGATGAAAGGACTGAGACTGAAAAGACTGTGTCCTTTTCTGCGGAGATGTGACTTGGGGTAACAAAAGGTGGATTTTTCAGCTGTTGCCATGGCCACCAGGTCCGATGGACCGCCCCTTTATACGGCAATACTTCCATGTGCCGTCTGGAATCTGCATCACCTGACCACTGTCGTGTCTTCGTCTGGCAGATATGGACATCACATTTACTCTTGATGCCAGAATGCAAATATCCCTCTGCGCATCTCGCATATATAGAAATGCATCTATAGTCAATAAAATCTTGTCCCTGTCAAGGGTATCAATATTTTCAGTAAGGAAATCCGACCAAGCCCCCTCAGCGCTGCACATCCAGGCGATTGCTGGTCGTAGTATAACACCAGTATGTGTGTATATACTTTTAGGATATTTTTCAGCTTCCTATCAGCTGGCTCCTTGAGGGCTGCCGTATCTGGAGACGGTAACGCCCCTTGTTTTTATAAGCGTGTGAGCGCCTTATCCACCCTAAGGTGCGTTTCCCAACTCGCCCTAACTTCTGGCGGGAAAGGGTATACCGCCAATAATTTTCTATCGGAGGAAACCCACGTATCATCACACACACCATTTAATTTATCTGATTCAGGAAAAACTACAAGTAGTTTATTCACACCCTACATAATACCCTTATTTGTGGTACTTGTAGTATCAGAAATATGTAACACCTCCTTCATTGCCCTTAACATGAAACGTGTGGCCCTAAAGGAAAATACGTTTGTTTATTCACCGTCGACACTGGAGTCAGTGTCCGTGTCTGTGTCAACCGACTGAGGTAAATGGGCGTTTTTACAAGCCCCTGACGGTGTCTGAGACGCCTGGACAGGTACTAATTTGTTTGCCGGCCGTCTCATGTCGTCAACCGACCTTGCAGCGTGTTGACATTATCACGTAATTCCTAAATAAGCCATCCATTCCAGTGTCGACTCCCTAGAGAGTGACATCACCAATACAGGCAATTTGCTCCGCCTCCTCACCAACATCGTCCTCCTACATGTCGACACACACGTACCGACACACAGCACACACACAGGGAATGCTCTGATAGAGGACAGGACCCCACTAGCCCTTTGGGGAGACAGAGGGAGAGTTTGCCAGCACACACCAAAAACGCTATAATTATACAGGGACAACCCCTTATACAAGTGTTTTCCCTTATAGCATTTTTATATATGTAATCATATCGCCAAATAAGTGCCCCCCCTCTCTGTTTTAACCCTGTTTCTGTAGTGCAGTGCAGGGGAGAGCCTGGGAGCCTTCCTCACAGCAGAGCTGAGCAGGAAAATGGCGCCGTGTGCTGAGGAGAATAGGCCCCGCCCCTTTTCGGCGGGCTCTTCTCCCGGAGTTTGTGAGATCTGGCAGGGGTTAAATACATCCATATAGCCTCAAGGGCTATATGTGATGTATTTTAGCCATAAAAAGGTATTATACATTGCTGCCCAGGGCGCCCCCCCCAGCGCCCTGCACCCTCAGTGACAGTTGGTGACTGTTGGTGAAGTGTGCTGACAACAATGGCGCACAGCTGCAGTGCTGTGCGCTACCTTATGAAGACTGAAAGTCTTCTGCCGCCTGTTTCTGGACCTCTGGACTTCTTCAACTTCGGCATCTGCAAGGGGGGTCGGCGGCACGGCTCCGGGACGAACCCCAGGGTGAGACCTGTGTTCCGACTCCCTCTGGAGCTAATGGTGTCCAGTAGCCTAAGAAGCAAATCCATCCTGCACGCAGGTGAGTTTACTTCTCTCCCCTAAGTCCCTCGTAGCAGTGAGCCTGTTGCCAGCAGGTCTCACTGAAAGAAAAAAAACCTAACTTAAACTTTTATTCTAAGCAGCTCAGGAGAGCCACCTAGATTGCACCCTTCTCGGCCGGGCACAAAAATCTAACTGAGGCTTGGAGGAGGGTCATAGGGGGAGGAGCCAGTGCACACCACCTGATCCTAAAGCTTTTATTATTGTGCCCTGTCTCCTGCGGAGCCGCTATATCCCCATGGTCCTTACGGAGTCCCCAGCATCCACTAGGACGTCAGAGAAAAATAAATTATTCACATAGCAATGAAAATGACACGCATTTCAGGGGAGAAAAAAGACAATCAGCGCTGGCCGAGTCGCACAGGAGCTGGCGGCTCTCATGCACCTTGTGTGCTGCAACACATTACGTACAGAGGCTAGAAGAGGAAAACCGCATCCGCATATACTAAATGGGATTTGAGCTCATGTAGTTTTAGATTTAGAATTGCCATTTTGAGCATTCAACATAACTCAGGCCAGGATTAAGATATTTTCTCTGTTTCTGTGGCCAGAGACCCATCCCACATGATAAACTCGCGGCGTGGTCGCAATTTTTTTTTTTTTTAAATGGTCGAATTGACGCTAGGCGCCATATACTGTAAATGTATAGGAAATACTGTGTTTTAACATGTTATATTTAGTGCTCTATGCATGGTGGTAGAATTGCACATATAAAATGCATGAGCAAAGCACTTATGAGAAATATATAAGTTATTTTGGTTTTAAAATGCATTGACATTTGGGAACAAATTGCCCTTGGAACATTCTTACATAGGAATGGATATGTTAATGACCCTGGCACCTGCAGGGGGGGGCCCTGGAGAAGGAATTTCTTTGAGATGCAGTCCAGGGGAGTATTTTTGTGCCTCAGATATAAACAGCAGAAGAGACGGTGTTGTTTTTCAGAATTTCCTGTGTGTGGCCTTTCTATGAATACAATTAAAAAATAAGATTTTAAACCTACCGGTAAATCTTTTTCTCCTAGTCCGTAGAGGATGCTGGGGACTCCGTAAGGACCATGGGGTATAGACGGGCTCCGCAGGAGACATGGGCACTATAAAGAACTTTTAGTATGGGTGTGCACTGGCTCCTCCCTCTATGCCCCTCCTCCAGACCTCAGTTAGAGAAACTGTGCCCAGAGGAGATGGACAATATGAGGAAAGGATTTTGTTAACCTAAGGGCAAGATTCACACCAGCCCACACCAATCATACCATATAACCTGGAAAATACGCAACCCGTTAACAGTATGAACAAAAAGAGTATCAGTCAAAGACCGATTCCAACTGTAACATAACCCTTATGTAAGCAACAACTATATACAAGTCTTGCAGATTTTGTCCGCACTGGGACGGGCGCCCAGCATCCTCTACGGACTAGGAGAAAAAGATTTACCGGTAGGTTTAAAATCTTATTTTCTCTTACGTCCTAGAGGATGCTGGGGACTCCATAAGGACCATGGGGTTTATACCAAAGCTCCAAACCGGGCGGGAGAGTGCGGATGACTCTGCAGCACCGATTGAGCAAACCAAGGTCCTCATCAGCCAGGGTATCAAACTTCTATAATTTTGCAAAAAAGTGTTTGACCCCGACCAAGTAGCTGCTCGGCAAAGCTGTAATGCCGAGACGCCTCGGGCAGCCGCCCAAGAAGAGCCCACCTTCCTAGTGGAATGGGCCTTTACTGAATGCGGTAACGGCAATCCAGCCGTAACATAAGCCTGCTGAATCGTGTTACAGATCCAGCGAGCAATAGTCTGCTTCGAAGCAGGCGCGCCAATCTTGTTGGCTGCATACAGGACAAACAGAGCCTCTGTTTTCCTAACCCTAGCCGTCCTGGCTACATAAATCTTTAAGGCCCTGACTACATCCAGGGACTTGGAGTCCTCCCAGTCCCCCGTAGCCACAGGCACCACAATAGGTTGGTTCATATGAAATGAAGAAACCACCTTAGGCAAAAATTGAGGACGCGTCCTCAACTCTGCTCTATCTACATGGAAAATCAAATATGGGCTCTTGTGGGACAAGGCCGCCAATTCGGACACCCGCCTTGCAGATGCCAAGGCCAATAACATGACCACCTTCCACGTGAGAAATTTTAATTCAACTGTTTGAAGAGGTTCAAACCAGTGAGATTTCAGGAAACTTAACACCACGTTAAGGTCCCACGGTGCCACTGGGGGCACAAAGGGGGGCTGGATGTGCAGCACTCCCTTCACAAACGTCTGGACTTCTGGGAGAGAAGCCAATTCCCTCTGAAAGAATATAGATAGGGCCGAAATCTGTACCTTAATGAAGCCTAACTTTAGGCCCATATCCACTCCTGTCTGTAGAAAGTGGAGAAACCGGCCCAGATGGAAATCTTCCGTAGGAGCATTCTTGGCTTCACACCAAAATACATACTTCCTCCAGATACGGTGATAATGCTTTGCGGTCACCTCCTTCCTAGCCTTTATCAGAGTAGGGATGACTTCCTCCGGAATACCTTTCCCAGCTAGGATTCGGTGTTCAACCGCCATGCCGTCAAACGTAACCGCGGTAAGTCTTGGAACACACATGGCCCCTGCTGTAACAGGTCCTCCCTGAGAGAAAGAGGCCATGGATCTTCTGTGAGCATTTCCTGAAGATCTGAGTACCAGGCCCTTCGAGGCCAATCTGGAACAATGAGTATTGTGTGCACTCTTCTTTGTCTTACGATTCTCAATATTTTTGAGATGAGAGGAAGAGGAGGGAACACATAGCCCGACTGAAACACCCACGGTGTCACTAGGGCGTCTACTGCAATCGCCTGAGGGTCCCTTGACCTGGCACAATATCTCGGAAGTTTCTTGTTGAGGCGTGAAGCCATCATGTCTATTTGAGGCAGACCCCACTGACTTGCAATCTCTGCGAAGACTTCCTGATGAAGTCCCCACTCTCCTGGATGGAGATCGTGTCTGCTGAGGAAGTCTGCTTCCCAGCTGTCCACTCCCGGAATAAAGACAGCTGACAGAGCGCTTACGTGATTTTCCGCCCAGCGAAGAATCCTGATGGCTTCCGCCATCGCCACTCTGCTCCTTGTCCCGCCTTGGCGGTTTACATGAGCCACGGCTGTGACGTTGTCTGATTGAATCAGAACCGGTAGGTCGCGAAGAAGATTCTCCGCTTGTCGTAGGCCGTTGTATATGTCCCTCAATTCCAGTATGTTGATATGTAGACAAGCCTCCTGGCTTGACCATAGTCCCTGAAAATTTCTTCCTTGTGTGACTGCACCCCATCCTCGGAGGCTCGCGTCCGTGGTCACCAGAACCCAGTCTTGAATGCCGAACCTGCGACCCTCTAGAAGGTGAGCACTCTGCAGCCACCACAGGAGAGACACCCTGGCCCTGGGGGACAGGGTTATTTTCTGATGTATTTGTATATGGGACCCGGACCACTTGTCCAGAAGGTCCCACTGAAAAGTCCTCCCATGAAACCTGCCGAAGGGGATGGCCTCGTAGGCTGCCACCATTTTTCCCAGAACTCGAGTGCATTGATGAACAGACACTCTTTTTGGTTTTAGCAGGTCTCTGACCATGTCCTGGAGACCCTGGGCTTTTTCCAATGGAAGAAAAACCCTCTTTTGTTCCGTGTCCAGAATCATGCCCAGGAATGATAGCCGAGTCGTTGGAACCAATTGTGACTTTGGCAGATTGAGAATCCAACCGTGCTGTTGCAGCACTTTCAGGGAGAGCGACACGCTCTTCAGCAATTGGTCTCTCGATCTCGCCTTTATCAGGAGATCGTCCAAGTATGGGATAATTGTGACTCCCTGCTTGCGCAGGAGCACCATCATCTCCGCCAATACCTTGGTGAAAATCCTCGGGGCCGTGGAAATCCCAAACGGCAACGTCTGAAACTGGTAATGACAGTCCTGTACAGCGAATCTCAGGTACTCCTGATGAGGTTGGTAAATGGGGACATGAAGGTATGCATCCTTTATGTCTAGTGACACCATCAAATCCCCCCCTTCCAGGCTGGATATTACAGCTCGGAGCGATTCCATCTTGAATTTTAACTTTTTCAAGTACAGGTTTAGGGATTTTAGATTTAAAATGGGTCTGACCGAACCATCCGGCTTCGGGACCACAAACAGGGTTGAATAATACCCTTTTCCCTGTTGGACCAGGGGAACCTTGACCACCACTTGCTGTTGACACAACTTTTGAATTGCAGCTAACACTACTAACCTCTCCGGGGGTGAAGCTGGCAAGGCCGACTTGAAAAATCGGCGAGAGGGCACCTCTTCGAATTCCAGCTTGTAGCCTTGGGAGACAATTTCCATCGCCCAAGGATCCACGTCTGAAAGAATCCAGACCTGACTGAAAAGTCGAAGGCGTGCCCCCACCGGTGCGGACTCCCTCAGGGGAGCCCCAGCGTCATGCAGTGGATTTTGCAGAAGCCGGGGAGGACTTCTGCTCCTGGGAACTAGCCGAAGCAGGTGTTCTCTTTCCTCTATCCTTACCTCTGGCAGGGAAGGAGGAGCCCCGACCTCTTCTGGACTTATGCGACCGAAAGGACAGCATCTGATACTGTGGAGTTTTCTTTTGCTGTTGGGGAACAAAAGGTAAAAAGGTAGATTTACCCGCGGTAGCTGTGGCAACCAGGTCAGCGAGCCCCTCCCCAAACAACACTTTACCCTTGTAAGGTAAAACCTCCATATGCTTCTTTGAGTCTGCATCACCCGTCCATTGGCGGGTCCACAGAGCTCGTCTCGCAGAAATAGCCATGGCATTGGCTCTGGAACCCAGCAGCCCAACGTCCCTTTGAGCGTCCCTCATATATAAGACTGCATCTTTAATGTGGGCTAAGGTTAATAAAATGGTATCCCTGTCTAGGGTATCAAGGTCAGCTGACAAGGTATCTGTCCATGCTGCAACTGCGCTACATACCCAGGCCGATGCTATGCCGCTCTGAGTAAAGCACCTGTATGCACATAGACTTTAAAGTAGTCTCCTGTCTGCGATCAGCAGGATCCTTGAGGGCTGCCGTGTCCGGAGACGGTAGCGCCACCTTCTTGGATAGGCGTGTTAAAGCCTTGTCCACTCTGGGAGAGGATTCCCAACGTACCCTGTCCTGTGCAGGGAAAGGATACGCCATAAGAACCCTTTTGGGAATCTGCAGTTTCTTATCTGGAGTTTCCCAAGCTTTTTCAAATAACTCGTTAAGCTCATGAGATGGGGGAAAGGTTACCTCAGGTTTCTTTTCCTTATACATGCGCACCCTCGTGTCAGGGACAGAGGGGTCATCTGTGATATGCAAAACATCTTTTATTGCACTAATCATACACTGAATACTTTTTGCCACCCTTGGGTGCAATCTTGCATCATCGTAGTCGACACTGGAATCAGAATCCGTGTCGGTATCAGTGTCCACTATTTGGGATAGGGGACGTTTGAGACCCAGAAGGGCCCTGTGACCCAGTCCAATCCGTGGATTGACTCCCTGCTTTCTCCTTGGATTCTGCTTTGTCCAGTCTCTTATGTAATGATGCCACACTTGCATTCAACATATGTCACATGTCCATCCAATCATGAGTCGGCGATGCTGACGGAGACACACCACTCATCTGCTCCACCTCCTCCTTGGACAAGCCTTCCGCTTCAGACATGCCGACACGCACGTACCGACACCCCCACACACACAGGGATATATCTATAAGGGGACAATTCCCCAACAAGGCCCTTTGGAGAGACAGAGAGAGAGTATGCCAGCACACACCCAGCGCCAACTGACACTGGAACACACCCAGATAGCGCTTTTTATATATAATCAATGTGTATACACTCACTGTGCTTAAAAAATGCCCCCCCCCCCCCCCCCCCCCCCCCGCTCTTTTCAGCCCACTGTCACCGAGTTCAGCAGGGGAGAGTCCGGGGAGCCAGCTTCTCTGCAGCGTTCTGTGGAGAAAATGGCGGTTAGTGCTGAGGGATCAAGCTCCGCCCCCTCCAGCGGCGGGCTTCGGTCCCGCTTAAAAATTAAAAAAATGTCGGGGGCTCTCTCCGTTAACTGCCTCCGCAGCCTAATGTGTCCTTATATGCCAGTCTAGAGGCTTACCTCAGTGAAGATCTGGTCTTCTGCCGCCTTGAAGTCTTCTTTTCTTCTTATACTCACCCGGCTTCAATCTTCCGGCCCTGCGAGGAGGACGGCGGCGCGGCCCTGGGACGAACGGCGGGGTGACACCTGCGTTCCGACTCCCTCTGGAGCTAATGGTGTCCAGTAGCCTAAGAAGCAGGACCTAGCTTCAGAGAGTAGGGCTGCTTCTCTCCCCTCAGTCCCACGATGCAGGGAGTCTGTTGCCAGCAGAGCTCCCTGAAAATAAAAAACCTAACAAAATTCTTTTTCAGAGAAACTCAGGAGAGCTCCCCTGTAATGCACCCTATCTCCTCTGGGCACAAGATCTAACTGAGGTCTGGAGGAGGGGCATAGAGGGAGGAGCCAGTGCACACCCATACTAAAAGTTCTTTATAGTGCCCATGTCTCCTGCGGAGCCCGTGTATACCCCATGGTCCTTACGGAGTACCCAGCATCCTCTAGGACGTAAGAGAAATAGAGTTTTACATTTACATTCTTTGAGACAGTATACGCCATGGCCGTAACTAGGGCAGGGTTGGAGGTGCTCTGCCCACAGCGTATATGCACTACTGTATGCCCGCCCACCATTGCCACTACCTGCAGCGCTGCCAGCGGTGGGGAGCACCCGGCTCCTTCTTTCACTACTAATAGATAGCTGGGCAGTGCTGCTCCTGCACACCCACATGCTCCATCCCATCCTGGATTCCCCTCTGTCCGCATCTCCTGGGACTCGGAAGAGACGTCAGCCTGCCCCCGGAACACACCCACAGTGCCCTGCGCCGCAATGAGCCGTGGCGTTTGGACAGAAGCAGAGAGCTGGACAGCTCCAGCAGGCAGCAGCCAGGCAGGTCAGACAGCCCAATCCCCAGCAGCAGAATGTGCAGCACTGCAGTATAGTGCATGTGACAGTGACTCTACCCCCACCCTGCCCAGGCCAGTGTCCTTAGTCTCAGAGATTGAGGGGTGGGGGAGGGGGGACTTTACCTGGCAAAATGTACATAATGGGCTCTGCCTGGCGTAATGTGTATAAGGGGCTCTACTTAGCTTAATCTGTATAAAGACAAGGCCCTGCACAGTAGCTGGCTGAGGGCGGAGCTTGGAGATGCTAGACTCAGCCCAGCACTGCCGGAAAACGGAATAGCATTTTGTGTAATTCTGTTAGCCATAGGATATGAAAGTACTACACTCTCTCAAGAGGTGGGGATCAATGGATCAACAATGCTATAGTCGACATGCATTAGGTCGACAGCTACAAAAGGTTGACAGATTAAAGGTCGACAGTCATTAATGTCGACAGCTTTAAAAGTTTGACATGACAAAGGTTGACACACAAATGGTCAACATGTTTTTTGGGCTAAAACTTGCATATTTCAGGTTATGTCACCATCATCAGAACATGTACCCTTGCAGGCACTCTTCACTTGCCACGCTTCGGGCAGGCCACTTTTCCCAAGAGATGTCCACCTGGATAGTAAATCAAGAAAATGTTGAGAAAACATGTGGAAAATCCTAAAAAAACAGGTCGACCTACTGAACCTGTCGACCCAAAGATCTATCATCTGGTCCCCTGTCCAGCACCCCACATTCAGTACATCTCACAGCCTTGCTGCTCACATGTAGGATCTATAGAATCAGCCCTTTCACCTCCTTGCACAACCAAAACTCTCATTCATTCACTTGTCATTGCCCACCTAGACTACTGCAAACTCCTTCTCTCTGGTCCTACTCTCTCCCCACTGCAATATATCCTAAGTAGGGGTCGATTCAAATAGGTACAAATTACTGGTGGTCACTAACAAGATAAAATATCACATTGGTTACTTATAATTAGGATAACCATTCAAAAGAAATTTGTACTGCGACAACAGGACAACTGTATCAGGACCAGACTAATAATAACAATGCACTGTATCAGAACCAGACTAATAATAAGGGGGGTAATTCCAGGGACGTGCAGTCAGGGGAGGCAGTGCCTCCCCTGTCATTAATAATTCAAATAATACTTCTAAGAAGATACTTATGACACAAATTCTGTGCCATAAGTATCTGACTTTCCCTTGAAATTACTTTAAAAAAATTTCCCCTGTAAAACGGTTTTAAATGTGTTATGGAGGCACCGCTCTCGGTGCCTCCCACTGTCAGTGTTAAGGGAATGGAAGTGGGGGGGCGGGGCCAAGGGTTGGGCAAGGAAAGCCTGTTAAAAAAAGCAGCAAAAGCGGCACCTAACAGAGGTGCCTCTTTGGAAGGGGCGTGATTTCAGCTCATATGAAAGCACGCCCCTCGCTCACATGCAGATGCGATTGGCCAGTGGTGGATCATATCCCACCCTTCCCCCTTATCTTACTGAGCAGGCGAGGCTTCGATGGACGCTGTAAGCTGCGGCCGCTGCCCCCCCCCCCCCTCCTCCCCTTTCAGCTGCTGTGTGGCTGAGAATGCAGACATGTCACACAGTCTGACATGTCTGCTGCAGTACAGCCATCAGCAGCAGCAGCAGTGCCCGATGCCTGCTCCCCCCTACCCTATTTGCATGGCTGCTCCCTCCCCCTGGGACCTGCCACCAATCTACTGCAGCAATATGTCCCTGCTTCATCCCCTCCTGAGGCCCCACCCCCTCACGCCAAAGACTATGCCCCCTTCCTGCTCTAGTGTGGCTGTCTGGAAGATGTGATTCCTCCCCAGCCAGCTCTGTGAAGCAGGGAATATACATAGTCTGCAACCTCCCACAATGAGAGGTAAGTATCTGTGGGGGGATGTTTTTTTTTGTTTTTTTTTATACTGTATATGGAGTTGGGGTATATATTAATATTGTCTAGGGGTTTGGTATTAGTGTTATCTTAAGGGGAGTTGGCTGGTAAATAATATTGGGTGGCGTAATGTGATGTTCGCCTCATACCGCGTGGCGTAATGTGATGTTCGCCTCATACCGCGTGGCGTAATGTGATGTTCGCCTCATACTGCGTGGCGTAATGTGATGTTCGCCTCATACTGCATGGCGTAATGTGATGTTCGGCTCAGACCGCGTGGCGTAATGTGATGTTCGCCTCATACTGCATGGCGTAATGTGATGTTCGGCTCATACTGTGTGGCGTAATGTGATGTTCGGTTCATACTGTGTGGGGTAGTGTGAATTTGGGTCATACTGTGTGGGGTAATGTGAGTTTTTTTTGTTTTGTTTTTTTGTTTTTTTTACACACACACACACACACACACACACACACACACACACACACGTGTGTATTTAGCAAGGAGGGAATCCGTGTGCCATCTCCATCTGGCCCCTCTTGGCCCATGCAGGGACAGTGGCGGTTTAAGGCATGGTAGATGCTAGAACCAAGTTAACTAAAGGACCTCTGACGTCAGGGGGAGGAGCTAGGCTGGTGGGATAGTTCTTTCACTATCCACGCCACCAACTTTAGTAACCTCCGCTTGCCACCGTGCCCGAAACGTGGTGAGCATACATTTCGGGTACCATGTTCTGGCCTTGCTCTTCCCCATGGTGACGTCAGAGGTCTTTTCTTCAACTTGGTTTTAGCCATAACCTAGTGGGCATTGGCTCGACAGCGGTAGGGGTCATCGGTAGACTCGGTATACATTACAGCTGCAATGCCTCACCAGCCACTGACCTCACCGCACGCCACTGGGTAATTCTGAGTTGATCGCAGCAGGAACTTTGTTAGCAGTTGGGCAAAACCATGTGCACTGCAGGGGAGGCAGATATAACACGTGCAGAGAGAGTAGATTTGGGTGGGTTATTTTGTTTCTGTGCAGGGTAAATACCCTATCCGTTTGATAGATAGACAGTGTCTAGTTAGACAGTCAATAGATAGACACCATATGTTAGACATTAGGTCGACAGGGTCAAACGGTCGACATAAAAAAGATAGACAAATGTTTTTTTTCTATGTAACATGTTTTTGGACTATTTCATACTTTCTCTATCCATGTCGGCATAGAGTTGGTTATAAACCTTGTGGCGAGCACAGCGAGCCACCGTGCCCGAAGCGTGGTGAGCGAAGCGAGCCCCGCGAGGGTATGCCTTTCTACAATTGGGGGTCCCGGATGACAAAACTATCCACACAAACCACAAAAATGCAAAAAACATGGTGTCTACCTTTTTCATGTCGACCTTTTGACCTGTCGACCTTTTGACCCTGTCGACCTAATGTCTGTCTAACATATGGTGTCTATCTATTGACTGTCTAACTAGACACTATCTATCTATCTTTCATACCGGAACCGGTAAATACTGGCTGCTTTATTTTGACATTGCAATTTAGATTGCAGATTGAACACACCCCACCCAAATCTAACTCTCTCTGCACATGTTATATCTGCCTCCCCTGCAGTGCACATGGTTTTGCCCAACTGCTAACAAGGGGGGTGATGTATGAAAAACGTCCTAACGGACGTTATGTGTCTGGGGGCGTATCACCACATTATCGTGGTGATACGCCCGCACCCACCGCCACAATGTATTATTCAGGCCCCTGCCGATGTGGGAGTGCGTTATCTTACCTGTTCAGCGATAGCGCACCTTCCACATCGGCTGGGCTGGTATCGCTGCTGCTGGCTCTCTGCGCATGCGCCCTTTTGCCCTTCGCCCGGCTCGTGCCGCTGGCGGCCGGAGGCGCATGCGCTCGCCGGCGCCGGATGTGTTAGGAAGGTCATAGAGGAGGAGGCGTGGGCGGGACTATTGTCCACGAACAATAAAGTTTTTATTTTTAAATTACCTAAAAAAAAAAAAAACACCCACTTTTTAGTACCTGCAGTGCTGTAGCGCCAGCCCTGACCTGGCGAAGCGATGGAGGGGACTTAACGAGCGGTGAGTGACAGTCCCGCCGTTAATACATCAGGGAGGCAGCAAAAAGGTATAGGCACAGCGCTCAGGACGAAGCGGGACCATGCACAATGTAAATTCGTTAAAGTGCCGCATCATACATCGTGATGATGCGGTACCAGCAGCAGTTAGCGTGCGCTATTTGCTGAATGCACATAGCGCCCCATCATACATCTGCTCCAAAGTTCCTGCTGCGATCAACTCAGAATTACCCCCAAGGTACTGTATCAGGAGCAGACTAATAATAACAACAACAACAACAACAACAACAACAACAACGGTGCACAGTATCAGGAGCAGACTAATAATAACAATGGTGCACTGTATCAGGAGCAGACTAATAATAACAATGGTGCACTGTATCAGGAGCAGACTAATGGTGCACTGTATCAGGAGCAGACTAATGGTGCACTGTATCAGGAGCAGACTAATGGTGCACTGTATCAGGAGCCGACTGATGGTACACTATCAGGAGCAGACTAATAACGGTGCACTCTATCAGGAGCAGACTAATAATACCGATGCACTGTATCAGGAGCAGACTAATAACGGTGCACTGTATCAGGAGCAGACTAATAACGGTGCACTCTATCAGGAGCAGACTAATAATACCGGTGCACTGTATCAGGAGCAGACTAATAATACCGGTGCACTGTATCAGGAGCAGACTAATAATACCGGTGCACTGTATCAGGAGCAGACTAATAATACCGGTGCACTGTATCAGGAGCAGACTAATAATACCGGTGCACTCTATCAGGAGCAGACTAATAATACCGGTGCACTGTATCAGGAGCAGACTAATAATACCGGTGCACTGTATCAGGAGCAGACTAATAATACCGGTGCACTGTATCAGGAGCAGACTAATAATACCGGTGCACTCTATCAGGAGCAGACTAATAATACCGGTGCACTGTATCAGGAGCAGACTAATAATACCGGTGCACTCTATCAGGAGCAGACTAATAATACCGGTGCACTGTATCAGGAGCAGACTAATAACGGTGCACTCTATCAGGAGCAGACTAATAATACCGGTGCACTGTATCAGGAGCAGACTAATAATACCGGTGCACTGTATCAGGAGCAGACTAATAATACCGGTGCACTCTATCAGGAGCAGACTAATAATACCGGTGCACTGTATCAGGAGCAGACTAATAATAACGGTGCACTGTATCAGGAGCAGACTAATAATACCGGTGCACTGTATCAGGAGCAGACTAATAATACCGGTGCACTGTATCAGGAGCAGACTAATAATACCGGTGCACTGTATCAGGAGCAGACTAATAATACCGGTGCACTGTATCAGGAGCAGACTAATAATACCGGTGCACTGTATCAGGAGCAGACTAATAATAACGGTGCACTGTATCAGGAGCAGACTAATAATACCGGTGCACTGTATCAGGAGCAGACTAATAATACCGGTGCACTCTATCAGGAGCAGACTAATAATACCGGTGCACTGTATCAGGAGCAGACTAATAATAACGGTGCACTGTATCAGGAGCAGACTAATAATACCGGTGCACTGTATCAGGAGCAGACTAATAATACCGGTGCACTGTATCAGGAGCAGACTAATAATACCGGTGCACTGTATCAGGAGCAGACTAATAATACCGGTGCACTGTATCAGGAGCAGACTAATAATACCGGTGCACTGTATCAGGAGCAGACTAATAATAACGGTGCACTGTATCAGGAGCAGACTAATAATACCGGTGCACTGTATCAGGAGCAGACTAATAATACCGGTGCACTCTATCAGGAGCAGACTAATAATACCGGTGCACTGTATCAGGAGCAGACTAATAATACCGGTGCACTCTATCAGGAGCAGACTAATAATAACGGTGCACTCTATCAGGAGCAGACTAATAATACCGGTGCACTGTATCAGGAGCAGACTAATAATACCGGTGCACTGTATCAGGAGCAGACTAATAATACCGGTGCACTCCATCAGGAGCAGACTAATAATACCGGTGCACTGTATCAGGAGCAGACTAATAATACCGGTGCACTGTATCAGGAGCAGACTAATAACGGTGCACTCTATCAGGAGCAGACTAATAATACCGGTGCACTGTATCAGGAGCAGACTAATAATACCGGTGCACTGTATCAGGAGCAGACTAATAATACCGGTGCACTGTATCAGGAGCAGACTAATAATACCGGTGCACTGTATCAGGAGCAGACTAATATCGGTGCACTGTACAAGTAGCAGACTAATAATACCGGTGCACTGTATCAGGAGCAGACTAATAATACCGGTGCACTGTATCAGGAGCAGACTAATATCGGTGCACTGTACAAGTAGCAGACTAATGGTGCACTGTACCAGGAACAGACTAATAATACCATTGCACTCTGGGGGTCATTCAGAGTTGTTTACTAGTTGCCAATTTTCGCTATGCTGCGATTAGTTGCAAATTGCACATGCGCAAGGCACGCAGGGCACATGCGCTTAGTTATTTCACACAAAACTTAAATGTTTTGCTGTGGCGCATTTCAGTCGCACTGGTGTTCGGTAAATGATTGACAGGAAAGGGGCGTTTCTGGGTGGTAACTGAGCGTTTTCCCGGCGTTTGCAAAAAAACGCAGGCGTGTCAGGGAAAAACGCGGGAGTGTCTGGAAAAACGGGGGAGTGGCTGGCCGAACGCAGGGCGTGTTTGTGACGTCAAACTAGGAACTAAACGGACTGAGCTGATCGCAATTCGTGAGTAGGTCTGAAGCTACTCAGAAACTGCAAAGAATTTTTTAGTAGCAATTCTGCTAATCTTTCGTTCGCAATTCTGCTAAACTAAGATACACTCCCAGAGGGCGGCGGCCTAGCGTGTGCAATGCTGCTAAAAGCAGCTAGCGAGCGAACAACTCGGAATGAGGGCCTCTATCAGGAATAATAATAACGGTGCAGTGTATCAGGAGCAGACTAATAACGGTGCAGTGTATCAGGAGCAGACTAATAACGGTGCACTGTATCAGAAACACACTAATGGTGCACTGTATCAGAAACACACTAATGGTGCACTGTATCAGAAACACACTAATGGTGCACTGTATCAGGAGCAGACTAATAATAGCTGTGCACTGTATCAGGAGCAGACTAATAACGGTGCACTGCATCAGAAACAGACTAATGGTGCGCTGTATCAGAAACACTAATGGTGCACTGTATCAGGAGCAGACTAATAATAGCTGTGCACTGTATCAGGAGCAGACTAATAACGGTGCACTGTATCAGAAACAGACTAATGGTGCACAGTACCAGGAGCAAATAATAATGGTGCAGTGTATCAGGAAGACTAATAACGGTGCACTGTATCAGGAGCAGACTAATAATAACAACGGTGCACTGTATCAGCAGCAGACTAATAACTGTGCACTATATCAAGAGCAGACTAATAACTGTGCACTATATCAAGAGCAGACTAATAACTGTGCACTATATCAAGAGCAGACTAATAACTGTCCACTATATCAGGAGCAGACTAATAACTGTGCACTATATCAGGAGCAGACTAATAACTGTGCACTATATCAGGAGCAGACTAATAACTGTGCACTATATCAGGAGCAGACTAATAACTGTGCACTATATCAGGAGCAGACTAATAACTGTGCACTATATCAGGAGCAGACTAATAACTGTGCACTATATCAGGAGCAGACTAATAACTGTGCACTATATCAGGAGCAGACTAATAACTGTGCACTATATCAGGAGCAGACTAATAACTGTGCACTATATCAGGAGCAGACTAATAACTGTGCACTATATCAGGAGCAGACTAATAACTGTGCACTATATCAGGAGCAGACTAATAACTGTGCACTATATCAAGAGCAGACTATTAACTGTGCACTATATCAAGAGCAGACTAATAACTGTGCACTATATCAGGAGCAGACTATTAACTGTGCACTATATCAGGAGCAGACTTAACTGTGCACTATATCAGGAGCAGACTATTAACTGTGCACTATATCAGGAGCAGACTAATAACTGTGCACTATATCAAGAGCAGACTAATAACTGTGCACTATATCAAGAGCAGACTAATAACTGTGCACTATATCAAGAGCAGACTAATAACTGTGCACTATATCAAGAGCAGACTAATAACTGTGCACTATATCAAGAGCAGACTAATAACTGTGCACTATATCAAGAGCAGACTAATAACTGTGCACTATATCAAGAGCAGACTAATAACTGTGCACTATATCAGGAGCAGACTAATAACTGTGCACTATATCAGGAGCAGACTGATAGTGTTCACTCTAGGATTTTTTTAGGGCAGGGTGCTGATCACGGGGAGGGTACATTTTTCATTCGGAAGGGCACATTTTTAAGTTAGAAGGGCAAAATTAGGTACATACTATAATGCTTGGTGCTCTCATTCCAATAGGCTAAAGCATGGACAGTGCTCGCCGAAGGCACGCAGCAAAAATTTAGCGGCGTTGTTTCGTGGGGAAGGGGCGTGGCCACATAATAGTGGCAATTCACATTACACCACACAGTAGTGCACCTAATACACATTGCACCAGGTAGAACCTCCTATACACATTGCGACAGGTAGAGCACGTTATACACATTGCACCAGGGAGAGAGCACCGAGGCACACTGCACCAGGGAGAGAGCACCGAGGCACACTGCACCAGGGAGAGAGCACCGAGGCACACTGCACCAGGGAGAGAGCACCGAGGCACACTGCACCAGGGAGAGAGCACCGAGGCACACTGCACCAGGGAGAGAGCACCGAGGCACACTGCACCAGGGAGAGAGCACTGGGAGGGAAGGGAGGACGGGCAGATGCAGAGCAGCACTCACCGTTGCGGAGGAGGACGCTGTGCCGGGTCAGCGAGTCCACTCACTTGATGCTGACGGCGGAGCCCAGGTCGCCGTGGTGAGGGGGAATGACCGTGGCCGCGCAGCGCCGTGGTGAGGGGGAATTTCAAACCATGCCGGAGGACTGGCGGGCGGGAGACACCGCAGGCTCTGATTGGCTGCTCCTCCCCGCTGCACGCTGACCCTGTCTCCACCTTCAACTGAGAGCTATCAGCGCGGCGGGGGGAGGAGTAACAGTGCGGCGGGGGGAGAAGTGACAGCGCTGGCACGGGGAGAAGGCAGTCCTTTGGTGATTAGCAGAGCGGGCACAAATGGGCAGGGCGCATTCTGTCACTCAGAAAAAGGGCAGGGCGCAGCGCCCTGCAAAAGAAGCTTAGCGTGAACACTAGACGGATACTTGCAGTGCACTGTAATCAAGGGGCAGAGTTAGGTACATAAGTGGGCTCTCTTGCACTGATTTTTGACAGTATTTAGTAAAGAATCATGTACAATTATGTGTATGTAGTACATTTTGATGGACATTATTCAACACAAATACAAAAAGAAATTAAAATGAAATGAATGAATCACTGCTCCATCTATAGATACCTCATATTTAAAGATAAAGGATAATACTTATTATAGTAATCTCAAAAAAATAAACATTAACTTTATCATAGCAATCTACCTGAACTAGTCTTTGGGGGGGGGGGTGTATCCAATTAGCCGCGATATCGCGGTTTTGCAATAAATTTTCACGAATACGATAATTCAGTATCCTATTAGCAGCGATAAGTCTCCATAGGGTTCATCGCAAGCTTACTGATAAGTAGTGAGGAATCCCTATTTTAAGCTAAAAATGTAGGGATTTGGATCTGAACCCCTGGGACACCCCCCTTTATGAGTGGGACATGTGTTTTTAAATTTGCAGGTGGTAGTAACTGGTCTGTTTTTTTTTTTTTTTTTTTGGGGGGTGGGGGGGTTTAAATGTTCCCTAAAATGACCCAAATATATACTTATACCCATTTTTATGTACCCCAAATTCAATTAGATCACTTATTTTGCTAAAAAAAAGAAAAAAAATTGCTTTCTATAATTTTTCTACATTTAAAAAAAAAAAAAACATTTAACAGTCATTTGACCCAATTTAATGACACCAAATAGTTTTATTATGGCCACTAACAGACTTCTATAATGTTTTCCTATGTTAGTTTGGCTTTTTTAGGGGTACAGCCAGATTTCCCCACTTTCTCCTATACTTATCTCAGCTTTTGCAGGCTAGAATTATTGTGCAATTCCCGTGATCGCAGTTTGGAATACACGGGAGCGCGCAGGCTGCGGTAATCCAATTTTTTGGGCAATCGTTGCATAAAATTAGCCGCGATCGCTAATTGGATACCCCCCATAGGCGGGAAAGTTAAACAATAAATATAATTTTCTGTGCAACACTCATGTAGCCCGTATGTGGTTTTAAGGAGAATGCTGCATACCCACATTAAATATCAATGACCCATATTTGTTAAATAAGTAGGCAAGATGGTATATATGGGAAACATCTATGTAATTATTAAAAAAATATAGACATAAACATCTTTGAAACTAGAAAATACAATAAGCAGAACAGAGGAACAATTCAAAGCAGTGATTAAAAACAATCCGTCGTGCTAAAAGTCAATTTAATAAACCAACAGACTCTGGTTACTAATCACCGTCTCCCCAATTCCCATCCAGTGGATGGGTGTGGTATGTAAGGTCTATGGTAAGTAGGTTGACAATGTTTAGGTCGACCACTATTGGTCGACAGGGAAGCTAGGTCGACAGATTAAAAGGTCGACACAGGTATTTTATGGTTTTTTGGTGCTGCTTTCTCCGTACAGGGACCGGGAACCCCAATTAGTGCACCGTGTCCCCTCGCTTCGCTCGCCATGGTTCGGTCAAGGTGCCCGACAGTTACTATTCCCAATTATAGCCCGCATGGATCGTTAAGTATGAAAAAGTTCAAAAAAAGCAAAAAAAAAATTGAAAAACTCATGTCGACCTTATGACCTGTCGACCTAGAACATGTCGACCTAAAGACCGTGTCGACCTAAACATTGTCAACCTACTTACTGTCGACCTAGAGACCGGATCCCACACTGCACAAGTTCTCAAACTCGGTCCTCAGGACCCCACACAGTGCATGTTTTGCAGGTCTCCTCACAGAATCACAAGTGAAATAATTAGATCCACCTGTGGACCTTTTAAAATGTGTCAGTGAGTAATTAATACACCTGTGCACCTGCAGGGTTACCTGCAAAACATGCACTGTGTGGGGTCCTGAGGACCGAGTTTGAGAACCCCTGCCCCACTGGATAAAGGGCATCATTCTATTGTGGGAAACTGCACACCAGCAGGATTGGAATTATTACTTTATTTCAAATGTTTTATTATTAGATGTTTTTCTTCGCCTCCCTTAAGGTGTAATAAATCTTCCTTAATTTGATCTCATAAATGAAGGGTAGTTTGTCCCACATATTGTTTTTTCAGACTGGCAAGATAAACATCACATTGGTATGTTTATAATTAAAGTAACCATTTAACAGTACTGTGTGTACTGTGACTAATGTAAAAGTAATTACACTTGTTTAACATGATACAGAAAATACAATATTTGACCACACATAGCCCAGAATTCTCTACTCAAGCCACCAAGAAGACACTAGGGGCTGGCGTTTGTGCATTGGGAAGGGGGGCAGATGAATGTGTCTGTGTGTACATGTGATAGGGAATATAGACCCTCATTCCGAGTTGATCGCTAGCTGCTTTCGGTCGCAGCGCGGCGATTAGGTGAAAATGCGTCATTTCTGTGCATGCGTACGGGCCGCAGTACGCACGCGCGAAGTACTTTTACATAAAACTATGCAGTTTTACACAAGGACGAGCGACGCTTTTCTGTCGCTGTGCTGATCGGTGAGTGATTGACAGGAAGTGGGTGTTTCTGGGCGGAAACTGACCGTTTTCAGGGAGTGTACTGAAAAACGCAGGCGTGCCAGATAAAAACGCAGGAGTGGCTGGGGAAACGGGGGAGTGGCTGGCCGAATGCAGGGCGTGTTTGTGACGTCAAACCAGGAACTAAAAACATTCTGCAGTGATCGCAAGATAGGAGTAAGTATCGAGCAGCTCAGAAACGGCATGAAAAATTTTTGTAGCAGAGCTGCGATCCTTTCGTTCGCACTTCTGCTAAGTTAAGATACACTCCCAGAGGGTGGCGGCTTAGCGTTTGCACTGCTGCTAAAAACAGCTAGCGAGCGATCAACTCGGAATGAGGGCCATAGATTGTAAGCTCCACAGGGGCAGGGACTGATGCGAATGGGCAAATATTCTCTGTAAAGCGCTGCGGAATATGTGTGCGCTATATAAATAACTGGTAATAAATAATAACAATAATAATAATAATAAATACGATGACACAATTCATTTCCTTGAACCGTCCACCTCTTTCATTACATAGGCTGGAAGTCTTGGCGCGATCCACAAATTTGTGAGTCTCCAGTGCGCAAGAAACACATTACCTAAATAACCATTTCTCCGTACCTCGTTAAGAGTTTATAAAAACAATATATGTTCAACAACATTTGAGGAGCAACACTCTTGTTCCTATAAAGAGCATGAGTTACTATGCCGTAACATAGGCTTGCCTGTCATTGGTCAACTGCACACCATGGAACAATGTGACGCAGCTACACATTTAATTATATAACAATGGTGGCTTATGGACAAATCAGATGGGTTTTGCGCATGTGCAGAACGGCCCCCCTTAGTCGCAGCATGTCTGTTTGGGACCACAACCGTTCTAAAAAACAGGAGCCCCCATTTTGTAGGTGTGCTGAGCCTAGGAATTGACCAGTTCAGAGGGACAATTTGAGTAAGCTTCGGCTTCCACAGACTGGTTGAGGTCTGATACCGATGGTCTGGTCACGATGGTGATCCGATGCAGTGTCTTTGGACACAGCACTTGGATCGCAGATGTTGGCAGGAGGCATCTATTTCCAGCAGCATTTGCATTTCAGGTGTACAGTATTGCACAGTGGCTTCCCTGCGGCAGTGCTATACCGTACACATGGGTTTCAGGCCTAATAAGCCTTTGTGGATCAGGGTAGTGCAGTTCCAAGCTCTGCTTTAGTGATCTGAGAATTCTCTCTATCTAACCCACCCTATCTCCCACCCAAATGCTGCATTTTGCACCCACGCAGTTGACACCAGTTGGCTCACTAAACCAGACTCTCATAGCTTTTGATAAATGATGTCGACAAGGACCATGTTGATATTCATGTCGACACGAGAATGAAAACATGTTGATAATGCCGACAGGTACATCATTCTGACACTAATGAAACGTTGACATGGAGGCCACGTACGGCAGCTGTAACATAACTTAAGTATCGTATACACTGCCATGTAATGTAAGCTGCTGTGCCTGAATCTCCGGCTTTCAGAGAATGGGCTCATTCGGAGGGACATTAACCCCTTGCTGGCCGTGTACATCCGTACCCAGAAAAGGCAGAGATCATCCAAGTACGCTCTTACGGCCAAATCGCCTGTGCAAAATAATTATAACTGAACGGTAGCAAATGGAATTAATTAGGGAAACTTGCTTTGCGTTTATTACTTCCAGTGCTTTGATCTAATGCTGCTCATGAGAACTCGGAGCATCCATAAACGTAAAAAGAGGAGGAGGCTGTAACAGTGACCATCTTTATTTTACTCACCATTACGTAACAGAAACCTCATCGGAGGTGATGTGAGGTTTACACGTACCTCTTTACAAGTTATTACACTATTGGTGACTCCGTAATCAGGGACTGCACTATTTAATGTAAACGTTGGACGCACGCTACACCGATCTAATGATGTAATAACCATACGTTACATGGGAACGTAGCGCTGTACCACTGACATCAATGTTACCTCGTCTCCCTGCCTGTTCTCCTGTATATACTGCATGACCTTAGAGTGCAGCCAGAGTATTGTGTTACAGCAGCACATTAATCGCAGCGTTATATCCTCCCCGCTTCTTCATAAGCAAATACAGGACTATTCCTCACTAGTACTGAGGGGGGAAATATTACATTTATTTATAGGAGGGAGAGACTGCTGCACAATCTCCTCCCATGGCATTCTGATAGGAGCCTGTACACATGCCGGGGAGGCAGCTGCTGATTATATACAGATACTACACCCTGTGCACCATCATTATATACCTAGCGAGCGGGAGATATAGCTACATGTGCATCATAATTATATATATATATATTACACACACATATACACACAAAGAATAATACATACATACATACAGATACACACATCAGCACAGGGCTTCCCCGAGACACATCAGTAGCGATATATCGATTAGTGGAGGCCCGATGGCGACTCCCAGCCGCCCGCCGGGTGGTGGCAGACACCCCCAGGGCCCCGCCGCGCCCGCCTCACCTGCAGTATCGGGATAATCGGCAATGTCCGTTCCGATTGTTCCCTCGATCCGGGGCGAGTGATGAAGCCCCAGGGCGGGGATGGTCCGATCAGCAGTTTCCCCGCCCTTCCCCCTCCTCCGTTCTCTTCAGGTATCGGTATCGAATCGGTAGGTATCGGTAAGCGCCCCTCGGTCAGGTGCGATTATATCGCCAGCCTGTGCGCGGCTCCGTCCGCAGCGTCATTTATCGGCCATCCCGAGGTAAATCATTCTTCTGATATTTCGATTTTCTTCGCCCAACAACGGGGAATCTAATACCGCGGGTCCAGGCTCCGCCCCCGCGGCCTGTACCGATTGGACATATCGATTGGTAATCACCCCATGACGGACAGTAGTGGCGGCCAATGGTGTCGCCGGTTTGAGCTCTGCCCTTTGATGGGCAGTAGTCTGGCCAATCATGGCAAAGTTCACCCGGGTGTTGCGCCCGCCCAGCTGTCGGCTATAGTGATGGACAGCTCCGCTAGCTAATGATCGGCGAGGAAGGTAGAAGGAGACGTGGTTTAGGACACGGACTTACGGTAGCCAATCAGAGCATGCTATAAGTCCCTCCTCTTTGTGCTGTGGATTGATGTCCAAGGTGACCAATGGATGCTGCTGATGTTTGTAACCAGAGAGTAAGTCAGGTGTCCAGGGCAGTAGCAGCTGCAGCTAAGCAGCCTTCCCAGTCACTCACATCACCCAGACGGGTGGTCTTCTACACAGACACACACTGCTGATGGCTCAGTGAAGTCATTGAGCTGTTCAGCAGACACCCAGTGCTGGCTCAGTGTGCAAGGCAGTCAGACCCCTGCCACTGGCTCAGTGTGCACAGTAGCAGACTGTGGTCCAGCACACTAGAAGCCATCATATAGCTATGGAGGACAATTACCTCACAATAAATAAAATAAAAAATATATATATATATATATATACACATACAGACATGAACGAGCGGCACTCACAGTACTTACATGAATAAATGGGACCTCAACCCATCAATTGCAACGTTTCGGTATTTATTACAACCGTCGTCAGGTATAGCCTCCACCAACATCTCTGGGGCCCCTGCAACCCCCTTTGACGCCCCCCCCTACCCCACCCCTTTTTAAAGCAGACAGTGGCTTTAAGTATGTGTGTGTGTGTGTGTGTGTGTATATATATATATATATATATATATATATATATATATATATACATATAAAAGAAGGCAGCTTATCAGGTCACTAGATATAATTGACATCATGGAGGTATGACATGAGATATCTCTATCTATCTATCTATCTATCTATCTATCTATCTATCTATCTATCTAGATATATTACCAAACAGCGTGCACTCTCTTTCCTGTGTGTCAACTTGCCGCGGTTGACACACTCACTATATAGAATACATATAGGCGGTGTGCGGCACTCTGCGGTCTATTCAATTCTTCATCACTGAGCCAGCATAGCAATGTTTCAGGCTTTAATAGCCCGGTTTGAGGTATGTACTGCCTGAAGACGGGCTAATAAAGCCTGAAACGTTGCTATGCTGGGGTCGGGATGAATTATTGAATAGACTGCAGAGTGCCGCACATTGCATATACGACCGGTGTGGCCAAATGCCACATGGGGCGTGGCCAATTAAAATGGGGGCATGGTACACACATGGGGGGAGGGGCAGATACACATATGACCCCAACAGTGCCAGATACACATTGCCCCCAGGGCCGGTTCCGGGGCTTCTGGCGCCCAGGGCGGCATTAGGGGGCGTGGCTTCATACAGGGGGCGTGGTCATTTACGCCCCCGGTACAGACTGAAATGATGTGCGGTGCGCGATGACGTCATCGCGCACCGCACAGCAAAGGTCCTCTCCACGAAGGGAAACTAGACGCGTAGCAGCAGTGGGGGGGCAGCGGCCAGTGGCAGCGGGGGGCACACAGCAGCAGCGGATCTTGCCCTGGTGCGGCGCCCTCCGGATGGCGCCCTGCGCCCTCCGGAAGGCGGCGCCCCGGGCAAAAGTCCTGGTTGCCCGTGGCAAGATCCGCTACTGATTGCCCCACAGTGCCAGATACACTTTGCCTCACTGTGCCAGATACACAACTGCCCCCAGAGTGCCAGATACACATTGTCTCACAGTGCCAGATACACAAATGCCCCCACTGTGTCAGATATACATTGCCCCCCAGTGCCAGATACAGAAATGCCCCCACAGTGCCAGATATGTCCCCCAGTGCCAGATACAGAAATGCCCCCAGTTCCAGATACACATGTCCCCCCAGTGCCAGATATGCCCCCAGTGCCAGATACAGAATTGCCCTCACAGTGCCAGATATGCTCCCAGTGCCAGATATGCCCCCAGTGCCAGATACACATGTCCCCGCAGTGCCAGATATGCCCCCAGTGCCAGATACACATGTCCCCCCAGTGCCAGATACACATGTCCCCCCAGTGACAGATACACATGTCCCTGCAGTGCCGAATATGACCCCAGTGCCAGATACACATGCCCCCCCCCAGTGCCAGATATGCCCCCAGTGTCAGATACACATGTCCCCCAGTGCTAGATACACATGTGCCCCCAGTGCAAGATATGCCCCCAGTGCCAGATACACATGTCCCCCAGTGCCAGATACACATGTCCCCCAGTGCCAGATCACCCCCAGTGCCAGATACACATGCCCCCCCAGTGCCAGATATGTCCCCAGTGTCAGATACACATGTCCCCCAATGACAGATACACATGTCCCCCCAGTGCCAGATGTGCCCCCAGGTCCAGGTACACATGTCCCCCTGAATTTGAATTGCAGTGTAGAAGTAAAGCTGTCTAATATTTGTGGGCTACATGTAAAAGCAGCCAGTATTCATCCTGCACAGAAAAAGTCTAAACCACCCAAATCTGTCCCACCTGCAGTGCAACATAGTTTTGCCCAGCTGTGTGCTTTTTTGCTTTGCATACAAACCTAAATCAGGTCCATTGTTATGTTGGGCATACACGGGCAGATAAAATGCCTGTCAGATGACAGGTATTTTATCTGCCACGGTAGATATCCAGGACATACACTGAGATCTCTCACAGTGTATGTCACCTGATATCAGCGCTCTTCTCCCGGGGAGGAAACATTTCCCCGTTCATTCCCATTTGAAGAAATGGGGAATGTCCGTCTGTCGGCTGCGGCAGGGCATACACTACGGCTGACCGGACACTTAGAAAATATTGCGCCGGACAGACATGTTGGACCAATCCGGCATGCCCAACCGATTGATATTTCCGGAACGGTCGGCTGAGTACATACTACAATTATCCAGAGGCCATCCGCCAATATTGGGGCGGAACGGTGAGAAAATAGTAGCGTGTATGCCCAGCATAACTCAAACAGGCTGAGTACTTTAGTGTAATGTGACAAAGCAGGGAGAACGTGGGTATTACTTTATTGTGAAGACAAAGTTGTTTTTGAGAGAAAATGTTCAGATTAAGATATTTTGTCGGCACACTAAAAGCAAACGACAGACCTCCCGCGCTGTTCTGTTTGCACAATACATATGATTCATTTTGAAAAGCAAAAAGCATCTCCTGCATTCCCCACCGCTTATTAGTATTACAATTTTCCTGTGCTAACCTAGGATAAAATTGCATGCAGGTTTACTACAAAGCAGAGCCATTAAATTGTATGATTTCTATAAAGCAAGAGTTATGAAATGGAAACCCTTTCCGACAGGGCTTCTGAAAAACATTACTTTCTTATTTTTCAATCCCGCTGAACGAAATGCCAGAATTCCTGTTTGTATCGTAATTGCGGAAATGGATACTACAGTGAAATGCTTTTTTTTTTTCACTTAAGCAGAAAATCCCACTATTTGGTTCCATTGGATTATAGTGATATTCTTTTTTACCTCAACAGAGAATTCAATATGGCTGCTCCTATTCCTGAAAATCTACACACCAGTGACGTGTGGTGCTGGTCAGTGCCTCCTGAGCTATTTAGCTCACCGCACGTTTCTGCTACACACACGTTTGTTTTTACTGAACATTGGTCCCTGTGGCAGCAGTGAATTGCCTCTATGCGAATATAAATGCTGGAAACTGGCGCCTGCATGATAAAGCCCTGAAAGTGCTCTGCAGAGTGTGCCTTACAGAAAAGATACATCTAGGCTAATGTCACTCAGTTCCAGTTAGAAAAGTGCAGCATTCTAATGACTGAGTAGTGCAGCATTCTAATGACTGAGTAGGGCAGCATTCTAATGACTGAGTAGGTCAGCATTCTAATAACTGAGTAGGGCAGCATTCTAATGATTGAGTATGACAGCATTCTAATGACTGAGTAGTGCAGCATTGTAATGATTGAGTAGGGCAACATTCTAATGATTGAGTAGGAGAGCATGCCTGAGTAGGGCAACATTCTAATGACTGAGTAGTGCAGCATTCTAATGACTGAGTAGGGCAGCATTCTAATGGCTGAGTAGTGCATCATTCTAATGACTGAGTAGGGCAGCATTCTAATGACTGAGTAGTGTAGCATTCTATTGACTGAGTAGTGCAGCATTCTAATGACTGAGTAGGGCAGAATTCTAATGGCTGAGTAGTGCATCATTCTAATGACTGAGTAGGGCAGCATTCTAATGATTGAATAGAAGAGCATTCTAATGATTGAGTAGGGCAGCATTCTAATGATTGAGTAGGGCAGCATTCTAATAACTGAGTAGTGAAGCATTCTAATGATTGAGTAGGGCAGCATTGTAATGATTGAGTACGAGAGCATTCTAATGATTGAGTAGGGCAGCATTCTAATAACTGAGTAGGGCAACATTCTAATGCCTGAGTAGCAGTGAGCCATTTAGCTCACCGCACGTCCCTGCTGAGTAGGGTAGCATTCTAGTGATTGAAAAGGGCAGCATTCTAATGATTGAATACCCAGCAGTTTAGGTAATGCTGGTTTACTTTTCATCTCCCTCTCTGCAAACACAGGGTTTGCATTCCTGTGGTTGTTTTGTTTGTTTGTTTTTTGGGGGGAAGGGGTATAAAATATGCATTTCTATTCATTGCATGATCACAAAAGTACTTATGCTTGTATCCTTATTCAAAATAAGATTTTAAACCTACCGGTAAATCTTTTTCTCCTAGTCCGTAGAGGATGCTGGGGACTCCATAAGGACCATGGGGTATAGATGGGCTCCGCAGGAGACATGGGCACTCTAAAGACTTTAGATGGGTGTGCACTGGCTCCTCCCTCTATGCCCCTCCTCCAGACCTCAGTTAGAGAACTGTGCCCAGAGGAGACGGACAGTACGAGGAAAGGATTTTTGTTAATCTAAGGGCAAGATACATACCAGCCCACACCATCCACACCGTACAACTTGGAACATATGAACCAGTTAACAGTATGAAACAAAACAGCATCAGCCAGAGACTGATCAAAACTGTAACATAACCCTTATGTAAGCAATAACTATATACAAGTCTTGCAGAATGTAGTCCGCACTGGGACAGGCGCCCAGCATCCTCTACAGCAGGCATTCCCAACCACGGTCCTCAAGGCACACCAACAGTGCAGGTTTTAGTGATATCCAGTCTTCAGCACAGGTGACTTAATTAGTAGCTGAGCTATTTTGATTTAACCATCTGTGCTGCAGCCTGGATATCACTAAAACCTGCACTGTTGGTGTGCCTTGAGGACCGTGGTTGGGAATGCCTGCTCTACAGACTAGGAGAAAAAGATTTACCGGTAGGTTTAAAATCTTATTTTCTCTTACGTCCTAGAGGATGCTGGGGACTCCGTAAGGACCATGGGGATTATACCAAAGCTCCAGACCGGGCGGGAGAGTGCGGATGACTCTGCAGCACCGATTGAGCAAACATGAGGTCCTCCTCAGCCAAGGTATCAAACTTGTAGAATTTAGCAAAAGTGTTTGAACCCGACCAAGTCGCCGCTCGGCAAAGCTGTAATGCTGAGACGCCTCGGGCAGCCGCCCAAGAAGAGCCCACCTTCCTAGTGGAGTGGGCCTTTACCGAATTTGGTAACGGCAATCCAGCCGTAGAATGAGCCTGCTGAATCGTGTTACAGATCCAGCGAGCAATAGTCTGTTTAGAAGCAGGAGCGCCAACCTTGTTGGCTGCATCCAGGACAAACAGTGCCTCTGTTTTCCTAACCCGAGCCGTCCTGGCTACATAAATATTTAAGGCCCTGACTACATCAAGGGACTTGGAATCCTCCAAATCACCCGTAGCCACAGGCACCACAATAGGTTGGTTCATATGAAAAGATGAAACCACCTTAGGCAAAAATTGAGGGCGAGTCCTCAATTCGGCTCTATCCACATGGAAAATCAGATAGGGGCTCTTGTGAGACAAAGCCGCCAATTCGGACACCCGCCTTGCAGATGCCAAGGCCAACAACATGACCACCTTCCAAGTGAGAAATTTTAAGTCAACAGTTTGAAGAGGCTCAAACCAGTGAGATTTTAGGAACTGTAACACCACGTTAAGGTCCCATGGTGCCACTGGGGGCACAAAAGGAGGCTGGATATGCAGCACTCCCTTTACAAAAGTCTGGACTTCTGGGAGAGAAGCCAATTCCTTCTGAAAGAAAATTGATAGGGCCGAAATCTGTACCTTAATGGAGCCTAACTTTAGGCCCATATCCACTCCTGTCTGTAGAAAGTGGAGAAAACGGCCCAGATGGAAATCTTCCGTAGGAGCATTCTTGGCTTCACACCAAGATACATACTTCCTCCAGATACGGTGATAATGTTTCGCCGTCACCTCCTTCCTAGCCTTTATCAGAGTAGGGATGACTTCCTCCAGAATACCTTTCCCCGCTAGGATTTTGTGTTCAACCGCCATGCCGTCAAACGTAACCGCGGTAAGTCTTGGAACGGGTGGTATTCATGTGACCGCCGGTCAGCTGACCGACAGTCACATGACCTCCTCCGTGAGCCCGACGGCTCACTATCCCGATGGTCGGCATGCCGACCAACAGGGACTATTTCCACTCGTGGGTGTCCACGACACCCATAGAGTGGGAATAGAACCCGTGGCGACCGCCACCGAGCCCGCAGCGTGACGAGCGCAGCGAGCCCGCAAGGGGCTTGCTGCACTCGCCCCTCCCCGCCGGGATCCTGGCGTCGGTATGCTGCCGGGATCCCGGCGTCGGTAAGGTGACCGGTCACCAGTACTACACCCCTTGGAACACGCAGGGCCCCTGCTGCAACAGGTCTTCCCTGAGAGGAAGAGGCCACGGATCTTCTGTGAGCATTTCCTGAAGATCTGAATACCAGGCCCTTCGAGGCCAATCTGGAACAATGAGTATTGTGTGCACTCTTTTTCGTCTTACGATGCTCAGTATTTTTGAGATGAGCAGAAGAGGAGGAAACACATAGACCGACTGAAACACCCATGGTGTCACCAGGGCGTCCAGCGCTACTGCCTGAGGGTCCCTTGATCTGGCACAATACCTCCGAAGCTTCTTGTTGAGGCGTGACGCCATCATGTCTATTTGCGGAAGTCCCCAATGACTTGTTATCTCTGCAAAAACTTCCTGATGAAGTCCCCACTCTCCTGGATGGAGATCGTGTCTGCTGAGGAAGTCTGCTTCCCAGTTGTCCACTCCCGGAATGAAGACTGCTGACAGAGCGCTTATGTGATTTTCCGCCCAGCGAAGAATCCTGGTGGCTTCCGCCATTGCCAATCTGCTCCTTGTCCCGCCTTGGCGGTTTACATGAGCCACGGCTGTGACGTTGTCTGATTGAATCAGAACGGGTAGGTCGCGAAGAAGATTCTCCGCTTGTCATATATTGTATATGGCCCTCAATTCCAGTACGTTGATATGTAGACAAGCCTCCTGGCTTGACCATAGTCCCTGAAAATTTTTTCCTTGTGTGACCATCCTCGGAGGCTCGCGTCCGTGGTCACCAGAACCCAGTCTTGAATGCCGAACCTGTGACCCTCGAGAAGGTGAGCACTCTGCAGCCACCACTGGAGAGACACCCTGGCCCTGGGGGACAGGCTTATTTTCTGATGTATTTGTAGATGGGACCTCGACCACTTGTCCAGAAGGTCCCACTGAAACGTCCTCGCATGGAACCTGCCAAAGGGGATGGCCTCGTAGGTCGCCACCCTTTTTCCCAGTACTCGAGTGCATTAATGGACTGACACTCTTTTTGGTTTTAGCAGGTCTCTGATCATGTTCTGGAGTTCCTGGGCTTTTTCCATTGGGAGAAAAACCCTCTTCTGTTCCGTGTCCAGAATCATGCCTAAGAAAGGTAGCCGAGTCGTTGGAATCAACTGTGACTTTGGTAGATTTAGAATCCAGCCATGCTGCTGCAGCACTCTCAGGGAGAGCGACACGCTTTTCTGCAATTGATCTCTCGATCTCGCTTTTATCAGGAGATCGTCCAAGTATGGGATAATTGTGACTCCCTGCCTGCGCAGGAGCACCATCATTTCCGCCATTACCTTAGTGAAAATCCTCGGGGCTGTGGAAAGCCCAAACAGCAACATCTGAAACTGGTAATGACAATCCTGTACAGCGAATCTCAGGTACGCCTGATGAGCGGGATATATGGGGACATGAAGGTATGCATCCTTTATAATAATAATAATAATAATTTTATTTATATAGCGCTCTTTCTCCAATAGGACTCAAGGCGCTTAACAGATACATAGCATAATAAAGTACAGAAAATAATGAAGTACATTTTCATAAAATACAGAAGCATGAAGATACTAAAAGGGACATTATGGAAATGCTTGAGTAAACAGAAAAGTCTTGAGTCTACTTTTGAAGGATTCTATAGTTGGGGCCTCTCGCACTGTGCGGGGAAGTGAGTTCCATAGAGTCGGAGCCGCATGACTAAAAGCTCGACCCCCACATGAATTACGGTAGATTCTAGGTACTGCTAAAAGTCCTTCATCTACAGATCGCAGTAATCGCGTGGGGCAGTATGGGGTCAGAAGTTGTTTCAGGTACTTTGGGCCTTGGTCATGTAATGCTTTGAAACTCAGTAAGCCAATCTTGAAGATGATTCGCCATCGTACAGGCAGCCAGTGAAGGGAGTAGAGGATGGGTGTTATGTGGCTAGAACGGGGCTGGTTGGTTAATAGCCTGGCAGCTGTGTTTTGCACCAGCTGTAAGCGCTGCAATTCTTTTGCTGGTAGAACAAGGTAGAGGGCATTACAGTAGTCTAAACGAGATGATACAAATGCATGTATGACTTTTGGCATATCATCTGAGGGAATTAAGTGCTTGATTCTGGCTATGTTCCTCAGGTGAAAGAATGAGGATTTGATTGTGGCTGATATCTGATGTTTAAGTGTCAAGCCACCATCCAGGACAACGCCAAGATTCCGCACACGATCACTGGTCTGTAATTCTGAATCCCCGAGTGTAAGTCCAGTTGGTTGGCTATGCTGCAGTCTTGTCCTTTGATGTTGCGGTCGTATCATAAGGACCTCTGTTTTATCCGGGTTCAGTCGCAGCCAACTGGCGCTCATCCACTCCTGTAGTTCAGCTAGACAGCCATTTAGGGTTGCTATTGGGTTATCAGTGCCCGGAGAAAAGGACAAGTACAGTTGTGTATCATCTGCATAGCAGTGGTAGACCAGGCCATGGCGCCTGATTATTTCGCCCAATGGGAGCATGTATACTGCAAAAAGCATGGGGGATAGTATAGAACCTTGTGGGACACCACATGGCAATGGCACTGGTGGTGATGAGTATAATCCAGATGATACTCTCTGTGACCTGCCTGTGAGAAATGATTTGAACCAGCTTAGGACTGTTTTAGGAATGTCTAGTGACACCATAAAATCCCCCCCTTCCATGCTGGAGATAACTGCCGGGAGCGATTCCATCATGAATTTGAACTTTTTTAAGTACAGGTTTAGGGATTTTAGATTCAGAATGGGTCTGACCAAGCCATCCGGTTTCGAGACCACAAACAGGGTTGAATAGTACCCCTTCCCCTGTTGGACTAGGGGAACCTTGATAATCACTTGCTGTTGACACAGTTTTTGAATTGCAGCTAAAACTATTTCCCTCTCTGGGGGAGAAGCTGGTAAAGCCGACTTGAAAAATCGGCGAGGAGGCACCTCTTCGAATTCCAGTTTGTAGCCTTGGGATACAATTTCCATCACCCAAGGATCCACGTCTGACAGAACCCAGACCTGGCTGAAGAGTCGAAGACGTGCCCCCACCGGCGCGAACTCCCTCAGGGGAGCCCCAGCGTCATGCGGTGGATTTAGTAGAAGCCGGGGAGGACTTCTGCTCCTGGGAACTAGCTGTAGCAGGCATTCTTTTCCCTCTACCCTTACCTCTGGCGAGGAAGGAAGAGCCCCGACCTCTTATGGACTTATGTGACCGAAAGGACTGCATCTGATATTGTGGTGTTTTCTTTTGCTGTGGGGGAACATAAGGTAAAAAAGAAGATTTACCCGCGGTAGCTGTGGAAACCAGGTCCACGAGACCCTCCCCAAATAAAACCTCACTTTTGTAAGGCAAAATTTCCATATGTCTCTTTGAGTCGGCATCACCCGTCTATTGGCGGGTCCACAGGGCTCGCCTAGCAGAAATTGCCATGGCGTTGGCTCTTGAACCTAACAGACCAACGTCTCTCGCAGCGTCTCTCATATATAAGGCTGCGTCTTTAATGTTACCCAAGGTCAATAAAATGCTATCCCTATCTAGGGTATCAATGTCAGATGACAAGTTATCTGCCCATGCTGCTACTACGCTACATACTCAAGCCGACGCTACTGCCGGTCTGAGCAAGGCACCCGTATGTGCATAAATTGATTTTAAGGTAGTTTCCTGTCTGCGATCAGCAGGATCCTTGAGGGCTGCCGTGTCAGGAGAAGGTAGCGCCACCTTTTTGGACAAGCGCGTCAAAGCCTTGTCCACCCTGGGCGAGGATTCTCACCGTAACCTGTCCTGTGCGGGGAAAGGATACGCCATAAGAATTCTCTTGGGAATCTGCAGTTTCTTGTCCGGAGTTTCCCAAGCCTTTTCAAATAAAGCGTTCAGCTCATGAGATGGGGGAAAGGTTACCTCAGGTTTCTTTTCCTTAAACATGCAGACCCTCGTGTCAGGGACAGAGGGGTCATCTGTGATATGCAAAACATCTTTTATTGCAATAATCATATAATTAATACTTTTGGCCACCCTTGGGTGTAACCTCGCATCATCGTAGTCGACACTGGAGTCAGAATCCGTGTCGGTATCAGTGTCTGCTACTTGGGACAGGGGACGTTTCTGAGACCCTGAAGGGCCCTGTGATACAGCCAAAGCCATGGATTGACTCCCTGTTTTTTCCCTGGACTCTGCTTTGTCCATTCTCTTATGTAATAAAGACACATTTGCATTTAAAATATTCCACATATCCAACCAATCAGGTGTCGGAGTCGCCGACGGAGACACCACAATCATATGCTCTACCTCCTCCTTAGATGAGCCTTCCATTTCAGACATGCCGACACACACGTACCGACACCCCCACACACTCAGGGATATATATCTATATGGAGATAGTCCCCCAATAAGGCCCTTTGGAGAGACAAAGAGAGAGTATGCCAGCACACACCCAGCGCCACCGGACACTGGAATAAAATCCCAGTCAGTACAGCGCTTTTATATATATATACTCACTGCGCCAAATAAATGTGCCCCCCCCCCCTCTTTTTTTGCCCTCTGTACTTGTGTTCAGCAGGGGAGAGTCCGGGGAGCCAGCTTCTCTGCAGCGTGCTGTGGAGAAAATGGCGCTGGTTAGTGCTGTGGGATCAAGCTCCGCACCCTCAACGGCGGGCTTCGGTCCCGCTCAAATCTTTATACTGGCGGGGGGTTTCTGTAATATACTGCCTCCGCAGTATATATATATCTATGCTAGTGTTCCTAGAGGTTTATAATTGCTGCCCAGGGCGCCCCCCCCCCCCCTGCGCCCTGCACCCTGCACCCATACAGTGCCGCCAGTGTGTGTGTGAATGTGGGAGCAATGGCGCGCAGTGGTAACTAACACACTAACACAAAAAGGTAGATCTGAACACTGTCACTTCTTTTGTGGGCGCACTCCTTTGATACAGAATACCCACAGATGGTGGTCGGCACTTCTGACTGGCTGATTACGTCTGGACCCCGCCCACATTGTTCTGCTGTGTACCGCGGATAAGATATGATGGCCCATTGGCTGCTATATCGTCCAGGTACACATCACTCCAATATGTACCCAGTTTAAGCTCTTGTTACTTATGGCGTAAAACAAGCGAAAATGCTGCTGTTTTCTCATGGTATAAACCTGATGCATGTAAACCTAATTCAGAGATATATGTCATTTCGATATTTACTGACATCTCTGCTGTTTGCCTGTGAATGCGCAGGAACCCCCACTGCTCATGTGCAGGTCTGGGGATGCAATATTGTTTGCAGTGCTCCAATCGCCGCAGCATGATTGACATGCCGCTGGCATTTGGAGGTGTCGACATGTAGCACATTTTCTGGTTGTGCTGAAGCCAGTGGCTGCATCCTCGGAAACCACCTCACTGGTTCCAGCAGCGTAATTTCACTGGACATCCTGAGTAAAATGAGATGCCCGACGGTAAAGCACATGGTCTGATGATGCATCCTCAGATGCAGCAGCGGATCACAGAAGCCAGCAGTAGGGCTCTTTTTACTCAATTTGCCTCCTGCGGTATTTGCATGCTTTAGCACAGCCGCTGTGTACAAAGACGCAGCAACTGTGTTAACTGCTTCCATCTTTGAAATGCATCCTGCTTAGCATAGTGTACACAGGGAACTGAAATGCTCTGCACACTGCCGAACAAATATACTTCCAGTCTCCCATCTCTGCCCAAGGTTCTAACCCCAAATGCCTTTATTAGGTTTCAATACTTTGAAACCTCTTACAACATTACAGCAAGGGCTTAATTCAGAGGTGGATGCAAATGGGAGATTCGCTGCGTTTTCATACGCAGTGGTTCTGAGAAATTACACAAATACAGGTGCCGTCTTTTGTATTGAGATGCCCACCGCCGGCTCCTCAGATGCGCAGCTTGCATACAAAGACTCAGCATGGTTGCACCATCGGATCACAGGAGACGGACCGCGCTGCTGGCGTGGACACTGTGTCAGTACAGAGACTCCACTATATCCACCAGGGCAGGGAGCACAGGTTGGATTGTGTAAAATCCATTTTAAATAGGCTCCACAGTAGCCGGTGGTGAGGACCAGCACAGGGGATAAGGCGCTTACCTGTAGCCCCTCCCCCAGCTCCGGGCGCCATCTACTGCTAGTGTTCCCGCCCTGGAGCTGCTTCTCTCTCTCCCTCACTCCCTGACTGAGATTTGGGCGCCATCTTCTCAAGTAGCTGCGTCTGATCTCCGGGACTGCAGGGCAAAGTCTCCTCTGTAAATCCGCCTGACTCATCAGCGCTGTGATTTTACAGTCACTTAAGTATTCTACATGTCATTTTCTCTAACGTCCTAGTGGATGCTGGGGACTCCGTCAGGACCATGGGGATTAGCGGCTCCGCAGGAGACAGGGCACAAAAAGTAAGCTTTTAGGATCACATGGTGTGTACTGGCTCCTCCCCCTATGACCCTCCTCCAAGCCTCAGTTAGGTTTTTGTGCCCGTCCGAGCAGGGTGCAATCTAGGTGGCTCTCTTAAAGAGTTGCTTAGAAAAAGTTTTTAGGTTCTTTATTTTCAGTGAGTCCTGCTGGCAACAGGCTCACTGCTACGAGGGACTTAGGGGAGAGAAGTGAACTCACCTGCGTGCAGGATGGATTGGCTTCTTAGGCTACTGGACACCATTAGCTCCAGAGGGAGTCGGAACACAGGTCTCGCCCTGGGGTTCGTCCCGGAGCCGCGCCGCCGACCCCCCTTGCAGATGCTGAAGATTGAAGAGGTCCGGAACCAGGCGGCAGAAGACTTTCAGTCTTCATCAGGTAGCGCACAGCACTGCAGCTGTGCGCCATTGTTGTCAGCACACTTCACACAGCGGTCACGGAGGGTGCAGGGCGCGGGGGGGGGGCGCCCTGGGCAGCAATGTATAATACCTGTATGGCGAAAAATACATCACATATAGCCCTTGAGGCTATATGGATGTATTTAACCCCTGCCAGATATCACAAACTCCGGAGAAGAAGCCCGCCGAAAAGGGGGCGGGGCCTATTCTCCTCAGCACACAGCGCCATTTTCCCTCACAGAAATGCTGGTGGGAAGGCTCCCATGCTCTCCCCTGCACTGCACTACAGAAACAGGGTTTAAACAGAGAGGGGGGGCACTGATTTGGCGATATGAATATATATTAAATGCTATAAGGGAGGAACACTTATATAAAGGTTGTCCCTGTATAATTATAGCGTTTTGGTGTGTGCTGGCAAACTCTCCCTCTGTCTCCCCAAAGGGCTAGTGGGTCCTGTCCTCTATCAGAGCATTCCCTATGTGTGTGCTGTATGTCGGTACGTGTGTGTCGACATGTATGAGGAAAATGTTGGTGAGGAGGCGGAGCAAATTGCCTGTAATGGTGATGTCACTCTCTAGGGAGTCGACACCGGAATGGATGGCTTATTTATGGAATTACGTGATAATGTCAACACGCTGCAAGCCGGTTGACGACATGAGACGGCCGGCGATCAAATTAGTACCTGTCCAGGCGTCTAAAACACCGTCAGGGGCTGTAAAACGCCCATTTACCTCAGTCGGTCGACACAGACCCAGACACGGACACTGATTTCAGTGTCGACGGTGAAGAAACAAACGTATTTTCCTTTAGGGCCACACGTTAAGGGCAATGAAGGAGGTGTTACATATTTCTCTATCGTCCTAAGTGGATGCTGGGGTTCCTGAAAGGACCATGGGGAATAGCGGCTCCGCAGGAGACAGGGCACAAAAAAGTAAAGCTTTACTAGGTCAGGTGGTGTGCACTGGCTCCTCCCCCTATGACCCTCCTCCAGACTCCAGTTAGATTTTGTGCCCGAACGAGAAGGGTGCAATCTAGGTGGCTCTCCTAAAGAGCTGCTTAGAGAAAGTTTAGTTTAGGTTTTTTTCTTTACAGTGAGTCCTGCTGGCAACAGGATCACTGCAACGTGGGACTTAGGGGGAAAGTAGTAAACTCACCTGCATGCAGAGTGGATTTGCTGCTTGGCTACTGGACACCATTAGCTCCAGAGGGATCGAACACAGGCCCAGCCGTGGAGTCCGGTCCCGGAGCCGCGCCGCCGACCCCCTTGCAGATGCTGAAGCGTGAAGAGGTCCGGAAACCGGCGGCTGAAGACTCCTCAGTCTTCATAAGGTAGCGCACAGCACTGCAGCTGTGCGCCATTTTCCTCTCAGCACACTTCACTGGGCAGTCACTGAGGGTGCAGAGCGCTGGGGGGGGGCGCTCTGAGAGGCAAATATAAACCTTATACAAGGCTAAAAATACCTCACATATAGCCCATAGGGGCTATATGGAGATATTTAACCCCTGCCTGACTGGAAAAATAGCGGGAGAAGAACCCGCCGAAAAAGGGGCGGGGCCTATCTCCTCAGCACACGGCGCCATTTTCTGTCACAGCTCCGCTGGTCAGAACGGCTCCCAGGTCTCTCCCCTGCACTGCACTACAGAAACAGGGTAAAACAGAGAGGGGGGGCACATTAATGGCTATATATATATATATTAAAGCAGCTATAAGGGAGCACTTAATATAAGGATATCCCTTGTATATATAGCGCTTTGTGGTGTGTGCTGGCAGACTCTCCCTCTGTCTCCCCAAAAGGGCTAGTGGGTCCTGTCTTCATTAGAGCATTCCCTGTGAGTTTGCGGTGTGTGTCGGTACGTGGTGTCGACATGTATGAGGACGATATTGGTGTGGAGGCGGAGCAATTGCCAAATATGCAGATGTCACCCCCCAGGGGGTCGACACCAGAATGGATGCCTTTATTTGTGGAATTACGTGATGGTTTATCTTCCCTTAAACAGTCAGTTGAGGACATGAGGCGGCCGGACAATCAATTAATGCCTGTCCAGGCGCCTCAAACACCGTCAGGGGCTGTAAAACGCCCTTTGCCTCACGGTCGACACAGACCCAGACACGGGCACTGATTCCAGTGACGACGGTAGAAATTCAAACGTATTTTCCAGTAGGGCCACACGTTATATGATTTTGGCAATGAAGGAGACGTTACATTTAGCTGATACTACAGATACCGTAAAACAGGGTATTATGTATGGTGTGAAAAAACTACAAACAGTTTTTCCTGAATCAGAAGAATTAAATGACGTGTGTGATGAAGCGTGGGTTGCTCCTGATAAAAAGTTGATAATTTCAAAAAAGTTATTGGCATTATACCCTTTCCCGCCAGAGGTTAGGGCGCGCTGGGAAACACCCCCTAAGGTGGACAAGGCGCTCACACGCTTATCCAAACAAGTGGCGTTACCCTCTCCTGAGACGGCCGCACTTAAGGATCCATCAGATAGAAAGATGGAAGTTATTCAAAAGAATATATACACACATGCAGGTGTTATACTACGACCAGCTATAGCAACTGCCTGGATGTGCAGTGCTGGAGTAGTTTGGTCAGAATCCCTGATTGAAAATATTGATACCCTAGATAGGGACAATGTTTTACTGTCGTTAGAAAAAAAAAAAATAAGGATGCATTTATCTATATGCGTGATGCACAGAGGGATATTTGCACACTGGCATCTCGGGTGAGTGCTATGTCCATTTCAGCCAGAAGAGCCTTATGGACACGACAGTGGACAGGCGATGCGGATTCAAAACGTCACATGGAGGTTTTGCCGTATAAAGGGGAGGAGTTATTTGGAGTTGGTCTATCAGACTTGGTGGCCACGGCTACTGCCGGGAAATCCACTTTTTTACCTCAAGTCACTCCCCAACAGAGAAAGGCACCGACCTTTCAACCGCAGCCTTTTCGCTCCTACAAAAATAAGAGAGCAAAGGGCTTGTCGTACCTGCCACGAGGCAGAGGAAGAGGGAAGAGACACCAACAGGCAGCTCCTTCCCAGGAACAGAAGCCCTCCCCGGCTCCTGCAAAAACCTCAGCATGACGCTGGGGCCTCTCAAGCGGACTCGGGGACAGTGGGGGGCCGTCTCAAAAATTACAGCGCGCAGTGGGCTCACTCGTAGGTAGACCCCTGGATCCTGCAGATAATATCTCAGGGGTACAGGTTGGAATTAGAGACGGATCCTCCTCATCGTTTCCTGAAGTCTGCCTTACCAACCGTCTCTTCCGAAAGGGAGAGGGTGTTGGAAGCCATTCACAAGCTGTACGCTCAGCAGGTGATAGTCAAAGTACCCCTATTACAACAAGGAAAGGGGTATTATTCCACTCTATTTGTGGTACCGAAGCCGGATGGCTCGGTAAGGCCTATTCTAAATCTGAAGTCCTTGAACCTCTACATAAAAAAGTTCAAGTTCAAGATGGAGTCACTCAGAGCAGTGATAGCGAACCTGGAAGAAGGGGACTTTATGGTATCCTTGGACATCAAGGATGCGTATCTACACGTTCCGATTTACCCCGCACACCAGGGGTACCTCAGGTTCATTGTTCAAAACTGTCACTATCAGTTTCAGACGCTGCCGTTCGGATTGTCCACGGCGCCTCGGGTCTTTACCAAGGTAATGGCCGAGATGATGATTCTTCTTCGAAGAAAAGGCGTATTAGTTATCCCATACTTGGACGATCTCCTAATAAGGGCAAGGTCCAGAGAACAGCTGGAGACAGCTTTAGCACTATCTCAAGAGGTGCTAAGACAACACGGGTGGATTCTGAATATTCCAAAATCCCATTTAATCCCGACAACTCGTCTGCTGTTCCTAGGAATGATTCTGGACACGGTTCAGAAAAAGGTTTTCTTTCCAGAGGAAAAAGCCAAGGAGTTATCCGATCTGGTCAGGAACCTCCTAAAACCAGGAAAAGTGTCAGTACATCAATGCACAAGAGTCCTGGGAAAAATGGTGGCTTCTTACGAAGCAATTCCATTCGGCAGATTCCATGCAAGAATATTCCAAAGGGATCTGTTGGACAAATGGTCAGGGTCGCATCTGCAGATGCACCTGCGAATAACCCTGTCACCAAAGACAAGGGTGTCACTTCTGTGGTGGTTGCAGAAGGCTCACCTATTAGAAGGCCGCAGATTCGGCATTCAGGATTGGATCCTGGTGACCACGGACGCCAGCCTGAGAGGCTGGGGAGCAGTCACACAAGGAAGAAACTTCCAGGGAGTATGGACGAGTCTGGAAAAGTCTCTTCACATAAACATTCTGGAACTAAGAGCAATCTACAATGCTCTAAGCCAGGCGGAACTTCTCCTGCAAGGAAAGCCGTTGTTGATTCAGTCGGACAACATCACGGCGGTCGCCCGTGTAAACAGGCAGGGCGGCACAAGAAGCAGGAGTGCAATGGCAGAAGCTGCCAAGATTCTTCGCTGGGCGGAGAATCACGTGATAGCACTGTCAGCAGTGTTCATCCCGGGCGTGGACAACTGGGAAGCAGACTTCCTCAGCAGACACGATCTTCATCCGGGAGAGTGGGGTCTACATCCAGAAGTCTTCAACATGTTAATAGACCGTTGGGAAAGACCAATTGTAGACATGATGGCGTCTCGCCTCAACAAGAAACTGGACAAATATTGCGCCAGGTCAAGAGATCCACAGGCAATAGCTGTGGACGCACTGGTAACTCCTTGGGTGTACCAGTCAGTGTATGTGTTTCCTCCTCTGCCGCTCATACCAAAGGTATTGAAGATCATACGGCAAAGAAGAGTAAGAACAATACTAGTGGTTCCGGATTGGCCGAGAAGGACTTGGTATCCGGAACTTCAAGAGATGCTCACGGACGAACCGTGGCCTCTACCTCTGAGAAGGGACCTGCTTCAGCAGGGTCCCTGTCTGTTTCAAGACTTACCGCGGCTGCGTTTGACGGCATGGCGGTTGAACGCCAGATCCTAAAAGGGAAAGGCATTCCAGAAGAAGTCATTCCTACCTTGATTAAGGTACGGAAGGAAGTCACCGTGAAACATTATCACCGCATTTGGCGAAAATATGTAGCGTGGTGCGAGGATCGGAGGGTTCCGACGGAGGAATTCCAACTGGGTCGTTTCCTACATTTCCTGCAATCAGGATTATCTATGGGTCTCAAATTGGGATCCATTAAGGTTCAAATTTCGGCCCTGTCAATATTCTTCCAAAAAGAATTGGCCTCTGTCCCTGAGGTCCAGACTTTTGTCAAGGGAGTACTGCATATACAGCCTCCTGTGGTGCCTCCGGTGGCACCGTGGGATCTAAATGTAGTTTTAGATTTCCTCAAATCCCATTGGTTTGAACCATTGAAAAAGGTGGATTTGAAATATCTCACATTGAAAGTGACTATGTTATTAGCCCTGGCCTCTGCCAGGAGAGTATCTGAATTGGCGGCTTTATCTTATAAAAGTCCTTATCTAATCTTCCATTCGGATAGGGCAGAACTGCGGACTCGTCCGCATTTTCTCCCTAAAGTGGTATCAGCATTTCATCTGAACCAACCTATTGTGGTGCCTGCGGCCACTAGCGACTTGGAGGACTCCAAGTTGTTGGACGTTGTCAGAGCCTTAAAAATATACATTGCAAGGACGGCTGGAGTCAGAAAATCTGACTCGCTGTTTATATTGTATGCACCCAACAAGTTGGGCGCACCTGCTTCTAAGCAGTCGATTGCTCGTTGGATTTGTAACACAATTCAACTTGCACATTCTGTGGCAGGCCTGCCACAGCCTAAAACTGTAAAAGCCCACTCCACAAGGAAGGTGGGCTCATCTTGGGCGGCTGCCCGAGGGGTCTCGGCATTACAACTCTGCCGAGCAGCTACGTGGTCGGGGGAGAACACGTTTGTAAAATTTTACAAATTTGATACCCTGGCAAAGGAGGACCTGGAGTTCTCTCATTCGGTGCTGCAGAGTCATCCGCACTCTCCCGCCCGTTTGGGAGCTTTGGTATAATCCCCATGGTCCTTTCAGGAACCCCAGCATCCACTTAGGACGATAGAGAAAATAAGAATTTACTTACCGATAATTCTATTTCTCGGAGTCCGTAGTGGATGCTGGGCGCCCATCCCAAGTGCGGATTATCTGCAATACTTGTACATAGTTATTGTTAACTAATTCGGGTTATTGTTAAGGAGCCATCTTTAAGAGGCCCTTTCTGTTGTCATACTGTTAACTGGGTTTAGATCACAAGTTGTACGGTGTGATTGGTGTGGCTGGTATGAGTCTTACCCGGGATTCAAAATGCCTCCCTTATTGTGTATGCTCGTCCGGGCACGGTACCTAACTGGAGTCTGGAGGAGGGTCATAGGGGGAGGAGCCAGTGCACACCACCTGACCTAGTAAAGCTTTACTTTTTTGTGCCCTGTCTCCTGCGGAGCCGCTATTCCCCATGGTCCTTTCAGGAACCCCAGCATCCACTACGGACTCCGAGAAATAGAATTATCGGTAAGTAAATTCTTATTTTCTGATACTACAAGTACCACAAAAAAGGGTATTATGTGGGATGTGAAAAAACTACCTGTAGTTTTTCCTGAATCAGATAAATTAAATGAAGTGTGTGATGATGCGTGGGTTTCCCCCGATAGAAAATTATTGGCGGTATACCCTTTCCCGCCAGAAGTTAGGGCGCGTTGGGAAACACCCCTTAGGGTGGATAAGGCGCTCACATGCTTATCAGAACAAGTGGCGGTACCATCTACAGATAGGGCCGTACTTAAGGAGCCAGCTGATAGGAGGCTGGAAAATATCCTAAAAAGTATACACACACATGCTGGTGTTATACTGCGACCAGCGATCGCCTCAGCCTGGATGTGCAGAGCTGAGGTGGCTTGGTCGGATTCCCTGACTAAAAATATTGATACCCTTGACAGGGACAGTATTTTATTGACTATAGAGCATTTAAAGGATGCATTTCTATATATGCGAGATGCGCAGAGAGATATTTGCACTCTGGCATCAAGAGTAAATGCGATGTCCATATCTGCAAGAAGATGTTTATGGACACGACAGTGGTCAGGTGATGCAGATTCCAAACGGCACAAAGATGTATTGCCGTATAAAGGGGAGGAGTTATTTGGGGTCGGTCCATGGGACCTGGTGGCCACGGCAACTGCTGGAAAATCCACCGTTTTTTACCCTAAGTCACATCTCTGCAGAAAAAGACACCGTCTTTTCAGCCTCAGTCCTTTCGTCCCTATAAGAGTCATATCTGCCCAGGGATAGAGGAAAGGGAAGAAGACTGCAGCAGGCAGCCCATTCCCAGGAACAGAAGCCCTCCACCGCTTCTACCAAGTTCTCAGCATGACGCTAGGACCGTACAGGACCCCTGGATCCTACAAGTAGTATCCAAGGGGTACAGATTGGAACGTCGAGACGTTTCCCCCTCGCAGGTTCCTGTAGTCTGCTGTACCAATGTCTCCCTCCGACAGGGAGGCAGTATTGAAAACAATTCACAAGCTGTATTCCCAGCAGGTGATAATAAAATTACCCCTCCTACAACAGGGAAAGGGGTATTATTCCACACTATATTGTGGTACTGAAGCCAGAAGGCTAGGTGAGACCTATTCTAAATCTGAAATATTTGAACACTTACAAAGGTTCAAATCCAGATGGAGTCACTCAGAGCAGTGATAGCGAACCGGGAAGAAGGGGACTATATGGTGTCCCGGGACATCAGGGATGCTTACCTCCATGTCCCAAAATTTGCCTTTCTCACCAAGGGTATCTCAGGTTCGTGGTACAGAACTGTCACTATCAGTTTCAGACGATGCCGTTGGATTGTCCAAGGCACCCCGGGTCCTTACCAAGGTAATGACCGAAATGAGGATTCGTCTTCAAAGAAAATGGACGACCTCCTGATAAGAACAAGGTCCAGAGAACAGTTGGAGGTCGGAGTAGCACTATCTCAAGTAGTTCTACGACAACACGGGTGGATTCTAAATATTCCAAAACCGCAGTTGTTCCGACGACACGTCTGCTGGTCCTAGGGATGATTCTGGACACAGTCCAGAAAAAGGTGTTTCTCCCAGAGGAGAAAGCCAGGGAGTTATCCGAGCTAATCGGGATCCTCCTAAAACCAGGAAAAGTGTCAGTGCATCATTGCACAAGAGTCCTGGTAAAAATGGTGGCTTATTACGAAGCGATTCCATTCGGCAGATTTCACGCAAGAACTCTTCAGTGGGATCTGCTGGACAAATGGTCCGGATCGCATCTTCAGATGCATCAGCGGATAACCCTATATCCAAGGACAAGGGTGTCTCTCCTGTGGTGATTACAGAGTGCTCATCTTCTAGAGGGCCGTAGATTCGGCATTCAGGATTGGATGCTGGTGACCACGGAGGCCAGCCTGAGAGGCTGGGGAGCAGTCACACAGGGAAAAAATTTCCAGGGAGTGTGATCAAGTCTGGAGAATTCTCTCCACATAAATATACTGGAGCTAAGAGCAAATTTATAATGCTCTAAACTTAGCAAGACCTCTGCTTCAAGGTCAGCCGGTATTGATCCAGTGGGATAACATCACGGCAGTCGCCCACGTAAACAGAAAGGGCGGCACAAGAAGCAGGAGGGCAGTGGCAAAACTGCAAGGATTTTTTGCTAGGCGGAAAATCATGTGATAGCACTGTCAGCAGTGTTCATTCCGGGAGTGGACGACTGGGAAGCAGACTTCCTCAGCAGGCACGACCTCCACCCGGGAGAGTGGGAACTTCATAGGGAACTTTTCCGCATGATTGTGAACCGTTGGGAAAGACCAAAGGTGAACATGATGGCGTCCCGCCCGAACAAAAAACGGGACAGGTATTGCGCCAGGTCACGAGACCTTCAGGCGATAGCTGTGGATGTCCTGGTAACACCGTGGGTGTAACAGTCGGTGTATGTGTTCCCTCCTCTGCTTCTCATAACCAAGGTATTGAGAATTATAAGACGTAGAGGAGTAAGAACTATACTCGTGGCTCCGGATTGGCCAAGAGGGACTTGGTACCCGGAACTTCAAGAGATGCTCATAGAGGACTAATGGCCTCAGGAGCTAAGAAGGGACTTGCTTCAGCAAGTACCATGTCTGTTCCAAGACTTACCACGGCTGCGTTTGACGGCATGGCGGTTGAACGCCGGATTCTAAGGGAAAAGGCATTCCGGAAGAGGTCATACCTACCCTGGTCAAAGCCAGGAAGGAGGTGACCGCACAACGTTATCACCACATGTGGTGAAAATATGTTGCGTGGGTGAGGCCAGGAAGGCCCCACGAAGAAATTTCAACTAGGTCGATTTCTGCACTTCCTGAAAACAGGAGTGTCTATGAGCCTCAAATTGGGGTCCATTAAGGTTCAAGTTTCGGCCCTGTAGATTTTCTTCCAGAAAGAATTGGCTTCAGTTCCTGAAGTCCAGACATTTGTCAAGGGAGTATTGCATATACAGCCCCTTTTGTGCCTCCAGTGGCACCGTGGGATCTCAAAGTAGTGTTGGGATTCCTCAAATCATATTGGTTTGAACCGCTCAAATCTGTGGATTTGAAATATCTCACATGGAAAGTGACCATGCTGTTGGCCCTGGCCTCGGCCAGGCGATTGTCAGAATTGGCGGCTTTGTCTTACAAAAGCCCATATTTGATTTTCCATTCGGACGGGGTAGAACTGGGACTCGTCCCCAGTTTCTTCCTAAGGTGGTGTCAGCGTTTCACCTGAAACAACCTATTGTGGTGCCTGCGGCTACTAGGCACTTGGAGGACTCCAAGTTGCTAGACGTTGTCAGGGCCCTGAAAATATATATATATATATATATATATATATATAATTCCAGGACGGCTGGAGTCAGAAAGTCTGACTTGCTGTTTATATTGTATGCACCCAAAAAGCTGGGTGCTCCTGCTTCTAAGCAGACTATTGCTCGTTGGATTTGTAGTACAATTCAACTTGCACATTCTGTGGCAGGCCTGCCACAGCCAAAATCTGTAAATGCCCATTCCACAAGGAAGGTGGGCTCATCTTGGGCGGCTGCCCGAGGGGTCTCGGCTTTACAACTTTGCCGAGCAGCTACGTGGTCAGGCGGGAACACGTTTGTAAAATTCTACAAATTTGATACCCTGGCTGAGGAGGACCTGGAGTTCTCTCATTCGGTGCTGCAGAGTCATCCGCACTGTCCCGCCCGTTTGGGAGCTTTGGTATTATCCCCATGGTCCTGACGGAGTCCCCAGCATCCACTAGGACGTTAGAGAAAATAAGATTTTACTTACCGATAAATCTATTTCTCATAGTCCGTAGTGGATGCTGGGCGCCCATCCCAAGTGCGGATTGTCTGCATTACTTGTACATAATTATTGTTACAAAAATCGGGTTATTATTGTTGTGGGCCATCTTTTCAGAGGCTCCTTCGTTGTTATCATACTGTTAACTGGGTTCAAATCACAGGTTGTACGGTGTGATTGGTGTGGCTGGTATGAGTCTTACCCGGGATTCAAGATCCTTCCTTATTGTGTACGCTCGTCCGGGCACAGTACCTAACTGAGGCTTGGAGGAGGGTCATAGGGGGAGGAGCCAGTACACACCATGTGATCCTAAAAGCTTACTTTTTGTGCCCTGTCTCCTGCGGAGCCGCTAATCCCCATGGTCCTGACGGAGTCCCCAGCATCCACTACGGACTATGAGAAATAGATTTATCGGTAAGTAAAATCTTATTTTAAGACAGTGTTGGTTAAGAACAAGTGCCTCTCTACCAGAAAATTTAGTACATTTTATATATATATATATATATATATATGTATACTAGTCCAGTGCAGTTTTATTGTTTGTCTAAAATAATTTCTGCATTGTCACTGTGGCTGTGTGTGCCTGCATCTGCTGTATGATTTTCACTGTCAGTGTATCACAGCTATAGCTATCACTGTATTTTGTACCCTAGGAGGCCAGGTGCGTCAGGGTCTCATATATAGTGCTGCGCAGTATATACTGTTAAGTGTATTTAACTGTGCTCTTCAGTCACCTCATACCGCATTTATTCTCTGTTTGTGTTCTGCATTTACTGTCACATAAATAAGGGAGTTTTTTGCAGGTATTGTATTTGTCTGGCTATATTGTACTGTTTTGCTATACGGCTACATTCACTATAATGTCTGCCACAAAGGGCAGGAAATCCTCAGACGCTCCTGCATCATGCAGTGCTTGCACCAAGGATTTACCGGAGGGGGAAGTTTTAGCTGATGGTTTGTGTACTGGGTGCCATACATCTCCCAGTCAGCCGCTGCTCCTGTTGCCAATCAGCAGCCACCTTGGGGGGCGTTCTCAGATATGCTTAATACACTTGTGACACACTTCACGCCTACTATGGGACCTCCTGTGCCACTGCAGCCACATATTGTCCCTGTTGTAAATCCGCCCTGGGCGGATACGCTATCTACCCAGATTCAACTATTGAATCAATCTTTGGTTAGTCAAAAACCTACCCCACGTCCCTCTGGGACCAAGGGGTTGTCTAAGCTGGCCGCTTCCTCCTCTCAATCCACTAATATCTCGGATGTTACTTCTGATGAGGATGGATAATATACTGACCCATCAGACACTGATGCAGTTGCTTCTGACGAGGAACCTACAGTTCAGGTTAATGTCCCTGACCTAGTGGAGGCTACTAAGCTGATTCTACAAATCGATGATGATGTAGATCCCACTACTGTGTCTAAGAAACCTGATAAGTTTAAACGTCAGAAGGTGACTAAAGTAGTATTACCGCATTCTGACCACTTAGTAGATATTCATCAGGAACCCTGGTCTTCCCCAAGGAAAGAAATTCTCCCTGTCTAAAAAGATGCCAGTGTATTCCCATGTCACCTGGCTTGTGGTGTCTTCTACTCTGCCTGTCACCACCGTCAGTTCATTGAAGGGACCGACGGATAAGCGTGTGGAGTGATGCCTGAAGTCTATTTACTCCCTTAAAGGTGCTGTACATAGACCCACCATAGCAGCCTTCTGGGCCGCAAAAGGTATCAAAGCATGGGTTCACGCTATAGAGGAAGACCTACCTCAGGATATCTCTTATACTGCCAGATAATATCTGTCTCATATTACCACTGCTTCTCATTATATTTAGGAGGCGTCCTCCGAGGCAGGTGTCATGGCGGCTAAGGTGTCGACTACGTCCATCCTGGTTCGCCGTATTCTGTGGTTGAGGTCATGGAAGGTGGATCTGGACTCCAAAAAGACCTTGAAGGTACTCCCTTTCAAGGGTGACATCCTGTTTGGGGAGGATCTTAATAAGATTGTGACCGACTTAGCGGCTGCTAAGACTGCATTTCTCCCGAACACTACTCCTTCTGCACCGAAGGTAAAAATTACCACCTTTCGTTCCTTTCAGCCTCCAGGAAAGGCAAAGGGTCAGGCCTACCCGAGACAGGCTTGTGCTTCCAAAACCACTAAGCCCAGAACTAAACAGTCCTGGGCTGCCCGTCAGCCTGCTTCCAAACAAGACGAGACAGTCGCATGATGGGGCGGGCCTCCCCCTGGGGGATCCCAGGGTGGGAGGCCGACTTCTGCAGTTCACCCAGGTCTGGTTAAGGACCACTTCAGATGCATGGGTGTGAGTAGTTGTCTCTCACGGGTACACAGTCTCTTTCAAGAGACGTCCCCCTCGCCAGTTCTGCACAACGATTATTCCTTCGGATCCACTTAAGGCGCAAACTCTACACCTGGTTGTGCGATCCCTCCTATATACAGGAGTGGTAGTGCCGGTCCCTCTGGCCCAGAGAGGCAGAGGATATTACTCGACTATGTTTCTAGTTCCGAAACCCAATGGGTCTATCCAGCCTGTACTCAACCTCAAGTCACTGAACAAATTTGTGAGTGTCCAAGTTTCGTATGGAAACACTGCGCTCAATTGTACTAGCCATGGAACCCAGGGACTATATGGTATCCCTGGATATACAGGATGCTTACTTGCATATTCCTATTGCCACATCGCATCAGCAATACCTGCGGTTTGCAATTGGCAACCTACATTATCAATTCCAGGCTCTGCCATTTGGACTGACCACGGCTCCTCGGATCTTTACCAAGGTCATGGCCGTGATGACGGCCCATCTCCGTCGTCAGGGAATCAAGATCCTGCCGTATCTGGACGACTTGCTGATCCTGGCGAACTCCCAAGATCTCCTCCTCTGGAAGAAGTCCTCGCTGGTCCCTGCTCGGAGCATGATGCACCTGGGGGTGCTGCTGGACACACACAGCCAAAGACTGTTTCTGTCTCCAGAGAAAGTCCTGAAACTTCAGGACAGGATCAGATACTTCCTCTCTCGCCCAAGTGTGTCGATACACTCGGCGATGCAAGTACTAGGCCTAATGGTGTTGGCTTTTCGACGTGGTGGAGTACGCTCAATTTCATTCTCGTCCTCTGCAACGGTTAATCCTTTCCAAGTGGGACGGCCTACTTCATCGGATCAGGTCTCAGATGATTTTGTTGACTCCGGAGGTTCCTCTGTCTCTGTCCTGGTGGCTACGGGACCAACAGTTGAGCAGGGGCCGTCCATTCTGGATCCCCAACTGGGTCCTCCTGACTACGGATGCCAGTCTGAGGGGTTGAGGCGCGGTGCTGGAGCAACACTCTCTCCAGGGTCAGTGGACCAAGGAGGAATCTCTCCTCCCAATAAACATTCTAGAATTGCGGGCAGTGTTCAATGCTTTGACTCTTGCCCTGCCTCTGATACAGAACAGGCCTGTTCAGTACAATCAGACAATGCCACCATGGTGGCTTACATAAATCACCAAGGCGGCACTCGAAGCTGCATGGCAGTGATGGAAGTGTAAAAAATTCTTCATTGGGCGGGACGCCATCTGCCAGCAATATCGGCAGTGTTCATTCCGGGAGTCCTCAACTGGGAAGCGGATTTCCTCAATCATCAGGATGTGCACGCCAGGGAGTGGAGTCTTCATCAGGAAGTCTTCCAACGCCTAGTGGACAAGTGGGGCCTACCGGATGTAGACCTGATGGCATCTCGACACAATCACAAAGTTCAGATCTTCGGATCAAGGACAAGGGATCCTCAAGCAGCGTTCGTGGATGCACTAACAATTCCATGGAACTTTCGGCTGCCCTACGTGTTCCCTCCAGTGTCATTCCTGCCCAGGGTACTACGGAAGTTCAAACAAGAAGGAGGAATACTGCTTCTAGTCGCTCCAACGTGGCCCAGACGACACTGGTTCTCAGACCTGCAGGGTCTATCGATAGAGCGTCCTCTTCTACTTCCTCAACGACCAGACCTCCTCGTTCAGGGCCCTTGTGTCTACCCGGACCTGGCAAGACTGGCTTTGACAGCGTGGCTCTTGAAGCTTCACTCCTGAGGGCCAAAGGATTCTCCAAGGCGGTTATTCAAACTATGCTAAAGGCCCGCAAACCGGCTTCTGCACGGATTTATTATAGGGTCTGGAATTCTTACTTCACCTGGTGTGCTGATAAGAATTATGATGCTTACAAGTTTAGTGCTTCCAGACTTTTGGCTTCTCTGCAACAAGGCCTGGACTTAGGTCTTCGTCTGGCCTCCCTCAAGGTTCATATATCTGCCTTGTCGGTGTGATTTCAGAGAAAAATTGCATCTATTCCTGACGTTCATACTTTCACTCAGGGTGTCTTACGGATTCAGCCTCCCTATGTCCCTCCTGTGGCTCCATGGGATCTGTTTGTTGTCCTGAATGCCCTGCAAGAGTCTCCATTTGAACCTCTTGAGACTGTGGACCTTAAATGGCTTACGCTTAAGGTCCTGTTTCTGTTGGCTATTGCCTCTGCTAGGAGGGTGTTAGACTTAGGCGCTTTGTCCTGTCGTCCGCCTTCTCTGATATTTCACCGTGACCGGGCAGTTCTTCGAACTCGCCCTGGTTATTTGCCTAAGGTGGTGTCATCTTTCCACCTTAACCAAGAGATTGTTGTTCTGGCCTTCGTCTCTTCTGGTTTATCCTCCAAAGAGCGGTCTTTGGATGTGGTACGGGCTCTCCGTATATACGTGGAGAGATCTGCCTCTATCAGGAGGTCAGATTCTTTTTTTGTACTGCTTGGTTTTCACAAACGTGGCGGGTCTGCGAATAAGCAAACTTTGACCAGATAGATTAGAATGGTGATTGCAGAAGCTTATGTGCAGGCTGGACTCCCAGCTCCTGCTGTTATCAAGGCTCATTCTACTTGGTCTGTTGGACCTTTTTGGGCGGCCCGCCGTGGCGTGTCCACTGAACAATTGTGCAAGGCGGCTACGTGGTCCTCAGTGAACACGTTCATTAGGTTCTATGCCTTTGATACTTCCCCCTCCCAGTATGCTTCCTTTAGACGCCGGGTTCTTGTACCCGCTACTGTGCACCCTTCCCATGAGGAACTGCTTTAGGACATCCCCGATGCCGTGTGCAACACAGTGTACCCCGCTGCAGAAAAGTAGATTTATGGTAGACTTACCATAGTTAAATCTCTTTCTGCGAGGTACACTGGGTTCCACAGGCCACCCACCTGACGCAGTTCGCTTCTTTGGGTTTGTATGGCATTAGCCGCTGGTCCCTTCTCCTTTCGTGAGAATGTGGTGCTATGTGACTTACATCTGCCTTCTCTTTTACCTGCTACTGCATTGGACTGGTTAACGAAACTGAGCTCCAGTGCCCGGAGGTGGGGTTATAGAGGAGGCCCCGCAATGCATCTTGGGAACAGTCAAAGCTTTAGCCTGTTGGTGCCTCTGGCTCAAGATCCAACTCTACACCTGATGTATTCCCTGTGGAACCCAGTGTACCTCGCAGAAAGAGATTTAACTATGGTAAGTCTACCTTAAATCTCCTTTTTTCCTACTCTACTAACTTTCCTCTTCATCCTCTCACAAATCAGTCAATCTTTCTTTTCTGTGCTCATCTCAACTTTATAATATGTAAAATAACTAATTTTACTGGAATCTTTCCAGCATTGGGGGTCATTCCGAGTTGTTCGCTCGCTAGCAGATTTTAGCAGCATTGCACACGCTACGCCACCGCCCTCTGGGAGTGTATCTTAGCAGAATAGCGAACGAAAGATTAGCGGAATTGCGAATAGAAAATTCTTAGCATTTTTTGAGTAGCTCGAGACTTACTCCTACACTGCGATCAGCTCAGCCCGTTTCGTTCCTGGTCTGACGTCACAAACACGCCCTGCGTTCGGCCAGCCACTCCCCCGTTACTCCAAACACTCCCGCGTTTTATCCTGGCACACCTGCGTTTTTCCGCACACTCCCAGAAAACAGTCAGTTTCCGCCCAGAATCACCCACTTCCTGTCAATCACACTCCGATCACTTCAACGATGAAAATTCTTCGTTCGGACGTGAGTAAATCTACTAAGTTTTGTGCTAAAATACTTAGCGCATGCGCACTGCGTACTATGCGCATGCGCATTTTTGCCTTAATCGCTACGTTGCGAAAATCGGCAACGAGCGAACAACTCGGAATTACCCCCATTGTTCAAACATGCAGTGAATAAGAACAAAATTCTGACCCAATCTGGGTACTTAGTCTGAGACCCAGCTAAACTTGGCATTAGCAATAAGGGCGCTGTGTGCTGGCTCCATAGTACCTCTGTCTCCCTGGAAGGGCTCTTTGTGGGTTAATTGTGCTTTAACCTTTTCATGTGTGTGTATGTGCTGTCACATTTACAATATGTCAAGCAAAGAGTGTGTTTAATGTACAGCAGAGTGTTCCTCTTCCCCAGGGAACTCACTAGTGTGTACCTTCCCAGGCTAGCGGGGCTGAACCAGCATGGCTTGATTCCATTAAAGGAATGCTTTCCAATATTTCTACTAAATTTTCCAGCAATGAGAAAGAGACACACTACTTAAGACAGTCTGTGGATGAGTTTATGAATGGAGACTCACTCCCCAAACTAGCATCTCAGACCCCTATCATTTGTCTGCAAAAACGTACTCTAGCCCATATCCTGCAGTCTGACTCTGATGATGAAGGGTCAGACATGGAGGAGGGTGAGGTGGACTCAGAGGGGGTAGATGCTCACAGGGAATAGAGGCTCTTATAGAAGCTATCAGAGACGTTCTGCAAATTCCTGAGAAGGTGACAGAGGAGTGTGAGGAATCTTATTTTAATGTAAAAAAAGAAATCCTCAGTCACTTTTCCTGTGTCAAAGGAACTGAATATCCTGTTTGAAGAACCGTGGGTTAATCCTGATAGGAAATTTCAAATCCCTAAGAGGTTACGCTCATCCTTTCCTTTTCCTCCTGAGGATAGGAAAAAATGGGAATGTCCACCGATAGTGGATGCATCAGTATCCAGGCTGTCACGGAAAATAGTATTGCCTGTCCCTGGTGCAGCCACCCTGAAAGACACGGCTAATCGTAGAATTGAGACCACACTCAAATCTTTGTACACAGCTGCTGGGGTGGCCCAGAGACCCACTATAGCATGTGTGTGGACCACTAAGGCCATTGATAAATGGTTAGGTAACTTAATTGAGGGGTTAGATTCCTTATCTAGGGGGGAGATTGTTCTACTCCTGCAACATATACATGACAGGATGTTCTGCACATCCAAACTCGCTTTGTGCCTCCCACGGCACCTTGGGATCTCAATTTGGTGCTGCAGTTCTTCCAATTGGACTGGTTTGAACCGTTGCAGGAGGTAGATATAAAATATCTTACGTGGAAGACCGTCACACTGTTGTCCTTGGCCTCAGCAAGACGTGTCGGAGCTGGGGGCGTTGTCTCACAAGAGCCCCTATTTAATTTTCCATGAAGACAGAGCTGAACTCAGAACTCGTCAGCAATTTCTTCCTAAAGTGGTGTCTGCGTTTCACATCAACCAACCTATTGTGGTTCCGGTTGTTACCGACACCTCTGCTACTTAAAAGTCTTAGGATGTTGTGAGGGCTTTGAAGGGCTTTGAAGGTCTATGTAAAGCGAACAGCTTGTCACAGGAAATCGGACTCGCTGTTTGTTCTTTATTATCCCAATAAAATTGGGTGTCCTGCTTCAAAGCAGACCATTGCACGCTGGATCAGGCTGACAATCCAGCATGCTTATTCCACGGCAGGATTGCCGGTTCCAAAATCTGTACAGGCCCACTCTACTAGGTTGGTGGGTTCTTCTTGGGCGGCTGCTCGCGGTGTCTCGGCTTTACAGCTCTGCCGAGCAGCTACTTGGTCAGGTTCGAAAACGTTTGCTAAGTTCTACAAGTTCGATATTTTGGCCACTGAGGACCTTCAGTTTGATCAATCAGTTCTGCAGGAACCTCAGCACTGTCCCACCCGGTTTGGGAGCTTTGGTACTACCCCATGGTACTAAATGGATTCCCAGTATCCTCTAGGATGGAAGAGAAAATAGGATTTTAATTACCTACCAGTAAATCCTTTTCTCGTAGTCCGTAGAGGATACTGGGCGCCCGCACGGTGCTTTGTACTTCCTGCACTGTTACTTGGTTAAGTATTGTTGTTTGGTACAGCTGTTGCTGTTCCTGTTTTCAAGTTTGGTTAGCATGGCTTTCCTCTTGTTTGTGTGTGCTGGTTCGGAATCTCACCACTATTCTTTTATATCCTTCTCTCAAAGTATGTCCGTCTCCTTGGACTGAGTCTGGTAGGCGGAGCATAGAGGGAGGAGCCAGCCCACACTATTAAATTATTGAAGTGCTCCTAGTGGACCCGTCTAGATCCCATGGTACTAAATGGATTCCCAGTATCCTCTACGGACTGCAAGAAAAGGATTTACCGATAGGTAATTAAAATCCTATTTTACCATCCATGTGGACTACGATCGGGAATAGTAACCTGTGCTGAGCGCAGTGGTAGCGGAGCGAGGCACCTTGCCTGAAGTATGGCAAGAAAGCGAGCCATGTAAGGGGACATGGTACACTAATGGGGCTTGTTTGTGGCAGAAAAGTAACAAAACACTCCCTAAAAAATTTGTGTATACATTTTTTCTGCCCATTTCCATGTCGACCTTTTGATCCTGTTGACCTTTTGACCCTGTCGCTCTTTTATATTGCCTACCTTTTCTATGTCAACCTTTTTACCCTGTCGACCTAATGCATGTCTACCATTAGTGATAGACCTATTGACTGTAGACGTTTTTAGTGTAGATCTAACAATCCACACCCCTTCCTCCTCCCCTTTGCCTCTAAACTACGTGGGCAATTTGTGTACTACCACTTCCTTTGCTTATTCTAATATACGTCTCCATACTCATGATTCTGGACATTTCTGCAGCTTTTGAAGCCTTCGATTACTTTCTTCTCCTGCACATCCTTCTCTTCATTGGCTTTCATAACAGAGGTTTTTCCTGCTTCATTTCCTACCTATTAAACTACGATTTTAATATATTTACCTCTAGCACATCCTTGGGGTCCCATAAGATTCTGTTCTTGGCCTTCTGTTTTTGTGACTGAACAAATTTTCTATTTGGGGACTAAGTGTGATGTTAGTGTATTAGAATTCTTAATATTTGTAGACACTCCCTTACTAATATGTGTAAGCCTGAATCTTCAGTGATGGTCCCTGGGACCAGGGGGATGCTGGGAAGTGGGTGGTCCAGTGTGCAGTGTGTCTGGAGTTGGTGATGGAATAAAACAGCACAGCAGTGAACTCACATGTCTATGTATCCTTATGACTGGATTTACAAACATATGAACAAAACATGGTGTCAGAAGAAGTTTAACTTGGACTGCTAGTGCTCTCAGAGTGTGAAAGAATCCTGCAGCAGTCTGTAAGGCTGTGATACTCAGTGTCTGCAAAGCCTGCAGTGTGCTCCTCTCTTCAAACAGTGAGTAACCATGGATAAACTGGCTCCTCCAACCGGCATGCTGATGTCTGGTAACTTGTCTGAAAACTGGAAAAGATTTAAGCAAAGGTTTAATATATATCTTGCTGCATGTGGAGCTGATACAAAGGCTGACAAAACTAAGGCATCCATTTTCCTCCATGTGATAGGAGAGGATGTGCCTAACATTTATAATAGTTTTCAGTTTGATGAGGGGCAGAATATGGTGCTATCTTCTATAATGCAAAAGTTTGAAGATTACTTTGTGCCAAGGAAAAATGTGACATATGAAAGATATAAGTTTTTCACATGTGATCAGAAGTCTGGAGATGGATTTGATCAGTATGTTACAGAGCTGCAATCACTCAGTAAAACCTGTGAGTTTGGTGATTTAAAGGATTCACTGATTAGAGATCGTATTGTCTGTGGAATACCTGATAATGGACTCAGAGAGAGACTGCTGAGAGAGCAAGACCTAACACTAGAAAAGGCAATGACTATGTGCAGATCTGCAGAAATAACTAGATTTCAAGCCAAAACGTTACACAAAGAAGTTGATGGTGCTGTATATGTAGTGCAGAAGACAGAGCCAAGCAAACCTCCATTCTCAAGAATGAAGCAGTCTAAGCCACAGTCTAATAAGGAAATTTGTAGTAGATGTGGAAATGCTCACAATCCTAAAATGTGCCCTGATTATGGTAAAACTTGCATGAAATGTGATAGACTAAATCACTTTGCCAAATGCTGTAAAATGAAAAGTGAAACAACCACAGTGCATGCTGTTAAACAAACAGAGGAATTCTTTTTGGATTGCATTGAACTTTGCAGTGCAGATAAGAAAGAATGGATTGCCCCTTTAACTGTGAACGAGATTATCATTCCCTTTAAGCTTGATACTGGCGCGCAGGTGAATTTAATATCATTTCAAGACTATAAGGCTTTAAAAGTAAAACCTAAAATTCATCCAGCCAAAGTGAAAGTTACAGGGTACACTGGGGAGGAAATTCCTGTGAAAGGTACATTGCTTAGTGACACTGAAATATAAGGGACAACAGTTTAAAACATCTCTACTGATTGTGGATAAAAATGTGCAACCGATTCTAGGATTAAGTTCCTTTGAGAAACTAAGCTTGCTAAAGAAAGTTTTTATGGTGACATCACAAGTAGAAGATGACTGCAAATCGATGTTTACAGAATACAGAGACTTGTTTGAAGGTCTAGGTTGTTTGCCTGAAGAGCATAAAATAAATATAGACACGCAAGTTTCTTCAGTGATACACCCCTGTAGAAAAGTGCCGTTTGCGCTGAGACAAAAACTGAAACAAGAGTTAAATTGCATGGAAGCCTTGGGTGTGATACAGAAAGTTGATGAGCCTACTGAATGGGTAAGCTCCTTAGTAATTGTTTAAAAGAAATATGGACAACTCATAATATGTCTAGACCCCAGAGATTTAAACAAAGCTATTAAACGAGAACATTTCAAACTACCAACCAGAGATGAAATCATGTCGCAATTTGCGGGAGCAAAATGGTTCAGTAAATTGGACGCATCTTCAGGATTCTGGCAAATGAAGCTAGATGAGGCCAGCTCAAAGCTTTGTACATTTAATACACCAGAAGGTCGATACAGATTTCTTCGACTACCATATGGAATATTGTCTGCTCCAGAAGTATATCACAAAAAGATACACATGATTTTTGAACATATTCCAGGTGTTGAAACAATGATGGATGACATTATTGTCTGGGGATCTACAAAGGAAGAACATGATTCTAGATTGAGACAAGTAATGGAACTTGTCAATAAAGTGAATCTAAAGCTAAACAAGGACAAATGTGAATTTGGCGTGAATACACTTACCTTTATGGGCGACATGGTCTCGGATCAAGGTGTAAAACCAGACCCAAGGAAAATATCAGCCATAGTAAACATGGAACGTCCTAACAACAAAGACGACATCAGAAGATTCCTAGGAATGATTACTTACTTAGGAAAGTTTATTTCTCAACTCTCTGAACGAACAGCCTCTCTTAGATGGTTGTTGGACAAAGATAACGAGTGGATGTGGTCACATGAACAAGAAGAAAGTTGGCAAAACTTGAAACAGATCATTACAGAGCAACCAGTGCTAAAATTATTTGATCCTGCGAAAAGAATAAGAATTTCAGCAGATGCTTCGCAATTTGGCCTAGGCTCAGTGCTGTTACAAGAACATGCGGATACATGGCAACCAGTAATCTATGCATCAAGAGCACTGACAAGTGCTGAAACAAGGTATGCTCAGATAGAAAAAGAACTTCTAGCGATCACATATGCATGTGAGCGATTTCATCAATTTGTGTATGGTCAAACATTTACAGTGGAACTGTAATACCACAAGCCATTGGTAGCTATCATGACTAAATAATTACATGACTGTCCCATGAGAATTCAACGAATGCTTATCAGACTACAGAAATATGATGTACACTTGCTGTACTATCCCGGCAAATACATGTACATTGCTGATACACTTTCTCGTGCTGAGGACAAAAGTGAAGGTTCCAAAAGTCTGATGGATGAAGAGATATGTTAATTTGATCGTAGCTTCTCTACCAGTGTCTCTTGCAAGACAAGAACAGATTAGGAAAGAAACTGAGACAGATGACACAATGAAAGTGTTGAAAGATATCATTCTGAAAGGTTGGCCAGCAGAAAAACATGCGTGCCCGCTGTCTATCCATGATTATTGGATGTACTGCAGTGACCTTACAGTTGTCTATGGTATTATTTACAAAGGCAATAGGTTTGTCATACCTGCACGACTAAAAAAACTATGCTGTGCAAGATACATGAAGGCCACTTAGGAGAAGAAAAATGTAAGCGGAGAGTGCTTGAAGTTATGTATTGGCCAAGAATGAACCAAGACATAGCACAGACTACAGCTACATGTGAATTATGTCTTACGTATAGATCGAAACAACAAGTCGAGCCACTGAGTCCTCACGCAGTGCCAGAGAGACCGTACCAGAAAGTTGGCGCAGATTTGGTTGATTGTAATGGGAAAACGTACATTGTTGTGACTAATTATTACTCTAACTACCCTGAGGTGAAGACACTACATACAACTACTAGTAAAGCCGTAATCAATTGCATGAAGTCAATCTTTGCAAGGCATGGTGTTCCTATGGAAGTGTTCACTGACAATGGTCCTCAGTTTTCCAGTGCTGAATTTAGACAATTTGCTGATGAGTGGGAATTTGTCCATACTACATCAAGTCCCCACTATCCACGCTCAAATTGGTTGGTGGAAAGTTCAGTAAAAACTGTAAAGAGTCTCATGAAAAAAGCTCAAGAAGGTAAAGAAGATTTCTACAAAAGTCTTTAATCTACCGCAGTACACCTTTACAGAATGGACTTTCTCCTGCACAAATGCTGATGGGAAGAAGGATTAGAGCAAATCTCCCGATACATGATGAACTGCTTAATACACATATCTCAGAGTTGGTCAGACTGAGCAAGGAACGTCAACAGGCGAAACAGAAACTGTTCCATGACAGGTGAACAAAAAGCTTATCTGATCTAAAATCAGGTGACCAAGTCTGTCTCAGAGATCACGAGAAAGGTATTTGGGTGCAGAAAGGTATTGTGCAAGCACAAGTAGCACCAAGATCTTATACTATACGTACAGAGCGTGGAACGGAAGTAAGAAGAAATCGGGTGGATTTAAGATCTCAACCTAACCATAATGAAGACAACATGACTGAAGAATACCCTTCATCTGACATGTATGATGATCCTCATAATGGTAAACAAACCACGATTCTAGAAAGGTCCAACATGGTAGATGAAACACAGACTGTGTATGAAGTACGCAGACCTGAGAGACTCATTGAAACGTGTTAGATGATGTTCTTAATATGACGTTGTTAATTGTTGCATTGAAGCGTATAGGGCTTATCTTTAAAGAAAAGAGGATGTGATGTTAGTGTATTAGAATGCTTAATATTTGTAGACACTCCCTTACTAATATGTGTAAGCCTGAATCTTCAGTGATGGTCCCTGGAACCAGGGGGATGCTGGGAAGTGGGTGGTCCAGTTTGCAGTCTGTCTGGAGTTGGTGATGGAATAAAACAGCACAGCAGTGAACTCACATGTCTCTGTATCCTTATGACTGGATTTACAAACATATAAACAAACCACTAAGGGGATATGCATCATAGCTAAGGGGTTAATTTAATTAAGCACGGATTGAATAGCTCCATGACTTAACTCCTGGTGCTATTCAATTCAGCATGATGTGACGCCTGATGAGAGGATTTCTTCTTGCACCCCTCCGAGGTGCAAGCAGAAATCCAACAAAAGTGCTGGCACAATTCTGCTTTCTGCCTTTAGCATGGCAGAAACAGCATTGCGCCGGACACTTAAGTCGGAGAATGCCGGTTCTCGCAACAAAACACCCTGTTTAGTCTGCGAGAACCAGCCTTCTCCGACATAACAGCTGAATCCGATAGCACAGGGAGCTATTTCCAAGTGCTATTCAATCTGTGCGAAATTTAATTGACCTCCTTAGAGAGAGATAAAGTGGAGAGAGATAAAGTACCAGCCAATCAGCTCCTGTCAGTTTAGAATAGAATAAAAATGTATTGGCCAGGTATACTTGCCCAGAATTGGTTTCCGGTCAACTGCAACACAACAAAGAAGATTTTTTTTTTTTTTTACAAATATACCACATACATACTGTAGGACAAAAGCCAATACCATATACAAGAACTTAATAACAGCTCTAAAAAGCAACCCTATTTTAAAAGAGGGAAAATACCTAACTCAACAATTATTTAACAGGCGAATTGGAGAGAAAAAAAATATTCCTATGTCTAGCGGTTTTAACAGGGTGCATTCGGTATCGCCTACCCAACGGCAGCTTCTGAAGCAAGGACTGGCCAGGATGCATCTGGTCCATTACAATATTGCTATCTTTTTTCTTTACCCTTGATCAATACAGTTGTTGAACAGAAGGCAAACCCACCCCAATAATCCTCTCCACTGTTCTAACAATTCTTTGGAACCTAGCCTTGTCGCATTCAGTTGCTGAACCAAACCAGACTATTACTGATGAGCATGATACAGATTCGATTATAGCAGAGAAAAACAGGATCAGCAACTCGCGAAGTAAATAAAAAAATATCAACTGACGTAAAAAAGATCAGTCTTTGTTGAGCTTTTTTGAAAACTGCGTCAATGTTGGTCCCCACTTGAGGTCCCGTGAGATACATGACCCCATGAACTTGAAGGAGCCCACCATGGACACACTATTGCCAGCTATTGTTAGTGGAATTGCAGGGATTGTGCCCTTACTAAAATCCACAACCAGCTCTACAGTTTTAAGTGTTTTTTACTCCAGATTGTTCCTGCAACACCACAGGGCCAACCGATCCACCTCTCTCCTATATGCTGACTCATTGCCATTCCTAATCAAGCCAACAACAGTGGTATCGTCCATGAATTTAAAAAAATTCCCGGAATCCTCTTCAGCGTAGCAATCATTAGTGTATAATAAAAAAGAATAGGGGATAGAATGCACCCGTGAGGGGCGCCAGTACTGATCTTTCGAACACTAGAAGTAACTTCCCCTGCTTCCACACACTGGGGCAGATGTATTAACCTGGAGACGGCATAAGGAAGTGATAAACCAGTGATATGTGCAAGATGATAAAGGCACCAGCCAATCAGATCCTAACTGTTAATCTTGGAGCTGATTGGCTGGTGCCTTTATCACCTTGCACATATAACTGGTTTATCACTTCCTTATGCCTTCTCCAGGTTAATACATCTGCCCCACTGTTTCCTGTCTGACAGAAAATCAACAATCCACAAGTTGATAGCGGAACCCCACAGTTCAACAACTTGGAGAGCAGTATCCCAGGAAAATTTTTATTTAATGTTGAACTGAAATCAACGAACAGGATGCTCGCATAGGTCCCAAGCTGGTCAGCATGTTGAAAAATATAGTGCAGCCCATGTTTACTGCGTCCTCCACAGACCTGTTTGCTCAATAAGCAAACTGCAAGGAATCCAAGCAAGGACCTTTCATCTGTTTCAAATGGATTAGCACTAAACATTCAAACGTTTTCATGTGTTTGAAAAATGGCAGTTAGGAGCGGATTGGTTGCTAACTTATCTCTCTCCACTTTATCTCTCTCCAAGCTTTGATACATACAGTATGCCCCTAATTCACTTATTTGGCTTCCATTAACCTTTTCAATTGACCACACCCAAATCTATTTGGTATCTCTTCAGTACTGTTGAGTGTAATTAACTGTCTCTGCTATTTACACATGGATGTTCCAATGCTACCTAAAGCTCAACATATCAAAACTGAGCTTAGAATTTTCCTTTAAATAACACCACAAATTCCTTAGTCTCCCAAACTGGCTGTCTGGTGGTCTCATTTTACTCCATCCTCTGCTATATTCCTCACATAGGGGGGAATTCAAATGTTTGGAAAGTCGGTTGGGTGTCTGTTTTTTCCTATTACATAGGAAAAAAACAGACGCCTAACTGACTTTTCAAACAATTGAATATCCCCCTATAAAGTCTAGTCCTCTCACTTCCACCTTGGAAATACAGGTTGAGTATCCCATATCCAAATATTCCGAAATACGGAATATTCCAAAATACAGAATTTTTTGAGTGAGACTGAGATAGTGAAATCTTTGTTTTTTGATGGCTCAATGTACACAAACTTTGTTTAATACACAAAGTTATTAAAAATATTGTATTAAATGACCTTCAGGCTGTGTGTATAAATGTATATGAAACATAAATGAATTGTGTGGATGTAGAAACACTTTGTTTAATGCACAAAGTTATACAAAATATTGGCTAAAATTACCTTCAGGCTGTGTGTATAAGGTATATATGACACATAAATGCATTCTGTGCTTAGATTTAGGTCCCGTAACCATGATATCTCAATATGGTATGCAATTATTCCAAAATACGGAAAAATCCGATATCCAAAATACCTCTGGTCCCAAGCATTTTGGATAAGGGATACTCAACCTGTATTGCTAGAATGACAACTTCTCTTACCGAATATGCTACCAAAATCCTTAGGACTATTCTATGATCCTGTACCCAACTACCTCCCCCACCCCAACTAGGGGACATACACACTGGATTAGAATTGTTGGTTGGGGATGGGAGACGGGAACAGAGGTGAACTGGTGACAGGGATAGTGCTAGGGGTAGAGAATACGATAAGAGGGTTCTGCTCATGAGGGCTTACACTACAGCCTAAAGGGAGGGGCTTAACAAGAGTGCTGAACTGGGAAAGAATTAGGTGGTGAGGGCAAAGGGGTAGCAGTGGCGCACGCAGGAAAGGGGGGGGGGGGGTTCCGAGCACCAGAAACCCCCCTCCACCAGAAAAAATAATAATATATATTTATTTATTTTTTGCTGCATGAGTGTTATTAATGGTTGTCTAGCGTCCTCTGCAGCTTGCTGTCTTCCTGGTGGCACTTGTAAGTGCTTAATAAAAGTTTACTTTATTTTAATTAAAGTACATATATATCCATGTGCCTACATATATACACATGTATATACATACATACATATAAACACACACACACACACACACACACACACACACACACACACACACACACACACACATATGATATATATACATGTGTATATATACTGTAAATGCTGATTTACATACAGGACTAAAAGCAACACTTTAAAAAGACATTTCATACACTTTAAATGAAGCCGCTGCGGCCGCTATACTTAATCCTCAACCTACATACTTATTACACCATTAGCGTACAGAGTCCCGTACCGTGTACGGACTTTGCGTACAAACGCTGTGCTGGCTGTACAAAGTACCCTCAGCGCGTACACACCCAAAGATACACCGTGAACCCTTAACAGCTATGCATGCGATAGTATTACACTTTAAACCTTAGCAGGGAAAGGAAAACACGATACCAGATTGTATTTAAAATGCCAGGTTCTGCCACCACAACATATTATTACTGAAAGGGGGTTACAATAACAAAGCAATACAATACAAAAGAATAATGGCTACAGTCAATGGTACATACTTGTTTGGATTTCGCCGCGCTACCCAGTCTGGTCCTCGGTCATCTAGATAGATAACTTTTAGAGTCTTGTGTGACCAGGCCTGCAGCTGGCTCCTTTTATACAATCTTCCAAAACTTAACACAATGGATACTGTAATCTCTTTGTCCATTGGACACAGGAATGGTCATTTACAGTACAGGAGAGGTCATAGGTTGGTTTGAATAGGTGGGCGATGTCTGTTCAAGATGCACTTGTGGGTGGTCTCCTCTGGGTTCCCGCCGCATACCTAATGTACAGTAAACACAGTTTATATCTATATTCTGCTCCTGCACATAACTATTCGCAGGAACATGCAATCTTCTGCAAACCAACACCGGAATATTACCCTTAAAATACCCTACAGCTGGATACCAAACACCACCTTATAACCTTGTTCTGTCCCCTCCTATCCTGTAAAGGTGAATCCCTTTGTTCTGATACCATTTAAACTGTTGTAACTTGCTGATGTGGTGCAGGGAGACTATGGCCTATATTTACTAAAAATCCGAGTTTACCCGATCTGTGTTTTTTTTTCTAAGTACCAATCCGGAAATTCACTAAGCACCAATCTCGGCAGTGTTTGGACTATTCTTAATGGTTTGATTTGCAAAGTTCAGAAATACGAATGAATAGACCATCGGTCAAACGCGGCTGTTATTTCATACAATACGGGAATTCACTATTCATTCGTATTTGGGTGTTAGTCTTTGAGTGCTCAAATGCGGTCGTATTTTTTTGCGAATCGTTACAAAAAAGCGGCAAAAAAATAGACCTGCTTTTTTCAGGCGTGTTTACATGTGTTGCAACTCAAAAATCAATCACACCTGAATACGGATGCCTATAAAAGGATGTTAGGCCCAATTCAATCCACCTACACTCAGAAATGGCAGCAGGACTGTGGACCAGTGATATTTTGTGTGCTGTGGGATTCCTCAGACTCAGACATCAGCCTGTAAGTAACCAGGGCCAACAAACTGAACATGGTCAGCAGGTTGTACAGGTTCCGCGGAGGCTGCGCAGGCCTCGTTTTTTTAGGGGGCGTTTAAACTTGAACGCATTGTCCGATGATATGGTCATACAGATGTTCCGTCTAAATCGTAACAACATTTTCCGTCTGTATGACCTTGTCAAACTGGGCCTAGACCCTGAGACAGCACGCTCTCGCTCTGTCTCAGGCCTGCACAAACTCCTGGTTGTGTTGCACTTTATGGCTACTGGTAGCTTTCAGGCTGTGTCTGGGGATGTCATAGGAATCTCACAGCCCTCATTTTCGAGAATATTAACACAGGTGATGTATACCTAACTACCTCTTCTTTTTTTTTTTTTTTTTTTTTTATTTCTCGGTGGACAGTTCTGTCCTAAAATCTCATGTTTATTGTTCTTTCAAATATACACACAGGTGTTGGCTGTTTTGCAGCCCCACATCGATGCCTCAATCTGCTTCCCTACCCAGGAGTTTCAGTGGCATGCCGTCAGGGTAGATTTCTATGAGCTGGCTGGCATGCCCAATGTGCTTGGAGCCATAGATTGCACACACATTCAGCTGAGACCACCTAGGGGCAGGCAGCACATATATACTAATCGCCATCTAGAACACTCCACAAATGTGCAGGTGGTTTGTGATGCAAATCTCAAAATAATGAGTGTTGTTGCTGGTTACCCTGGGGGCTGCCATGGCTCCTTCATCCCCAGTCAGTCATCCCTCTTTGATAAGTTTGAGGACGGACAAATGCCAGATGGATGGCTGCTGGGTATGTAATTTGATATGTGTAGGCCTACGTATACTTTGTCCAAATACAGGGGCAGATGTATTAACCTGTAGAAGGCATAAGGAAGTGAGAAACCAGTGATATGTGCAAGGTGATAAAGGCACCAGCCAATCAGCTCCCATATGTAAATGAACTTTTAGGAACAGATTGTCCGCTGCCTTTATTACCTTGCACATATCACTGGTTTATCACTTCCTTATGCCTTCTACAGGTTAATACATCTGCCCCACAGTGTGTTACTTATGTGTTGCTGTATCTTAACATGAATCACGTTACTATATCTGTCTTTTAGGTGATGGAGGATATGGCTGTTTCTCTTGGCTTCTAACTCCATTGTCCCGACCTGATACCCCTGCTGAACACAATTACAATCATGCATATAAGTCCACGCAGAATGTGATAGAAAGATGTTTTGGTGTGCTGAAATCTAGGTTTCGGTGTCTGGATAAGTCTGGTGGCCTTTTGTTGTATAGTCCCTCGAAGGTGACTCAAATTGTGTTCTGCTGCTTCTTTCTTCATAACATGTGTTTGCAACAACATCTGCTACATGTTGAGGAGGAAGAGGAGGAGGATGAAGAAAGCAGCCAGCAAGCAGAGGAATTAGAGACATCTGGTGATACTTGGAGTACAGATGTAGGGAGGCAGGTTAGGCAAGAGCTCACCACTCGCTATTTCTAAGGTAAGTTTGGTTTGCTTATTTCATTTGTTGTGTAATCATAAATAGATGTTGGCCCATTTTTATTGTAAAAACCATTACTCAGAATGTGTCTGTCTCCTTGAGACATACAAACATACCCTCGCTTTATGCAAAACTAATGTCGCATGTGTATTGTGTTTATTTTAAAAATCAAAACAACAGATTATGAGTGGCATGCATTAAGTCTGGATAAGTGTTCGTAAACTGGCACTGATAATTTATTACAAGCACACATAATCCACATAGTAATTTATTTAGTATTTTACTTTATGATTGTTTGTAACGTCCTAATGCACAGGTTCTCAAACTCGGCCCTCAGGACCCCACACAGTGCATGTTTTGCAGGTAACCCAGTAGAAGCACAGGTGTATGAATTACTCACATACACATTTTAAAAGGTTCACAGGTGGAGCTAATTATGTCACTTGTGATTCTGTGAGACCTGCAAAACATGCACTGTGTGGGGTCCTGAGGGCCGAGTTTGAGAACCTGTGTTCTAAATAAACAGTCCTCAACATATAATATGTTAGCCTTGAGGAATACATGTGTCCCTATGTGTGATGCTCCATCATATTTAAGGGACACAAACTTACTCTCATCCAAAATAATTTATTTCGTAATGTTTGCTGCAGTAAACTTGCTGATTTGTAAGTAAATACACAGTTTGCCACATATATACATTATTATACACATTATTATTTTTTTTGTAAAAAATTTCTTATTTTTTCGTTTCTGCATCATGTGTAATAACATTATTACTCATTTTTCTCTGACGTCCTAGTGGATGCTGGGGACTCCGTAAGGACCATGGGGAATAGCGGCTCCGCAGGAGACTGGGCACAAAAGTAAAGCTTTAGAACTACCTGGTGTGCACTGGCTCCTCCCCCTATGACCCTCCTCCAAGCCTCAGTTAGATTTTTGTGCCCGAACGAGAAGGGTGCACACTAGGTGGCTCTCCTGAGCTGCTTAGTGAAAAGATTAGTTTTAGGTTTTTTATGTTCAGTGAGACCTGCTGGCAACAGGCTCACTGCATCGAGGGACTAAGGGGAGAAGAAGCGAACTCACCTGCGTGCAGAGTGGATTGGGCTTCTTAGGCTACTGGACATTAGCTCCAGAGGGACCGATCACAGGCCCAGCCATGGATAGGTCCCATAGCCGCGCCGCCGCCCCCCTTACAGAGCCAGAAGACGGAAGAGGTCCGGAAAATCGGCGGCAGAAGACGTCCTGTCTTCAACAAGGTAGCGCACAGCACTGCAGCTGTGCGCCATTGCTCTCAGCACACTTCACACTTCGGTCACTGAGGGTGCAAGGCGCTGGGGGGGAGGGCGCCCTGAGACGCAATAAAAACACCTTGGATGGCAAAAAATGCATCACATATAGCTCCTGGGCTATATGGATGAATTTAACCCCTGCCAGAATACACAGAAAAACGGGAGATAAGGCCGCCGAGAAGGGGGCGGAGCCTATCTCCTCAGCACACTGGCGCCATTTTCCCTCACAGCTCCGTTGGAGGGAAGCTCCCTGGCTCTCCCCTGCAGTCACTACACTACAGAAAGGGTTAAAAAAGAGAGGGGGGCACTAATTACGCGCAGTATTAAAAATACAGCAGCTATAAGGGGAAAAACACTTATGTAAGGTTATCCCTGTATATATATAGCGCTCTGGTGTGTGCTGGCAAACTCTCCCTCTGTCTCCCCAAAGGGCTAGTGGGGTCCTGTCCTCTATCAGAGCATTCCCTGTGTGTGTGCTGTGTGTCGGTACGTTTGTGTCGACATGTATGAGGAGAAAAATGATGTGGAGACGGAGCAGATTGCCTGTAATAGTGATGTCACCCCCTAGGGGGTCGACACCTGAGTGGATGAACTGTTGGAAGGAATTACGTGACAGTGTCAGCTCTGTATAAAAGACAGTGGTTGACATGAGACAGCCGGCTACTCAGCTTGTACCTGTCCAGACGTCTCATAGGCCGTCAGGGGCTCTAAAGCGCCCGTTACCTCAGATGGCAGATATAGACGCCGACACGGATACTGACTCCAGTGTCGACGGTGAAGAGACAAATGTGACTTCCAGTAGGGCCACACGTTACATGATTGAGGCAATGAAAAATGTTTTACACATTTCTGATAATACGGGTACCACCAAAAAGGGGTATTATGTTCGGTGAGGAAAAACTACCTGTAGTTTTCCTGAATCTGAGAAATTAAATGAGATGTGTGATGATGCGTGGGTTTCCCCCGATAACAACTGATTATTTCTAAAATGTTATTGGCATTATATCCTTTCCCGCCAGAGGTTAGGGTGCGTTGGGAAACACCCCCTAGGGTGGATAAAGCGCTCACACGCTTGTAAGAACAAGGGCTCTACCCTCTCCTGAGATGGCCGCCCTTAAGGATCTTGCTGATAGAAAGCAGGAGGGTATTTTAAAATGTATTTACACACATACTGGTGTTATACTGCGACCAGCAATCGCCTCAGCCTGGATGTGCAGTGCTGGGTTGGCGTGGTCGGATTCCCTGACTGAAAATATTGATACCCTAGATAGGGACAGTATATTATTGCCTATAGAGCATTTAAAAGATGCATTTCTATATATGCGTGATGCACAGCGGAATATTTGCCGACTGGCATCAAGTCTAAGTGCGTTGTCCATTTCTGCCAGTAGAGGGTTATGGACACGACAGTGGTCAGGTGATGCGGATTCCAAACGGCATTTGGAAGTACTGCCTTATTAAGGGGAGGAGTTATTTGGGGTCGGTCTTTCAGACCTGGTGGCCACGGCAACAGCTGGGAAATCCACGTTTGTACCCCAGGTCGCCTCTCAACATAAGAAGACGCCGTATTATCAGGCGCAGTCTTTTCGTGGGCAAGCGGGCAAAAGGTTCCTCATTTCTGCCCCGTGACAGAGGGAGAGGAAAAAGGCTGCAGAAATCAGCCAGTTCCCAGGAATAGAAGCCCTCTCCCGCCTCTGCCAAGCCCTCAGTATGACGCTGGGGCTTTACAAGCAGAATCAGGCACGGTGGGGGCCCGTCTCAATGAATTTCAGCGCGCAGTGGGCTCACTCGCAAGTAGACCCCTGGATCCTTCAGGTGATATCTCAGGGGTACAAATTGGAATTCGAGACGTCTCCCCCTCGCCGTTTCCTAAAGTCGGCTTTACCGATGTCTCCTTCTGACAGGGAGGCAGTTTTGGAAGCCATTCACAAGCTGTATTCCCAGCAGGTGATAATCAAGGTACCCCTCCTGCAACAGGGAACGGGGTATTATTCCACACTGTTGTGGTACCGAAGCCGGACGGCTCGGTGAGACCGATTCTAAATCTAAAATCTTGAACACTTACATACGGAGGTTCAAATTCAAGATTGAGTCACTCAGAGCAGTGATTGCGAACCTGGAAGAAGAGGACTACATGATGTCTCGGGACATCAAGGATGCTTACCTTCATGTCCCAATTTACCCTTCTCACCAAGGGTACCTCAGGTTTATGGTACAGAACTGTCACTATCAGTTTCAGACGCTGCCGTACGGATGGTCCACGGCACCCCGGGTCTTTACCAAGGTAATGGCCGAAATGATGATACTCCTTCGAAGGAAGGGAATTTTAGTTATCCCTTACTTGGACGATTCCCTGATAAGGGTAAGATCCAGGGAACAGTTGGAGGTCGGTGTAGCACTATCTCAGGTAGTGTTGCAGCAGCACGATTGGATTCTCAATATTCCAAAATCGCAGCTGATTCCGACGACTCGTCGTCTGTTCCTAGGGATGATCCTGGACACAGTCCAGAAAAAGGTGTTTCTCCCGGAGGAGAAAGTCAGGGAGTTATCCGAGCTAGTCGGGAACCTCCTATAACCGAGCCAAGTCTCAGTACATCAATGAAAGGGTTCTGGGAAAAATGGTGGCTTCCTACGAAGCAATCCCATTCGGCAGATTCCACGCAAGAACTTTCCAGTGGGACCTGCTGGACAAATGGTCCGGGTCGCATCTTCAGATGCATCAGCGGATAACCCTGTCACCAAGCACAAGGGTGTCTCTCCTGTGGTGGTTGCAGAGTGCTCATCTTCTAGAGGGCCGCAGATTCGACATTCAGGACTGGGTCCTGGTGACCACGGATGCCAGCCTGCGAGGCTGGGGAGCAGTCACACAGGGAAGGAATTTCCAGAGCTTATGGTCAAGCCTGGAGACATCACTTCACATAAATATCCTGAAGCTAAGGGCCATTTACAATGCTCTAAGCTCAGCAAGACCTCCGCTTCAAGGTCACCCGGAGTTGATCCATTCGGACAACATCACGGCAGTCACCCACGTAAACAGACAGGGTGACACAAGAAGCAGGAGGGCAATGGCAGAAGCTGCAAGGATTCTTCGCTGGGCGGAAAATCATGTGATAGCACTGTCAGCAAGTGGGGACTTCACCCAGAAGTCTTCCACATGTTTATAAAACTCTACAAGTATTGCGCCGGGTCAAGGGACCCTCCGGCAATAGCTGTAGACGTTCTGGTAACACAGTGGGTGTACCAGTCAGTGTATGTGTTCCCTCCTCTGCCTCTCATACCCAAGGTACTGAGAATTATAAGATGGAGAGGAGTAAGCACTATTTTGGGCTCCGGATTGGCCAAGAAGGACTTGGTAACCGGAACTTCAAGAGTTGCTCACGGAGGATCCGTGGCCTCTACCTCTAAGAAGGGACCTGCTCCAGCAAGGACCCTGTCTGTTCCAAGACTTACCGCGACTGCGTTTGACGGCATGGCGGTTGAACGCCGGATCCTGAAGGAGAAAGGCATTCCGGATGAAGTCATTCCTATCCTGATCAAAGCCAGGAAATATATAACCGCAAAACATTATCACCGCATTTGGCGAAAATATGTTGCGTGGTGCGAGGCCAGTAAGGCCCCGACGGAGGAATTTTCAACTAGGTCGATTCCTACATTTCCTGCAAACAGGAGTGTCTATGGGCCTGAAATGGGGGTCCATTAAGGTTCAAATTTCGGCCCTGTCAATTTTCTTCCAAAAAGAACTAGCTTCAGTCCCTGAAGTTCAGACGTTTGTGAAAGGGGTACTGTATATACAGCCTCCTTTTGTGCCTCCAGTGGCACCTTGGGATCTAAATGTAGTTTTTGGGTTCCAAAAGTCACATTGGTTTGAACCACTTAAATATGTGGAGTTAAAATATCTCACATGGAAAGTGGTCATGCTGTTGGCCCTGGCCTGGGCCAGGTGCGTGTCAGAATTGGCGGCTTTATCCTGTAAAAGCCCTCATCTGATTTTCCATTCGGACAGGGCGGAATTGAGGACTTGTCCTCAGTTTCTCCCTAAGGTGGTTTTCAGCGTTTCACCTGAATCAACCTATTGTGGTGCCTGGGGCTACTAGGGACTTGGAGGACTCCAAGTTGCTAGACGTTGTCAGGGCCCTGGAAATATAGGTTTCCAAGGCGGCTGGAGTCAGAAAATCTGACTCGTTGTTTATTCTGTATGCACCCAACAAGCTGGGTGCTCCTGCTTCTAAGCAGACTATTGCTCGTTGGATTTGTAGTACAATTCAGCTTGCACATTCTGTGGCAGGCCTGCCACAGACAAAATCTGTAAAAGCCCATTCCACAAGGAAGGTGGGCTCATCTTGGGCGGCTGCCCGAGGGGTCTCGGCTTTACAACTTTGCCGAGCAGCTACTTGGTCAGGAGCAAATACGTTTGTAAAATTCTACAAATTTGATACCCTGGCTGAGGAGGACCTGGAGTTCTCTCATTTGGTGCTGCAGAGTCATCCGCACTCTCCCGCCCGTTTGGGAGCTTTGGTATAATCCCCATGGTCCTTACGGAGTCCCCAGCATCCACTAGGACGTCAGAGAAAATAAGAATTTACTTACCGATAATTCTATTTCTCGTAGTCCGTAGTGGATGCTGGGCGCCCATCCCAAGTGCGGATTGTCTGCAATACTGGTACATAGTTATTGTTACCAAAAAAATCGGGTTATTGCTGTAGTGAGCCATCTTTTCTAGAGGCTCCTCTGTTATCATGCTGTTAACTGGGTTTAGATCACAAGTTATATGGTGTGATTGGTGTGGCTGGTATGAGTCTTACCCGGGATTCAAAATCCTTCCTTATTGTGTACGCTCGTCCGGGCACAGTATCCTAACTGAGGCTTGGAGGAGGGTCATAGGGGGAGGAGCCAGTGCACACCAGGTAGTTCTAAAGCTTTACTTTTGTGCCCAGTCTCCTGCGGAGCCGCTATTCCCCATGGTCCTTACGGAGTCCCCAGCATCCACTACGGACTACGAGAAATAGAATTATCGGTAAGTAAATTCTTATTTTAACACACACAAACATGGCCCAACAATAATGACATTCATTTTGGCAATGAATTATCTCAATTCAATGACAACATATTAAAAGCTTTTTACGCAACTCAATTGTGTTATTCTTGTAATGTTGTATAGAGAAGAAGAGTAAAATAGTTAACAATCACATTGTAATGTGGATTGGCTGCAGGGTAGGAGAATGATTGGAATCTAGAAAGAGTAATGATTAGAAAAAAAAATCAAGTGGTCTGGTTACTTCCTGCTAACATGTATGTGGCTGCCTGGCAATGATTGTGTGTGCAGGATAGGAGAATGATTGGAATCTAGAAAGAGTAATGATAAGAAAAAAATCAAGTGGTCTGGTAACTTCCTGCCAACATGTATGTGGCTGCCTGGCAATGATTGTGTGTGCAGGATAGGAGAATGATTGGAATCTAGAAAGAGTAATGATTAGAAAAAAATCAAGTGGTCTGGTTACTTCCTACTAACATGTATGTGGCTGCCTGGCAATGATTGTGTGTGCAGGATAGGAGAATGATTGGAATCTAGAAAGAGTAATGATTAGAAAAAAATCAAGTGGTCTGGTTACTTCCTGCTAACATGTATGTGGCTGCCTGGCAATGATTGTGTGTGCAGGATAGGAGAATGATTGGAATCTAGAAAGAGTAATGATTAGAAAAAAATCAAGTGGTATTGTTACTTCCTGCTAACATGTATGTGCAGCTCCAACAACATTACCCTCCTCCAAAAGAAAACAAAGATGGTAAAGAATAAATGTGCGTATAAATTTTATGCTGTTGTTTGTACCACTTATAATTAATGATGTTGTATAAATTGTCAAGGAGCTAAGTGTTATATATATTTTGCCAAACATACACTTACTAGCTATTTTGAATTACTTCTCAGAAATGTAAAATTTGTTTGTTTTGTGTTAATTTTTTTTGGGTGCCTGCTTGTCCTGCCCTTTGCCTTTAGCACTGTCATGTTGTCGTGCTCTGGTGGAGCGTCTTCGTGGTGAAGAGACTGGCATGATATTTGGAGTAGTCGTACCAGAACTGCTGCTTGTTTGCTGTTGGTGCATGGATCTGAGTGTTTCATTCAGGTTAGTGAGGGTGGCATTGAGTTCACGTGTAGCAGTATTTTGATTGTCTACAATTCGGAATAAACTTTCATGAATCTTTTTATTGTTTTGAAAAATGTTCATATAACTTTGCAGTTGTCTGTGCTGTTCTTCCATTAGTCTGTGCTGTTCTTCCATTATGCGCTGTAAGTTGCCCATGACCTGTGTAATGTCTGTACGCATGAGTTCCATGGTATTGCCAATTCTGGTTGTTTGTTCATTTTGTCTACTCATATTTCTGGTTATTCTTCTGAGGTGACATGGTAGGCTTGCAAATATTTGTGTCTGCCTACGCAGGCAATCTTCATTAGTGACCTGCTGTCTAGCCCAAATGGTCCAAAACACCTGATCAGGGCCTTGTGTTACTGGTGTTGTTGGGCTGTGTTGTGGTAGTGGTGTGCTTTGCTGTGGTGGTGTACTCACAGGTGCTGGGGGGCTGATTCCTTGGCTAGATGGCTGCATTTCTAAGATGATTGTCTCCTCCATGTCACTGTGTTGCTGTTGTTGCGGAGGGATGCTGTTACCAGGACTAAAAGCTGAAATGTCGAAAAATTCGCTGTTAGCTATCCATATGTTTGATAAATGAAAACAAATCACTGCACATGGAACACATGTCATTCACTGTTGCTTTCAGATATTCTGCCTAGCAACATCATCACTCATAACTTAAATACATACATATGCCTGTTTGTGGCAAATGTGTCTGGTTACTTAATTGTGAAAGCAAACATTTTAGTTTTATTGTAGATCAGACATACTCCACCATAAAAACACATTGTAATCCATAATGTGTTACCTTATAGCTTTTCTAAAACAAACATAATAATGTTTTTATATGTATTTGGCAATGTCAGCTCAAACACACATGTGAAAATTTGATAAACAACCTTACTATTTGCAAACATTAAACATGAGTTTCTGTTGCAGCATCTTACACACAATGTGCTACTGTATGGCTCAAGTGGACATACATATCTTTACTGGATGTGGACAAGGCCATTTTGCTTGGATTCTATTTCATGTTTTACTTACTTCGGTAAGTATATACGTTTTTGATGTGTTTTGACTTAATGCGGTTAAGAAAAAGTTTGATTACGGTCTAAAATAGTTTACATTTATTTCAGTTTGATACTCACAATCAAGATGAGGGGAGTGTGGATGACGTCTTGGAGGTGTGTCCAAAATTTGGAGTGGGGGGACCGAACATACTGTCGATAATCTTCGTGGCGGGGTAGCCTGCTGTGGTTTGCCCTGGACATCAGACCTTGCTTTCTTTGCTGCCACAGGTTTTTTTGTGGTGATGTCTTACAGAAGTCCCACTTCTGCTGCTCCAGACTTCTTTTGATGGACCTATTAATGAAAGTGAAATTTTGTTATGGCCATTCCTTTACAAACATACCCGATACTACAATGGACACTTTACCTGCTTCCGCAGCGTCATCATCATCAGATGTGATGGGAGTTACTGGAGGACGAGTAGTACTGCTTTTTTCAAACACTGTAAAAAAAAATAAAACACTCATGTATTCATGCTATTGTTGATACATCCACCCATTATGCTTATAAACATTTATTCTTTAAGAAATGCTTGCTTTATTTTTATGAAAAACATAAGGACCGGAAACAAAAAAAACACTACATTAAACAAAAAACATTGTCCAATAGCCATATGCACTATGGAAAGTTCAACACAGGAAAACATGTACAGGACACTGACATAGGCCACAAGTAAAAAAAAAATACATACATTAACAACCACAAATACACACATCTTCATTTTGTAATGAAAGGAAAAATATTACAGATGCAATATATAAATTGCTCTGTGATGTGGAACTCCAAACACACATTACCACTATATGAGCCAAACAAAAAAAAAAAAAAAAATTTAAAAAATTACACTGCAGTGTTGTGTCACGGTACAAATACAAACTCAAACTGAACAAACAAATAAGGTTTTTTTAATAAAAAATATTACATTCTGTAATAATGACATTACACATGTAAGTGGTTTCCAAACCACTTTCCACTACTCCAGCCTCTAACATGACAACCACTGTTTTTGAAACATTGCACATGGATAACCTAAATATAAAACTTAGTCCAAATTAAAAAACAAAAAATGTCCAAAAGGAAAACATTATTGCAGGACAATTCAGTGACACACCGGGGTAAATTTACTAAGATTCGTATTTTCCAGATTCAGGTCAAAGTTCAATCACGAATGACATAGACAGTGTAAAATTGCAACTTTTTGAATTGATTACGATGGATTTACTAAGCTGTCGTATTCGGGTTTTTCTTTTCTTCCGATGTCGATGTCATTCGTGGTTTTTTACCTATTTTTACGGCAGTGATTAGCAAAACACTGCCGACTTTTTTTACAATCAATCTCGGCCGGATCTGTGTGATCCGTGCTGGGGTTTATTTTTTTTTTTTTTTTAATTAAACACTGTAAAATAATAAAAAAAAATGCGTGGGGTCCCCTCTCCTAAGCATAACCAGCCTCGGGCTCTTTGAGCCGATCCTGGTTGCAAAAATATGGGGGGAAAAATGACAGGGGTTCCCCCATATTTAAGCAACCAGCATCGGGCTCTGCGCCTGGTCCTGGTCCCAAAAATACGGGGGACAAAAAGAGTAGGGGTCCCCCGTATTTTTAAAACCAGCACCGGGCTCCACTAGCTGGACAGATAATGCCACAGCCGGGGGTCACTTTTATATAGTGCCCTGCGGCCGTGGCATCAAAAATCCAACTAGTCACCCCTGGCCGGGGTACCCTGGGGGAGTGGGGACCCCTTCAATCAAGGGGTCCCCCCCCCCAGCCACCCAAGGGCCAGGGGTGAAGCCCGAGGCTGTCCCCCCCCATCCAATGGGCTGCGGATGGGGAGGCTGATAGCCTTTGTTGTAAAAGAAAAGATATTGTTTTTAGTAGCAGTACTACAAGGCCCAGCAAGCCTCCCCCGCATGCTGGTACTTGGAGAACCACAAGTACCAGCATGCGACGGAAAAACGGGCCCGCTGGTACCTGTAGTACTACTACTAAAAAAATACCCAAAAAAAGACAAGACACACACACCGTGAAAGTATAATTTTATTACATACATACACACATACATACATACTTACCTTATGTTCCCACGCAGGTCGGTCCTCTTCTCCAGTAGAATCCAAGGGGTACCTGTTGAAGAAATTATACTCACGAGATCCAGGGGTCCAGGCTCCTCGGGAAATCCAGGGGTAATCCACGTACTTGACAAAAAAAACAAAACGGTGTCCCGACCACGAACTGAAAGGGGACCCATGTTTGCACATGGGTCACCTTTCCACGAATGCCAGAAAGCCACTCTGACTTCTGTCTAAGTGGGTTTCTTCAGCCAATCAGGGAGCGCCACGTTGTAGCACTCTCCTGATCAGCTGTGTGCTCTTGTCCTCACTGACAGGCAGCACACGGCAGTGTTACAATGTAGCGCCTATGCGCTACATTGTAACCAATGATGGGAACTTTCTGCCCTGCGGTTGACCTAAAGTGACGTCACCGCTGAGCTGAAAGTTCCCATCATTGGTTACAATGTAGCGCATAGGCGCTACATTGTAACACTGCCGTGTGCTGCCTGTCAGTGAGGACAAGAGCACACAGATGATCAGGAGAGTGCTACAACGTGGCGCTCCCTGATTGGCTGCAGAAACCCACTTAGACAGAAGTCAAAGTGGGTTTCTGGCATTCGTGGAAAGGTGACCCATGTGCAAACATGGGTCCCCTTTCAGTTCGTGGTCGGGACACCGTTTTTTTTTTTTTCAAGTACGTGGACTAACCCTGGATTTGCCGAGGAGCCTGGACCCCTGGATCTCGTGAGTATAATATCTTCAACAGGTACCCCTTGGATTCTACTGGAGAAGAGGACCGACCTGCGTGGGAACTTAAGGTAAGTATGTATGTATGTGTGTATGTATGTAATAAAATTATACTTTCACGGTGTGTGTGTCTTGTCTTTTTTTGGGTATTTTTTTAGTAGTAGTACTACAGGTACCAGCGGGCCAGTTTTTCCGCCGCATGCTGGTACTTGTGGTTCTCCAAGTACCAGCATGCGGGGGAGGCTTGCTGGGCCTTGTAGTACTGCTACTAAAAACAATATCTTTTCTTTTACAACAAAGGCTATCAGCCTCCCCATCCGCAGCCCATTGGATGGGGGGGGACAGCCTCGGGCTTCACCCCTGGCCCTTGGGTGGCTGGGGGGGGGGACCCCTTGATTGAAGGGGTCCCCACTCCCCCAGGGTACCCCGGCCAGGAGTGACTAGTTGGATTTTTGATGCCACGGCCGCAGGGCACTATATAAAAGTGACCCCCGGCTGTGGCATTATCTGTCCAGCTAGTGGAGCCCGGTGCTGGTTTTAAAAATACGGGGGACCCCTACTCTTTTTGTCCCCCATATTTTTGGGACCAGGACCAGGCGCAGAGCCCGATGCTGGTTGCTTAAATATGGGGGAACCCCTGTCATTTTTTTCCCCATATTTCTGCAACCAGGATCGGCTCAAAGAGCCCGAGGCTGGTTATGCTTAGGAGGGGGGACCCCACGCAATTTTTTTTAATAAAATAACAACTTTCCCACCCCTTCCCACTGATATACATGCATGGATCTCATGGATCCCTGCATGCCTATCCAATCACGGAAAAAAAAAGTAGGTCTGTTTTTTTTTAGCACTTTTTTACGAGTTGTAATTTTTCACGGCAGTGTTTGTTTGTTTTTTGCTTTGCACTTCTTAGTAAATGACCGAGATTCATACTTAAACAGCCGCGTTTTGACCGATGGTGTATTCATTCGTAATTTTTTACCTGAACTTGCAAAAAATTACGAATGCCCTCATCACTGCCGTGATTAGTGCTTAGTAAATTACCAAGATGACACTTTGATGAAAAAACGGCATCTCGGTCAAAATCGGGAGCTTAGTAAATTTACCCCACCAAGTCCAAACTACACATGCAAAATATACTGGAAAAAAACACATGACATACAATAAAGTAAGATGTTACATTGGCTTTTGTATAAAACATTACCCAAAACAATGTATTTGCTGACACACACTTGAAGATGGGAGTAATATGCAACGTGACATGACACACATTTAAAAAAAAAATAAGGTCATAGAATGTTAATGCAAATACACATGCTCACCATTCTTCCTGGGCCTATCTGAATCCCGGACATGGGTTGCAGAGACTACTTCAGGAGGTATTACACTCCGCATGGGCTCCTCATACTCCAGATATCTTGCAATATAGGGCTGGCCACCACCGGATTTTCGAGCCGACTTCGCCTCCTTGGCCATTTTGGACTTGACACGTCGCTTTATGTCATAGTACCGTTTGCGGCACGTGTCCTCCGTCCGCTTGACCACCCCCTCACTATTGACAGCAGCAACAACTTTCACCCACAACACCGTCTTCCTCCGTGTTGGCACCTTGGCGGACTCAGGCCCAAATAGCTGCCGCTGATACTTCATCAGCTCATGCACCAATGCCACATTTTCAGCAAGACTAAACTTTACATTCCGCCCAGTCTTAGTAGTGGTGCGTGGCTGCGGAGCTGTCTGACTGTCACTATCACTGTCACTTGAGGCTGCTGCAGCAACCTCACCCACCTCCTCCACCTGACCGACCTCCTCCCCCTCACTCACACCCTCCACCTCACCCACCTCTGAGTCACACATAATTGTGTGTCTAAACACTTAACACAGAAAAAAAAATAGACAAACAACACACTCCTCCACTACCACTACACAACTCACACACACACACACACACACACACACAAACACCGACAAGGGACTATAAAGAAAAATAACTTGGACAAAAAATGAGACAAAACCACAAAAAACAAGACTACAAGAATGACAAGACGACTTTCAAACACAATACCACACTCAGAAATTGCTACCAACACTCCTCACCAAACCACAAATTCACCTACCTCCACAGCACAACCTCCCTCCTCCTCACCACTAACTAAACCCACGAGGTGCGGACGGTTTGGGGCGTATTTATATGGTGCACACAGACACTCCTACATCTGAAACACAAATAATCATGAACGGGGATGAAAAACGAAACTAAAAGTGAAAATGCGTCCGGGGTCTTAAAAAAACCCTGCCGCGTTTAACTTAGAAAAAATACCGGTAAAAACAACCAAAAGACATACGCAAATGACAATGACAGCCGAGAATGGTCCAAAAAAACCCGACTGGCATCGACATCGGAAAACACGAAAACCATAAAGTCGACTGCTTCGTAACTTTGCGTATATAGGCCCTCATTCCGAGTTGTTCGCTCGGTAAAAATCTTCGCATCGCAGCGATTTTCCGCTTAATGCGCATGCGCAATGTCCGCACTGCGACTGCGCCAAGTAAATTTGCTATGCAGTTAGGAATTTTACTCACGGCATTTTCATCGTTCTGGCGATCGTAATGTGATTGACAGGAAATGGGTGTTACTGGGCGGAAACAGGCCGTTTTATGGGCGTGTGGGAAAAAACGCTACCGTTTCCGGAAAAAACGCAGGAGTGGCCGGAGAAACGGAGGAGTGTCTGGGCGAACGCTGGGTGTGTTTGTGACGTCAAACCAGGAACGACAAGCACTGAACTGATCGCAGATGCCGAGTAAGTCTGGAGCTACTCAGAAACTGCTACGAGGTGTGTAATCGCAATATTGCGAATACATCGTTCGCAATTTTAAGATGCTAAGATTCACTCCCAGTAGGCGGCGGCTTAGCATGAGCAAATCTGCTAAAATCCGCTTGCGAGCGAACAACTCGGAATGAGGGCCATAGTTTCAAAAAGTTGCATGAAAATGCACCCGATACAAAACGAGTTTAAACACTACACAAACCGACTCAAACACGAATATTAGTAAATATTGCCCTATGTGTACATTGTGCACTATTTGGATTAAATATGTAATGTGTTTTGATAGCTTTTCCATGCGCTCACAAACTCTACCATAAAATCTCATACCACGCGATAATGCGCAGGGCCGCGGGAGCGACCATACGCAAATTGCGAATATGCGCACGCACAGCAGAACAAGTACACGCACGGAGGCCATCTGTGTGTAGTTTGTACGTGATGTGTGTACTGCAATATTTTTCGACTTTGACAGTCCACCCTTTGGCAGTCACCAATAACTGCCACTACCTAATCAATAAACAGAAAAATATCTATACAATATCTACAGAAGTTTGGATGGTCGGGGGAGAGTTGTAGGTGGGAAATATATGACCTAGAGGGATAGTAAAAAGCATGTATGTATGAATCCATGTCTGGGGGGCATGTATCATCGTGCCGTATATGTTCTACATAAACTTCGAGGTATTGCGAAGTATACATCAAATCCTTCTCATCCCGTATTAAGGGTCTGTAAATGGGCCAACAAACACTACCGAGCTCTTTTCGGCTTCTTGTTCCAACAAATGGGGTGCACATTTAGTTGATGATACATGGAGGGGGAAACATATGTGAGTGCTAGTATATGTGGATATCACCTGTCGACTATGAGTGCCATTAGCTGGAGGTTGCAGAGATGAAGATAAGACACATATATAAAAATACATTCACATAAACATTTTGGGTAGGGTTGATGTCTTTTCCGGATGGATGTATCTGGGCAGAGGGGGAGACAAAAGAAAAACGGGTGAAAGAAACAGGCCATGAAATTCATTTGCAATCCTTATCATAACACTGTCTCTATGGATGGGTCGTAAATTAAATCTGCTGCTATAACAGCACCCTAGCTCATTAGACTCATCAAATTTGTGCCGTGCTTGCGCTGCATTAGAAGTTGAACACACCTAAATATCGAACCAATAATTATGACGACTCCCAGGATACAAAGGAGAAACTTCCCCACACTCATAATGACATTCTGAGCCCACTCTCCTAAACCTGAGAACCATTTGCGTGGGTTCAACCATGAGACCCAGCCGGTCAGTTCATTACTCACAGTCGCTAAGGTAAGGTTGTGCTTCCTCCTGAACTCCCACTTCAACTGCAAGATATCGTTCATCTTTTGATCGATGATCTCCGTTGGGTCGTCAGTGCTGTTTGTAATATAAGTACAGTGCTTCACACCATATTGAGTTGCCAGAGTAACACCGCACCTACCTGTCACGGCTGTGACATAATTAAGGACCATCCTGTGCTGAATCAGTTCCTTCTTGTAAGCTTGTAACTCCCTTCCCGTACACCTGAAGGTGTCGTCATACATCTCAGTGATATTATCTATCAAGTTCGCTAGCGCATGAATATACCTATAATTTATAGTTCCTCTGGCAGTACGGGTGATGTCTGATTCGAGAAGGAACTGAATCCCGGTGGATTCGTGGATCAAATCAGAGGCTGGGTGCTCTGCCCTATCTATGAGGTGTCTCTTGATGATGTGTTCATAGTGAGTATGAGTATAAGGAGTCTGAGCACTGCGGTGAACATCTTTCATGTTATCATGGGTTATGGTCATGACCTCTGGTAGTACTCTCCCAATATAACACAATCCCTCTGAGCTCGGGGCAAGCCACCTGTACGCCTTCCTCCCACATATGAAATAGGCATCATCTGGGAGAACACAGGGGACAAAATATAACATCACCATATTACAAATTTTCCAAGTAAAGAAACCAATCCCTAGTTCTCCCATCTGCTCAGTACAAGTATCGGGCTGGATGATATGAGCACAATACCCTGACGATACTTTTCCAACCCACATGGTCTTGCTTCCACGAGTATACCTTTACCGAAAATACCTCCCACTGTTGGCTATTTGGCGTACAAGTTCAGAGTCTATGGGTATCCTATCAGCTCTGTATGAAAAGGTCATTGTCTGGTTATTCCACGTCACTTCCCAATTTCCCGGTTTTCGGTAATTGGAAATATTAAAACACAATAAGGACCTGTCTACGTGATACTGGTGGAGCCTCAAACTAGGGGGCCTAGAGATATTGAATTTCTTGTCCACCGGTCTCCCACCCCGCAATTCGAGTACCTCATCTATTGCTAAAGGGTATGGTACTAATCCTGACTTACTCTGACCTTGAGGTACTTGTGAGCACACCCAGCATTCTGTCTGGTTTAAGACCTTACCCACTAGTGAGTGGTAATCACTCAACGGATGGCGGTCCATGTCGATATTAAGGTTGGACTGACATTTCTGGATGCACCCATCCTCTACTATATTCTCACAATTCCTACAAATACAATATTCATCAGACAATAACCCCTCACAGTGCCTCCGAGCTCCCTGACTACCAGAACGCTTACTGATGCCAGCCTTTACTAGAGTGATGTGCTGCTCCTGAGATTCTACAAATTCATACTCGCCATCAGAACCCATTCCAGATCCCTGCTCGACCTCTCTGGGAACTTCACCAAAACAAACTGTCCTGATCAAAACCAGAATTACTAACAGAACCCGAAACGCAGTCTCTTGTGATCGATCCATTTCGTTAGGGGAAAGGAGGAAAATGCAGGAGGAGGTGAAAAAAGAAAATGGTACGACAACTGTTCTAGATCTTGTTACTCTCTGTGCTCAGATGCCCTTCAACAGTCCTGCCTCTCAACTTTCCCGGAACAAACACTCCAGTGATACGAGATTCTCTACACTCTGCTCTTTGTCACGAGTTCTCTCCGGGTCAGCGACCTTCTTGCAGTGGGACGAGTGGACCCAAGTCTCTCTTTCGGCGACCTTCAATGCTGTCGTGCTGGTTAACAAGACTTGGTATGGTCCTTCCTACCTGTCTATGAGGCAACCTGAGCGTAAGAAATTTCGAATCATCACATAATCCCCAGGCTCAATGTCATGACAATTACTGTTCGGTAGGTCAGGAATCACCAGCTTTAAGTTTCTTTGTTGATTTCTCAGCTGCTGGCTCATCCCAACCAAATATTTCACAGTCATTTCATTATTACATTTCAAATCATCCTGGGGGTCTATCATTACATGACGTTGTCGACCAAAAATAATTTCAAAGGGTGATAAGTTAAGGGGAGACCTGGGAGTGGTTCTGATGCTGTACAACACTAGTGGCAAAGCTTCTGGCCACGACAATCCAGTTTCAGCCATTAATTTGCTCAGCTTGTTCTTAATAGTGCTGTTCACTCTCTCTACCTTTGCACTCGCCTGTGGACGGTACGGAGTATGCAGCTTGCTATTAATTCCCATCAGTTTGCACATGACCTGAAAGACTTCACCTGTAAAATGGGTACCCCTGTCACTTTCAATTATTCTAGGGATACCATATCTACACACAAATTTCTGCACAATTTTCTTTGCAGTGAACGTAGCAGTATTTGTGGCAGCAGGGAACGCTTCTACCCAGTTGGAAAATACATCAATACAAACTAACACATATTTCAAATTCCTACAGGGTGGTAACTGTATGAAGTCGATTTGTATTACCTGAAAAGGTCCGTCTGTAGGAGGGATATGGGATGGCTCTGTTGGTATTGTCTTTCCAATATTCTTCCTCAAGCAAGTAAAACATGTCTCTCTTACCTGCATGAGAAGAGAATCCTGGCGCACACCAGTAGGCTCTCATCAGCCTGCACATACCCTCTTTGCCTAGATGAGTCAGACCATGTGCCACCTCAGCTAGACTTGGAAGATATGCTCTGGGGGCTACTGGCTTACCGTGTCCACCTGTCCACAGTCCTGAGGACTCCTGGCCATACCCCTTTGTCCTCCAGACTGCCTCTTCCTGCAGGGAACACAAATTTTTCATTTTAATTTACTATCGTGTGTTATCAGTTGTGTGAAGTAAACCGTCTCTGGATGAGAGGAGAGAGGGGAATATAGTAAATAAAGAAAAGAAAAATGTCAGGTTTGACATTCACCAACAGGCAGGCTGTCACACCATCATGCATATCAGTGTCTGTGCAGAGTCTCCCTTCACCAGTATTCTCATTCTCCACCCTTTGTGCATGATCAGGCACACTGCATTAATACTGGTGTCCTTATGTCCTTATGCTGGTGAGATATACTGGATTTGGGCAGAGCTCTGAAAGACCAAGTAGGCATGTGGCGTTTGAACTGTAATCGGGTCCATGTGTTGTACCCTCCTGTCGGTGAACGTAAGAGATGAGGAGGAAACTTTGAAGAAAAATCACATAGAAGTTAGTAACAGGTAAGTTTATAGAGGCAAAGAGGATTTTATTAAATTTTGACAACTGGATTGGGCACTATGGGGAAGTGATTCTCTACTGTCTATACCTCCTAAAAAAAAATATTTGTGTCATATATCTACTGGGATTATCCCAGCCATCAATCCAGTGTCCTGTCCATCCTAAATTCATAGGGAACCAGGTATCTGTGAGATAATTTCCTCTACCTGTGATGGACATGCATCTAGAACAGTGAAATGCAATATTAGTCTTCGTGGGTATCCAACATACTTTGTGCTTCCTGGGCGGGAGCACGCAATATGTATACCATCTCTAACAAAACTTCTGTTATGTTAATCAGGGGCCATTTCTGCTAGAGAAAGAAGCAAAAGTTTAGAGGTCTCCTCTTAACCCCAGCAAGTTCTGTGAAAAGGGTAAAGTTGCATTTACTCTGTTCTTCCCATTAACCGAATCTGTGTTTTCTATATGACTCGTGATTCCTTACTATATGTCCCTTGATCTCGTCTATGTGTTTAATACTGTGGCTTGTTTTCTCTGTCTAGGGGTCTATATTGACTATGTGTTCTACTATACCTACAATTTCTGGCAAAATGCCCTTCCTTCCTACAAGTGTAACATATTCTAGGTCTTTTCTTACTACCCGGGTTTTGGGGTTTAGGTTGATGAGACTTTGCTGCAAGAGCCTGTAGACTTATTGTCATCAGCTTCTCCTCCTGTTGTTTTCTATGCCTAGCAATATTCTTATGATGTTCAATTGCGCACGCTCTAAGACAAGCTACTGTGGCCCCTCTCCTATTAGGTAAAGATGCTTGTACCCTGTCCCTAACTGCCTTATTGAGTCCGTCCATTAGCACAGAGACAGCCACTTCCCTGTAATTCGCATCGTTCCCTGTATCTGATACCCTAATGTATCTATCTATTGTTTGCAGGGCCCGATGAAAATATTCAGATGCCATTTCATTTTCCCTCTGTTTTATGGAGAAAATTCTTCTCCACTTAACAGTAATGGGGAAACACAACTCTAGGTGCCTATTAATTCGTTCTATATTCTCCTGATTGTTTCCGTCAGTCATAGGACTATCCGACTCTAACCTACAATCAGTGATACATTTTTGGGTGTCAATATTAGGGGGTAGGCACGCTTTTAAAAGTATCCACCAATCTTTATTAGCTGGTTCATAAGCATTACCCAGATCTCTGATAAACTTTTGACATCTGGCTAAATACTTCCGGGGATCGGAGAATTCTGAAATGATTGACCGCAGCTCAGCTCTGGACCACGGGCAATACATTGCATTATTCCTGGTGAGGATTACTCCCTGACTATCGGTTCCCCCATTGGGAGTTACTATTTCCAAGACAGGATGTAATCCTACCATTCCGTTTCTAATCTGTTTTCTGTAGGGTGTTGTTGTCTCTGTGCAATGACCCGTCTCACACTTACCGGTAGCTGTGAGTGTGACCTCACCAGTTCTTTCAGTGGGGAACACTGGTACTGCTCTAACTGGGTGGACAGGCCCCACCTGAGTTTCCTGCAAAGCGACTGCCTGAATGAGAGCTGTGATTTGGCTGGATCCTTCATCTTCCTGTGACCTATGACCTTGAAAAGGCTTCAAAACAGGATACAACTTGAAAAGGTTAGGGTTAATACATTGCTCTTGCATACTACTATCATTTACAGATGTACCATTGATTGTAGCCATCTTTTTCCCTTCGACCTGTGTCGGTAATGGTGTGTTCGTGTCCTCATTCCTGCTAGGTTTGGAACCTGCTTTGTGAGTTTGTTCCCTTTGCATCTCCCCCTCTTGTTGCCATAAATTTAAACAATCGTTATGTCTAATCCTTTGTTTTCTGGATTTAAGAAGACATATTTTACTGCTTACATTCTGCAGTACCTCGGGTTCAAAACTGCCCACCTTAGGGAATGGTACCCTATCTTTGTCAGTCATACATACCCATTCAGACAAAAAGTCTTCAGCGTGTGGACCACACATAATACTTTTTCCTTTAAACCTCGCTGACCCCTTGGGCCGCGGCTCTTCAGCCTGAACCCTGGCTAAACGTCCCTCACTTGAGCAACTGGCTCCCATAATTGTGGGCCTTTTCCCACAAACACCAAAATACTCAATATAAGGCGACGGTGAAAGTTCTCCGAGCGCTTTCACCCACTCTCGCCCACGCTGGCCAGTACTACCATACACTGTTGATAGCGAAGGCAATGTACCCAACTTAGGGCCCCTATTGACCTATATTTTACTGGAAGTTTTTAGGAATAACTTACCCTTTTCAGTAAAGTATCTGCCGTTGGAGATTTTCCTGAGAGAAACCAGCGAAAACTCCCTATGCACTTTTTTTTATACACAAATCACGCTTGCGTATGCTGTATACAGTGCTAATGATACCGCGATTTTACGCAAAAGCTCGTAAAAGGGATATCAAGTTGCGCTATATATCGCACCCACAAACGCGCGGTCCAATCGCACAGCGTATAGGTACTTGTTACTTATCTGCCGTACGACCACTGGAATCGAATTACAAGCTGCGAAACCTCAGCCGGAGCGTATCAAAAAACTATATGGGTCACAATTCACAATTCCCTACCATGCTCCTGTGTAAGTCTCCTCTCGACTTACGTATTAAACCTTATACTAACGTGAGTCAGCCGCCTCACGCCACCAAGCCTCCACTCACTTGGTGTACCGAACGACTGAATTCCGCATTCTGGGGTTCGAATCCACTCACTCCTACGTTCGCTCACTCAAATACACTTTGGTTTCTCTGTACAGAAAATTTTAATTCATTCAGATAGGCAGCTTTAGCCCAGAGGCAATACAGTTTAAACAAAAGTTTTATACTAATCTGCTTTAGAAACCGATTAGTTTTGTGCTATTGTAGCATGGCTACTGTCCCACCTTTGAACTAAACAACACTATTGTGTAATTTGTACTTAGCGCCCGCACTCTTACGCACTTTGCGTAAACACGCAACCGTGCGTGTCTCTTACGCTGCGTGCGCAGTCCTGTACTTTGTCCGAGACACGTGTACAAAACCCTGCGCCCACAATAAAACAAATCCCACAACTTCTTTAAATGTGAGCAATACTAACTATAATCGCTCACTTAACACAACATTGTTTTTTTCTGTATAAACCTTTACAACCAGGCCAGAACTGCGTTTGTGTCTTTACACTTACTTCCTTAAACACTGTTATTTAAATTTTTAACTATATAGCCACAAATGTATCCGGTTTCACACAGATCTAAATGAATCTAGCAATAATAAATAATTTAAATGATATGATTCAGATTGGATAGCTATCTTGCAGAACATACACTGATATAAATATACACATAATTATAATAATATTATATATATGTATCATTCACTGGTCTCCTATGAGACACCTTCCCTCTTATTTGCATATCAAAGCTATTTGGTTTTCACTGCTAAAAAAAAAAAAAAGCAGTTATACAGGTTAATTTGCATTTCAATGGCTATCCTCCCTAGTAAGCAGATTCTACAAATCTTGGAAGGAAAAAAACCCCAAAACCAACTCTTTCTTTCCTTTTTCTATCTGTGTGCAACCCCCCACTTGATGTAAAGTAATTACGCACAGACAAGGACAGAAAAAAAAACTTATCTCACCATTTACTCTCACTAGGCCCAACTGAAACTATTTGTAATTGACTATGACATGGGTTAAATAAATGCATTGGTAACTCATAAATGGTGCTTGATGTGACAAGGGAAGCTGATTGTTCTGAGCAGACTGAAAATCAGCTATTTAGAAAATGACCTTCCTAAGATGGCCACTGCTCCTCCCCCTTCCACATCCATGAGGTTTACACAAGATGGTGGACAGGCCATGTAATTAGTCCAAAATGGAGGACAGACCATGCGGCTTCCTTTGTCACAAAGAAATCACACATTATACAAGCACCAGAAGTTATTTTAGGCCTGAGTTTAAAAAAAACTATATCAAGCTATGCAGCAACTTTTAAATGTACTTTTAAATCTACTTAACAGATAAACAATCCAATCTGAATCAAACACAATATGACTTATTTGAACTTTGTTTTGCAACAATGTGAGAGGGTATGCAAAGTATCGGTGCACTTTTGTGTACACTTTTTTTCTGCCAAAAAAATTCACAGATTTTTAAATAGTTTTTTTTTCCTGTGTTTTACGGGTTCTACCAGCACCTCTGCAGACCATACAGAGCAGACGTCATCTAATCAGCACACAAGTAGGGTTTTCAGTGTATCCATCGACCAAGAAAAGGTTATGTAGGATACTTTCTGTCCGCCCTTTGCTGATAGATTAAGTCTGCTATGACATGTTAGGCTGTGAGTATGTGGAAAATCGGATGAGCCCCCAATTGTAAATGCTGATTTACATACAGGACTAAAAGCAACACTTTAAAAAGACATTTCATACACTTTAAATGAAGCCGCTGCGGCCGCTATACTTAATCCTCAACCTACGTACATATTACACCATTAGCGTACAGAGTCCCGTACCGTGTACGGACTTTGCGTACAAATGCCGCGCTGGCTGTACAAAGTACCCTCAGCGCGTACACACCCAAAGATACACCATGAACCCTTAACAGCTATGCATGCGATAGTATTACACTTTAAGCCTTAGCAGGGAAAGGAAAACACGACACCAGATTGTATTTAAAAGACCGGGTTCCGCCACCACAACATATTATTACTGAAAGAGGGTTACAATAACAAAGCAATACAATACAAAAGAATAATGGCTACAGTCAATGGGACATACTTGTTTGGATTTCGCTGCGCTACCCAGTCTGGTCCTCGGTCATCTAGATAGATAACTTTTAGAGTCTTGTGTGACCAGGCCTGCAGCTGGCTCCTTTTATACAATCTTCCAAAACTTAACACAATGGATACTGTAATCTCTTTGTCCATTGGACACAGGGATGGTCATTTACAGTACAGGAGAGGTCATAGGTTGGTTTGAATAGGTGGGCGATGTCTGTTCAAGATGCACTTGTGGGTGGTCTCCTCTGGGCTCCCGCCGCATACCTAATGTACAGTAAATACAGTTTATATCTATATTCTGCTCCTGCACATAACTATTCGCAGGAACATGCAATCTTCTGCAAACCAACACCGGAATATTACCCTTAAAATACCCTACAGCTGGATACCAAACACCACCTTATAACCTTGTTCTGTCCCCTCCTATCCTGTAAAGGTGAATCCCTTTGTTCTGATACCATTTAAACTGTTGTAACTTGCTGATGTGGTGCAGGGAGACTATGTGTACATTGTGCACTATTTGGATTAAATATGTAATGTGTTTTGATAGCTTTCCATGCGCTCACAAACTCTACCGTAAATACTCATACCACGCGCTAATGCGCAGGACCGCGGGAGCGACCATACGCAAATTGCGAATATGCGCACGCACAGCAGAACAAGTACACGCACGGAGGCCATCTGTGTGTGGTTTGTACGTGATGTGTGTACTGCAATATTTTTCGACTTTGACAATACGTGTACTGTATGTAATTGTATATATATATGTATGCATGTTTAATATGCTATGTATATGTGTATATATGTATATATATATATATATATATATATATATATAGGTGTATATACGGTGTATAGATATGTGTAGATATATATATATATATATACACACACACAGACACACTAGTTTTACGGACCCAGCATATACTGGGTCACCTCAGTCCCCACCCCCGTGATTGGCTCCACCCAGTTCTGTAAACTCCCCCCCCCCCCCATGCAAATCCTGCTTTTGCCACTGGGTAGAGTATAGAGTCATGAGGGGGACTGATAGGTTTTTATGGAGAATAGTCTTAAGGGCCCTTTTGGATGTGTGGCTAGTAGAAGAATTTCTGAAAAGGAAGAGGCTGTGAGCTCCAGTGGTGCAGCACAGGAGATATCATGGATGGGGGAGAGTTGAGGTGAGGTGATAGCAGGGGCAGTTTAACAAAAGAAGGGGCCATTGTGCAGTCTCTGTACACGCCCCTTTGCAAGCATATAACTGAGTAGCACTGTGTGCAGAAGTTCAGGAAAATGATGCCCGCACTGTTTTGACAGTGATTTCCACCAACGGAAATGTAAGTATTCCGAATGGGTGCAGGGTGTGCGCCCATTCACCCTGCACTCATTACAGAGATGTCCATGGGTGATGGTCAGTCAGAGAGCGAAGGAGAGTAAACTGAAATGAAGTTAGAGATATAGGGGGGAGTGGCGTGAGGTGAGAAGTGTACTCTGAGGTGTATGGGGAGCCTGTGACATAATTGGAAGAGGGCTGAGGCCAACTCAGAGTGGTGGGACAGATTGGGGCAGCAGGATTATGCCCTGCTGCAGAGGTGAGGATGGAGATGTCAGCAGATGGAGAGAGAAGAAGGAGAGAAATGCATAAAGATGTCTTTGATATTCCGTTACACTTGGCAGCCAGTGTTACTATATTCACTTATTATTCAAAAGGATCTTTTGGCACACATACAGAGTATTCTCTGGCAGATGGAACTATTCAGAAAGGGCTAGGTATGCATACCATTATACACTGTCCTCTCATCAGTTGCAGAACTGGAAGCCACCAGCAGCTAAGAGGATACTTGATTGCCTGAACTCTCTTGTCGGCTTATGGTTTAAGTTGTTATATTTTGAAGATGCTAGAGTTTATTAAAGCCTACATTTCTTCCTTTGCCTTGCAAGCATTCAGTTTATACCATCTTGCATATTACTAACTGCATGCTTCCAAAAGCTAACATCAAGATATCATAAATCTCAATGAGCTGCTGCAATCCTGTCGAGTTTCTAGTGTTAATTGATGTATGCGGTACTGGAGTGCCTCAATAAATGTAAATGGTCAAGAGATTCTGCAATACATATATAAAGTGTGTCTTACCATTTACATAAGGAAAGAGAAATGTATATGTTGTAGGGATCAGTACTCGAATAAACACACAAGATTGGGTGGCCGGGTGCCCTCCACGGTGTATGTACACCTGCAGTATTGTTTATAATAAGAATTTACTTACCGATAATTCTATTTCTCGGAGTCCGTAGTGGATGCTGGGGTTCCTGAAAGGACCATGGGGAATAGCGGCTCCGCAGGAGACAGGGCACAAAAAAGTAAAGCTTTACTAGGTCAGGTGGTGTGCACTGGCTCCTCCCCCTATGACCCTCCTCCAGACTCCAGTTAGGTACTGTGCCCGGACGAGCATACACAATAAGGGAGGCATTTTGAATCCCGGGTAAGACTCATACCAGCCACACCAATCACACCGTACAACTTGTGATCTAAACCCAGTTAACAGTATGACAACAGAAAGGGCCTCTTAAAGATGGCTCCTTAACAATAACCCGAATTAGTTAACAATAACTATGTACAAGTATTGCAGATAATCCGCACTTGGGATGGGCGCCCAGCATCCACTACGGACTCCGAGAAATAGAATTATCGGTAAGTAAATTCTTATTTTCTCTATCGTCCTAAGTGGATGCTGGGGTTCCTGAAAGGACCATGGGGATTATACCAAAGCTCCCAAACGGGCGGGAGAGTGCGGATGACTCTGCAGCACCGAATGAGAGAACTCCAGGTCCTCCTTTGCCAGGGTATCAAATTTGTAAAATTTTACAAACGTGTTCTCCCCCGACCACGTAGCTGCTCGGCAGAGTTGTAATGCCGAGACCCCTCGGGCAGCCGCCCAAGATGAGCCCACCTTCCTTGTGGAGTGGGCTTTTACAGTTTTAGGCTGTGGCAGGCCTGCCACAGAATGTGCAAGTTGAATTGTGTTACAAATCCAACGAGCAATCGACTGCTTAGAAGCAGGTGCGCCCAACTTGTTGGGTGCATACAATATAAACAGCGAGTCAGATTTTCTGACTCCAGCCGTCCTTGCAATGTATATTTTTAAGGCTCTGACAACGTCCAACAACTTGGAGTCCTCCAAGTCGCTAGTGGCCGCAGGCACCACAATAGGTTGGTTCAGATGAAATGCTGATACCACTTTAGGGAGAAAATGCGGACGAGTCCGCAGTTCTGCCCTATCCGAATGGAAGATTAGATAAGGACTTTTATAAGATAAAGCCGCCAATTCAGATACTCTCCTGGCAGAGGCCAGGGCTAGTAACATAGTCACTTTCAATGTGAGATATTTCAAATCCACCTTTTTCAATGGTTCAAACCAATGGGATTTGAGGAAATCTAAAACTACATTTAGATCCCACGGTGCCACCGGAGGCACCACAGGAGGCTGTATATGCAGTACTCCCTTGACAAAAGTCTGGACCTCAGGGACAGAGGCCAATTCTTTTTGGAAGAATATTGACAGGGCCGAAATTTGAACCTTAATGGATCCCAATTTGAGACCCATAGATAATCCTGATTGCAGGAAATGTAGGAAACGACCCAGTTGGAATTCCTCCGTCGGAACCCTCCGATCCTCGCACCACGCTACATATTTTCGCCAAATGCGGTGATAATGTTTCACGGTGACTTCCTTCCGTGCCTTAATCAAGGTAGGAATGACTTCTTCTGGAATGCCTTTCCCTTTTAGGATCTGGCGTTCAACCGCCATGCCGTCAAACGCAGCCGCGGTAAGTCTTGAAAAAGACAGGGACCCTGCTGTAGCAGGTCCCTTCTCAGAGGTAGAGGCCACGGTTCGTCCGTGAGCATCTCTTGAAGTTCCGGATACCAAGTCCTTCTCGGCCAATCCGGAACCACTAGTATTGTTCTTACTCTTCTTTGCCGTATGATCTTCAATACCTTTGGTATGAGCGGCAGAGGAGGAAACACATACACTGACTGGTACACCCAAGGAGTTACCAGTGCGTCCACAGCTATTGCCTGTGGATCTCTTGACCTGGCGCAATATTTGTCCAGTTTCTTGTTGAGGCGAGACGCCATCATGTCTACAATTGGTCTTTCCCAACGGTCTATTAACATGTTGAAGACTTCTGGATGTAGACCCCACTCTCCCGGATGAAGATCGTGTCTGCTGAGGAAGTCTGCTTCCCAGTTGTCCACGCCCGGGATGAACACTGCTGACAGTGCTATCACGTGATTCTCCGCCCAGCGAAGAATCTTGGCAGCTTCTGCCATTGCACTCCTGCTTCTTGTGCCGCCCTGCCTGTTTACATGGGCGACCGCCGTGATGTTGTCCGACTGAATCAACACCGGCTTTCCTTGCAGGAGAAGTTCCGCCTGGCTTAGAGCATTGTAGATTGCTCTTAGTTCCAGAATGTTTATGTGAAGAGACTTTTCCAGACTCGTCCATACTCCCTGGAAGTTTCTTCCTTGTGTGACTGCTCCCCAGCCTCTCAGGCTGGCGTCCGTGGTCACCAGGATCCAATCCTGAATGCCGAATCTGCGGCCTTCTAATAGGTGAGCCTTCTGCAACCACCACAGAAGTGACACCCTTGTCTTTGGTGACAGGGTTATTCGCAGGTGCATCTGCAGATGCGACCCTGACCATTTGTCCAACAGATCCCTTTGGAATATTCTTGCCTGGAATCTGCCGAATGGAATTGCTTCGTAAGAAGCCACCATTTTTCCCAGGACTCTTGTGCATTGATGTACTGACACTTTTCCTGGTTTTAGGAGGTTCCTGACCAGATCGGATAACTCCTTGGCTTTTTCCTCTGGAAGGAAAACCTTTTTCTGAACCGTGTCCAGAATCATTCCTAGGAACAGCAGACGAGTTGTCGGGATTAAATGGGATTTTGGAATATTCAGAATCCACCCGTGTTGTCTTAGCACCTCTTGAGATAGTGCTAAAGCTGTCTCCAGCTGTTCTCTGGACCTTGCCCTTATTAGGAGATCGTCCAAGTATGGGATAACTAATACGCCTTTTCTTCGAAGAAGAATCATCATCTCGGCCATTACCTTGGTAAAGACCCGAGGCGCCGTGGACAATCCGAACGGCAGCGTCTGAAACTGATAGTGACAGTTTTTGAACAATGAACCTGAGGTACCCCTGGTGTGCGGGGTAAATCGGAACGTGTAGATACGCATCCTTGATGTCCAAGGATACCATAAAGTCCCCTTCTTCCAGGTTCGCTATCACTGCTCTGAGTGACTCCATCTTGAACTTGAACTTTTTTATGTAGAGGTTCAAGGACTTCAGATTTAGAATAGGCCTTACCGAGCCATCCGGCTTCGGTACCACAAATAGAGTGGAATAATACCCCTTTCCTTGTTGTAATAGGGGTACTTTGACTATCACCTGCTGAGCGTACAGCTTGTGAATGGCTTCCAACACCCTCTCCCTTTCGGAAGAGACGGTTGGTAAGGCAGACTTCAGGAAACGATGAGGAGGATCCGTCTCTAATTCCAACCTGTACCCCTGAGATATTATCTGCAGGATCCAGGGGTCTACCTGCGAGTGAGCCCACTGCGCGCTGTAATTTTTGAGACGGCCCCCCACTGTCCCCGAGTCCGCTTGAGAGGCCCCAGCGTCATGCTGAGGTTTTTGCAGGAGCCGGGGAGGGCTTCTGTTCCTGGGAAGGAGCTGCCTGTTGGTGTCTCTTCCCTCTTCCTCTGCCTCGTGGCAGGTACGACAAGCCCTTTGCTCTCTTATTTTTGTAGGAGCGAAAAGGCTGCGGTTGAAAGGTCGGTGCCTTTCTCTGTTGGGGAGTGACTTGAGGTAAAAAAGTGGATTTCCCGGCAGTAGCCGTGGCCACCAAGTCTGATAGACCAACTCCAAATAACTCCTCCCCTTTATACGGCAAAACCTCCATGTGACGTTTTGAATCCGCATCGCCTGTCCACTGTCGTGTCCATAAGGCTCTTCTGGCTGAAATGGACATAGCACTCACCCGAGATGCCAGTGTGCAAATATCCCTCTGTGCATCACGCATATAGATAAATGCATCCTTTATTTATTCTAACGACAGTAAAACATTGTCCCTATCTAGGGTATCAATATTTTCAATCAGGGATTCTGACCAAACTACTCCAGCACTGCACATCCAGGCAGTTGCTATAGCTGGTCGTAGTATAACACCTGCATGTGTGTATATATTCTTTTGAATAACTTCCATCTTTCTATCTGATGGATCCTTAAGTGCGGCCGTCTCAGGAGAGGGTAACGCCACTTGTTTGGATAAGCGTGTGAGCGCCTTGTCCACCTTAGGGGGTGTTTCCCAGCGCGCCCTAACCTCTGGCGGGAAAGGGTATAATGCCAATAACTTTTTTGAAATTATCAACTTTTTATCAGGAGCAACCCACGCTTCATCACACACGTCATTTAATTCTTCTGATTCAGGAAAAACTGTTTGTAGTTTTTTCACACCATACATAATACCCTGTTTTACGGTATCTGTAGTATCAGCTAAATGTAACGTCTCCTTCATTGCCAAAATCATATAACGTGTGGCCCTACTGGAAAATACGTTTGAATTTCTACCGTCGTCACTGGAATCAGTGCCCGTGTCTGGGTCTGTGTCGACCGACTGAGGCAAAGGGCGTTTTACAGCCCCTGACGGTGTTTGAGGCGCCTGGACAGGCATTAATTGATTGTCCGGCCGCCTCATGTCCTCAACTGACTGTTTAAGGGAAGATAAACCATCACGTAATTCCACAAATAAAGGCATCCATTCTGGTGTCGACCCCCTGGGGGGTGACATCTGCATATTTGGCAATTGCTCCGCCTCCACACCAATATCGTCCTCATACATGTCGACACCACGTACCGACACACACCGCAAACTCACAGGGAATGCTCTAATGAAGACAGGACCCACTAGCCCTTTTGGGGAGACAGAGGGAGAGTCTGCCAGCACACACCACAAAGCGCTATATATACAAGGGATATCCTTATATTAAGTGCTCCCTTATAGCTGCTTTAATATATATATATATATAGCCATTAATGTGCCCCCCCTCTCTGTTTTACCCTGTTTCTGTAGTGCAGTGCAGGGGAGAGACCTGGGAGCCGTTCTGACCAGCGGAGCTGTGACAGAAAATGGCGCCGTGTGCTGAGGAGATAGGCCCCGCCCCTTTTTCGGCGGGTTCTTCTCCCGCTATTTTTCCAGTCAGGCAGGGGTTAAATATCTCCATATAGCCCCTATGGGCTATATGTGAGGTATTTTTAGCCTTGTATAAGGTTTATATTTGCCTCTCAGAGCGCCCCCCCCCAGCGCACTGCACCCTCAGTGACTGCCCAGTGAAGTGTGCTGAGAGGAAAATGGCGCACAGCTGCAGTGCTGTGCGCTACCTTATGAAGACTGAGGAGTCTTCAGCCGCCGGTTTCCGGACCTCTTCACGCTTCAGCATCTGCAAGGGGGTCGGCGGCGCGGCTCCGGGACCGGACTCCACGGCTGGGCCTGTGTTCGATCCCTCTGGAGCTAATGGTGTCCAGTAGCCAAGCAGCAAATCCACTCTGCATGCAGGTGAGTTTACTACTTTCCCCCTAAGTCCCACGTTGCAGTGATCCTGTTGCCAGCAGGACTCACTGTAAAGAAAAAAACCTAAACTAAACTTTCTCTAAGCAGCTCTTTAGGAGAGCCACCTAGATTGCACCCTTCTCGTTCGGGCACAAAATCTAACTGGAGTCTGGAGGAGGGTCATAGGGGGAGGAGCCAGTGCACACCACCTGACCTAGTAAAGCTTTACTTTTTTGTGCCCTGTCTCCTGCGGAGCCGCTATTCCCCATGGTCCTTTCAGGAACCCCAGCATCCACTTAGGACGATAGAGAAATATATATATATATATATACCAACAAATATATATATATACCAACAAATATAAAACCACAGCACTCACCACCCCAGAATATTAACTGTGGCCACAAGCTTTGTTCATGCACCCCTATGCAAGCCCAATTATCTTAAACCTGAGTCAGCTGTTCTTTAGTAATTTATCAGCCAGTGTCATGTGACTAGTGTACCTTTAAAAGCCATGGCATATTTTGCAGATACACAGTAAACCAAATGGGCATATTTGCAGTTATATTATGTGTGATACAGTTGCTAGGTTTTAATTTTTGAGACTCTGTGATATTGTAGGACCTGCATGAAGATGAGGTACCTTGGCGAGCGGTTTGCAGGCTTCCGTGCATTGGCCAATTCACTAACTAAACCCCCATCATTTATTTATTGATGTTGTGAAAATAAGTGAACTTGCTTTGGTGAGTGCTGAACTTTCTGTTTGTATATATATATATATATATATAATGCGATGTGGGGACCGGCACTCTAACACACAAACACAATTGCCCCGGTGCCTCCTCAAGTGATCCAAGGATCATGTATATCCACAAAGAAGGAGTGGCACTCGTAGGACTTCAGTCAAACAAAGGACACAGCGGTCACTAGTTCGGTCTAATCGACGTTTCGATAATTTAATATCGTCTTCAGGATAAACAAAGTGCATACAAGACAACATTTATATACCTACTCACCACCCCTAAAGTATCCACGCCATCGCTGCGGGCGCCGGGTCCTCGGACGACAGTGAGATTCCGTCGCGCACTTCCTGTGCGCCCGGACGCTCGAGCGGTTGCCTGGAGACCAAAAACAACATGTGATATCAACAAATAACAAATGGCATCGGGTAATGCAGGATCGCGTGTATCTAGCATAGATACACGTACAAGGACCACATATTAATAGTTATACATGTAAATGCTGAAAACACATCATATGTACAAAATAGCAATATTGTATGAGTACCTGCTGGAGACATATACTGTGTACAAAATTGTAAACTAGCACAAATTGGGCTAAATGCGTCAAAAGAACATAGATATTCCACAAACCAGAAACAATGGTAACTCATGGTGCTGCAGAAAAACAGGCAAATGCTTTCTTAGTAAGTAGTAGTAAAAGGAAAGATGTGTTACTGATCATCCACATAGGGATTCATGAGTCCAGAAACATCATGGAGCTAGATGGGACGCCTTGACTCTAATAATGGCAGGAAGATTGTGAAAAAAATGGAAAACATTTTTCTGGGAGAGTACATGTAAACTCACAGAAAATAAATCACAAAAAGCACTATATACTTCACAAAAAGCAATTCAGGGGAAGATTCTCATTGAGCCCTTTAGGTGCAATAGTATTCAGGCGGTATATCCACCTGGCTTCTCTCTGAAGTAGGGCCTTGCCCCTATCACCCCCCCTAAGGCGTTTGGGTTCAGTATCAATGATTTTGTAACGCAGTGTGGTAAGACCATGTCCTAATAATTTGAAGTGTCGGGCAACAGGTTGATTTGATCCACTGCTAGCCCCTTCTAGTGCATGTCTGATGGCCGACCTGTGAAGAGCCATACGCTCTTTAAACATCCTAGTGGTCTTCCCCACATATAGGAGACCACAGGGGCATCTAATAATGTACACCACATAGGTACTGGTACATGTCAGTACATGGCGTATGGCGATCCGTTCCCCCGAATGTGGATGGGCGAAGGAGTCACCATATTCCATGAAACTGCACGTAGTGCAGCCAGTACATCTGTAACACCCCGCCTTTCTCGTGAGGAAGGTAATCGGCCCAACTTTTTTGGTATTGGAGACATCGTTCTTAACAAGCCAGTCTTTGAGATTCCTATTCCTAGTATAGCTGGCTAGCACTTTGGTATTTTTGAGCATACTCAATTCGGGATCTGTTGTCACCACCGGCCATAAGTTCTTCACGGTCTTCGCTATACATGGACTGGCTGGACAATATTGTTGAACGAACGGGATACAGTCACCAAGCCGTTTTTGACGGTCCCCAGATGGAATCAGAGTTCTAGAACGTGGGATGGCCAGCGCTCTTTCTTTGGCTTTCACCAAGTCCACGTATTTGTATCCTCTGAGCATGAATTGCTTCATCATGTCATTAATCTCTCGTTCAGCATTGGCTATATCATCAGATATACGGTGTATCCGCAAGAATTGTGAGAAGGGTAGGCCCCTCTTTGTGGAATTGGGATGTTGGCTGTTGGCATGCAAAATTGTATTGCGATCCGTGGCCTTCTTGTACAATGAAGTACAGATTTTGCCATTCGACACAGAGATTTGGACATCTAGATAATTCACAGACTGTGAGCTCATGTGGTACGTGAATTTGATGGTGCTTTCCATGGTGTTGATGGCTGTCATTAGGATCTTAAAGTCCTGCTCTGTCCCTGTCCATATCAGGAACAGGTCGTCAATGTAACGTGTGAAGAACGGAATTTTAGCTGCAATGTTGGTATCACTGAAGAAAGCAAGGCGTTCCACCTCAAACATGTAAGTATTTGCAAAGGCAGGGGCCACACAGGACCCCATCGCACAGCCTTGTTGCTGGACGTACCACCGCGAGTCGAACAGAAAATAATTTCTTTTTAATGTTAGTTCCAGTAATCTGATGAAGAATGAGATATCTGGACCCAAGTATAATGTGCTGGATGTCAGCAATCTGAAGACCACCTCTAACCCCCCCGTATGGGGGATATTAGTATATAGACTAACTATATCTAACGTACAGAGGAAAACATTCTCTGGGAGTGTTTGTAGCCTTTGTAATTGAATTATCAAGGAGGTGGTGTCCTTTAGATAGGTCTTCTGTGCTTGGACCACTGGCTGAAGGTAGACGTCTAAGTATTGGGAGATTCTGTAATACACAGAATCCCTAGCTGATATGATGGGACGGCCTGGAGGGGTGGTAGGGTTTTTGTGGATTTTCGGCAGTGTATACAGAACCGGGGCTACCGGATTCTCCTGAATAAGAGTATCCCTGGTATTCTTGTTGATAAAGCCCTGTTCCACTGCTTCATCCAACACCCCTTTGAGCTCGAGGTTAAATCTACTGGTAGGGTCCGCAGAGATTTCCAGATAGACGGAACTGTCCTCAAGTTGTTTGTAGATCTCCTCTTTGTATTTATGTAGGTCTTGTAGGACGATTCCACCCCCCTTGTCGGCGGGGCGGATGACAATGCTATTATCTTTACTTAGATTATGAAGGATGTCCCAGTCTCTCTTAGACATGTTGGGTCTGCCTGGTTTAAAAGACTTAACCAAGCTTTTGACTTCCTGGTCCAGTGAGCGATTGAAGCATCTGAGTGATGGATTCATGCTTAAGGGGTCAAAGTTAGAGGCACCTTTGATTTTTTGAAGAGGGTTCGGGGCTACCAGGGAGGTAGTTTCAGTTGTTTGACAATAAATGGCATCACCCAACCACTAACCATGAGTGAAAGAAAAGTTTGTGAGTTATCATTCATCTTCTTTCTCGGGATCCGAACCCCCCCGAACTTCACCCATTTTACACGGTTCCGAGGCAGCCTCGGATCTTCCCGCCTTGCCCGGTTAACCCGAGCGCGCCCGAACGTCATCATCCCGCTGTCGGATTCTCGCGAGATTCGTATTCTATATAAGGAGCCGCGCGTCGCCGCCATTTTCACTCGTGCTTTGGAGATGATAGCGAGAGGACGTGGCTGCGTTCTCTCAGTTTCTGTGTTCAGTGTGCTGCAAATATCTGTGATCAGTGTGCTGCAAATATCTGTGCTCAGTGTGCTTGCAAATATCTGTGCTCAGTGTGCTGAAAATATCTACGTTCTCTGCCTGAAAAACGCTCCATATCTGTGCTAAATTGTAGTATATAGTAGAAGGACAGTGCAGAATTTTGCTGTGACCACCAGTATATATATAGCAGTACAGTACAGTAGTCCACTGCTCTACCTCTGTGTCGTCAAGTATACTATGCATCCATACCTGTGCTGCATTTTAGTTGTGCGCAGTATATAGTAGGAGGACAGTGCAGAATTTTGCTGACCACCAGTATATATATAGCAGTACGGTACAGTAGTCCACTGCTCTACCTCTGTGTCGTCAAGTATACTATGCATCCATACCTGTGCTGCATTTTAGTTGTGCGCAGTATATAGTAGGATGACAGTGCAGAATTTTGCTGACCACCAGTATATATATAGCAGTACGGTACAGTAGTCCACTGCTCTACCTCTGTGTCGTCAAGTATACTATGCATCCTTACCTGTTCTGCATTTTAGTTGTGCGCAGTATATAGTAGGAGGACAGTGCAGAATTTTGCTGATCACCAGTATATATATAGCAGTACGGTAAAGTAGTCCACTGCTCTACCTCTGTGTCGTCAAGCATACTATGCATCCATACCTGTGCTGCATTTTAGTTGTGCGCAGTATATAGTAGGAGGACAGTGCAGAATTTTGCTGACCACCAGTATATATATAGCAGTACGGTACAGTAGTCCACTGCTCTACCTCTGTGTCGTCAAGTATACTATGCATCCATACCTGTGCTGCATTTTAGTTGTGCGCAGTATATAATAGGAGGACAGTGCAGAATTTTGCTGACCACCAGTATATATATAGCAGTACGGTACAGTAGTCCACTGCTCTACCTCTGTGTCGTCAAGTATACTATGCATCCATACCTGTGCTGCATTTTAGTTGTGCGCAGTATATAGTAGGAGGACAGTGCAGAATTTTGCTGACCACCAGTATATATATAGCAGTACGGTACAGTAGTCCTCTCCTCTACCTCTGTGTCATCAAGTATACTATGCATCCATACCTGTGCTGCATTTTAGTTGTGCGCAGTATATAGTAGGAGGACAGTGCAGAATTTTGCTGACCACCAGTATATATAGCAGTACGGTACAGTAGTCCACTGCTCTACCTCTGTGTCGTCAAGTATACTATGCATCCATACCTGTGCTGCATTTTAGTTGTGCGCAGTATATAGTAGGACAGTGCAGAATTTTGCTGACCACCAGTATATAGTGATGTGCACCTGAAATTTTTCGGGTTTTGTGTTTTGGTTTTGGGTTCGGTTCCGTGGCCGTGTTTTGGGTTCTGACGCGTTTTGGCAAAACCTCACCGAATTTTTTTTGTCGGATTCGGGTGTGTTTTGGATTCGGGTGTTTTTTTCAAAAGACCCTAAAAAACAGCTTAAATCATAGAATTTGGGGGTCATTTTGATCCCATAGTATTATTAACCTCAATAACCATAATTTCCACTAATTTTCAGTCTATTCTGAACACCTCACACCTCACAATATTATTTTTAGTCCTAAAATTTGCACCGAGGTCGCTGGATGGCTAAGCTAAGCGACCCTAGTGGCCGACACAAACACCTGGCCCATCTAGGAGTGGCACTGCAGTGTCACGCAGGATGGCCCTTCAAAAAAATACTCCCCAAACAGCACATGACGCAAAGAAAAAAAGAGGCGCAATGAGGTAGCTGTGTGACTAAGCTAAGCGACCCTAGTGGCCGACACAAACACCTGGCCCATCTAGGAGTGGCACTGCAGTGTCACGCAGGATGGCCCTTCAAAAAAATACTCCACAAACAGCACATGACGCAAAGAAAAATGAAAGAAAAAAGAGGTGCAAGATGGAATTGTCCTTGGGCCCTCCCACCCACCCTTATGTTGTAAAAACAGGACATGCACACTTTAACGAACCCATCATTTCAGCGACAGGGTCTGCCACACGACTGTGACTGAAATGACTGGTTGGTTTGGGCCCCCACCAAAAAAGAAGCAATCAATCTCTCCTTGCACAAACTGGCTCTACGGAGGCAAGATGTCCACCTCATCATCATCGTCCGATTCATCACCCCTTTCACTGTGTACATCCCCCTCCTCACAGATTATTAATTCGTCCCCACTGGAATCCACCATCTCAGGTCCTCGTGTACTTTCTGGAGGCAATTGCTGCTGGTGAATGTCTCCATGGAGGAATTGATTATAATTCATTTTAATGAACATCATCTTCTCCACATTTTCTGGAAGTAACCTCGTACGCCGATTGCTGACAAGGTGAGCGGCGGCACTAAACACTCTTTCGGAGTACACACTGGAGGGAGGGCAACTTAGGTAGAATAAAGCCAGTTTGTGCAAGGGCCTCCAAATTGCCTCTTTTTCCTGCCAGTATATATACGGACTGTCTGACGTGCCTACTTGGATGCGGTCACTCATATAATCCTCCACCATTCTTTCAATGGTGAGAGAATCATATGCAGTGACAGTAGACGACTTGTCAGTAATCGTTGGCAGGTCCTTCAGTCCGGACCAGATGTCAGCATCAGCAGTCGCTCCAGACTGCCCTGCATCACCGCCAGCGGGTGGGCTCGGAATTCGTAGCCTTTTCCTCGCACCCCCAGTTGCGGGAGAATGTGAAGGAGGAGATGTTGACGGGTCACGTTCCGCTTGACTTGACAATTTTGTCACCAGCAGGTCTTTGAACCTCTGCAGACTTGTGTCTGCCGTAAAGAGAGATCCAAGGTAGGTTTTAAATCTAGGATCGAGCACGGTGGCCAAAATGTAGTGCTCTGATTTCAACAGATTGACCACACGTGAATCCTGGTTAAGCGAATGAAGGGCTCCATCCACAAGTCCCACATGCCTAGCGGAATCGCTCTGTTTTAGCTCCTCCTTCAATGCCTCCAGCTTCTTCTGCAAAAGCCTGATGAGGGGAATGACCTGACTCAGGCTGGCAGTGTCTGAACTGACTTCACGTGTGGCAAGTTCAAAAGGTTGCAGAACCTTGTACAACGTTGAAATCATTCTCCACTGCGCTTGAGACAGGTGCATTCCACCTCCTTTGCCTATATCATGGCCAGATGTATAGGCTTGAATGGCCTTTTGCTGCTCCTCCATCCTCTGAAGCATATAGAGGGTTGAATTCCACCTCGTTACCACCTCTTGCTTCAGATGATGGCAGGGCAGGTTCAGGTGTTTTTGGTGGTGCTCCAGTCTTCTGTACGCGGTGCCTGTACGCCGAAAGTGGCCCGCAATTCTTCTGGCCACCGACAGCATCTCTTGCACGCCCCTGTCGTTTTTTAAATAATTCTGCACCACCAAATTCAAGGTATGTGCAAAACATGGGACGTGCTGGAATTTGCCCAGATGTAATGCACTCACAATATTGCTGGCATTGTCCGATGTCACAAATCCCCAGGAGAGTCCAATTGGGGTAAGCCATTCTGCGATGATCTTCCTCAGTTGCCGTAAGAGGTTTTCAGCTGTGTGCCTATTCTGGAAAGCGGTGATACAAAGCGTAGCCTGCCTAGGAACGAGTTGGCGTTTGCGAGATGCTGCTACTGGTGCCGCCGCTGCTGTTCTTGCAGCGGGAGGCAATACATCTACCCAGTGGGCTGTCACAGTCATGTAGTCCTGAGTCTGCCCTGCTCCACTTGTCCACATGTCCGTGGTTAAGTGGACATTGGGTACAACTGCATTTTTTAGGACACTGGTGAGTCTTTTTCTGACGTCCGTGTACATTCTCGGTATCGGCTGCCTAGAGAAGTGGAACCTAGATGGTATTTGGTAACGGGGGCACACTACCTCAAGAAATTGTCTAGTTCCCTGTGAACTAACGGCGGATACCGGACGCACGTCTAACACCAACATAGTTGTCAAGGCCTCAGTTATCCGCTTTGCAACAGGATCACTGCTGTGATATTTCATCTTCCTCGCAAAGGACTGTTGGACAGTCAATTGCTTACTGGAAGTAGTACAAGTGGTCTTCCGACTTCCCCTCTGGGATGACGATCGACTCCCAGCAGCAACAACAGCAGCGCCAGCAGCAGTAGGCGTTACACTCAAGGATGCATCGGAGGAATCCCAGGCAGGAGAGGACTTGTCAGACTTGCCAGTGACATGGCCTGCAGGACTATTGGCTTTCCTGGGTAAGGAGGAAATTGACACTGAGGGAGTTGGTGGTGTGGTTTGCGCGAGCTTGGTTACAAGAGGAAGGGATTTACTGGTCAGTGGACTGCTTCCACTGTCGCCCAAAGTTTTTGAACTTGTCACTGACTTATTATGAATGCGCTGCAGGTGACGTATAAGGGAGGATGTTCCGAGGTGGTTAACGTCCTTACCCCTACTTATTACAGCTTGACAAAGGCAACACACGGCTTGACACCTGTTGTCCGCATTTCTGTTGAAATACTTCCACACTGAAGAGCTGATTTTTTTTGGTATTTTCACCAGGCATGTCAATGGCCATATTCCTCCCACGGACAACAGGTGTCTCCCCGGGTGCCTGACTTAAACAAACCACCTCACCATCAGAATCCTCCTTGTCAATTTCCTCCCCAGCGCCAGCAACACCCATATCCTCATCCTGGTGTACTTCAACACTGACATCTTCAATTTCACTATCAGGAACTGGACTGCGGGTGCTCCTTTCAACACTTGCAGGGGGCGTGCAAATGGTGGAAGGCGCAAGCTCTTCCCGTCCAGTGTTGGGAAGGTCAGGCATCGCAACCGACACAATTGGACTCTCCTTTGGGATTTGGGATTTCGAAGAACGCACAGTTCTTTGCTGTGCTTTTGACGCAAGTCTTTTCTTTTTTCTAGCGAGAGGATGAGTGCTTCCATCCTCATGTGAAGCTGAACCACTAGCCATGAACATAGGCCAGGGCCTCAGCCGTTCCTTGCCACTCCGTGTCGTAAATGGCATATTGGCAAGTTTACGCTTCTCCTCAGACGCTTTTAATTTTGATTTTTGGGTCATTTTTTTACTGATCTTTTGTGTTTTGGATTTTACATGCTCTGTACTATGACATTGGGCATCGGCCTTGGCAGACGACGTTGATGGCATTTCATCGTCTCGGCCATGACTAGTGGCAGCAGCTTCAGCACGAGGTGGAAGTGGATCTTGATCTTTCCCTATTTTTTTAACCTCCACATTTTTGTTCTCCATATTTTGCGCACAACTAAAAGCCACCACAGGTATACAATGTAGATGGATGGATAGTATAGTATTACTTATACTTATGGACGACGAGTGACGACACAGAGGTAGGTACAGCCGTGGCCTACCGTACTGCTGCTTAGTGCTTATATATAAATATAATATACTGTATAACGGACCTGGTGGACAGTGTCAGCAGCAGACTGCTAAACTAGTATGAAGAAAGAAAAAAAAAACACCACAGGTATACAATGTAGATGGATGGATAGTATAGTATTACTTATACTTATGGACGATGAGTGACGACACAGAGGTAGGTACAGCCGTGGCCTACCGTACTGCTGCTTAGTGCTTATATATAAATATAATATACTGTATAACGGACCTGGTGGACAGTGTCAGCAGCAGACTGCTAAACTAGTATGAAGAAAGAAAAAAAAAACACCACAGGTATACAATGTAGATGGATGGATAGTATAGTATTACTTATACTTATGGACGACGAGTGACGACACAGAGGTAGGTACAGCCGTGGCCTACCGTACTGCTGCTTAGTGCTTATATATAAATATAATATACTGTATAACGGACCTGGTGGACAGTGTCAGCAGCAGACTGCTAAACTAGTATGAAGAAAGAAAAAAAAAAACACCACAGGTATACAATGTAGATGGATGGATAGTATAGTATTACTTACACTTATGGACGACGAGTGACGACACAGAGGTAGGTACAGCCGTGGCCTACCGTACTGCTGCTTAGTGCTTATATATAAATATAATATACTGTACAACGGACCTGGTGGACAGTGTCAGCAGCAGACTGCTAAACTAGTATGAAGAAAGAAAAAAAAAACACCACAGGTATACAATGTAGATGGATGGATAGTATAGTATTACTTATACTTATGGACGACGAGTGACGACACAGAGGTAGGTACAGCCGTGGCCTACCGTACTGCTGCTTAGTGCTTATATATAAATATAATATACTGTATAACGGACCTGGTGGACAGTGTCAGCAGCAGACTGCTAAACTAGTATGAAGAAAGAAAAAAAAAACACCACAGGTATACAATGTAGATGGATGGATAGTATAGTATTACTTATACTTATGGACGACGAGTGACGACACAGAGGTAGGTACAGCCGTGGCCTACCGTACTGCTGCTTAGTGCTTATATATAAATATAATATACTGTATAACGGACCTGGTGGACAGTGTCAGCAGCAGACTGCTAAACTAGTATGAAGAAAGAAAAAAAAAACACCACAGGTATACAATGTAGATGGATGGATAGTATAGTATTACTTATACTTATGGACGACGAGTGACGACCCAGAGGTAGGTACAGCCGTGGCCTACCGTACTGCTGCTTAGTGCTTATATATAAATATAATATACTATATAACGGACCTGGTGGACAGTGTCAGCAGCAGACTGCTAAACTAGTATGAAGAAAGAAAAAAAAAACACCACAGGTATACAATGTAGATGGATGCAGAGCCGGCCCCAGCCAATATGATGCCCTAGGCAAGATTGTGGCTGGTGCCCCCTAGCACAACCGCTGGTTTCGCCTCTGACCTTGCACTTCTTTCCCAGCACCATCACCCCTCACCCATAGCAGTCCTTATTTTGGTGTTTGTACCCCCTATATTTTAAATAGGAACAGATCGCACATTTGGCACACAGACCAAAAAGGGGTGTGTTTTTGCTGGCAAGGGGTATGGCCACACAATTGTAAACCCAATTCCAATTACGCCATACAGTACTGCAACTTTATTCACATTTGATCATGCGATAGTGTCCATAATTCATATTACATCCCACAGTAGTATCACTTTACCTTAAACGTTACTCCTCACAGTAGAGCCCTTATTCACATTACATCACACTGAATTGCTCCTTACTAACATTACACCACACCCTATTGCTCTTTATTCACATTAGACGACACAGTTGTGCCCTTTCTATACGCAACGCCACATAGTAGAGCACCTTATACACATAATGCCACAAATTAGTAATGCATTTAAACACATAATTCCACACAGTAAAGCCCCTTACACATATGAGACAAATTATTAATGTCCTTATAAACATAATGCGCCATACACATTATGACAATCTTTATTAATGCCCTTTTACACATAATGTCCCTTACACATATGCCGCACATTATTAATGCCCTTATACACATAATGACACACATAGTGCTCCCTACACATTTGCTGCACATTATTAGTGCCCCTATACACTAGAGATGAGCGGGTTCGGTTCCTCGGAATCCGAACCCGCCCGAACTTCAGCCTTTTTTGCACGGGTCCGAGCAGACTCGGATCCTCCCGCCTTGCTCGGTTAACCCGAGCGCGCCCGAACGTCATCATCCCGCTGTCGGATTCTCGCGAGACTCGGATTCTATATAAGGAGCCGCGCGTCGCCGCCATTTTCACACGTGCATTGAGATTGATAGGGAGAGGACGTGGCTGGCATCCTCTCCGTTTAGAATAGATTAGAGAGACACTTGGTTTACTAATTTTGGGGAGCATTAGGAGTACTCAGTACAGTGCAGAGTTTTGCTGATAGTGACCACCAGTTTTATTTATAATCCGTTCTCTGCCTGAAAAAAAACGATACACAGTCACATACCATATCTGTGCTCAGCCTCAGTGTGCTGCATGATATATCATCTATGTAAATCTGACTGTGCTGAGTGCTCACTGCTCACACAGCTGAATTGTGGGGGAGACTGGGGTGCAGTTATAGCAGGAGTACAGTGCACACTTTTGCTGCCAGTGACCACCAGTATATTGTCTGCCTGAAAAAGTTAAACACTCCTGTGGTGTTTTTTTTTTTTTATTCTATAGTATAAACGCATTCTCCTGACAGTGTCCAGCAGGTCCGTCATTCATTATATTATATAAATATTTACCTACAGTAGTGTTATATTATTTTTTTTTCATCTCTATCATCTTTATCATCTCTATATTAGCAGACGCAGTACGGTAGTCCACGGCTGTGGCTATCTCTGTGTCGTCAGTGCTCGTCCATAATTGTATACCTACCTACCTGTGGTGGGGTTTTTTTTTCTATCTTCTTCATACTAGTAGTTTAGGAGTCTGCTGACAGTGTCCACCAGGTCCGTCATTATAATCCTACAGTAGTAATATATTTAGTATATTATCTATACTAGCAGACGCAGTATGGTAGTCCACGGCTGTGGCTATCTCTGTGTCGTCAGTGCTCGTCCATAATTGTATACCTACCTACCTGTGGTGGGGTTTTTTTTTCTATCTTCTTCATACTAGTAGTTTAGGAGTCTGCTGACAGTGTCCACCAGGTCCGTCATTATAATCCTACAGTAGTAATATATTTAGTATATTATCTATACTAGCAGACGCAGTACGGTAGTCCACAGCTGTGGCTATCTCTGTGTCATCAGTGCTCGTCCATAATTGTATACCTACCTGTGGTGGGGTTTTTTTTTCTATCTTCTTCATACTAGTAGTTTAGGAGTCTGCTGACAGTGTCCACCAGGTCCGTCATTATAATCCTACAGTAGTAATATATTTAGTATATTATCTATACTAGCAGACGCAGTACGGTAGGCCACGGCTGTACCTACCTCTGTGTCGTCACTCGTCTATAATTGTATACCTACCTACCTGTGGTGGGGTTTTTTTTTCTATCTTCTTCATACTAGTAGTTTAGCAGTCTGCTGACAGTGTCCACCAGGTCCGTCATTATATTATATATACCTACAGTAGTTATATATATATTTTTTTTTTATATAATTAATTATCATCTCTATACTAGCAGATGCAGTATGGTAGTCCACGGCTGTAGCTACCTCTGTGTCGTCAGTCACTCGTCATCCATAAGTATACTAGTATCCATCCATCTCCATTGTTTACCTGAGGTGCCTTTTAGTTGTGCCTATTAAAATATGGAGAACAAAAATGTTGAGGTTCCAAAAATAGGGAAAGATCAAGATCCACTTCCACCTCGTGCTGAAGCTGCTGCCACTAGTCATGGCCGAGACGATGAAATTCCATCAACGTCGTCTGCCAAGGCCGATGCCCAATGTCATAGTACAGAGCATGTAAAATCCAAAACACAAAAGATAAGTAAAAAAAGGACTCAAAAATCTAAATTAAAATCGTCGGAGGAGAAGCGTAAACTTGCCAATATGCCATTTACCACACAGAGTGGCAAGGATCGGCTGAGGCCCTGGCCTATGTTCATGGCTAGTGGTTCAGCTTCACATGAGGATGGAAGCACTCAGCCTCTCGCTAGAAAAATGAAAAGACTTAAGCTGGCAAAAGCACAGCAAAGAACTGTGCGTTCTTCGAAATCACAAATCCACAAGGAGAGTCCAATTGTGTCGGTTGCGATGCCTGACCTTCCCAACACTGGACGTGAAGAGCATGCGCCTTCCACCATTTGCACGCCCCCTGCAAGTGCTGGAAGGAGCACCCGCAGTCCAGTTCCTGATAGTCAGATTGAAGATGTCAGTGTTGAAGTACACCAGGATGAGGAGGATATGGGTGTTGCTGGCGCTGGGGAGGAAATTGACAAGGAGGATTCTGATGGTGAGGTGGTTTGTTTAAGTCAGGCACCCGGGGAGACACCTGTTGTCCGTGGGAGGAATATGGCCATTGACATGCCTGGTGAAAATACCAAAAAAATCAGCTCTTCGGTGTGGAAGTATTTCAACAGAAATGCGGACAACAGGTGTCAAGCCGTGTGTTGCCTTTGTTAAGCTGTAATAAGTAGGGGTAAGGACGTTAACCACCTCGGAACATCCTCCCTTATACGTCACCTGCAGCGCATTCATCATAAGTCAGTGACAAGTTCAAAAACTTTGGGCGACAGCGGAAGCAGTCCACTGACCAGTAAATCCCTTCCTCTTGTAACCAAGCTCACGCAAACCACCCCACCAACTCCCTCAGTGTCAATTTCCTCCTTCCCCAGGAATGCCAATAGTCCTGCAGGCCATGTCACTGGCAATTCTGACGAGTCCTCTCCTGCCTGGGATTCCTCCGATGCATCCTTGAGTGTAACGCCTACTGCTGCTGGCGCTGCTGTTGTTGCTGCTGGGAGTCGATGGTCATCCCAGAGGGGAAGTCGTAAGACCACTTTTACTACTTCCACCAAGCAATTGACTGTCCAACAGTCCTTTGCGAGGAAGATGAAATATCACAGCAGTCATCCTGCTGCAAAGCGGATAACTGAGGCCTTGGCATCCTGGGCGGTGAGAAACGTGGTTCCGGTATCCATCATTACTTCAGAGCCAACTATAGACTTGATTGAGGTACTGTGTCCCAGGTACCAAATACCATCTAGGTTCCATTTCTCTAGGCAGGCGATACCGAAAATGTACACAGACCTCAGAAAAATACTCACCAGTGTCCTAAAAAATGCAGTTGTACCCAATGTCCACTTAACCACGGACATGTGGACAAGTGGAGCAGGGCAGACTCAGGACTATATGACTGTGACAGCCCACTGGGTAGATGTATTGACTCCCGCCGCAAGAACAGCAGCGGCGGCACCAGTAGCAGCATCTCGCAAACGCCAACTCTTTCCTAGGCAGGCTACGCTTTGTATCACCGCTTTCCAGAATACGCACACAGCTGAAAACCTCTTACGGCAACTGAGGAAGATCATCGCAGAATGGCTTACCCCAATTGGACTCTCCTGTGGATTTGTGGCATCGGACAACGCCAGCAATATTGTGCGTGCATTATATCTGGGCAAATTCCAGCACGTCCCATGTTTTGCACATACCTTGAATTTGGTGGTGCAGAATTATTTAAAAAACGAGAGGGGCGTGCAAGAGATGCTGTCGGTGGCCAGAAGAATTGCGGGACACTTTCGGCGTACAGGCACCACGTACAGAAGACTGGAGCAACACCAAAAACGCCTGAACCTGCCCTGCCATCATCTGAAGCAAGAAGTGGTAACGAGGTGGAATTCAACCCTCTATATGCTTCAGAGGATGGAGGAGCAGCAAAAGGCCATTCAAGCCTATACATCTGGCCACGATATAGGCAAAGGAGGTGGAATGCACCTGTCTCAAGCGCAGTGGAGAATGATTTCAACGTTGTGCAAGGTTCTGCAACCTTTTGAACTTGCCACACGTTAAGTCAGTTCAGACACTGCCAGCCTGAGTCAGGTCATTCCCCTCATCAGGCTTTTGCAGAAGAAGCTGGAGACATTGATGGAGGAGCTAAGACATAGCGATTCCGCTAGGCATGTGGGACTTGTGGATGGAGCCCTTCATTCGCTTAACCAGGATTCACGGGTGGTCAATCTGTTGAAATCAGAGCACTACATTTTGGCCACCGTGCTCGATCCTAGATTTAAAACCTACGTTGGATCTCTCTTTCCGGCAGACACAAGTCTGCAGGGGTTCAAAGACCTGCTGGTGGGAAAATTATCAAGTCAAGTGGAACTCGATCGGTCAACAGCTCCTCCTTCACATACTCCCGCAATTGGGGGTGTGAGGAAAAGGCTCAGAATTCCGAGCCCACCCGCTGGCGGTGATGCAGGGCAGTCTGGAGCGACTGCTGATGCTGACATCTGCTCCGGACTGAAGGACCTGCCAACGATTACGGACATGTCGTCTACTGGCACTGCATATGATTCTCTCTCCATTGAAAGAATGGTGGAGGATTATATGAGTGACCGCATCCAAGTAGGCACGTCAGACAGTTCGTACGTATACTGGCAGGAAAAAGAGGCAATTTGGAGGCCCTTGCAGAAACTGGCTTTATTCTACCTAAGTTGCCCTCCCACAAGTGTGTACTCCGAAAGAGTGTTTAGTGCCGCCGCTCACCTTGTCAGCAATCGGCGTACGAGGTTACTTCCAGAAAATGTGGAGAAGATGATGTTCATTAAAATGCATTATAATCAATTCCTCCGTGGAGACATTGACCAGCAGCAATTGCCTCCACAAAGTACACAGGGAGCTGAGATGGTGGATTCCAGTGGGGACGAATTGATAATCTGTGAGGAGGGGGATGTACATGGTGATGAATCGGAGGATGATGATGAGGTGGACATCTTGCCTCTGTAGAGCCAGTTTGTGCAAGGAGAGATTAATTGCTTCTTTTTTGGTGGGGGTCCAAACCAACCCGTCATTTCAGTCACAGTCGTGTGGCAGACCCTGTCACTGAAATGATGGGTTGGTTAAAGTGTGCATGTCCTGTTTATACAACATAAGGGTGGGCGGGAGGGCCCAAGGACAATTCCATCTTGCACCTCTTTTTTATTTAATTTTTCTTTGCGTCATGTGCTGTTTGGGGAGTGTTTTTTGGAAGGGCCATCCTGCGTGACACTGCAGTGCCACTCCTAGATGGGCCAGGTGTTTGTGTCGGCCACTAGGGTCGCTTAGCTTACTCACACAGCTACCTCATTGCGCCTCTTTTTTTTTCTTCTTTGCGTCATGTGCCGTTTGGGGAGTATTTTTTGGAAGGGCTATCCTGCGTGACACTGCAGTGCCACTCCTAGATGGGCCAGGTGTTTGTGTCGGCCACTTGGGTCGCTGAGCTTAGTCACACAGCTACCTCATTGCGCCTCTTTTTTTTCTTCTTTGCGTCATGTGCTGTTTGGGGAGTGTTTTTTGGAAGGGCCATCCTGCGTGACACTGCAGTGCCACTCCTAGATGGGCCAGGTGTTTCTGTCGGCCACTAGGGTCGCTTAGCTTACTCACACAGCTACCTCATTGCGCCTCTTTTTTCTTCTTTGCGTCATGTGCTGTTTGGGGAGTATTTATATTTAATATACCGTATAACGGACCTGGTGGACACTGCAGTGTCAGCAGACTGCTAAACAAACTAGCATGAAGAAAGAAAAAAAAAAACACCACAGTGTTTTTCAGGCAGACAAACGTATACTGGATAGGTGGTCACTGTCAGCAAAACTGTGCACTGTACTCCTGCTATAACTGCTCCCCAGTCCCCACAATTAGGCAGTGTGAGCAGTGCACTCAGCACAGATATATCATGCAGCAGTGCAGCACACTGAGTGAGCACAGATATGGTGGAGCGTTTTTTTTTTCAGGCAGAGAAACAACGGATTAAACTCAAAACCCTGCACTGTACTATTGCCTAGTTTGCCTATGCCTATGGCCGGCTCTGGATGGATGGATAGTATAGTATTACTTATACTTATGGACGACGAGTGACGACACAGAGGTAGGTACAGCCGTGGCCTACCGTACTGCTGCTTAGTGCTTATATATAAATATAATATACTGTATAACGGACCTGGTGGACAGTGTCAGCAGCAGACTGCTAAACTAGTATGAAGAAAGAAAAAAAAGCCACCACAGGTATACAATGTATACAGGTATACAGCTGCTCCCCGTCCCCAATCCTCCCCACAATTATAACTAACTAAGTTCTAATATAATACAACGGACTCGGAGAGGACGCCAGCCACGTCCTCTCCCTATCAATCTCAATGCACGTGTGAAAATGGCGGCGACGCGCGGCTCCTTATATAGAATCCGAGTCTCGCGAGAATCCGACAGCGGGATGATGACGTTCGGGCGCGCTCGGGTTAACCGAGCAAGGCGGGAGGATCCGAGTCGCTCGGACCCGTGTAAAAAAAAGGTGAAGTTCGGGCGGGTCGGATTCCGAGGATCCGAACCCGCTCATCACTAATATATATAGCAGTACGGTACAGTAGACCACTGCTCTACCTGTGTGTCGTCAAGTATACTATGCATCCATACCTGTGCTGCATTTTAGTTGTGCGCAGTATATAGTAGGAGGACAGTGCAGAATTTTGCTGACCACCAGTATATATATAGCAGTACGGTACAGTAGTCCACTGCTCTACCTCTGTGTCGTCACGTATACTATGCATCCATACCTGTGCTGCATTTTAGTTGTGCGCAGTATATAGTAGGAGGACAGTGCAGAATTTTGCTGACCACCAGTATATATATAGCAGTACGGTACAGTAGTCCACTGCTCTACCTCTGTGTCGTCAAGTATACTATGCATCCATACCTGTGCTGCATTTTAGTTGTGCGCAGTATATAGTAGGAGGACAGTGCAGAATTTTGCTGACCACCAGTGTATATATATATAGCAGTACGGTACAGTAGTCCACTGCTCTACCTCTGTGTCGTCAAGTATACTATGCATCCATACCTGTCCTGCATTTTAGTTGTGCGCAGTATATAGTAGGAGGACAGTGCAGAATGTTTCTGACCACCAGTATATATATAGCAGTATGGTATAGTAGTCCACTGCTCTACCTCTGTGTCGTCAAGTATACTACAAAAGTTCAGTAAAATGACCCAAAAATCTAAATTAAAAGCGTCTGATGAGAAGCGTAAACTTGCCAATATGACATTTACGACACGGAGTGGCAAGGAACGGCTGAGGCCCTGGCCTATGTTCATGGCTAGTGGTTCAGATTCACATGAGGATGGAAGCACTCATCCTCTCGCTAGAAAACTGCAGTGCCACTCCTAGATGGGCCAGGTGTTTGTTTCTTTGCATCTTGTGCTGTTTGGGGACTATTTTTTTAAGTGCCATCCTGTCTGACACTGCAGTGCCACTCCTAGATGGGCCAGGTGTTTGTGTCGGCCACCTTGGTCGCTTAGCTTAGTCACACAGCTACCTCATTGCACCTCTTTTTTTCTTTGCATCATGTGCTGTTTGGGGACTATTTTTTAAATCTGCCATCCTGTCTGACACTGCAGTGCAACTCCTAGATGGGCCAGGTGTTTGTGTCAGCCACTTGGGTCGCTTAGCTTAGTCACACAGCTACCTCATTGCACCTCTTTTTTTCTTTGCATCATGTGCTGCTTGGGGACTATTTTTTAAATCTGCCATCCTGTCTGACACTGCAGTGCAACTCCTAGATGGGCCAGGTGTTTGTGTCGGCCACTTGGGTCGCTTAGCTTAGCCATCCAGCGACCTTGGTGCACCTCTTTTTTTCTTTGCACCATGTGCTGTTTGGGGACTATTTTTTTAAGTGCCATCCTGTCTGACACTGCAGTGCCACTCCTAGATGGGCCAGGTGTTTGTGTCGGCCACCTGGGTCGCTTAGCTTAGTCACACAGCTACCTCATTGCACCTCTTTTTTTCTTTGCATCATGTGCTGTTTGGGGACTATTTTTTAAATCTGCTATCCTGTCTGACACTGCAGTGCCACTCCTAGATGGGCCAGGTGTTTGTGTCGGCCACTTGGGTTGCTTAGCTTAGCCATCCAGCGACCTCGGTGCAAATTTTAGGACTAAAATAATATTGTGAGGTGTGAGGTGTTCAGAATAGACTGGAAATGAGTGAAAATTATGGTTATTGAGGTTAATAATACTATGGGATCAAAATGACCCCCAAATTCTATGATTTAAGCTGTTTTTGAGGGTTTTTTTGTAAAGAAACACCCGAATCCAAAACACACCCGAATCCGACAAAAAATTTTCAGGGAGGTTTTGCTAAAACGCGTCCAAATCCAAAACACGGCCGCGGAACCGAATCCAAAACCAAAACACAAAACCTGAAAAATTCCCGGTGCACATCACTAATATATAGTATTTATATACATAACCCAACTTTTCAGATTACAGGACAGGTTTGGGACGCTCACGCGGCATAGCCACACGCGACACGAAAAGGGGGCATGACCTCTAATGAGAGGGTGTGGCCTCAGTCGAGTGGGCGTGTGTGTGTGTGTCGCGGACCCGTTTTTGCCATTTTGGGGGCGTGCCCAGCGCTCCCAGAGCAGCTCAGCAGCCCCCTGCTCCCCTCCCAGCACTGAATAGATGCCGTGCACATGCGCACGCCATCTATTCAGAGATCACTCACTGCTTTGCAGAGCAGAGCAGCAGGTGATCAAAGACTTCCCTGCGGGACAATGCTGCTTGCGGGTGGAACAGTGGGACAGTGTCGGAATAGCAGGACTGTCCCGCTGGAATCAGGACAGTTGGGAGGTATGTATACATTTGGTGAGTGCTGAGCTCTCGGTTTTTAGTTATTTAAGCAATGTGGTCACAGGCCACTACACCCCAACCTGGGACCAGTGGCGGATCTAGACTTAACTTTTAGGGGGGGCGGTTTAAGAATTATGACTCCTCCTCCTAATCATAGCCCCTCCCACTTAGTAATGCCCTTCCCGTTCGCTTCTAAAATTTCCTATTGTTGCCATTACTAATAAAATGTTGCCAGTTAGTGGAGAGAACCCTGCGCACTGGTGATACAGACTGCCAAATCGCCATTCCTTCCATCAGGGGTGGTAGAGGATAAGACAGTAGGGCAATTTAAACATGCATGGGATAGACACAAGGATATTCTTACAAAGAAATTCAACATTGAAGCACACTGTATGAGCTGAAATTCACATTATAGCACACTGTATGAGCCAACGTTATAGCACACTGTAGGAGCCAAAATTCACTTTATAGCACACTGTATGAGCCAACGTTATAGCACACTGTATGAGCCAAAATTCACTTTATACAACACTGTATGAGCCAAAATTCACTTTATAGCACACTGTATGAGCCAAAATTCACTTTATAGCACACTGTATGAGCCAAAATTCACTTTATAGCACACTGTATGAGCCAACGTTATAGCACACTGTATGAGCCAACGTTATAGCACACTGTATGAGCCGAAGTGCACATTATAGCACACTGTATGAGCCAAAATTCACTTTATAGCACACTGTATGAGCCAAAATTCACTTTATAGCACACTGTATGAGCCAAAATTCACTTTATAGCACACTGTATGAGCCAAAATTCACTTTATAGCACACTGTATGAGCCAACGTTATAGCACACTGTATGAGCCAACGTTATAGCACACTGTATGAGCCAACGTTATAGCACACTGTATGAGCCAATGTTATAGCACACTGTATGAGCCAAAATTCACTTTATAGCACACTGTATGAGCCAATGTTATAGCACACTGTATGAGCCGAAGTGCACATTATAGCACACTGTATGAGCCAAAATTCACGTTATAGCACACTGTATGAGCAAATGTTATAGCACACTGTATGAGCCAATGTTATAGCACACTGTATGAGCCAAAATTCACTTTATAGCACACTGTATGAGCCAATGTTATAGCACACTGTATGAGCCGAAGTGCACATTATAGCACACTGTATGAGCCAAAATTCACTTTATAGCACACTGTATGAGCAAATGTTATAGCACACTGTATGAGCCAATGTTATAGCACACTGTATGAGCCAATGTTATAGCACACTGTATGAGCCGAAGTGCACATTATAGCACGCTGAATGAGGCAACAGAATGTAGGGACATAATGCCGGGAGAAGAGAGGAGGGGGGAGAAATGGGACACACACACACCTAATCATTGATGGAGGCCGGGTCCCGCCGCGATATTGGGAACGGGTGCCGAGCGGTGCAGCGAGGCTGAGGACGAAGACAGAGAGAGAGCGTCCTCCTGACGCGCGTACAGGAAGGAGGGGGCGTGCTCAGATCAGAGGTCACTGTACGCGCGTCAGGACGCTCCTCTCTCTCCTCGTCCGCCGCCGCGCTGCACCGCTCTCCAACCCGTTCCCAATACCGCAGCGGGACCCGGCCTCCATCCCGCTGCCGGTATATGTAGGGGGGGCGTTCGCCCTGATCGCCCCCCGCTAAATCCGCCACTGCCTGGGACTGGTGAGTGCAGGTGTGCACCCCATTCCTAGGAATGGCAAGTGCAGTGGATTTCTATCCTATATAATAAAAGCCAAGTCTGCTCCTCGCCTCTGTTATGTGTGGTGCTGGCTACTAGAGGCAGCCACACAGACCAAATGTGTGCTGGAAGCTGACACTCCTCAAACTGAAATAGGGATGGCAATCAGTGGGTTATCCATAGATGGTACCATTGATGGATAACCTTGATGGTGGGAAACCATCTTTAAGGGAATCATTGATGGTTTTGCCTATCGATGGTCACCCTTACTTTAGTATTGAGTAGTCTCAGAGTGGCTTTGCGGGTGTCAAGGGGCGGAGCTGTGCTCCATGTCCTCAATACCCTGGAGGAAAAAAAAATATTTGATAGCTCTTTATCATCGATGGCAGGAAACCATCTGGTTTTCTCATACATCCTAGATGCTGGGGTCACATCAAGAACCATCGGGTATAGACGGGATCCGCAGGAGACATGGGCACTTTAAGACTTTGAATGGGTGTGAACTGGCTCTTCCCTCTATGCCCCTCCTCCAGATTACAGTTTCAGAATTGTGCCCAGGGAGACTGGTCACACACAGGGGAGCTCTACTGAGATTCTCTGAAAAGACTTTATGTTACTTTTTTTATGTTCAGGGAGCACTGCTGGCAACAGGTTCCCTGCATCATGGGACTTAGGAGAGAGAAGTCAGACCTACTTCTAATGAGTTTAAAGGCTCTGCTTCTTGGCTACAGGACACCATTAGCTCCTGAGGGTTTGGAACACTAGGTACGTCTAGGGGTTCACTCCCAGAGCCCGCCGTCATCCCCCTTGCAGAGCCAGAAGTCAGAAGACAGGTGAGTAGAAGAAGAAAAGAAGACTTCAGTGACAGCTTTCTAAGGTACCGCACAGCGATCGCACTGCGCGCCATGCTCCCACACACACAGAGGCACTACAGGGTGCAGGGCGCAGGGGGGGCGCCCTGGGCAGCATAAAAATCCTCATTAAGGCTGGCAATGTGGATAAGAAGTGCCTAGGTACTAAATCCTAACCCCCGCCAGTGTCATTATAGTAAAAAAATAGCGGGGCTGACGCGTGCCATTAAGGGGGCGGGTTTAGCCCTCACAGCCAGCGCAATTTTCTCTTGTAAAAACGCTGGTCCTCCCTCACACTGCTGAAAGTATCAGGATGAAAAACAGGGGGGGGGGGGCGCAGTAAAGGTGGTGAAATATATGTTTAATATAAACTGCTGCAGGTTTGGTGCATTCTATAATGTTCAAAACCGCTATTAAGCGCTGGGTTATGAGCTGACAATCTTTTTCTGTGTCTCTCTGACAGAATTTACTGTGAGTCTGTCTACTATATGTCGGTGGGTGTTTAGTACACATGTGTCGGCATGTCGGTGGCGGAGTGCTTCCCACAAACGGCTGTGGGAGGGACCCTGTCGGCACCGCCGACTCCTTATACTAATTGGTACAAGTGTGTCAACAGGTCGGGGGATGAATGTTTTTCCGAAGAGAAAAGGATATTAGGGACACAGACGTGTGTGGGTGGCCCTGTCGGCACCACCAATATCTGACTGGAATTGCATGTGAATGTGATGCATATCAGAAAAGGCTATGTATGTATATATATATATATATATATAAAAAAAAATATATATATATATATATATATATATATAGTAAGGTTGCATAAATCGTGTCACAAGACGTAGAAATATCTGTGGAGGATATTTCCCTCAGACCCCTTGGGGATCGCAAATTTTTTTTTTTTTTTTAAAGACTGGTTGTCTAGTACTCAAACCTACACTGATTCACTTCTCGAACAAAATGTCATTCCTCATGTGTCCCTGATAGCTTTTCTACACCTAACTGATGCTGAGATTTCCACTGATTTAATGAATAATCCCCTCCTAATGACTACGAGGAAAGTTTGGCTATCCTTGAGACATAAATATAAATTACATAAACACATATCTATCCATTTACCTTTTTTACATAATCCGGGCTTTCAAAATGGAGAGGCCGCCTATCCTTTCAATGACTGGAAATCATTAGGAATTTTTAATATAGGCCAGCTCATTAACCTTGGATCCCATAAACCATTAACATATGCGGAGGCCCTATCTAAATACCCATATATTGGCCCCCAGAACTTTGCTTTCTTTCAAGCCCAACATTATGTTAGTAAAATTTCCAGATTATTACCTGCGACTGATTGGGACAATCAACTGGACCGAATACTATTGCGACTGGAACAAGCCAAAGGTGCTATTTCACTTTACTATAAACAACTCCACACCATACTAGACCACTCTACATTATAAAACTGGTATAGCCCAATGGTTGGAACATTTTCCTAACTTAGATGTTGATGGGTTACTGCACATGCTACATTTTTCAATAGCCATGTTCCCAGCTGCTAAATACACAGAAATGTATCTTAATATCTTTCACAGATCTTATATTTCTCCCCATAGAGGTTTCTTAATAGGCCTATTAGACGATCCTTCCTGTCCCAAATGTGGCCATCAATCGGCTGATCTTTATCATTGTTTCTGGGCCTGTCCACTTTTAAGACGGTTCTGGTTAGCAGTATGGCGCTTTGCCTCCCAACATTTAGTGAATTACATCCCTTTTACACCGGAATGGGCTATATTTGGTATCACACCCCCTGGTATTAGAGTGCCCAAACCCGTGAAAAAATTACTCTTAGCAATCTCATCGGTAGCTAGAAAAGCTGTTTTGCACATGTGGGTTCACAGTTCCGTCCAGACTCTAGAAATGTTTAGAGACAAACTATTTTTTATTTGTCATATGGATTGGCTGGAGGCCTCACTTCAAAAAGAATCTCGCACCGAATCCTTTTTCGCAACATAGGGAAGTTTTATTGAAACACTTCCTACTCATACTAAAGAGGCCATTAGTTCTTGTTTTCGTAGCACACTCTGGTATGAAACCAGGATTTTTCTTAGAGACCCTCCCATCACTCTTGATAGCGCTAATTAGTGGTTGTGACGTGTTCCCATCTCTCTGTAGTTTTATGGAGTATTTACAGGTGTTATTTGTTACTCTATAATATTATACAAATTATCCTCATTTATGTTCCTCCTTATACCATGCACTATGTTCTGTATCTATTACATTATGTCTTTTCTGACTATTACCCACAATGTTCCTGTGATTATTGCTATTTTCTTTAAAGAAATGCTTCAATAAAGAAAGATATGTTTAAAAAAAAAAAATGTTATTTTGCCCAGTTACTACTCCCTAATACCGACACAGATGCCGCTTCCTATGTCGACAATAATGTTTCCTGAGGAGATCCAAAAAAAAAAAAAAAAAGGAGCGTTTAGTGCATGATTAGTGTATGAGGAGGACGTATTAACGTCACTGAGGACCCTGCTGTTCCGAACAGAGGAGTCTATGTGTGTGTATGTGTGTGTATATATATATATATATATATATTCACCCAAATCAGTCGGCACTCAATGTCCAGCTTCCCCTGGTGCCTGAATCCTTGATCACATAGATATCCAAAGGCGGAAATAAACGGCACTCACAGGGTATGTCATATCAAAAAAACTGGTATATTAATGTGACGTTTCGGAGCACCAGCCCCTTCTTCCAGACAACACCAGAATAAACACATAAATACAACTTACCCCCTTAAGTACCTCCGCTGCCAGTCCACGCCATCCTCACCTCCCAGACACGCCCAGAGCCGCAGGTCCGCCTTTGGTGACTCACTTCCGGGTACGGGCTTCCGGGCGTTGTCATAGTAACAACGCTGTTTGCTCTCCACACACCGGCGTTCACCATGGCAACCCGGCCACAGGACGGCCTGCAGGGATAAGGGAGAATAGTGTGATTTAACAGCACACCCACATATATAAAAATGAAAACAACATAATATACCAGTTTTTTTGATATGACATACCCTGTGAGTGCCGTTTATTTCCGCCTTTGGATATCTATGTGATCAAGGATTCAGGCACCAGGGGAAGCTGGACATTGAGTCAATTGAGTGCCGACTGATTTGGATGAATATATCTGGTGTTATGGCACCTAATCTTTTCATTTAATCTCCAATCAACTACTTCAGACACCTGCTGCATCTGTACATTGCATGTGTGTACTAAGGTGCTTATTGTTTTTTGGGAGATACACAATATGGAGATGCTACCAGGGGCTTCTGCCTCTCAGGATGTGGCAGGATGCCACAATTTTATTATACCGACTGGGGAAGTGTTCGGCTTTACCCCTGAGCAGATAGAGGGGATTCTGCTGAAAGAACCTGTATGTGACAAAGATTCAAAACAAAATATGGAGGATGTGCATTTCCAGTTATTTAAACTCAGACGTCGTGAGACGGACTATCTTTTACATGCTTCCTCCCTGTCGGAATACTATAGGGAGAGAAAAATCCCGCGGGGATTCCGCTGTAGGAATACACCTACTATAGGACGGAACAACCCCGAGTTTGTACGGAAGTGGGTGGGCATCTTGAATAGATGCGCTCTAGACCTAATGGTCCTAGTTATTGAAGAATCCCGCCGTGAACTGGAAATAACTCGTGGCAAAATTGATAAACTACAAAAAGATGCCAAAATACTCCTGGAGGATCCTGTCAATGCAGGTTGGATTACTAAGTTGGAACAGAAGTGTGACCAGTATAGAAAAGATTTGCTAAAATGTAAAAGAAATAACGTGGACAATGATTATGATGAGAACAAAGTCTACAGATGGCTGGCAGGAGGGGACAACAGTGATCGGAGCAATAGGAATGAACGGAGACGTAGACCTTGGCATAAAGCGAGAGCGGCTAATCGTAATCAAGTAGAGACATCTAATAGTCACAGTGACAGTGATTTCTTGATATCAGAGTCGGATGAGCCTGGTATGTCTGCAGCTGCCCCTTTTAGGGGATGTCACAGAGCCCTCCAAAAAAACAAAAGAGCGCCCACCCGCAGGGGCGGACAAAACAAAAGGGACAACAACAAGAAAAGCTGCAAAGAACAAACAATGATTTTTAACTTGTCACAAAGGATTTTGACGAAAGAGGAGGTGGATGTTTTACAGAAAGGCCTGTCGTTTGTTCCTACGAATCTACACAATGATTTCGAATGGAAAAGGGAGCACCATAGATTTGCACGCAAATTGCGTTTAAAGGAACATTTCCAACATCAATCTGCTCCTACCGAGGCCACTATAGTGGAAAAATTTGCTCAATCCATTTCAAGATCCACATACGATCCTGTATCCCTTAACCCCTCGTTAAAAACCTTTAATCGTCTTCTAGACGAGTCAGTTAAAAGATTCCAATCAGCTCCGGGAAAGATTCAGAAAAACTTGTCGCGATGTGAAGCTACAGCTCTGAAAAATCTTGCCCAATATGAAGATATCATCATTAGGCCCGCCGATAAGGGCGGGGCCATCGTAATTCAAGGGATAGGTGAATATCGCAGTGAAATTGAGCGACAACTTGCGGATGTCAATGTTTACCAAAAATTATCAGGTGACCCTACGAAACGCTAGATACAGCGTTTAGATATCTATTCTAGATACAGCGGTCAAAGATGGAGTAATCTCTTCAGCATTACAGAAGATATTATATAAAGAACATCCCAAAATTCCTGTGTTGTATACACTACCCAAGCTGCATAAGAGTGTGGAGAGGCCGCCAGGACGGCCCATTATCTCCGCCCGTGACTCGCTGTATCAAAATATTGCCCAGCTGTTGGACTATATCTTGCAGCCTCTTCTGTTACTTAAAAAATCTTTCCTTAAGAATACGACTAGTTTTATTAAACTATTACTGGACATTGGACAGGTACCGGAAGGTACTTTGATGTGCTGCTTAGATGTCTGCAATTTATATACGTCAATACCTCATGGGGAAGGATTGGCATCAATGAAACACTTTCTAGATCAGTTTTTAGATACATCAGTGTTCAATCATAGCTTGTTTATGCAATTTCTTAAATTAACATTACTTAGGAACTATTTCCTGTATGATAGCCAATATTTTTTACAACTGCGTGGCTGTGCCATGGGGTCAGCAGTGGCTCCGGCATACGCGAATATATTTATGTTCGGTATTGAGGACCGCATGTTTCTGGATAGGTCAGAGATCAGTAAAAATATTCTGGCATATACCAGGTACATAGATGAAATTTTCATTCTATGGACCGGGGGTGCTGATCTCTTTGATCGTTTAATGAGTGAAGTTAATGAGATGGATTTGCCCATTAAATATACCTACTCGTACAGTAGTGACATCATGCAGTTTTTAGATGTCAAAGTTATTATCAATAGTGGACGGATTGAAACAGACATCTTTTTCAAAGATGTAGACCGTAACACGTTCCTACAGGCAGGCAGCCATCATCCCTCATCTCTGAAGCAGGGTCTCCCGCTATCACAGATGATGAGGGTGGCTAGAATCATAAGTGAGCAGTCCAAGATATCTGAACGGCTAGATGTACTAATTGATACATTTATTAAGAGGGGGTATGACCGTAATACATTACTAGCACAGAAAGAGCAGGTCCTTAAGATACCGAGACCCCAATTATTAGAATCATCTAGGCGTGATAACAAACATGTTATCCCATGGGTAAGTACATACACGGTGGCTAGCCCCATCATCAATCAGGCAACTAGGGCACTTTGGCCCATAGTGAAATCTGACAAAGAGCTGGTATGCTTTAAGGAGGATAGACCCATGGCTGCCTTTAAGAGAGGCCGCAATTTACGTGATAGACTCGTGATAACGGATATCTCTGGTCGGGGAGTCCCAAGACCCCCCAATGTATATACTAAGCCGCCTGGTTGCTACAGTTGCCACGATTGTGTCACGTGTCAATATATAACGCCTTGTAAAAGTTTCAAGCACCCCAGTTCCAACAAAATGTTTGATATCCGCCATGTACTTACATGCAAAACTACCCATGTAGTATATGTCATTTACTGTCCCTGTGGTATGTATTACGTGGGACAAACAACACGCAAATTCAGGGACCGGATGGCCCTCCACCGTTCTAGTATTGATTTATCTGTAGCGGGGAGATCCATAGACCAGCCAGTGGCGCGCCACTTTAAAATAAAAGGCCACCGATTATGTGATCTTAGATATTTTATCATAGATCATATACCAGAATCCCTTCGGGGTGGTGACCGTGGTAAGGCATTGCTTCTGGCGGAGTCACGATGGATCTTCAGGCTTAATACTATGGTGCCCCATGGGCTCAATGAGAAAATCAGCTGGAATAGTATCATGTGATGTTTAAATATAAAGCTATAGGATTGTGCATTAGACAATGCTGTTATAGTCTATTTTTTGTAGTTACCCATATTGTGTCTCTAGTTGTGTGTATATATATATATTTATTTCATGTATGTTGTTTTCATTTTTATATATGTGGGTGTGCTGTTAAATCACACTATTCTCCCTTATCCCTGCAGGCCGTCCTGTGGCCGGGTTGCCATGGTGAACGCCGGGTTGTGGAGAGCAAGCAGCGCCGTTACTGTGACAACGCCCGGAAGCCCGTACCCGGAAGTGAGTCACCAAAGGCGGACCTGTGGCTCTGGGCGCGTCTGGGAGGTGAGGATGGCGTGGACTGGCAGCGGAGGTACTTAAGGGGGTAAGTTGTATTTATGTGTTTTTTCTGGTGTTGTCTGGAAGAAGGGGCTGGTGCTCCAAAACGTCACATTAATATACCAGTTTTTTTGATATGACATACCCTGTGAGTGCCGTTTATTTCCGCCTTTGGATATCTATATATATATACAGGTTGAGTCTCCCTTATCCAAAATGCTTGGGACCAGAGGTATTTTGGATATGGGATTTTTCCGTATTTTGGAATAATTGCCTACCATAATGTGATATCATGGTGATGGGACCTAAATATAAGCACAGAATGCATTTATGTTTCATATACACCATATACACACAGCCTGAAGGTAATTTTAGCCAATATTTTTTATAACTTTGTGCATTAAACAAAGTGTGTGTACATTCACACAATTCATTTATGTTTCATATACACCTTATACACACAGCCTGAAGGACATTTAATACAATATTTTTAATAACTTTGTGTATTAAACAAAGTTTGTGTACATTGAGCCATCAGAAAACAAAGGTTTCACTATCTCACTCTCACTCAAAAAAGTCCGTATTTCGGAATATTCCGTATTTCGGAATATTTGGATATGGGATACTCAACCTGTATATATATATATTGTGTACAAAGAGGTGCAAATAGCGCTACAACCTAAATATTCTATAACCAGATATCCCCAAATTGGGAGATCTTAAATTACCCGTGAAATAGTGCAAAATTTAAAATTAAAAACACTCCCAAAACAAATGGTGTCGCAACCAGATTTCAAAAAGGTCCAATTCCCAGGGGAACTTAGTTTTCAAAATTGTTCTAGTGGTAAATCAGTTGCGCCTTCAGTGTTCGTGAATAATACGTTGCAAATCCTTAGATGACAATTAAAATACCGGCACTCCGCTCCTATCTGAGGAAATAACAGATAAGCTTATATGCATTTTTAAATTGTACGAGTCCATCTATATGTTTTTTCTGTCGCTTTATGTATTATTAAAATGTTTTTTAAATAATACTACACTATCAGAGGCCTTTCCTTCCCGCATGGGACTTTTTTTAAGGTACATAAGTCTGATGACGGAATGACGGCAGCATCATTTAATTTAGTGCAACTTTATATGTAAGTGCTTTATTTAAAACATATCCCTCCTCTGAATTACTGTGCTATACGGTGTTGCACTCTTAATGAATGGTATCCAAGCACATTACCTAAGGAAAAAGGGTGTTAGCACACTGCCAGTAATATATTCGCATTTTTTATTCATATATATATTTTTACCAAGCACTTCTAGCACTTTTTTGCACGTATTCACTTTATTGAAAAATTTTGCACAAAGCAGCACTGAGTCACTTTTTAAGAGCAATGCACTGATACATTGTCTTGCATATACGTACAAACTCCACACCAATACCTGGACGGATGGGAACGGAGAGTCAGTACGAGTAAGGAACATCCCGATGCAAAGACACCTTATATGAGGCGACTGTTCTACGTATGTCTGGTACGCATATTTTAATTGTCATCTAAGGATTTGCAACGTATTATTCACGAACACTGAAGGCGCAACTGATTTACCACTAGAACAATATCTATATATCTATCTATATATATATATATATATATATATATATATATATATACGTGTGTGTTGTATACATGCATACACGTACAGATAAATTTATAATACAGCTGAAGTAACATTCCTCATTTTCATGTGCTGGACGCTCTGTGGAGAAGGTCTGGGTCGGCCCTGACATGATGGTTTCAAATCCTCAGGAGGATTCTGATTGTTTATTCTTTTCCCGCCGTGGATGGAATAAAGTGGGAGTCACCCCCTGTTCTACACGGGGAGCTGTCACAAAGCCAGTGGATCATATGTAGGAAGCTACGGTATATTCTAGTTATGTGTCCACGCATACGTCAGTTAGACCTGCCATTGCATGCGCACGGGGGAGTAGTAGTATTCAAAAATGGTCGGTTACCTGGTCATCCGTTGTAGATACCCTGGGGAGAGATGAGATACTCCGTACATTGGGTCATATCAAGGACGCTGCAGCATATTTTCGGGTGACTGCAGGGGATATGGAACTCTTGGGTTCGCGACCCAATTCCATGGTGGTCTCGGCTAGGAAGGCGTGGTGGATTCACCAACGGAATGCTGATGCTGGAGTCTCTTCCTTAGGAAGGTGAAGCCTGATTTGGTGACGGCCTAGTTATTTTGATCTCGGCAGATACCGCTGGTAAGTCTACCTTCTTGCCATATGTTCCCTCACAACGGATGATGACGCATCATTGTCGGATGTAGTCATTGAGGACCAATTGATACAGATTCCCTTTTCTTGCAGGTAGAGGAAGGAGAAAAGGGAAGAGGTCCGCAACCTCTTCAAGATCACAGGAGCAGACATTATCCTCTGTTCTGCCACATCCACCGCATGATGCTGGGACTCTCTGGCGGGAGCCCACACCGGTGGGGCCATGTCTAAAACTCTTCAGTCAGTCCTGGAACGGACCTGGACCCGGGGGTTTTACGAATAGTGTCCCAAGGGCACATACAGGAGTTTCCAGACGTTTCCCCTCACCAATTTTTCAAATAAACCGATTCTCCTCCGGACAGGGAGGCAGTATTCGACGCAACACAAGAGTTGTGTCAGGATCAAGTCATTGGCCTGGTTTCCCATATCACTACAGGGAGAAGGCTTTTATTCAAGCCTCTTTGTGGTCCCGAAGCCAAACGGCTCAGTCAGACCAATCCTAAATCTGAAATCACTCAATATCTTCTTAAAGAAATTCAAATCCAAGATGGAATCTCTCAGGGCAGTGATCTCCAATCTGGAAAAAAGGATACTGGAGGTCAACTTACATTTTCCTCCGCATTAGATTTACCTGAGGTTTGCTGTTCAGGATGGTCATTACCAATTTCACCAGGGTGATGGCGGTAATGATGGTTCTCCTTCTCTAGTAGGGAGTCACATTTATCCCGTGCTGGGACGGTCTCCTGATAACGGCGAGATCAAGAAACCAGTGGGTGCAAAACGTTGCACTCTCCCTGACAGTTCTTCAACAACAGGGTTGGCTCCTGAACTGGCCAGATTCACTGATGGTCCCATCGACGTGGTTGTCAGTTTTGGGAATAATACTACACACACGAGACCAGCAAGAGTGTCAATTCATCAATACATTCGGTTGCTGGAAAAGATGGTTGCGGCCTACGAGGCCACTCTATTTGGCAGGTTTCATGCCAGGATGTTCCAGTGGGACCTGTTGGACAAGGAGTCCGGTTCCCACCTACACTTATACCGGAGGATAATCCTGTCTTCCAAGTCCAGAATCTCACTCCTGTGGTGGCTGCGCAGTTCTCACCTCCTAGAGGTGTGCAGGTTCAAGATCCAGGAATGGATCCTAGCGACCACGGATGCAAGCCTCCGAGGCGGGGGGGGGCAGTCACACAGGGGGGAAAACTTCCAAGGAAGATGGTCAAGTTAGACAACTTGTCACCACATAAACGGTCTAGAGTTGAGGGCCATTTACAATGGTTTTCTACAAACGAAAAGCAGAACGACAATGACAGAAACCACAAGGATTTTCCGCTGGGCGGAAAAACATACAAGCGCTCTGTCGGCGATGTCGTTCCAAGAGTGGACAACTGGGAAGCAGACTTCCTCAGCAGACACGATCTCCATCCAGGAGAGGGGAAACCTCCTCCAACTAGTCTTCGGAGAAGTGGCATGTCGGTGGGATTTCCTCAAGTAGGAATGATGGCATCTCGTCTCAACAAGAAGCTTCAGAATTCCAGGTCAAAGGACCCTCAAACAGGAACAGTGAATGCACTGGTGACACCGTGGGTGTTTTCAGTCGGTATATGTATTCCATACGTTTTCTCTCGTTCCAAAAGTTTTGGGATCATACAAAGGAAATTCGAGCGAGCCTCAGGGTCTCAGACTGGCCAAGAAGAGCTTGGTATCCAGATCTCAGGAATTACTCATAGGAGATCCCTGGTTTTTTCCTTTGCGCGAGGACCTGTTGTGGCAGGGGCCGTGCGTGTATTAGGACTTACCGCGGCTACATGTGACGACATGGTGGTTGACCGCCAGATCCTATTCTGTAAGGGTATTCTCACGGTATATGTTCTCCACGCTTATTTGGGCTGGAAAAAGGGGTAACGTCTAAACATTACTACCGTAGTTGTAGAAAATAAATTTCTTGGTGTGAATCCAAGAAGACTTCTACGGCAGACTTATCAGCTAGGACGTTTTCTCCATTTCCTACAAGCCAGTGTGGATGCGGGCCTAACCTTGGGCTAAATTATAATCTGACTTATCGGGTTTCTTTCAGAATAAACTGGACTCCCTTCCAGAAGTTCAGACAGTCGTGAAGGGTGGGTTGCACATCCAACCTACATTTGTGCCCCAGTGGCACCATGGGATCTTAACGTGGTGTTGCAGTTCCTTCACTCATATTGATTTAAACCTTTAGAGAAGGTGGAGTTGACATTCGTCACTTGCGAAGTGGTCGTCAGGTTGGCCTTGGCATACGCAAGGCGAGTGTCTGAGTTAGTGACCTGGTCTCACAAGAGACCTTATTTGATCTTCAATGAAGATAGAGCAGAGTTGGAAACTCGTCAACAATTTCTACCGAAGGTGGTTTCTTCTTTCCACATGTACCAACTTATTATGGTGCCTGTGACTACCGACGCCTTCGCTGAGTCGAAAGTCTCTGCATGTGGTCAGAGTTTTGAAAATTTATGTCGCCAGGACGGCTCCGTTTAGCAACACAGGCTCTGTTGTCCTGTTTGCTCCCAACAAGATTGGGTGTCCTGCTTCCAAGCAGACTGGTGCGCGCTGGATCTGTGATACAATTCAGCATGCTCATCTCACGGCAGGATTGCCGTTACCGAAATACGTGAAGACCTATTCTACTAGAAAGGTGGGCTCGTCCGGGGCGGTTGACCGGGTAGTCTCGACATTGCAACTTGCCGAGCACCTATTTAGCAAGCAATTTGGCTAAGTTTTACAGGTTTATTACCTTGGCCGAGGTTGACCTCACATTTGGTCATTCGGTACTGCAGAGTCGTCCGCACTCTACCGCCCATTCTAGAGCTTTGGTATAACCCCATGGTTCTTGATGTGACCCCAGCATCCTCTAGGACGTATGAGAAAACATTGGTCATTGACCATCAATGATTTTAAATCGATTGTCAATGGCCATCCCTAAACTTAAGGTGAAACCGCAGGGATATGTTACTGCATACGGAGAGAGGGGGCTGGGTTAGAGAGAGTAGAGGTAGGGACAGATAGGGACTGGGGCTTGGAGAGTGGGGTAGGGACTAGTGGAGAAAAAAAGAGGTCAGGAGGGTTGGGACAGATAGGGACTGAGAGAGAGATGGCAGGGGTTGGGTTAGATAGCGAATGGGGAGAGAGTGGAGTGGTAGGGGCAGATAGGGACAGTGAAGAGAAAGAGATGTAGATTTTTTTCAATAGAGTCACCTCTGTGTGACACACACACTCCCTATGTACACTGCTCCCCACACCATATACTGCCCCCATATATACACACTGCACCCCCATACCCTTCCATATAGTGCCCTTATATACAGGTCACCCCCTCCTCCATATACTACTCTCAACATATACAGCATACTCTAAACCCCCTCCTCCATTTACTATTCTGCAACCCCAGGTTATTTACCATTCCGGGACTCAGCAACAAGTAGCAGTAGTAACCAGGAAACGGATGTTGACCCACCAGACAGTAACGCAGTGCTCAGAGCGGAGGCATCAGGGACACGTGTGGCCACTTACCGGTGGGTAGGAGAAGGTGAATCAGTCTGGCAGGAAGAGATGAGACCCTGTGCCGGGTTAGCAGTGTGGTGACCGGAGAAGGAGGGGTCGTGTTGGGGCTATAGATGATGCAGGTGAGGAGGAGTCAAATAATTGTCCCAGTTGCTTTATATATACTACACGCCGATGAAGGGGCAAGGTCCTGTGCTTGCCCCTCCCACACCCCACATAGGCCATGTCCAGACCCCTCCGGCCATCTGCTGGTGGCTACTGGTATCCTCTACACCCCAGACTGGCCAGGAGCTGTGCGGGGACTGGTGAGCTTACACATGCCAGTACTGGTGTATATAGTGCATCATCATTATAGCCTGCCCATTACAGATATACAGCATCTATATTTATAAAAGGTTAACGCTACACACATATATAGAGATAGCAGTGGCATGCGGTGGGGTGAGACAGGTGAGGCAGAGCCTTTCCTATCATATTAACATATACGCCGGAGTTTTGACTATATAAAGTATATGAAAAATACAAGGAATATATTAGAAATAGCTTCTTTGTACTATTCTAATTATTATATTACCAGTCATTTATATAGCGCACACATATTCTGCAGCGCTTTTACAGAGAATATTTGGCCATTCACATCAGTCCCTTCCCCAGTGGAGCTTACAATCTATTTTCCCTACCATATGCGCACACATTCACACTAGCGTTATTTTTTTTTTTAGTTGGGAGCCAATTAACCTACCAGTATATTTTTGGATTGTGGGAGGAAACCGGAGAACCCGGAGGAAACCCACGCAAGTACGGGGAGAATATACAAACTACACACAGTTAGGGACATGGGGGGTGATTCCGAGTTGTTCGCTCGCTAGCAGATTTTAGCAGCATTGCACACGCTAAGCCGCCGCCCTCTGGGAGTGTATCTTAGCTTAGCAGAATAGCGAACGAAAGATTAGCAGAATTGCTAATAGAACATTCTTAGCAGTTTCTGAGTAGCTCCAGACCTACTCACAGATTGCGATCAGCTCAGGCCGTTTCGTTCCTGGTTTGACGTCACAAACACGCCCAGCCACTCCCCCGTTTCTCCAGACACTCCCGCGTTTTTCCATGACACGCCTGCGTTTTTCCGCACACTCCCAGAAAACGGCCAGTTTCCGCCCAGAAACACTCACTTCCTGTCAATCACACTCCGATCACTTCTACGATGAAAAATCTTAGTTCGGACGTGAGTAAATCTACTAAGTTTTGTGCTAAAATACTAACCGCATGCGCACTGCGAACCATGCGCATTTTTGCCTTAATCGCTCTGTTGCGAAAATTGGCAACGAGCAAACAACTCGGAATGACCCCCTTGGTGGGAATGGAACCCATGACCTCAGTGCTGTGAGGCAGTAATGCTAACCATTACACCATCCGTACTGCTCTAATCATTTTTGTAGTCAAACTCTGGAGTAAAAAGTCTATGACGGGTGAGCCAGTGCCTCACCTGCCTATCTTTTCCGCACATCTCTGATCAAAACTCGCCAAATTTCCAGCAGTGTATACTGCTGTACCTGTGTATAATTCCCACATGCACCCTTGGGCTCATATATTGTGTGTAAATATGGCTCTGATACTAGCCAGTGCCTCTTGAGCTGTTTACCATGTGTGTTTATTGATGTGTCTATTATATTTTAAGTAAAAATAAAAATGGCAGTGCTGCTTATTGAGCTTTATACAGTATTTTCTATATTCTGGATTCCAGTAGCCCCTTACATAGGAACTGCAGTGACTCACATTATTAAATTGCGATTTTGCTTGTAAATTTATTACATTTTTTGTTTGCCTTCTTATTGGTCTTTCCCTAACCAGACTTACACATTTATAATGTGTTTTAAATGCAGCTGCTTGCCTGATTTGCCTTTTCTGCTGCTCCACTCTTTCAATCCCTGTTCCTGGGTGTGTAAAATGGTACATTGAGGCATTACTTACTTTCTTATTGCCACAATGAGCGGCGATAAGACATTAAAATTATCGGGACCAATTCCCAATAATTCATAAATGTGGCCTCAAAGTGACATATTTATTTAGTCCACAGGAAATATATTTTGGATGCAACAAACAACACGCCCACTAGATGGGGCTATTGCAACAGTAAATGTTTCAGGATCAGTGACCCAAGAATGACCTGCAAAAATTAAATTACCCTTTCATATTTTGCACATTATTATTATGTGATCTGTCGTCTCATAATAACTGTTGTTGTCATAATTCTCTTTTTTTTTTTCTGAGACTTTATTATCAAGAATGCTGTGTGCTTGTCAATTTACAGTAACTCTTTGTTTTCTCAGATAAACTTACAAGGGAGTGCCCCGGAGCCAGTGACAAGGTGAAAGCTGGCAGACAGCCATACAGTTACATTAAACTGAAACTCTGGGAAAGCAACACGACCCGAAAAAAACAATGGGGAGGAGAAACCCCGATTAAGGAGCCTATTCACTCCCTGACGCTTCTTAGAAGAGCTGTATTATGAGGTTTGATGAATACAGATCAGGTAAAGACAAACCTCCCACACTACAAGTGAGATTACCTGCTGTGTTGTTGATAATACCCTGAGCTAGAGCTGTCTCCTCCTGCACAGTCACTGCTGCTACTGCCCCTCTGCACCAGCCAGTGCTTTGAGGTCCATCAGCACCTAAAGACTCTTTCTGCCCCCTTATTGCCCTCTGACTGACCGGCACACCTTTTACCCGACCAAGGGCATGTGTTGCTGAATACCTGCCAGGATGTACCACACACCAACCTTGCCATTCACCATTCTCTCCAGCCTCACAGCTGAGTTGGGCAGCAGTGCTAGCCAGGCGGTGCTAACAGGTGAGACCGCGCAGATATTGATCTTTAATGTCATGTCACCTCTAATCTGTATCCGGTGATTTGTTTTGTATCTATTGGGTGTTAGTGTTTTTTTGTTGCTATCTTTATGTTTATTATATATAGTTTGTTGTATTCGTGTTCTTTTCTGTTATTTTTTTTTATCTTCAATATCAGAAAATATAAAACTCACTTGATAAGGGCTTTTTCTACTCAGATTTTAGGATCCAGGCAGTAGCGGATCTTGCCACGGGCAAGCAGGACTTTTGCCCGGGGCGCCACCTTCCGGAGGGCGCCGCACCATGGCAAGATCCGCTACTGTGCCCCCCGCTGTGTCCCCCGCTGTGAAAGGAACTAGACGCTACGCGTCTAGTTTCCCTTCGTGGAGAGGACCTTTGCTGTGCGGTGCGCAATGACGTCATCACGCACCGCACAGCATTGTGGGACTGACACAGACGCTAGGGGTCACATTTGACCTCTAGTGTCTGTCTATGCTGTGCTATGGGAGAGACGTCATGACGTCTCTCCCATAGATCCGAGGAGAGGAGCGGCGCCGGCGGAGGTCTGCAGCGGTCGGGAATCAGGAGCGGGGATTGTAAGTATTATTTTTTTTTGTGTGTAAGCGGCGCTACTCTACAGGGGGCACAAATGGCGGCACAACTCTATAGGGGGCGTAACTGACCACGCCCCCTGTATGAAGCCACGCCCTTATTTTCACCCGGGGCACCAAAAGAGCTAGAACCGGCCCTGGATCCAGGTGTAACATTTAAGGCAGTGCCACACTGGACGACATGAACGATGACTGAAATCGTTCATAATTTTCCCTTGAACTTCCCGGACTCCCGGATGAACAATAATGATCGAGATAGAGCGGCCACATGAACGACGGAACTATATGCACAGTCTCATCAATGATATAGCCAGAATTGAGCTGTAGGGACAGACGACAGACAACCTAGTTTACGACCCGCGGGAACACACATCGTTCATCGTTCGCACCGGCAACACTGGGCGATATGTTAAACTATGTTGCTCAGGAGGGTGAAAATGACGATATAGTTTAAAATATCCAGTGTGGCCCAGCCTTTTCTCCTTTATGTGGAAAAATCTGAGATTTATCCAGTGGTGCCTAGCATAGTGTCATTTCGCAACCCCAATGGCTTTGGATATTTACTAACCGATGTAAAGCTTTTGTCACTTATCAAAAAAACATAACGCCATCTGGGGTCCCGTCATGGCTCCGGATACTTTGTCTTTAATGTACATGAGCAGCCATATGGCTTACGCACGCGCAGTCTGGAAAAATTACATTGCAGCTTTCCGTTAGTGACTGGCATATAGAGCTGCGGATCACTCCAGCACTACGCTGAAGCGATACTGGGGGGGCAACAGATCAGAACGGAAGGGGGTGTTTTTGTATCATCTCTCTGGTGTTGGTTGCTTTGACGCATTTCAGCACTAAGCGCTGATGCTGGATTTCTCTTAATGCTGAGATGAAGAACACTTTGTTCGTGTGCGCCCAAAGGGGGTCATTCCGAGTTGTTCGCTCGTTGCCGATTTTCGCTATGCTGCGATTTGTTTCTAATTGCGCCTGCGCAAGGCACGCAGGGCGCATGCGCTTAGTTATTTAACTAAAAACTTAGCAGTTTTGCTGTGGATCCTGCAGCGCTTTTCAGTCGCACTGCTGATCGGTGTATGATTGACAGGAAAGGGGCGTTCCTGGGTGGTAACTGAGCATTTTCCAGAAGTGTGCTAAAAAACGTAGGCGTGTCAGGGAAAAACGCGGGAGTGTCTGGAGAAACGGGGGAGTGGCTGGCCAAACGCAGGGCGTGTTTGTGACGTCAAACCAGGAACTAAACGGACCGAGCTGATCGCAATCTGTGAGTAGATCTGGAGCTACTCAGAAATGGCAAAGAATTATTTAGTAGCAGTTCTGCTAATCTTTCATTCGCTATTCTGCTAAGCTAAGATACACTCCCAGAGGGCGGCGGCCTAGCGTGTGCAATACTGCTAAAAGCAGCTAGCGAGCGAACAATATTCAATAAAATTCAAATTTTGTCATGTTAGATCGAATCCACAATAGATTTGAAAGCTGGTATGGGGGAGCTTTCTTGGATTCTGGCCACCCCTGACACAGAAATTACAAGGGTATTAAGGGGTCACTAAAACCATTCTACTGACTCAAAGGACAAAAATTGGGGAGGGGGGGGGGGTTCATTTTGTTTTGGTTTCCTAATATTTATTTATTAACAATAGTAATATAGTTACCTTCTGGATTGTTATGTGTTCTGCATGTTATGATGTTCCTAACCTTTGTTCTGCTTTGTTTGTTGTCTATATTTAGAGTTTTCCTCCTTCCAAAATTCCTGGGACCATTCAGAGTATGGTTATGGAGCCAATGACATAGATCTACCTTTTTTGGCCTATCTGACCTCCACTGATTATTCCTCAGGGGATTCGGACACTTGTAACGTGATTGACAGCACCAGCAACAGTGACACACTCCCTCAGTTTACAGGTGAGTACAACAGTTCAAGACACTGGATGACAGGGTTCGTGACAGTAGATTTGTGAATTACAATGAGTGTTGTTTGTGTATTAATGGGGGTCTGCAGATATGCAGTCGTTTGACGGGCCGGCTATCTGAGTATTGTGTCACAGTGAGGTGGGGAGAGGGGAAACTAGTGATAGTGAGAAGGTGGTTCGCGATCTGTGGAGAACAATAGGAGGTGGTCAAGGACCCCATGAAAATATTCTTGAAAGGGTTGTTTACATGAGTGTGCATATTGGTGTGTGAGATTAATTCCATTATTTGTTTTAACTTTTATTGTTTAACCACTGCGACAGACCAGCAAGTGCCTTATCTGATCTGTGCAGCTGCAGGGAAAAGAAACTTCCCGCAGCTGCAGGGAATAGAAACTTCCCACAGCTGCTGCATTCACGGGGACCGGAAGGTCCCTCTGCCTCCCTGCACCCTACCGCAGCGTTTGCCGTGCTGCCAGTCACTCCCCACCCGTTGGCTGCAAACAATAGTATCTGCTGGGGAAATGTGAATCAACCCCCCACCCGAAAAAAATAAGGTGGCTTTAACTTAACTAAATGTATCTGCATGGTCTGTATACTGCCCTTGAGAAGGCACAGCTATATTTTCCAAGGGTTCTACATTTCTACATTCTATCACTCTGCTCCGGTTCAAAGATTTAACTAGTGTGGATGGCTTGCTAGTCTCCTAGGTAACAGTAAAGCTACAATATACAGAGTGCAGAATAATGGAGTCATACACAGGGGCACAGTCAGTAAAATGGAGGAGTTCAGTTCTTCAGACCCCTACACCTTTCCGTGATCTGTCTATGGGAATTCCAAACTTTCTCCTGGGCCTTTTCCCCGGGACTTCCCTAACCTTGACTACGTTCATTTTAATGTAATGTTGATTCACACTTTTGAGTGACAAAGTTTCCTATGGGCTCAAAGGGCTCTTGCCCAAGGGCCCCAGGAGTAAAAGGGCCATAGGCTGATAGCTGAGGGTCCCCTCTTTCCAGGGGTACCAGATTTTTGAAAATCGGCTCTGGGGAACCGGAGATATCCGACTTCAAAGCAGTGGTCCACATTCAAGCCTGTTAATTGCTCTTACCAGACAGATATCTCTGGTTCTGTCTGACTTAGAGTTTTTCTGAGGGTATACTCCAAAAGCTGTGACTCTCCCCTTTCAGTGGACACTGGCAGCTTGTCTCTACTATGCCCAGAACCAGAGATATTAGCCTTCCAGCAGCTGATCCCTGCGCCAGCTCCACACGCCTAATATGCAGTTTTATATTTTTGTTGGTGGATTGCTCTGGCTCCTGAAGTCTGATCCCAAGTACCCAGTACCCACTGAAAGGGGGGACTCTCTAGTTTTTTTATCCCATTAAAGCTAAGAAATATATTTCCAGGAACTGGAGATATCTGCAGTCAAGCAAGCTGCCCTCCCACCAGAAAATGATGAATATTAAGCCCACTCTACTATCCACCCCTCCCCTGTGTATTAAATACCCCCGACCACCCTGGAAGTCATGTACCAGGGCCCCTTCATTCAGCACAATGTCCCCTTCTACAGTTTAGTGTTCTCCCTCCCGCCCCATCTGTGCAGTAAAGGAGTAATTAATTAGCAGAAATCATTTCTCCAGGTCCTTAATGCTGTGCGGAAGATAGAATACCCCCTACCACCCGCGGGACATCAAAGCTGCCACTGATAGCACCCCCCACCCCTACCGCTGATGGGTGGGTAGGGGCCCCAGTGCATTGCTGTGCCCAGGGGCCTACACTGCTGTTAAGACGGCTCTGCATGTCTGGACTGGCTGAAAGCTGGGCAGTTTGTTTGCCAATCCTTGTAAATTTAACAAGTTATTTACATGACAGGGCTCTCATAAAGTGTACAGGTGGTGTGTCTTGTGCATGCTTCCTTCGTCATCCATAAAACCTGGAGATTACTTAGTATATATATATATCAATCCACGATCTGCCGGCACTCAAATCACCAAACTCTCATGCTCAGGTGCCCATCCAGTAATATTCATATCCAGTTTCAAGAGAGATGGCACTCAAGAGACTGTTCAGATGCAATACCTGTAGGTATTGTACTGTGGACGGGGCGTATGCCCCGAAAACGTTTGATACTTTCTCAGTACATGTGATTTTTTGGCATCTGAAACAGCCTTCACTTTTTCCATCATTTGTTATGTTACAGTCTTATTACAAAGTAGAATAAATTATTTTTCCCCCTCAAAATTCTACACACAATACTGCCTGACAAGGTGAAAAATTTGCTAATTTATTAAAAATAAAAAACTTAAGAAATCACAGGTACATAAGTATTCACAGCCTTTGCCATTAAGCTGAAAATTGAGCTCAAGTGCATCCTGTTTCCACTGATCATCCTTGAGATGTTCCTACAGCTTAATTGGAGTCCACCTGTGGTAAATTCAGTTGATTGGACATGATTTGGAAAAGCACACACCTATAAGGACCCACACTTGACAGAGCATGTCTGAGCACAAACCAAGCACAAAGGCAAAGGAATTGTCTGTAGACCTCTGAGACAGGATTGTCTCGAGGCACAAATCTGGGGAAGGGTACAGAAAAAATAGGATTTTAATTACCTACTGGTAAATCCTTTTCTCGTAGTCCATAATGGATATGGTATAGACGGGGTCCAAAGGAGCCGATGCACTTTAAATTTCTTCACTGGGTGTGCTGGCTCCTCCCCTCTATGCCCCCTCCCACAGGCAGTTATAGGTAAAACAGTGCCCAAAGGAGAAGGACATATATGAGAGATTTAATACCAGCACTCCACGAACATAGAACAACCAGCAACGTCTGGAAACAACAACAGGTAACCGCATAACAGAGAACCTGCAGAAAAGTCAACGTACTGAGGCGGGCGCCCAATATCCCTTATGGACTACGAGAAAAGGATTTACCGGTAGATAATTAAAATCCTATTTTTCTCTAGCATCCATAAGGGATATTGAGGAGACTTAGTACGATGGGGACATCCCAAAGCTTCCAGAACTGGCAGGAATGTGTGGAGACTGCTGCAGCACCGCCTGCCCAAACTGGGTATCCTCTTTGGCCAGGGTATCAAACTTGTAGAACTTCACAAAGGTGTTCTTCCCCGACCAGGTAGCAGCTCGGCATAGTTGCAAGGCCGAGACTCCTCGGGCAGCTGGCCAGGAAGAGCCCACAGATCTTGTAGAGTGGGCTTTCAGAGACGTAGGTAAGGCTGCCAACACATAGGCCTGTTGGATAGTAAGCCTAAGCCAACGAGCAATGGACTGCTTCGAAGCAGGACAACCCTTTTTCTGCGCATAATAGAGCATGAGCAAGGAATCCGTCTTTCTGATCCCAGTCGTTCGCTTGACATAGATCTTCAAGGCTCGCACAGCATCCAATGCCTCCGGAGGAGCATAAGTATCAGAACTGGACGGAACCACAATAGGTTGATTCAGGTGAAACGCAGAGACAACCTTCGGCAGGAACTGCTGCCTAGTCCTGAGCTCCGTTCTGTCCTCGTAAAAGACCAAGTATGGACTTTTACACGATAAGGCCCCCAATTCTGAGACACGCCTAGCAGAAGCCAGGGCCAGTAACATTACTGTCTTCCATCTGAGGTACTTGTCTACTACCATCATCAGAGGTTCAGATCAGGAGAAATGTCGAAAATTCAACACCACATTCAAATCCCAAGGTGCTGTGGGCGGCACAAATGGAGGTTGTATGTGAAGTACCCCTTGCAAGAAGGTCTGAACTTCTGGCAACAGTGCCAATTTCTTCTGGAAGAAAATGGAGAGAGCTAAAATCTGGACCTTAATGGAACCTAGACGTAAGCCCTTATCCAACCAGGCTGCAGGAAACGTAAGAAACGTCCAAAGTGGAACTCTGCAGGCGGATATGTGCGTTCCTCGCACCAAGAGACATATCTTCTCCAGATATGATGATAGTGTCATGACATCACAGGTTTCCGGGCCTGAACCATGGTAGCAATAACCATTTTGGAAAGGCCCTTGTGAGCTAGGATGTTCCGCTCAACCTCCATGCCGTCAAACGAAGTCGCCGTAAGTCCGGGTAGACGAATGGTCCTTGTTTAAGAAGATCTCTTCTTAATGGTAGATGCCAAGGGTCTTCGACGGACATGTCCAGAAGAATTGCCTGAACGCCTTGATTTCTGATTCGCTTGAGCACACTTGGGAGCAACGGAATCGGAGGAAAGAGGTAGACCAGCCGGTAGGGCCAAGGCGATGTCAGTGCATCCACTGCCCTCGCCTGAGGGTCCCTGGTTCATGAGCAGTACCATTAAAGCATCTTGTTGAGACGAGAAGCCATCATGTCTATCTGCGGGCAGCCCAACCGTTGGATGATCTGTTGGAACACCTGATGGTGGAGTCCCCACTCCCCCGGGTGGAGATCGTGACGACTCAGGAAGTCCGCTTCCCAGTTGTCCACACCTGGAATAAAGATTGACGACATTGCTCTTGCATTTCTTTCTGCCCAGTATCCTTGACACCTCTCACATGCAGGCTCTGCTTTTTTACCCCCCTTGCAGATTGATGTATGCCACTGCTGTGGCGTTGTCCGACTGTAATTGGATCACGTGATCCTTGAGCAGAGGAGAGACCTGAAGCAGAGCATTGTAGATCGCCCGAAGTTCCAGAATGTTGATCGGAAGGAAGCTTTCGTGGGCCGACCACCTGCTCTGGAACTGCGAACCTTGGGTGACAGCTCCCCATCCTCGTAGACTCGCAACTGTCGTGAGGAGGGTCCAATCCAGAATCCTGAAACTCCGGCCTTCCAGTAGATTGGAGGACTGCAGCCACCACAGGAGGGAAATCCTGGCCTGAGGTTACAGTCGAATCATCCGGTGCATCTGTAGATGTGATCCAGACCACTTGCTCAAGAGATCCAACTGAAATGTTCTGGCATGGAACCTCCCATATTGGATCGCCTTGTATGAGGCGACCATGTTTCCCAACAATCTTATGAAAAGATGGATGGACACTCAAGTAGGTCGGAGCACCATGCGGACCATCTCCTGAAGTGTACTCGCCTTGTCCTCTGGTAAGAACATCTTCTGGGTCACAGTATCCAGCAACATGAGTAGCCCATGAATGAATGGCATGGGTTATCCAGCAACCCGCTATGACCGGCCTTTGCGATACACATGCTGCCATGTAAATAGAGTTGAGCGTAGCTTCTGTTTTTCTGTCCCTGGATCCTTTATGGTAAAGGAGCCCGGGGCAGGCAGCACCACCTTTTTGGACAGTCGAGAGACTGATACATTAACCCTCGGGGGTTCTTCTCAGAATTTTCTACCTTCAGGAGCAAATGGGAAAGTGCGCAAAAACTTTTTTGACAATTGGAATTTTTTGTCTGGATTTTTCCAGGCTAACTTGAATAGGTCATCTAACTCTGCAGAATCAGGGAAAGTGACATTAGGCTTGCTATGTGTAAAGAAAAACGACTGCTGTGATGCAGCGTCCTCTAGAGGGAGCTTTAACACGTCCCGTATAGCCAGAATGAGGGGTTCAATACCCTGAGCAGAATCGGAATCCCCACTAACGGGATCCAAGTCCTCCCCATCCACCTGTATATCCTCATCTGTATCAGAGAGTAGAGCAGGTAAACCACGCTTCTGTGGACCTGCATGAGAGGGGGGAAGGGCTGTGTAACATCTGCCCTAGCAGCTAAGTCTGCAACAGCCTGTTGTAGTAGCTGAGTTTTCTGTACATTAGCAGTGAGCTGGGATGACATATCTGACATCATAGTTTTAAGAGACCCTAGCCAGGAGGGCTCTGGACCCTCTCCCCAAGCCCCTTCACTGATTTGTGAAGATTGGCTGCATTGTTCACAAGAAACAGATGTAATGGAGAGAATCTAGTGTGCCATACACTGCACAGCTTGTGTTTACCCATGTTTCACAGTAAGCACAATAACATACACATACACACAGACAGTAATACTTTTCAAGCCTGCCCTTACTGTATGTGAGAGGAAACACAGACAGAGAGAGAGACACCAGCACACCCCTAGCTGCACAGCCCCAGTGTGGCTGACAGCTATTTATATCACAGTAACACCAATAATTTCTGTCCTGTAGAGGACTCAGATAGTGTACAATAGCGACTCTCCCCCTTTGCTATACCCTGTACGCTACGCAATATGCACATCAGGGGGGGCAGGGGGAGCTGAGCAAAGGAAGCCGGGCAGCGTCTGAGCCTCCTAAAGACGCTCAGTGCTTCCCAGCATAGAAAAAAGTAAGGTGGTGGCCAATCCCAACATTTTAGGACGGTATCCCGCCGATCCTGATCCCGGGATTGGTCACCACATTCCCAAGCAAACTTTGGTTCCTCTTGTGGTCTTGCCCAAGGGTGGCAAACTTCTGGAGGCAGGTGTTCAGCATGCTTGCCTCTAAAAAATATTCCTAAATCAGCCTTAACTCCTTTTGTCTGTACTTTAGGTATTTTGTCTGAGGATATATTTGATAAATACACTAGATAGTATATTCTAAATGTTTTCACCCTAGCCAAGGTATAAATTGCAAGAACCTGGCTGGCTAACAGTGGCCCTGTGCTTCAGTCATGGATTGCCCTAGTGAACAATACTGCATCTCACCTATACATTATCAGCCAGGCTGACTGTAAGTTTGAAGGCATCTGGCAGCGGTGGCTACAATCTAAATATGCCAACATCACTGTAGGCTCGAGGGACCCGCCCACATCATAACATATTTTCACGTCCTCTCAGGGACTTGGCTTACTCCTGGTAATGCTTTTCTTTATTATCCTTAATTACTTTCCATCTAGCTTCACCTTGTTTCTAAACGGCCTCACTAATTGTATCTATGGTTCCGATATAATTGCAGGGTATATATTAGTGCAAACATAGACTCTCGCCACGCTTTGGGCAAGGTGCCTCGCTCTGCTATCATTGCGCTCGGCAGGGACGTAAGTTCATCCCAGTTGCCCGGAGGCAAGTTGGAGTTTCGTGAACCCCCCATAACTGAAAAGGGAAAACATAATGTGTGTGTATGTGTGTATATATATATATATATATATATATAACACCCACAAATTACAGAATTATATAGATTGCACTCTCTGCCAGAGCCCGCAGTAAATTGGCAGGGCTCCAGCTATACTGTTGACAACAACCGGAGGATCACGTTCAGACTCCCGAGATTCAGCCGTCTACAGCATGCAGAATCAGCGATCACCGGTGGGTCCCATCTGACAATCCAGCAGTAGCAGCGGGTACACCATCTGCAGGCTGAGCAGTACCAGACAAGAGCTGTCCTGTACCCTATTACAGGTGTTATGAGGGCTCCTGGGATAGAGCCAATTGACTATGCATCAGTAGCAGCTGCGCTGCAGAGGTCCATCACACTTGAATAGCACTGTGAACCACACAGGTGCTGCTGTATATGCAGGTGCTCCTTCAAGAGCCCGGGGGCAGGCGTCTCCATTGCCTCTGGGAGTTACACCCCTGGTGCTCGGCACAAATTACTATTCCCAATCGTAGTCCATGTGGATAGTAAATGAAGCAAATGTAAAAAAAAAAAAAAAGTGTGTCGAACATTTGTGTCGACCATTATCATGCCAACCTTTTACCTGTCGACCATATGGGGTCAACCTGTTGACTGTCTAACTAGACACTTTCTATGTATACATTGGAACCCTTATACAATACATCCAGCATTCTAATGACACCTATGCAATACAGAGAAATCTAGTGAGCTCTGTAAAAGGGTGGTCTTCAGTATGCCGGCTGTCGGGATCCCGGCGCACAGTATACTGGCGCCGGGATCCCGACAGCCGGCATACCGACACTTATTCTCCCTCGTGGGGGTCCACGACCCCCCTGGAGGGAGAATAAAATAGCGTGCCACCGTGCCCGTAGCGTGGCGAGTGCAGCGAGCCCGCAAGGGACTCATTTGCGCTCGCCACACTGTCGGTAAGCCGGCGGTCGGCCTCCCGGCGCCGGTATGCTGGTCGACGGGAGCCCGACTGCCGGCATACCATAGTGAACCCCTGTAAAATACAGGAATTATTCAATACACATACTGTAGCATCTAATTACCTTGTATTCTGCTGCTGCTCTTTGTAAAGGCCCCCTCAGACCAATGCCCTTATTTATCAATGATTGATAAATTTCACTGTGAGTGATAAATTGCACCAGCCAATCAGCTCCTAACCCATGTCACAGGCTTTGTTTGTTTGGCTGGTTGGCTGGTGCAATTTCTCACTCACAGTGAAATGTATCACTCATTGATACATAAGGGCACAAGTCTGTCACAGAGTTGTGACAGATGCTGGAGGTACTCGGGAGGCTGTGGGCACACCTGCTGGGTGGGCTCAGAGCTGCTGCTCCTCGGCTCGGCAGCGGCGGTGGAAGGAGACAGGGAAGGGGCTGGCGTACAGCGCAGCATCAGCGTCATGATTGGTACCAGAACAAGTGACAGGGTAAGGCGAGCAGGGGTTGGAGCGGCCTGCGTGTTAATTAGCTTAGTTAGTTGGCGGGTGAGCAGTATAAAAGTTAATAGATGTTGCAGACCCCTTCTTTGTGTTCCTGATCCACGGGTCCCTTTGACCTTCCGGGCCCCTTACAAGTGTCCTCTTTGTCCCCACCTATCACCGGGCCTGCTCATATACAATTACACATAAACAATGGAAAGACCAAAAGCGCTGTTTCTAGAAATATCCCCTTATATGTGGTAGGTTATATAGTGGAAATCCTCTGTCCATGAAAGGCAATGTTTTCCTTGTACTATTTACAATACATGGAAGAAAAATAGACCACAGTGGAATGGTAAGGTTTCACAATCTGTTTCTCAACTTTAAAAGGCGGAAACCCCTCATAGACACTTACCAGAGGTAAGTTAATGTCCACATAAAGGTATCTTTGGATGTTGGGGTAATGTGATCCTCAGCCTTCCACCAACCTCCTGGTCACCCTTCCATCATACAGGGCTGGTGAACCTCACAATAACCATTTCAGATGCTCTCATTTCAATAGCTAATTTACTCATCTGATGCTAGCAGCAAACAAGATAGGTACTCAACGCAAAAATGAAAATGATATAATAAAAATTTATTTGGTATAGCATGCACACCTAATCATGTATAAAAGCAGTCATAAAATGAATAAAACAAAATATTCCCTTGTTGTAGGCACTCACTCCTGTACCCACATATTTATAATAAAACAGTATATTAATACTTGCAAATCTTCAGTCAGTATGAAGTCCCGAATAAGAAGATAGCACAATGACCACAATGTCATCAGCTGGGTAAATAGGAGAGTCACCTACAAATAGCAAAACTCCACTGACACATTTCAGGTAACAATCCTTTTCCCAAGTGTGGGGAGCATAGGCCCAAAATACATATTTATTTATACCCCTGAGGTCTTAGTCACATGACCACTAGCAATTACATAACATGAGATACTTAACTAATACACAGTAAAAAAAAAAAGGGTTGGGTATGTTATCCCGGTGGTCGGGATGCTCGCAGTCACATGACCGACAGCTGCATCCCAACACTGATGATCCCGACACCGGACGGAGTAATTATTCTACCCCTTCCCTGTCCCCTACCCTAACCTTAACCTTCCTGGGGTGGTGGCTATAGTTAACCACTCCCCTAGTGCCTAACCCTAACCACCTCACCCCCCGGAACCCTAACTCTAAACCGCAGCCGATACCTTTGGGATGTCGGCTGTCTGTGTTCCAGCGCGGGTCTCCTGAGTGGTGTCGGGATTCCGGCATCGCTCTCATGACTGCTGTCCTTCCGAACTCCAGGATGCTAAATGCATCCCCCAAAAAACTATTCTAATCATAACTAAACTAAATGGCACCAAAATAAGGTAAAAAACCACATCCCAGAAAGATAATGTGAAAGATAATAAAACCTATTGCACTTTAATAACGTCACTGGGGGCAGGGTTTATAGTCCGAATTTTCAAATTAACATTTTTCACACAGCATTCTGATTACCTCTATACAATACACACAGCACTCTAATTACCTCTATACAATACACACAGTATTCTATTTACCTCTATACAATACACACAGCAGTCTAATTACCTCTGTACAATACACACAGCATTCTAATTATCTCTATACAATACACACAGCATTCTAATTATCTCTATACAATACACACAGCATTCTAATTACCTCTATACAATACACACAGCCTAATTACGTCTATACAATACATACAGCATGCTAATTACCTCTATACAATACACAGCATTCTGATTACCTCTATACAATACACACAGCACTCTAATTACCTCTATACAATACACACAGCATTCTAATTATCTCTATACAATACACACAGACTAATTACCTCTATACAATGCATACAGCATGCTAATTACCTCTATACAATACACACAGCATTCTAATTACCTCTATACAATACACACAGCCTAATTACCTCTATACAATACATACAGCATGCTAATTACCTCTATACAATACACACAGCATTCTAATTACCTCTATACAATACACACAGCAGTCTACTTACCTCTGTACAATACACAGCATTCTAATTACCTCTATACAATACATACAGCATGCTAATTACCTCTATACAATACACACAGCATTCTAATTACCTCTATACAATACACACAGCAGTCTACTTACCTCTGTACAATACACACAGCATTCTAATTACCTCTATACAATACACACAGCCTAATTACCTGTATACAATGCATACAGCATGTTAATTACCTCTATACAATACACACAGCATTCTAATTACCTCTATACAATACACACAGCCTAATTACCTCTATACAATACATACAGCATGCTAATTACCTCTATACAATACACACAGCATTCTAATTACCTCTATACAACACACACAGCAGTCAAGTGGACTCTGTGCAACACTCACAGCATTCCGGATGTAGTTATGTGACCGGCGGTCGGGAGACCACTGGTCACAATACCAGCACCTACATCCAGAACCCTCACTATCCTGACGGTCGGCATGCCGATCAACAGGAACTATTCCCACTCGTGGGTGTCCACGACACCCACATATCCAACCGCAGCATTCTAGTGACCTCTATACAATATGCAGAGTACTCTAATGCCCTCTAGACAATACACAGTACATTCTAGTGACAGATATACAATACAGAGAGCATTCAAGTGATTGATATTCAATACAGATTTTAATGTCCAATATATCAGTGTATTTCCTTGTGATTGTTCAACATAAATTAAGACACAGGCTATGATTTATCCCCGGGTAGAGTAAGAAAATACTAATAAACTACACTTACAGAATCGCTATCAACAGAATTGGCAAAATGTTACAAATGGGTAAATGTTACCGAAATTCTAATAATCTGAATTTTCAATGTATTAATAAACAAATAAAAATAAAAAGATTATCTGCAACACAGCTATTAAGGGGTTAAACCGATTCACATAATAATGAAAGAAATGAGAAAAGCCGTTGGTACATAAACAATTCATGGCTCCATACCTCCCTGCTTACCATTAATATGTCACCTTCTCACAGACCTGTTGGCCACAGTGACAACACACAGAAGGAATTTGGATCAACAGGTTTTACAGGAGAAGACAAAGTTTCAGGCTCCAGTTTGTGGTGAGTAGAACAACACATTGCCACAATATGAGGGTATGTTTGGAAATGACTGATCTATATCCACTCATGTTTAGCCGTTTCATTCTTCTGTTTAACTATTGCTGGTCTGTGCTTGTGTATTACTAACATGGCGTTTTCTCAATGATTGAAAGTGACTATTTAATAAGTAGCCAATTTTCCACAACTAAACAGTCGTTCTTGTTTTTAACATATAGGTGGTCATTCCGAGTTGATCGCTCGCTAGCTGTTTTTAGCAGCCATGCAAACGCTATGTCGCCTCCCACTGGGAGTGTATTTTAGCTTAGCAGAAGTGCGAACGAAAGGATCGCAGAGCGGCTGCAAAGTTTTTTTGTGCAGTTTTAGAGTAGCTCAATACCTACTCAGCGCTTGCGATGACTTCAGACTGTTCAGTTCCTGTTTTGACGTCACAAACATGATCTGCGTTCGCCCAGCCACGCCTGCGTTTTTCCTGGCATGCCTGCGTTTTTTCGAACACTCCCTGAAAACGGTCAGTTGACACCCAGAAACGCCCACTTCATGTCAATAACTCTGCGGTCAGCAGTGCGACTGAAAAGCTTCGCTAGACCCTGTGTGAAACGACATCGGGCGTTGTAAAAGTACGTTGCGCGTGCGCACTGCGCCGCATACGCATGCGCAGAAGTTCCGTTTTTCCCCCTCATCGCTGCACATCGAACGAATGCAGCTAGCGATCAACTCGGAATGACCACCATACTCACAATCATTGGAGACAATTTTTAAAACTAATTGTGGGCGCTCTTTTTACTACCCCTACACCCCCCCCCCCCCCATATGACTGAAAAATTCCACGAATAGTGGCAGTAGAAATATTGGCGGTGCTTAAGCGCCTACAGGGCTCCTTCTGTGGCCATAACATATTTTTCTTATCATTCCTCAGCACGTAGTAGTGTATTTCATGAGATGAGATGCGTCAAACTTGTGTTATGCGGTGACTTGTCCACTTGTGTGATTAACTGAGGGCAAGCTTACTAGTATTAGTATTACATTGGGATAGATTTATTAAAATATCTAAAAATTAAAAGTGGTGACGTTACTCATAGCCAATAAGATTCTATCATTTTCTAGGATGCGGTAGAGCAGAGATTTTCAACCTTTTACAACTCGTGGCACACTGAACAAGAGTTAAATATTGCCAAGGTACACCATTTTTTTTTTTAACTCAAATATAATGGTGATGCATTGTGCAGTTGCGTGTCTTAGGATGTCATCATTGGCGTTTCTATAATGGGTGCAATGTGTGCGGTGCACACGGGCCCCACTCCGCACACATTGCATACATTTAAATACTTACCTTACCGGAGTCCAGCGGCGGGCGCAGCGGTTGCGGTGGAAATCTCACCAAAACGGCCACCAGGGTGGGCGCCATGTTTTTGGAGACCTGCACATGCGCAGTAGACTCCGGCACAAAGCCGGAGTCTACAGCGCCATTCAGAGGAGGGGGCCCACGCGGAGGTGCACACGGGCCCCCTCCTCTGTAGAAACACTAATGGATGTCATGTCGCATCTTCTCTATAGGTCATGCCTGAGCCACGTCTGAGTACACCAGAAGAGTCCAACACTGCCCGGGCCCAAAATTAGAACTAGCTCTGCAACCACTAAACCCACCAGTATTGATCGTTCCAGGGCCCCAGTGGCAGCAAAACACTGACGGGCCTGGCTGTGCTTCTGTGGCCGGACACCTGGAGACTGCTCAGGGCACACTAGTGTGCCACGGCACAGTGGTTGAAAAACACTGCGGTAGAGAAATGACAGCTAGATTCTGCTTTGTTGCTATGGGCAATCGCACCACTTTTATTTTTAGAAGCTTTAGTAAATCCTGCCCATTGTGTCATCTCTCTTTTTCTACGTATGTCCTGCATGCATAAAGTACAGTTGAGATCAAGTCACAGACACAGCAGATACAAAAATGATTATAGAGCCAAATGACACACGCTTTGGAAAACCTCAGGCTGATTTACTTTAGGTAACGGAGGTACTGTAAGATGTTCCAAAAAACGGGGTGCCTGGCAGAAGTCACTGGGTATGGTTTTTATACTAAATTTAGGAACCGTTGTTTATTTATTAGCAGGATTCTGTAAGTAGATCAAAGGTGATAAGCCATTTTAGCTGCAGGGATAAGAAGTTTGTTCAGTTAATAAAGTAACTTGTCCATAAGATTTTTCAAGGACACAGTGAGCTGTACATCTAGACTCCAGGAACAGCTTAAATCCTTATAGCAAGTTATAATAAGATGTTTTGTAGTTACAGAGTTATAAAGTGTCGTCAAGATGATTAAGGGGTGTACCATATACAACACCGCCATACAGTACTCTGTTATACCCCTTTCACAGGGACCCTCTCAGGATCCCGGCGGTCGGGATCCCCGCAATCAAAATACAAATGCCGGAATCCCAACTACGATCACAGTACCGACGCAGGGATCCGACTGAGTGTTTGCCGGCCCATTCGGAGATTGGGGGTTTAGGCTGTGGGGGATTAGGGTTAGGCTGCAGGGACGAGGGTAAGGATAAGGCTGCGGGAGGGTTAGGTTTAGGCTGCGGGAGGGGGGGAGGTTAGGTTTAGGCACCACTGGGGAGGGTTACCGTTAGGCTGTAGGGGGTGGGGGTAGGTTTAGGCTGCGGGAAGGGTGAGTTAGGTTTAAGGGGACATTGGGGAAAAGTAAGTATATTTACCGTGCCCCTGTCGGGATTCTCACCATCAGGATGCCGTGGTCAGTATTCTGATCGCCAGCATCCCGACTTCTGGCATATCAAACCCAACCCCTTTTATACCAACATCCCAGGTCCAGCCCAAGTCACTGAACACGGGTTTCAAGCTGTGTCACAGCGGCTTGAAACCCGTTCACACCCCAGGCTAGACACAGGTTATTGCAGAGTCTTCTCCTCTGTTGGCGCTTGGAGATGACAATCTACAAGTGCCAGTGAGCCGGCTCTCCATAGAGTGTTAACGTGATGCTGGTTCACACTACCCCATTACTGGGGTCCTTCCTGGGAACAACCCTGGTCGCTACCCAAGTTGGATTCCCTGGTCATTTTCTGTGATTTTCTGGGAACCCTTTCACTCCAAGCCACGACCCAGGTTAACCCGGCACTAACACAGGTTTTTGTGACGATGTGGAAGGGGCATTACTGACATTAGCAGCTGTTGGTGTTATGGGGTCATTCCGAGTTGATCGCTAGCTGCCGTTGTTCGCTGTGCAGCGATCAGTGGAAAAAAAGTCTAATCTGCGCATGCGTTGGCACCGCAATGTGCACGCCCATCGTACAGGTACAAAGTCCATTGTGGTTTTGCACTGGTTCTAGCGACGATTCCAATCGCACAGCCGGCTGGAAAGTGATTGACAGAAAGTTGGCGTTTCTGGGTGTCAACTGACCATTTTCAGGGAGTGTTTGGAAAAACGCAGGCGTGCCGGAGAAAACGCAAGTGTAGCTGGGCGAACTCTGGGCAGGTGTGTGACGTCAAAAGCCAACCCTCCAACGTTGGAATCAACGCACACGAAGAGTAAGTCCAGGGCTGGTCTTGTTTTGCACAAAATGATTTTGCAGGCGCTCTGCTGCACAGGCGTTCGCACTTCTGCAAAGCGAAAATACACTCCCCGGTGGGTGGCGACAATGCTTTTGCACAGCTGCTAAAAACTGCTAGCGAGCGATCAACTCGGAATGACCCCCTTTGTCTTCTCCAGATTTGTTTCTGTAGAGAAAACCCAATCAAGACTACGTCAGTCACTCCCAAACTTTTCTGAATTATGGTGTCCTTGAGCATCAGCATTTGTTTCACGGCACCCGTAGGCCAAAACCTATTGAGAAATTCAGAAAACAAATAATGAAATTATGTAAATTGCGCTTATATGTCATTGTTAGGGTCAATTATGTGGTGGTGGACAGGGTTGCATATCTGTTAGTTTTATGTTTGTTAGTCACCAGCAATGGATTTGTCTTATCACATTAATCATATAGACTTTGATTTGGGCCTGGACCACCAACCCGCGGCACCCCTACAAGTACCCTGTGCCAGGGTGCCACAGTAGCCATTTTGGGAACCACTGCACTACTTTTGTAATGTCAGGGTCTCTATTTGGAAACCAAATGTAAGGTTAGGATTAAGCTACAAACACAAGTATTGATATTTGGACACTGATGTCAGACGAGTGTTGGAGTTTGCTGGACTTTGCACTAATCAGTAGATTAGGTGTAAAACACTTTACAAGTTTCATCTTTGTCCCAAATAACATGGATATTTATCTGTGTTAAAAAACACTTAGGTTTTAGTTATCCGTGTTCTACCTGAAAGAAACCAGGTTGAATTACATTTCTAAGGTCAGAGAGTTTAAGTTCACCGTATCATCTGCATACCAACAGACAGAAGCTGATTTTCAGGATCTTTGTAATTCCTGTATGAATAACAGAAGTAGAACCACATCAGAGTTTTTAGAGGGACCTACAGGTAATATCTAGGAGGCTGGAGATGGAACCAGATACACAGACACATTCCTGAGAAATAGGAGAAAAACCACTTTACAGCATGTATCACAGTTCCTGAGCACCAGAGATTTGTTAAGTGAGGCTGCAGGTGATAAAGCATGGGGAGTAGAATGGAGACCAGATATTATTTCTGTATATTACCAGGAAGAAGTACATGGAGCGACTTTTTAGCTACACCTTCTTGGAGGGAGCAGCCAGGTTGGCTATATAGGATGCGTGGCGTGGCAAAGTGGGTGGCGCGTGGGTCCATGACAGCGTGATTGTATCATAGTGGTCCACCCCCTACCGCCACGCAATTCAGCCATTTCCGGCATTATGGAGTAAGGACGGGTCGCGATGCAGTGACTCGGGAAGTGGGTGGCCACGGGAAGACTTGCCCACTCTTTGGGCTTCCGGGAGAGCTACTCAAGATTCGGGACTGGGAGAGTAGGCTAGTATGACAATGATCCACCTCTCATAATCAAGTATGTTCTGAATACATCATGTAGATTTGTGAGAAGGCAAGTGGCAAATCACAGACTGAGGATTAGATAGAGGGAAATGCAGGATTGCCAACAGCATAGAGTAGAGACTTTAGACTCCTAGCAAATTTGTGCTTCAGGATTGTGGTATCAAACGTATCTCTATATGAAACATAGGCCCTCATTCTGAGTTGATCGCTCGTTGCCATTTTTCACAGCGCAGCGATCAGGTTACTACTGCGCATGTGTATGCACTGCAATGCGCACACGCGTCGTACGGGTACAAACAGCATTGTTGCTGTGCAATGCTTCTAGCGACGAATCCATTCGCACAACTGATCGCAAGGAGATTGACAGGAAGAGGGCGTTTATGGGTGTCACCTGACCGTTTTCTGGGAGTGGTAGGGAAAATGCAGGCGTGTCCAGGCGTTTGCAGGGCGGGTGTCTGACGTCAATTCCGGGACCGGACAGGCTGAAGTGATCGCAAGGGCTGAGTAAGTTCAGACCTACTCTGAAACTGCAAAAAACATTTTCGTCCCGCTCGGCTGCACATGCGAGCGCACATTTGCAAAGCGAAAATACACTCTCCCGTGGGCGGCGACTATCTGATCGCTGCTCTGCAAAAAATAGCTAGCGAGCGATCAACTCGGAATGAGGGCCATAGTCCACTCCATACATGTGATGTGCTCTATGATAGACTTGACATCGCTATGTATCTTTTTACATATTAAAATGAATATGCTAAGCAATACACAGAATATAGTATATAAATAGCTATGTGGCTAGTCACTGAATCTCCCTTGTCCATAACTGCAGCCACACAGTAACTTTCCTTAGGAAAGTAAACAATCATAACTCCCAACATGACCCTCTCCAGGAGGGACAAAATGCTCTGCTTCGGGACTTTCCTCTTAATTTCTGATTGTCTGCACCTGTGTTGAACAGGTTAATGGCATACTTGCCTACCTGACCCTCTCCATGAGGGAGAAAAAGCTCTGTTCCTGGACTTTCCTGGTAATGTATGATTGCCATCACCTGTGGTGAAACACCTTTCTTATCAATTAACTAGCTCACCACAGGTGATGGCAATCATACATTACCAGGAAAGTCCAGGAACAGAGCATTTTCTCCCTCATGGAGAGGGTCAGGTAGGCAAGTATGGTTAATGGATAAGAAAGGTGTTTCAGCACAGGTGATGGCAATCATAAATTAAGAGGGAAGTCCAGGAGCAGAGCAGTCTGTCCCTCCTGGAGAGGGTCATGTTGGGAGGTATGATAAGGACATTTGAATTTAATGACATAATTAATCCTGCATACAAATGCTCCTACAGTATCTTACAGCATACCTCCCAACATGGTCCTCTCCAGGAGGGACAGAATGTTCTGTTCCTGGACTTCCCTCTTAATATATGATTGCCCTCACCTGTGCTGAAACACCTTTCTTATCCATTTGCCTAATCAAAACATGTGCTGGCAATCATACATTAAGAGAAAAGCCCAGGAGCAGAGCATTTTGTCCCTCCTTGAGAGGGTAATGTTGGGAGGTATGTCTCACAGGCAGATTCCACTTTAGGTCCTCTAAAACAGTGGTTCTCAAACTCGGTCCTCAGGACCCCACACAGTGCATGTTTTGCAGGTAACCCAGCAAGTGCACAGGTGTATTAATTACTCACTGGCACATTTTAAAAGGTCCACAGGTGGAGCTAATTATTTCACTTGCGATTTTGTGAGGAGACCTGCAAAACATGCACCGTGTAGTCCTGAGGACTGAGTTTGAGAACCTGTGCTCTAAAAAATATGAAGGTTACCTAGAGGAGGACGGAACATTTAAAACATAAACTTGCACATAGCATGTATAAGAAGAAAGATCTATGTAAATCTCAGGTGAAACGTCTAAATTGGTTACCTGAAAAACCATAGAAGAGATAAATGGCTCACATGTAGACATGTTGAACATAGAAGCACAGATTTTTGGCCAATTAGGTGTTAGGTTTCTAAAGAAATCTTCAGATTTATATTTTTTTGACCTGTACATCGACCTTTATTATATAAATAATAGAATGTGGGTTTCAAAAACAGCATATTGAATGGTGGACACAAACGCCCAGTACAAGATTTCTTGAACACTGAAGAAATATTTTTTAATCAAATCAGAACACATACAGTAGGGGGAGATTCAAATGTTTGAAAAGTCAGTTGGGAGTCTGTTTTTTTTCTATCTAATAGACAGGAAAAAAACAAGACACCCAACCAACTTTTCAAACATTTGAATCTCCCCCATTATCTTTCAAGACATGTCGCTGGGGGTGACAGAGGGAATGTGAGTGATATTGAAGTCAAAGCGATTAAACAGATAACGGTTACAGATTGGGGTGGCGATTGGTTTAACTTGCTATGTAAAAGTGAGGCATATGGGATATTTAGTTTGAAAAATGTAAGCGGCCAATTTATCATTGTATATTTGTGGCTATTTCCCCGAAAACTCAGGTTTTCGGGTGTTAGCTGCAAATATTAAGTGTCCCCTGACTGTATGAAGGAGGTATCCATTCCTGCAGCAGCCACATCCCCCATAGGTTTCTATGGAGGATGCAAACCTGCCAGATGCATCAATATATAGAATGCAAAGCATTTCCGATATTGGTCCCCACAGCAACCGCAATCTGAAGATGACGGTAGCCCATTGTAGCCTATAGTCTACACATTGCGTAGATGGCTGGGCAGAGGGTTCCTCCAGAACCCTCCCTGGTAGTGGCCGCTGTGCAGTGCAGTCTGTCTATCCTTACATGTGCAGACCCCTGGCAGCTCACATATTGCAGAGATGGGCTCTGAATCTGCCTGTGCTTGTTAATGCATTCAGATGATAGGATCACTTGTTTGCAATGCAATCCATACTTGCCTACCCATACCCTCCAACATGACCCGCCCCACTAGGTACAAAACGCTCTGTTTCTGGACTTCCCTCTTAATTTATTATTGCCATCACCTGTGAAGAAACAGCTTTCTTATCATTTAACTAGTTCAACACAGGTGATGGAAATCATAAATTAAGAGGGAAGTCCAGGAACAGATCATTTTGTACCTAGTGGGGCGGGTCATGTTGGAGGGTCTGCCTACCTGACCCTCTCCATGAGGGAGAAAATGCTCTGTTCCTGGTCTTTCCTGGTAATGTATGATTGCCATCACCTGTGGTGAAACACTTTTCTTATCAATTAACTAGCTCACCACAGGTGATGACAATCATACATTACCAGGAAAGTCCAGGAACAGAGCATTTTCTCCCTCATGGAGAGGGTCAGGTAGGCAATTATGATGCAATCATAGGCACTAATCTCGAGCCCATATGGCATTGCATATGTCATCATTGGTAAATGGGTCCTATTAAACTAAATTAAACTATGGAGTTGAATAATATCTAATTTTGACTCAATTGTTTTATATCTCCTTCTGGCTTCCTGTTTCCTCCATATCTGGTTTTATATCTAACTATTGTATTGCATTGTTTAGGTTCTAGTCCCTGTGTCTCTTTTTAGTGTAGTTCCAGTGTCGGACTGGGGCATAAATGGCCCACCGGGGGGATGCTGTTGTAGGGGCACATGCTTAAGGGTGTGGCCAGTCTCCAGTGGGGGCGTGGCCAGCCACAACAGAGGTTTGGCTAACCGTTACAGAGTACATGTTCTGTTCCCCTTGGTATATATGTAATAAACCAAATTCTTGTGACGTATAATGTAACATATGTATATTGCATAATTCAAGTGCACTTGGATATATAACTGGAACCAGATACCTAGAGGAGGAGGAGGGCCCACAGGCAGTGGGGCTCACCGGGGGTTTCCCCTGTTCCCCTGTGGGCCAGTCCGACCCTGTGTAGTTCTATCAATATTAGGTTCCACTGCTATGGTCTTAAGTCCCTAACTGGTTCCCTGTGTAGTGTGTTTTTACATATCTTATGCTAGGATATACAGTACAGTATATTATCCACCAGAAGGAGTTACATACAATAAGGAGATTTATGGTAGACTTACCATAGTTAAATCTTTCTGCGAGGTACACTGGATTCCACAGCGAATAACATTGGGGTGTAGAGTTGGCTCTTGATCCGAGGCACCAACAGGCTAAAGCTTTGACTGTTCCCAGGATGCATTGCACCGCCTCCTCAATAACCCCGCCTCCAGGCACTGGAGCTGAGTTTCATTAACCAGTCCAATGCAGTAGCAGGAAAAAGAGATGGTAGATGTTAGTCACATAGAATCACATTCTCACGACAGGAGAAGAGACTAGCGGCTAATGCCATACAAACCCAAAGAAGCTAAGTGCGTCAGGGTGGGCGCCCTGTGGAATCCAGTGTACTTCGCAGAAAGAGATTTAACTATGGTAAGTCTACCATAAATCTCCTTTTCTGCAGCGGGGTACAGTGGTATTCCACAGGGAATAACATTGGGGATTTCCTAAAGCAGTTCCTCATGGGAGGGGATGCACTGTAGTGGGTATAAGAACTCGGCGTCCCAAAGGAAGCATCCTGGGAGGCAGAAGTATCAAAGGCATAGAACCCGATGAACGTGTTCACTGAGGACCACGTAGCCGCCTTGCACAATTGTTCAGTGGACGCGCCGCGGCGGGCCGCCAAAGAAGGTCCAATAGACCGAGTAGAATGGGCTTTGATAGCAGCAGGAGCTGGGAGACCAGCTTGCGCATAGGCTTGTGCAATCACCATTCTAATCCATCTGGTCAAGGTCTGCTTATTCACAGGCCAGCCACGTTTGTGAAAACCAAAAAGTACAAAAAGGGTATCTGACCTTCTGAGGGAGGCAGTCCTCTCTACGTAAATACGGAGAGCCCATACCACATCCAAAGACTGCTCTTTGCAGGACAAACCAGAAGAGATGAAGGCCGGAACCACAATCTCTTGGTTAAGATGAAAAGATGATACCATCTTAGGTAAATAACCAGGGTGAGTTCTAAGAACTGCCCGGTCACGGTGAAAAATCAAGGGTGGACGACAGGACAAAGCGCCTAAGTCCGACACCCTCCTAGCAGAGGCAATAGCCAATAAAAACAAGACCTTAAATGTAAGACATTTAAGATCCACAGACTCAAGAGGTTCGAATGGAGACTCTTGCAGGGCATTTAAGACAAATGCCCTTCTACTCTGATCACCGATCCAACGGCACCGTTTATCTCCAGGGATCCTGCTCTACTTCGTAGCAGAGGACTCTCTCACCTCACACGGCGGCATTACTGTGGTTACCGTACGGCGTCAGCTTCCACTACCAGGCGGCTGCCTTTTACCACGGGACAGTACCCCGACCCTCAACTCCATTGCCACTGACGGCTCTGGCCGGCGCCACAGCCTAGTACACCTCCCGCAATTAGCGGCTACAGTGGCTGCTCCAACTGATGTCCTGAACTCGCACATTTCCCTGTACATAGGGCAATATAAGGATTTCCACCAGCCCAAGGGAACATACAGGTAATCCTCCTGTATTTCTATCCGGGACTCATAGTTAGGAGCAAGCTTGGATAATTACTTCTGCACTGAACCACTCTCCCCATCATTACATTGTGGGCTTTATACAGGACTCCACCGAGGACGCTCGGTGACACCAGCCCACAGGAGAGGTAACATCATTAATTGCTCATTATATTTCTGACCGCCGAGATTTTCTCCTCTTCATATTACTGGTGAAGCGTTTTGCTGCCTTGCTCTCCCCATGTACAAAAGTTTCACTTTTTCAGCCATATAAGTGAGTAATCATTTGGAGAGACAGTTTGTAACGGTCTAGTTACATTTCTGCTACAATTACACCCTGAATTATGTGAACATTGGGGGTCATTCCGAGTTGTTCGCTCGCAAGCTGCTTTTAGCAGCTTTGCACACGCTAAGCCGCCGCCTACTGGGAGTGAATCTTAGCTTATCAAAATTGCGAACGAAAGATTAGCAGAATTGCGAATAGACACTTCTTAGCAGTTTCAGAGTAGCTCCACACTTACTCAGCATCTGCGATCAGTTCAGTGCTTGTCGTTCCTGGTTTGACGTCACAAACACACCCAGCGTTCGCCCAGACACTCCTCCGTTTCTCCAGCCACTCCCGCGTTTTTCCCAGAAACGGTAGCGTTTTTTCACACACACCCATAAAACGGCCTGTTTCCGCCCAGAAACACCCACTTCCTGTCAATCACATTACGATCACCAGAACGAAGAAAAAACCTTGTAATGCCGTGAGTAAAATACCTAACTGCTTAGCAAATTTACTTGGCGCAGGTCGCACTGCGGACATTGCGCATGCGCATTAGCGACTAATCGCTCCGATGCGAGAAAAAAATAACGAGCGAACTCGGAATGACCCCCATTATATATAAGCAAAGATTGATACTGTGTGCCTATATAACGGTGTTTTCAGAGTATAGACTTTTTTATTTTCTTAAGTTGTTCTTAAGCCCTGTTGCAGAAAAGCCAAAAGTCTGGAAGTTTTGAAAGTATACAGTGATCGCGCTGAGACCAAAAAAAAGTGGGTCCCAGGGACCCCTCACTTTTAAAAATTGGGGTCCTACCTGTCCTTTTCTGGGTCCCATCGGAATGAAGGTTTTAATTAGTCTTATTAATGATTCAAATATAAAAACACAAACTTGATTTGGACACTACAAAAGGGGTGCAAGGGGGAGGATGGGGTGACGATGCTGCTGGGCTGTGTAGCATACAGGACACCCCGCACTTTAGATGTAATTAGACATTTTGGTGACCTTGTGGCAGAAAGAGAATTGGTTCTCCCGCACCGACACTGAAAACTGCGACAGTGCGCGCCGAAGGCGCGCTGGAATTTTTTAGGGGCGTAGCTTCGTGGGGAAGGGGCGTGGTCACATAATAGTACCAATTCACATTATTCCACACAGTAGTGCCGCTTATACACATTGCACCAGGTAGAACCTCCTATACACACTGAGCCAAGGAGAGCATGTTATACACATTGCGCCAGGCAGAGCACGTTATACACATTGCGCCACACGTTGCACCAGGTAGAGCACGTTATACACATTGCACCAGGTAGAGCACGTTATACACATTGCACCAGGTAGAGCACGTTATACATATTGCGCCAGGTAGAGCACGTTATACACATTGCGCCAGGCAAAGCACGTTATGCACATTGCGCCAGGCAGAGCACGTTATGCACATTGCGCCAGGTAGAGCACGTTATACACATTGCGCCACACATTGCACCAGGTAGAGCACGTTATACACATTGCGCCAGGCAGAGCACGTTATGCACATTGCGCCAGGTAGAGCACGTTATACACATTGCGCCACACATTGCACCAGGTAGATCACGTTATACACATTGCGCCAGGCAGAGCACGTTATGCACATTGCGCCAGGCAGAGCACGTTATACACATTGCGCCACACGTTGCACCAGGTAGAGCACGTTATACACATTGCACCAGGTAGAGCACGTTATACACATTGCACCAGGTAGAGCACGTTATACATATTGCGCCAGGTAGAGCACGTTATACACATTGCGCCAGGCAAAGCATGTTATGCACATTGCGCCAGGCAGAGCACGTTATGCACATTGCGCCAGGTAGAGCACGTTATACACATTGCGCCACACATTGCACCAGGTAGAGCACGTTATACACATTGCGCCAGGCAGAGCACGTTATGCACATTGCGCCAGGTAGAGCACGTTATACACATTGCGCCACACATTGCACCAGGTAGATCACGTTATACACATTGCGCCAGGCAGAGCACGTTATGCACATTGCGCCAGGTAGAGCACGTTATACACATTGCGCCACACATTGCACCAGGTAGAGCACGTTATACACATTGCGCCAGGCAGAGCACGTTATGCACATTGCGCCAGGTAGAGCACGTTATGCACATTGCGCCAGGTAGAGCACTTAACAATTATATGATTAAAAAACAGGACAACATTATTAAATACATTTTCTATATGTAATGGGTTTATGGTGCCGCTATAATAGAGCCCCAGACTGGATTTAGAAACTACAAAAGTGTTGTGGGGGAGGGAGGGTGACAATGCTGCTGGGCTGTTATCATATCGGAAGTATGCATTCAGGATCCTGGCTGTCGGGATCCCAGCAGCGTAATACCGATGCCGGAATCCTGACAGCCGACACAATACCAACGCTGGCATCCCGAGGAGATCAGGATCCCGGCAACGATATCCTGACAGTCAGGATCCTGAAGGGAAGTATGCACTGCCGCCACTGGTTTAGCGTGCGGGTGAGAAGGGGGGGGGGGTTAGGATATGGTGCTTGGGGAGGGTTAGGCTGCAGAGAGGGGGTATAAGTGTTAGGCACTAAGGGGGTGGGTTAGGTTTAGGCTGCAGGAAACGGAGGGTTAGGGGTTGGAGGTTAGGGTACCCTCTGCACTCGTCACTCTTGTCGGCTTTGCTGCGATCGGGATGCTGGTGTCGGTATACTAAATGCCAACATCCTGACCGACGACTTCGGATACTTGGTACAACCAATGGATTTGAGTCATGCTGCCTGTAATTTATGTGCCGACTGATCAACTTCAGTGACACTCACTGTGCTGGCTGCCTTTACAGTAACCAGCGGCAACCAGCAGTAACCAACAGCAACCAGCAGTAACCAAGAAAGGCAGCCAGAACAGTGAGTGTCACTGAAGTTGATCAGTCAGCACATAAATTACAGGCAGCATGACTCGAATCCAGTGGTTGTATCAAGGGTCCTGTATGCTGCAGAGACCAGCAGCACTGTCACCCTCTCGCCTCACCCCCACTCCATACCACAAAAATGTTGCCTTTAACACCTGCAGCCCCCATCTCCGCCATCCCACCGATATGAACAGCCCCCCAGCCGCCACCGCAAGTCCAGCTCACCCTTCCGCACCGCACGCACAGTCCGCGGTCACCGGCGTTCAACTACCCCGCAGCACAGTGTGTAGTGCGCCGCAGAGCCGTCCTTGCTCTGTCCGGCTCCCGTGAAGCTGCAGCGGGTGATTGGCAGGAAGGGGGGGGGGGGGGGGGGCGTCCTCACTGTCTGTCCGGCTCCCTTGAAGCTCCAGCGGGTGATCGGCGGGAAGGGGGGGCGACCTCATTCTCTTTCCGGCTCCCTTCAAGCTGCAGCAGGTGATCGGGGGGGGGGGGGAGGGAGAGGAGAGAAGCCGTCCTCACTCTCTGTCCGGGGGGAAGGGGGGGGGGGGCGGCCCGCGCCGCCACAAGAGGACTTAAACAAGATGACCAGCTTCAGCGGAGCGGGTCCCCGGGGACCCACACAGTTTAGAAAAGTGAGTCCCCGGACCACAGATCAGGGTAAAATACGCGCTATAGCGCGTATTTGCGAACACTGGTATATGCATCATAATTCTTACCAGCACACCAGGTGAAGTAAGAATTCCAGACCCTTTGATAAATCCGTGCAGAAGTCGGTTTACGTGCTTTCAACATAGTTTGAATAACCGCCTCAGAGAATCTCTTGGCCCCAAGGGCCCCTAATGAGGAGGTCTAGGCGTTGAGGAAGTAGAGGAGGACGCTCTATCGAGAGACCCTGCAGGTCTGAGAACCAATGCCGTCTGGGCCACACTGGAGCGACTAGAAGTAGTATTCCTCTTTCTTGCTTGAACTTCCGCAGTACCGTGGGCAGGAGTGACACTGGAGGGAACACGTATGGCAGCCGAAAGTTCCATGGAATAGCCAGTGCATCCACGAACGCTGCTTGAGGATCCCTTGTCCTTGATCCGAAGACCGGTACCTTGTGATTGTGTTGAGACGCCATCAGGTCTACATCTGGTAGGCCCCACTTGGCCACTAGGAGTTGAAAGACTTCCGGATGAAGACTCCACTCTCTGGCGTGAACGTCCTGACGACTGAGGAAATCCTCTTCCCAGTTGAGGACTCCAGGAATGAACACTGCTGATATTGCTGGCAGATGGCATTCCTCCCAACGGAGGATCTTTGATACTTCCAGCATTGCCATGTGGCTTCGAGTGCCGCCTTGATGATTTATGTACACCACCGTGGTGGCGTTTGTCTGACTGTACTTGAACACGTCTGTTCTGTACTAGAGGCAGGGAAAGTGCCAACGCATTGAACACCGCCCGCAATTCCAGAATGTTTATCGGAAGCAAAGATGCCTCCCTGGTCCACCGACCCTGGAGAGAGTGTTGCTCCAACACCGCGCTCAAACCCGCAGACTGTCATCCGTTGTCAGCTGGACCCAGTTGGAGATCCAGAAGGGACAGCCCTTGATCAACTGTTGGTCCGGTAGCCACCAGCTCAGTGACAGACGAACCTCCGGAGTCAACGAGATCAATTGAGACTTGATCTAATGAGGCAGGCCGTCCCACTTGGAAAGGATTAACCTCTGCAGAGGGCGGGAATTAAATTGAGCGTACTCTACCATGTCGAAAGCCGACACCATTAGGCCTAGTACTTGCATCGCTGAGTGTATCGACACTCTTGGGCGAGAGAGGAAATATCTGATCGTGTCCTGAAGTTTCAGGACTTTCTCTGAAGACAAAAACAATCTTTGGTTGTGTGTGTCCAGTAGTGTCTCCAGGTGCACCATGCTCCGAGCTGGGACCAACGAGGACTTTTTACAGTTAATGAGCCACCCATGAGCTTGTAGGAATTGGACCGTCAGTTCCAGATGACTGAGAACCTCTTGGGAGTTTGCCAGGATCAGCGTCATCCAGATACAGCAGGATCCTGATTCCCCGATGGCAGACAAGAGCCGTCATCACGCCCATGACCTTGGTGAAGATCCGGGGGGCTGTAGCCAATCCAAAAGGCAGTGCCTGGAATTGATAATGTAGGCTGCCAATAGCAAACCGCAGATATTGCTGATGCGACATGGCAATAGGTATGTGCAGGTAAGCTTCCTGTATGTCCAGGGATACCATATAGTCTTCGGGTTCCATGGTCAGCACTATAGGGCGCAGAGTTTCCATACGGAATTTGGATACTCTCACAAATTTGTTCAAGGATTTGAGGTTGAGTATAGGCCGGAAGGACCCATTTGGCTTGGGAACTAGAAACAGGGTCGATTAGTATCCACTGCCTGTCTGAGACAGAGGAACTGGCATTACCACTCCTGTATCCAGGAGGGATTGTACAACCAAGTGTAGAGATTGCGCTTTTAACGGATCTGCAGGGATAACTGTTGTGCAAAACCGTCAAGGGGACGTGTACCCGTGAGAGACAACTTCTTGCACCCAGGCATCCGAAGTGGTCATTAACCAGGCCTGGGCGAACTGCAGAAGTCGGCCTCCCATCCAGGGGTCCCCCAGGGGGAGGCCCGCCCCGTCATGCAGCAGGCTTGTCTTGTTTGGAAGCAGGCTGACAGGCGGCCCAGGATTGTTTAGATTTAGGCTTAGTGGTTTTGGAAGCACGAGCCTGTTGCGGATACGCCTGACCCTTTGCTTTTCCTGGAGGTCGAAAGGAATAAAAGGTGGTACTCTTAGCCTTCGCAACAGAAGGATTAGTATTTGGGAGACACGCAGTCTTGGCAGTAGCCAAGTCAGTTACAATCTTGTTCAGAACCTCCCCAAATAGAATGTCTCCCTTAAAAGGGAGCACCTTTAAGGTCTTTTTGGAATCCAGGTCCACCTTCTATGACCTCAACCACATAATTCGACGAGCCAGGATGGAGGTAGTAGATGCCTTGGCCGCCATTACACCTGCATCAGAGGCCGCCTCCTGAATATAGTGGGATGTTGTGGTAATATAAGACAGATATTGTCTGGCAGTATCAGAAAAGTCCTGAGGCAGCTCATCCTCATTTGCCTGAACCCATGTTTCAATACCTTTCGCAGCCCAGGAGGCTGCCATAGTGGGTCTATGTACAGCACCAGTGAGGGAGTAAATAGACTTCAGGCATCCCTCCACACGCTCATCCATCGGTTCCTTCAGTGAAGTGATGGTGGTGACAGGCAGAGTAGAGGACACCACAAGACGGGCGACATGAGAGTCCACCGGCGGTGGAGTTTCCCACTTGTTGCTCAACTCCGCAGGGATAGGATAACGAGATAGCATCTTTTTAGACAGGGAAAATGTCTTTCCTGGCGACGACCAGGATTCCTGACGTATGTCAATTAAGTGGTCAGAATGTGGTAAGACAACCTTAGCAACCTTCTGACGTTTGAACTTATCAGGTTTCTTAGACACAGTAGTAGGCTCAATGTCATCATCTATTTGAATAATTAACTTAATAGCCTCTATCAGGTTAGGAACATCAACCTGGGTTGTAGATTCCTCATCAGAAGCAACTGTATCAGTGTCTGACATATCAGTATATTCCCCATCCTTATCAGAAGAATTATCCAAAATGTTAGTGGATTGTGAGGAAGAAATGGCCCTTTTAGATGACCCCTCCAGAGGGGTGTGGAGTAGACTTTTGTCTAACCAAGGATTGATTTAATTATTGTAACTGGGTAGACAGAGTATCCGCCCAGGGCGGATTATATACAGGGACAATATGTGGCTGCAATGGCACAGGAGGTCCCACAGGGGGCGCAAGACGTGTCACAAGTGTACTTAGCATACTTTAGAACGCTGTACAGGGTGAGTCTTGATTGGCCACAGGTACTGCAGGTAGACTGGGTGTATGGCACTCAGCACCTGATCCAACAGCCAAAACTTTCCCCTCAGGTAAATCCGTGGTGCCAGTACTGCAGGACCCTGATGCACCTAGCCCCTCAGGGTACAGAATATAGTGATTGCAATATGTGATACAGCACAATGGAATCCCACACAACAGCTACAGGCACACTTAGTCACATGTGCAATGCAGAAAGTATTACATTTAAACAATAAAACTGCACTGGACTAGTAATTTACATATAAATATGTATGAGTATAACAATGTACAAAGTATAACAATGCACAGTAGATACTGGATGTACAGTATATCACAGAATACTTGTACCAAATATTCAGCTAGCAGTACACTTGTTCTTAACTACAATTCTAAAATTACATGTAGAATACTTAAGTGCCTGTAAATGCACAGCGCTGATGAGACAGGCAGCTTTACAGAGGAGACCGAGCCCTGCAGTCCCGGAGATCAGCCCAGCTAGTAGTGAAGATGGCGCCAAAATCTTTGTCAGGGAGTGAGGGAGAAGAAAATGCAACTCCAGGGCGGGAACACCAGCAGTAGATGGCGCCCGGAACTGGAGAAGGGGCTACAAGTCAGCGCCTTATCCCCTATGCTGCCTGGACTTCACCACCGGGTACTATGGAGCCTATTGTAAACAGATTTTAGTAAATCCGACCTGTGCCCCCAGCCCTGGTGGATATAGTGGGGTCCCTGTGCAGTGCAGTGTCCACGCCAGCAGCGCGGTCCGTCTCCTGGGACCACGATTTACCGGCGGGTCCCACCTGGGGGACCCTCTTTCCTCCTCTCTGATGTGCAGCTACGCGATCCAGGAGTCAGCGGTGTGTGCCTGAAGTCCGGTGCGCCTCCGCTGCAAGTACCCTGGAACCAGGCCGCGGGAGTATGCAGCTCTGCTGGGGTGGTGATGGAGCCGCAGCACAGAACGTCAGACTGACATAAATAGTGCTGCGGCCCTTGAAGTCTTCAGGGCTGCCTAGCACAGCCCCACCTGTTAGCTGCCTGCTCTGCAGGCACCAACTTACAAACTGAGCTCCAGTGCCTGGAGGCGGGGTTATAGAGAAAGCGGTGCAATGCATCCTGGGAACAGTCAAAGCTTTAGCCTGTTGGTGCCTCGGATCAAGATCCAACTCTACACCCCGATGTAATTCCCTGTGGAATACCAGTGTACCCCGCTGCAGAAAAATTATTATAATACAAATTAAAAACAAGATAAGTAGCTTTGTAGAACTTTATATTCTGCAAAAATGTTACTGTGGACTATACATATAAAAATAGTTTAACTATATATATCTACAGTATATAGTCTTTCATATTATGCCAGCCATGGTAAAGTGTTGAGAAGAGTACTGTTCATGTTTAGTCTATTACAGGTGAAAACGTTATAGCATCATGTAATCTCCTTAACATCTTGGTCAACCTCTTTTCAAAGTAATATGGAATCTGAGCGTCAGCCTACTGGGTAAGTCAGTTAGTAGAAGTATAAACTGAGTGGACAAATTATTATGACCACTGGGCAAGTTAATGCAAGGTAGCTCTTCTGCAGACAATGCTGACGTAGCATGTCTGAATCTGTATAAGAACAGAAAGGAGAAGGTATGCAGAGATTAATGACAAATAATAGGTAAACAACGCAATCTGACGGACTTGGAATGATTGTTAGCAAAACGGCTTCACTGGTGAATTGTTCAAGGGTGGCAGCGTGAAACTGTATACAGAGTGGGCCAGCAGACAAACAGGGAACAAATAAGCTGGACTCTGAACAAACAGTACATCACACATCACATCGTATGGGCTACAGAAGCAGACGGTCTGTCCATACGCCTTTACTGTCAGTGTCTGCTGCAAACAGGGTCACACACCTCCAGTTTTCTCAGGGACACAGAAATTGGAGAATGATTGAAAATTGGTAATGGTGAGGTCTGACACGGCTGTAGATATTGTGTGTAAATTTGCCTTATATTGGTAATTGTGTACAACGTATGCGTCTACCCTTATCTAATACCCAATGTAAATTGAACCAGTAAATAATAACATACTGTACATCCATTCCTGTGCAGCCGCTCACAAAATGTTGCACTAAGTTTAAGTCAAGCAGACTTACAGGGCAAATGCAGCTCTGTCGCTAGTTTAGGAGAGTATATAGTCACTGAATAATCCAATAGGCGATAAACCTATAACTTCTGCGCCACCAGGACTCCTGTAATCCAGTCTGGACCCTTCTATGAGAATATAGGACACGTCTGTATGCCACAGCAGGTTTTCTCTATGGCTTAGGGGGTAAAGTGTGGAAAATGCTGCCTTTTTTTATTTCACATAGAAGCTTGCTAACTATTTCCATTTTTACTTTTGTACAGAAAAAGAGACCAGTCTTTCAGACATAAAACCATCTCAAGTGGCTCGGAAAGAGAAAAACCGGAAAGGTCCCAGAGGAAACAGAACAAGTGAGTATCACCTGGAAGGGAATTCCCATCCGCTGTAATTATAAAACCCCACATACCATACTATGGTGATGGCCCATCAGTGTACTGTGCTACTGCTGAACGGAGTATGATGCTAGAACATTTCATGGAGCCTGTTGGATTACAGTGAGCTGACCTGCCAACTGATAAAGGAGTGGTTTTGGTTTTCCCACATCTGATTGAACTGAATGGATAGAAAGGTGTGGAAGTGGGAAGTGGGTTTACATTTACTTTCAAACCTGTCCACTCTGGTCCTTTCATACCTTAACCCATATTAACACAGCCAGGCTGTGATGTAATGATCATCCCAGCAGGTCACCTTTATACGGAGAAACGGTTATGCACTCTGCCATGAGTCCATGATTTCTGTGCATAGGGGGAGATATATTAAACTTCTAAATAGTGAGAAGTTGCCCGTAGCTTCATCTTCCACCTATCATTTTATAGATTATACTATCATTTTATAGATTATACTTGAGAAGTCTATCTATAGGTTGATTGGTTGCTATGGGTAACCTGTCCACTTCTCCACCCTTTATAAAGATTTGATACGTTACCCCATAGTGTACAAAGTGCACCCATAGGGGGTAATTCAATTGGGTGCAGGGTAAAAAAAAAAAAAAACCACGGGTACCTTGCTCCCAAATTTGTATTACCACAGGTATGTGCGCTCCCGATACCCACAGTATACTATTAGAAAAAAATGGTCACTAAAAACCCAGTGTCTCGAGTAAAAAAACAAATAAACGAAAAATTATATTCAACGGTCTAGTGGTCTCCGCAACACCCAGTGGTCTCCCCTCCATCTTTACAGTGGGTAGGGGGCTGCTGGGAGGCTCAAGGGTTGCTGGGAGTTTTAGTTCTCCTAGCCATTGCCTCCAGGGTGATGATACTACATGGCGGGGGGATCACACTCATATACACGCTACGCACACTCACATACTGCTGCATATTCTACCGCTGGAGAAGACCCCGTTTCGGAAAGTGAGTAATTACTAATTAAGCTAACTGGAAACTTCCAATTGCATAATTGGTCCTCAGAGGGGATGCCACTGGCGTGCCAGAGCAAGTCCCAGTGATTTTTCCTAAATTAACCTTTATAGGAAAAATCAGACTTGCACTGCTCCTCATTACCTGCCCTGCTCTTGAATAGCCAAACTCTGAGGCCGTGTTTTTACAAATTTTCCCGCCGTCATTTGTGCAGGAAATCCCGTGAGGTGATAAAGATCTCCTTATGTGTAGGGCTCACTGGCAGCCACAGCGGAGTCCGGTCTCAGATCTTCCCCGCCTGTCAGCATTTGTAGATACAGCAAAATCTGCAGTGGCTGCTATGTTACATGCTGAGAGAGGAGATCTGAGGCAAGCTCCTTGGTTACAAAAACTATTATTTCAAAGAATATATATTTTTAAAAAAGGATTTAAAAAAAAAAGTGTTTTATCCTTGCGCTATGCTATTAAATCTCTGCTTATCCTGACAGTAAACCCACTGTGACATTTATTAAGGTCAACAAAGCAGGTAAAAAATTATTCTTGGGTAACTAGCTCTATCAAATGCGGTCTGAAAATGCAGGTATGAAATATTTCCACCAACGAAGGGGTTAATTGGTGGCGTCCAGATCAAATGGCCATATAATTACAGTCCTGGAGGCCAGATGAAAATAAGATTCCAGGAGAATCACAGAGAATGAAACTAGGTAATTGCAGTGTCCGTCCCCTTGTATAACACTGACAGTCAGTATTCTGGATAACTGTAGTAGACAAGGCTTCTCTGCCGGGCGGGCATGGATCAGGTCTCGGAGGGGCTCAGAAATAAAACCTTATTATGCCTAAATTTGATACAGTCCTTTTTATACAGCATGGCCTTCCACTATGTATGCATCAACCTCTAAGTTAATACTGTATCGCTCCCAAAAGTAATAGGACTGGATCAGGGATGGGATCAGCTATGTATCATTTCCACCGCAGCTGTGTTAACTTAGAACTAGATACGGTCTAGCAGTAGCTAATGCCGACATACATAATAAACTAGTGGTTGCGACAAGGGACCACCACCTACATTAATAATACATATCACAAGTAATGAAACTATCACGGGTACATAATATAATGTCACTGCTATTATAGCTAGATTTTCAGTGGGTTACTTGAGACGGTCTTGTCCACCTATTTAGGGACCATACTGTGATCGTCAGGATGTAGAGTCTTGTGTGGTGCAGGGATTACAGGGATTTGAAAAGTGCGCGGCCGTAAAATTTTTCTCTACTTTGTCAGAACACAGTGTGCACCTGTGGGAATTTGTGCGCGACCTACTACTGAGTCCCCAAAAGAACCAAGAAGCCGTCCGCTGGGAGAACCGCAAAGAAGGGACGTTCCGCGTCATTAGGTCTGACATGTTTGCACAGCTATGGGGAGAGCAGAAAAAGAATAAGTGTATGAACTACGAGAAGTTAAGTCGGGCTTTGAGGTAAGAGTGTAAGGTGTCTAGAACCGCACCAGAGGTTTATTACTGACCAGTCCTCTGCATCCATATATGAGGGTTATAGTAAAATAAAGTGGTAAAATGTACGGAGACATCCTGTGCCCATGTAAAAACTCCTAGGTAACTTCTCATAGACAGGGATTGCACACTGGGCCTTATTCAGAGATGTATGTAAATGCATTTGCAGCGGCTGTGTGAAAATATGCTAATGTTGCAGCCACTGAAAGTAGTATAGAAATGCCCTTAATTGGCATCTCCAATGCGCTGCTTGCCTACAAAGACGCAACCATCGGACACACATCAGACATACAGGGATTATATCAGTAAGCTTATGGCGGTGCGGCATGGGCACAGGAAGTTAGACACTGGAGATGTATGGGATCGCAGTTGCAAGCAGCAATACGCCTCCCGAAATGTTTGTGACACTCCTGCGCTTTTGCCACCACTACCTCCCCCAAACGCTCAACCACTTTGCAAATAGATCCTCACTGCGACTTCCACCACAAGACCATCGAGGCACATACGCAGTGCGACTTAGACGCATGCGCAGACCATCGATAATCATCAATTGTGCTCAGCTACAAGGTAAGTGTAAGCACTGCCTTCTAGTAAAACAAGCTCTTTTAAAATGGGGACAGTGAAAAAAAACAAAAACAGGAATGCATTACACCCCTTTAATACAACTAAATATATGAGATGGCGCGCTACTGCGTATTAGAGACGCCATCTGCATTTATTCAGAGCACGTACTGATAGCTGCAAAATGATAACAAACCCTGACTTTTGGCAACTTGTTGGATTAACAGAATCCCCCTACACAGGCTTACCATACTATCCCTTTAAATCTGGACACTCATGCATTACACAGGTTCTGTGGCTGATTAAAACCAGGTGAAATGCAGTCGTGAATTCAGCCAGCCACAGAACATGTGTAATATTTAAGTGTCCCTGTTAAAAGGGATAGTATGGTAAGCCTACCTAAATAGGTTGGTTATAACATTAATACGTGGGTAGATACATATATTTATTAACAGTATTCTAGTTGCTTTGCAGTTTGCCCAGTTTGGTGCTAAATGCCAGTCCATATTCTCGGTGAAAAGCATTGATGTCCTGAATCCGAGGGCTAGGTAAACAGGCCTGTGGTGAACTCATACACCAGGTTCTGTGGGTGTGTTTATTGTCATTCCAGTGCAATGCATCATAGTAGTAAAACTGAAATGAAGTTGGCGTTAGTGCACTGAGCAGAAAGCACGCAACCTCTTCTCCTGGAGGGTGGCCAGTCAATACCTTTTTTAGTGCTGTTTAGAGACCATTGTCACTTGTAGCATACACCTGTACTAAACAGTAACAGGGAGACCTTCCAACAATAATAAATGAGTCTTCACCATAGCAGGGGTAATAGTACAGAATTACATTTAGTGATACCCAGAGCACAGTGGGACTTGTTGTTCCACACGGGCTGGAGTGCTGCATTGCCAGAGCAGGAATTGCCTACCTTTTATATACCATTAAAGCTAATGTCACATTAACTGTTACATAACACTTATGTTTTTACACCGTAATAAACCTTTGCTATTACATACTAGGAGAATTCTAAGTGACAAATTATGACACTGACTTAGAAATCGCGTATCACTCTGTTCCAGGCACTACTACAAGTCAGGCATTCTAGAACGCGTGGACGGGAGGCTGACGTACAAATTTGGGAAGAAAGCGCATGGATGGAGAGAGGAGTCACCTACACAACTCACTAAGTTACCTCAGGAGTAATGAGAAAGCACGGGAGTATGGACTATTCATCTCACTACATGTCAGAGAGATACTGCAGACGGAGAGCTCCTCACTATGCAATCGCCCTTTCAGTCACTCCAAAGAGGCAGGAGCGTGGGACAATCTGACCTGTGCTCAGGACAAAATGTACAAGGAATTCTCTGGGATAAATGTATTAGTGTCCGACTGACAGGCATCAGCAAGTTTCCGGTGGGTCTTCCCGATGTCTTAAAGTGGCCAAACCAGGTTGGTTTTGCCTTTTTACATGTATTCCCGTTTATGGCATTGGGCTGACATGCCGGGAACTCACAGATGCCTTGCAGGCTAGTAAAGAGGTTCTCAAACGGTGTCCTCAAGTCACCTTAACCACTTAACTGGGTTTTTTATGAGCGAATTAGGTGAAGAACATTAATTTAACCCTATGCAAAATGATTTTAGTTAAAAAAGAAAAGGAGACATTAAAAAAAATAATATATATACTGCTTCATACTTCCCAACATGACCCTCTCCAGGAGGGACAGAATGTTCTGCTCCTGGACTTTCCTCTTATGTATGATTGCCATCACCTGTGCCGTAACACCTTTCTTATCCATTAACCTGTTCAACTCAGGTGCTGGCAATCATACATTAAGGAAAAAAAGTCCTGAAGCAGATCATTGTGTCCCTCCTGGAGAGGGTCATGTTGGGAAGTATGCTGCTTGGTGTGGTCGCATCTGATGTGACCATGCCAGGCAAGTGGTTACAGGTCCTGGTTTTAAGCATATCCATGCTACAGCACAGGTGACTAAATTAGTACTACCGTCAATTTGATTTTGATTTTACCGTCTGTGCTCAACCATGGATATCTTTAAAGCCTGGACTGTTTGTCCTCAAGGCACACTGAGTTTAGGAACACTAGGATAGTACATTTATCATCTATGCTCAACTATGGATATCTTTAATGCCTGGACTGTTAGGTGCCTTGGGGACAGAGTGTGGGAACCTCTGGTTAAGGACTCTCGAAACTACTGGTCTGAGCAGGTAAAACTCTGCAATTCTGCCTGGGTTGTTAGCGTAGAGGAACAGGGTGCTCTGCCATTGACTTGTACATATGTGTGGTTATTAAATATTATGTTGTGCCTTGATAGGCTGAAATTGACACTTCTGCACAATTGCGTACGATTATGCCTCAATAATGATGCTGGTTTCCTATTGCACCATACAGTACTGCAGAATAGCTGTCTCCCCTGTGTGCACGTGAGATAGCCTTTTATTGCTCCAGCGGCTGGGCTCGGTAAGATGAAAGCTACGGTAAAATGTGTGAGCTGTGGAGGAGGTCATGTCACTTGATTATTATGGGAAATTTAAGGCGTGGGATGGTGATATATCTACACAGTGAGCCTGATGTGGGGTTGAAGTTATGGCAGTTTGCATAATGTAAATTGCACACACTCACAGAGCAGTTTTGGGCGTATCTGGCACGTGCACCTCTTTACTACTACTGGAGAGACAGAACGGGGCTTGGAAGGCAGGGTGTCAGTACAGCAAGGGGCTACTCGCATAGTAGTGGCTCATGCAGACCCTCTGTAACACACAAGTACTGTATGCCTTAGGAGAGGTATCACCGACACCTGCTAGGGGGCATGTGCACTTACAGTCTGACTGTACTGACACATATGCTGCTGATAGGAGTGTGTGAGGATTGTGGTGTTGCATCCAGCAAGAAGAATATTTGGAATACATGTACATTAAACATATGACTAACTAGCAGCACCTAAGGCATCAGGGGGCAGATGTATTAACCTAGAGAAGGCATAAGGAAGTGATAAAGCAGTGATAAGTACAAGGTGATAAACGCACCAGCCAATCAGCTCCTAACATTTACATATTGCATAACATTTACATATTAATAATTTACATATTGGAGCTGATTGGCTGGTGCATTTATCATCTTGCAATTATCACTGGTTTATCACTTCCTTATGCATTCTCCAGGTTAATACATCTGCCCCAAGGTTAGAAAAGACATCCCCAGTATAAAATGACCCATCTCCTATTTAATGAGAGGTAGACACCCAGCAACAGCCACAAGGTGCTCACAATACAGGCAGATGTTCAGCAGGGAAAGACACACGTAGGCTCACTGCCCAGACACTTGTGTATTAAGCACGTTAATGATACTTGGCGACAAAACTGAAATTGAGGTTCATTTCCACATGGACCCGGCTCAGCTGAGCATCTGGTTCCGGGTTTAGCTTTTAGAATTATTTACATGAATAATGTTGCTCAATTAAATGATTCTGAATACACCTACACTATAGCATTGCAATACAGATTATAAAGCATATAATGGATATAAATGCCAAACTTTCTCCAAGAAGCTAAGACCTGTTAAACAATAATGTGAAATATTGGTGCTTATGCTTTCAAATACTTACACCTTTTATATATTGCTAAGCAACAGTAGGCAACCTGTGATGCCCTGGCACTTGGTGGACTACAAGTCTCAGGAAGCCCTTCCAGCCAGAGACTCTTTGTAAAGAAAATGAACTGTGCCAGTACACCTTTCATTGACATTCACTCAGAAAACAAACAAAATCAAATTAGAAGTTGCTTGCTGCACCTCTTCCATTTCCCAAGTCACTGACCTGCCGAGTGGATAAAGTGACCGCAAGGAATAGTTTCTGCTAAAGCAGACGCCATTTGTATCTTAACGAACTATATAACCCCTTGCGCTATTAAACTTAATTAGAGGCAACAGGACATGAATACACTCAATAGAGTAATTGTAAGATGGTTTTAATATCTATAAAATTAATCATGTAAAAACACACAGAAAATTCATCGAAGAATGAATTAATTAATATGCGCATATAAATAAAACTAAATCAATAATTAAATAATAAAACTACTAATTGAGCATAAGAGGTGGATCATATAGCTAATAGTGACCACAGTGGGCTATTCAATACTCATAAAGTTGATAATGTCCTTTTTTTTGTTCCCAAATAGGACAGTCCCATTAGATGTGCTCATAAATATTTCATGATTAAATATCATATGGTGTGATATATATGGAGCCTTTGTTTATGTATATACCAATGAATGGACTTAACTAATTGCTCACATAAACGGATGGTTCTTTACTTGTGGGAAAGATATCCAAAAATCATGGAGGAATTTAGTACATCACCCGGGGCTTAGTGCACCGCAAGCACCTGTAGAAGAAAGCTCCCGTCTTCCAATTACCACGAGTGGCGTCCTCCGTCTCCCACTGAAGCTGGCTCCCGTGCACACACCTTTAATGACTTTGAGAGAGAGATGTCAGTCCGGCTCCCGGAGCTCTGCGCACCGCAGGCACTGAACAGCTGATTCTGCTCCCGTCTCTATGAGGAAGCTTCAATTGGAAGCGAAACGCGTCAGCGAAAGTGCCCTTTATGTGACCCAGTGGACACTGGTTGTAGGTCCATATTGATGTGCAGTGTTGCCCGAGATTGACAAGTGGGAGACGGGAGGACGCTATATGCGGCGGCTTGAAGACGGGAGCAGAATCAGCTGTTCAGCGCCTGCGGTGCGCAGAGCTCGGGGAGCCGGACTGACATCTCTCTCTCAAAGTCATTAAAGGTGTGTGCACGGGAGCCAGCTTCAGTGGGAGACGGAGGACGCCACTCGTGGTAATTGGAAGACGGGAGCTTTCTTCTACAGAGGCTTGCGGTGCACTAAGCCCCGGGTGATATCCAAAAATCATGGAGGAATTTATATATGATATATATGGAGCCTTTGTTTATGTATATACCAATGAATGGACTTAACTAATTGCTCACATAAACGGATGGTTCTTTACTTGTGGGAAAGATATCCAAAAATCATGGAGGAATTTAGTACATCACCCGGGGCTTTCCCACAAGTAAAGAACCATCCGTTTATGTGAGCAATTAGTTAAGTCCATTCATTGGTATATACATAAACAAAGGCTCCATATATATCACACCATATGATATTTAATCATGAAATATTTATGAGCACATCTAATGGGACTGTCCTATTTGGGAACAAAAACATTATCAACTTTATGAGTATTGAATAGCCCACTGTGGTCACTATTAGCTATATGATCCACCTCTTATGCTCAATTAGTAGTTTTATTATTTAATTATTGATTTAGTTTTATTTATATGCGCGTATTAATTAATTCATTCTTCGATGAATTTTCTGTGTGTTTTTACATGATTAATTTTATAGATATTAAAACCATCTTACAATTACTCTAATGAGTGTATTCATGTCCTGTTGCCTCTAATTAAGTTTAATAGCGCAAGGGGTTATATAGTTAGTTTTTGTTTACATCTGGTTTTAATCAGGTGGGATTGGGTTGGCCATATCCACAGGCCACTATACCTTGATTGCTGCTCTATAGATTTTACGAGTTATAAGAGTTATCTTAGATTCTTGTGCGGAGTGGGTGTGATTGCGGATATAGGCACCCATCCACAATTGTATATAATATAAAAAATAGCGCCAGACATTAGTAGGTGTTTTCTCTAACGTCCTAAGTGGATGCTGGGGACTCCGTCAGGACCATGGGGAATAGCGGCTCCGCAGGAGACAGGGCACAAAAATAAAGCTTTAGGATTAGGTGGTGTGTACTGGCTCCTCCCCCTATGACCCTCCTCCAAGCCTCAGTTAGGTTTTTGTGCCCGTCCGAGCAGGGTGCAATCTAGGTGGCTCTCTTAAAGAGCTGCTTAGAAAAGTTTTTTAGGTTTTTTATTTTCAGTGAGTCCTGCTGGCAACAGGCTCACTGCATCGAGGGACTTAGGGGAGAGAATTTCAACTCACCTGCGTGCAGGATGGATTGGATTCTTAGGCTACTGGACACCATTAGCTCCAGAGGGAGTCGGAACACAGGTCTCACCCTGGGGTTCGTCCCGGAGCCGCGCCGCCGACCCCCCTTACAGATGCTGAAGATTGAAGGTCCGGAAACAGGCGGCAGAAGGCTCTTCAGTCTTCATGAAGGTAGCGCACAGCACTGCAGCTGTGCGCCATTGTTGTCACACACTTCACACCAAGCGGTCACGGAGGGTGCAGGGCGCTGCTGGGGGCGCCCTGGGCAGCAATATTTTAATACCTTATGGCAAAAGAATACATCACATATAGCCATTAAGGCTATATGTATGTATTTAACCCATGCCAGTTATCTAAATCTACGGGAGGAAAGCCCGCCGAAATAGGGGGCGGGGCTTATTCTCCTCAGCACACAGCGCCATTTTCCTGCTCAGCTCCGCTGTGAGGAAGGCTCCCAGGACTCTCCCCTGCACTGCACTACAGAAACAGGGTAAAACAGAGAGGGGGGGCATTTTTTGGCGATATATTGGATATATTTAAGCTGCTATAAGGAACAACACTTATATAAGGTTGTTCCCATATATATTATAGCGCTTGGGTGTGTGCTGGCAAACTCTCCCTCTGTCTCCCCAAAGGGCTAGTGGGGTCCTGTCTTCGATAAGAGCATTCCCTGTGTGTCTGCTGTGTGTCGGTACGTGTGTGTCGACATGTATGAGGACGATGTTGGCGTGGAGGCAGAGCAATTGCCGATAATGGTGATGTCACCCCCCAGGGAGTCGACACCGGAATGGATGGCTTTGTTTATGGAATTACGTGATAATGTCAGCACATTACAAAAATCAGTTGACGACATGAGACGGCCGGCAAACCAGTTAGTACCTGCCCAGACGTCTCAGACACCGTCAGGGGCTGTAAAACGCCCTTTACCTCAGTCGGTCGACACAGACCCAGACACAGACACTGAATCTAGTGTCGACGGTGATGAAACAAACGTATTTTCAAGTAGGGCCACACGTTATATGATCACGGCAATGAAGGAGGCTTTGCATATCTCTGATACTGCAAGTACCACAAAAAGGGGTATTATGTGGGGGGTGAAAAAACTACCTGTAGTTTTTCCTGAATCAGAGGAATTAAATGATGTATGTGATGAAGCGTGGGTTAACCCAGATAGAAAAATGCTAATTTCAAAAAAGTTATTAGCATTATACCCTTTCCCGCCAGAGGTTAGGACGCGCTGGGAAACACCCCCTAGGATGGATAAGGCGCTCACACGCTTATCAAAACAAGTGGCGTTACCGTCTCCTGATACGGCCGCCCTCAAGGATCCAGCGGATAGGAGACTGGAAACTACCCTAAAAAGTATATACACACATACTGGTGTTATACTGCGACCAGCCATCGCCTCAGCCTGGATGTGCAGTGCTGGGGTCGTCTGGTTGGATTCCCTGACTGAAAATATTGATACCCTGGATAGGGACAGTATTTTATTGACTATAGAGCAATTAAAGGATGCTTTCCTTTATATGCGAGATGCGCAGAGAGATATTTGCACTCTGGCATCGAGAGTAAATGCGATGTCCATATCTGCCAGAAGGAGTTTATGGACGCGACAGTGGTCAGGTGATGCGGATTCCAAACGACATATGGAAGTATTGCCGTATAAAGGGGAGGAATTATTTGGCGTCGGTCTATCGGATCTGGTGGCCACGGCAACTGCCGGAAAATCCACTTTTTTACCTCAGACCCCCTCCCAACAGAAAAAGACACCGTCTTTTCAGCCGCAGTCCTTTCGGTCCTATAAGAACAAGCGGACAAAAGGACAGTCATATCTGCCTCGGGGCAGAGGAAGGGGTAAGAGAGGGCAGCAAGCAGCCCCTGCCCAGGAACAGAAGCCCTCCCAGGGTTCTGCAAAGCCCTCAGCATGACGCTGGGGCCTTACAAGCGGACTCAGGAGCGGTGGGGGGTCGACTCAAGAATTTCAGCGCACAGTGGGCTTGCTCACAGGTGGACCCCTGGATTCTACAGGTAGTATCTCAGGGTTACAGGTTGGAATTCGAGAAGTCTCCCCCTCGCCGGTTCCTAAAGTCTGCTTTGCCAACGTCTCCCTCAGACAGGGCGACGGTATTGGAAGCCATTCACAAGCTGTTTTCTCAGCAGGTGATAGTCAAGGTACCCCTCCTACAACAGGGAAAGGGGTATTACTCCACGCTATTTGTGGTACCGAAGCCGGACGGCTCGGTAAGACCTATTCTAAATCTGAAATCTTTGAACCTGTACATACAAAAATTCAAGTTCAAGATGGAGTCACTCAGAGCAGTGATAGCGAATCTGGAAGAAGGGGACTTTATGGTGTCCCTGGACATAAAGGATGCTTACCTGCATGTCCCAATTTGCCCTTCACATCAAGGGTACCTCAGGTTCGTGGTGCAAAACTGTCATCAGTTTCAGACGCTGCCGTTTGGATTGTCCACGGCACCTCGGGTCTTTACCAAGGTAATGGCCGAAATGATGATCCTTCTACGAAGAAGAGGCGTATTAATTATCCCTTACTTGGACGATCTCCTGATAAGGGCAAGGTCCAGAGAACAGCTGGAAGAAGGAGTAGCACTAACCCAACTAGTGCTGCAACAACACGGGTGGATTCTGAATTTTCCAAAATCTCAGTTGACCCCGACGACACGTCTGCTGTTCCTGGGAATGATTCTGGACACGGTTCAGAAAAAGGTGTTTCTTCCGGAGGAGAAAGCCAGGGAGTTATCCGAGCTTGTCAGGAACCTCCTAAAACCAGGGACAGTGTCTGTGCATCAATGCACAAGAGTCCTGGGAAAGATGGTGGCTTCTTACGAAGCGATTCCATTCGGCAGATTCCACGCAAGAACTTTTCAGTGGGATCTGCTGGACAAATGGTCCGGATCGCATCTGCAGATGCATCAGCGGATAACCTTATCGCCACGGACAAGGGTGTCTCTTCTGTGGTGGTTGCAGAGTGCTCATCTGTTAGAGGGCCGCAGATTCGGCATACAGGACTGGGTCCTGGTGACCACGGATGCCAGTCTGAGAGGCTGGGGAGCGGTCACACAAGGAAGAAACTTCCAGGGAGTATGGTCAAGCCTGGAGATGTCTCTTCACATAAATATACTGGAGCTAAGAGCGATTTACAATGCTCTAAGTCTGGCAAAACCCCTGCTTCAGGGTCAGCCGGTGTTGATCCAGTCGGACAACATCACGGCAGTCGCCCACGTAAACAGACAGGGCGGCACAAGAAGCAGGACAGCAATGGCAGAAGCTGCAAGGATTCTTCGCTGGGCGGAAGATCATGTGATAGCACTGTCAGCAGTATTCATTCCGGGAGTGGACAACTGGGAAGCAGACTTCCTCAGCAGACACGATCTACACCCGGGAGAGTGGGGACTTCATCCAGAAGTCTTCCACATGATTGTGAACCGTTGGGAAAAACCAATGGTGGATATGATGGCGTCCCGCCTCAACAAAAAACTGGACAGGTATTGCGCCAGTCCAAGAGATCCTCAGGCAATAGCTGTGGACGCTCTGGTAACACCGTGGGTGTTCCAGTCAGTGTATGTGTTCCCTCCTCTGCCTCTCATACCAAAAGTACTGAGAATTATACGGCAAAAGGGAGTAAGAACGATACTAGTGGCTCCGGATTGGCCAAGAAGAACTTGGTACCTGGAACTTCAAGAGATGCTCACGGAGGATCCGTGGCCTCTACCTCTAAGACGGGACCTGCTTCAGCAGGGACCGTGTCTATTCCAAGACTTACCGCGGCTGCGTTTGACGGCATGGCGGTTGAACGCCGAATTCTAAAGGAAAAAGGCATTCCGGAAGAGGTCATTCCTACACTGGTAAAAGCCAGGAAGGAGGTGACTGCACAACATTATCACCGCATTTGGAGAAAATATGTTGCGTGGTGTGAGGCCAGGAAGGCCCCCACGGAGGAATTTCAACTGGGTCGATTCCTACATTTCCTGCAAACAGGATTGTCTATGGGCCTCAAATTGGGGTCCATTAAGGTTCAAATTTCGGCCCTGTCGATTTTCTTCCAGAAAGAATTGGCTTCAGTTCCTGAAGTCCAGACTTTTGTAAAAGGAGTACTACATATACAGCCCCCGGTTGTGCCCCCAGTGGCACCGTGGGATCTTAATGTAGTCTTGGATTTTCTCAAATCCCATTGGTTTGAGCCGCTCAAATCGGTGGAGCTGAAGTATCTTACATGGAAAGTAACCATGCTACTGGCCCTGGCTTCAGCCAGGAGAGTATCAGAATTGGCAGCTTTATCATATAAGAGCCCATATCTGATTTTCCATACGGACAGGGCAGAACTGCGGACGCGTCCTCATTTTCTGCCTAAGGTGGTGTCAGCGTTTCACCTGAACCAGCCTATTGTGGTGCCTGCGGCTACTAACGAGTTGGAGGATTCCAAGTTGTTGGACGTGGTCCGGGCATTGAAAATATATATTTCAAGAACGGCGGGAGTCAGAAAGTCTGACTCACTGCTTATATTGTATGCACCCAACAAGATGGGTGCTCCTGCTTCTAAGCAGACGATTGCTCGTTGGATTTGTAGCACAATTCAACTTGCACATTCTGTGGCAGGCTTGCCACAACCTAAATCTGTCAAGGCCCATTCCACAAGGAAAGTGGGCTCATCCTGGGTGGCTGCCCGGGAAGTCTCGGCATTACAACTCTGCCGAGCTGCTACTTGGTCAGGGGCAAACACGTTTGCAAAATTCTACAAATTTGATACCCTGGCTGAGGAGGACCTTGAGTTCTCTCATTCGGTGCTGCAGAGTCATCCGCACTCTCCCGCCCGTTTGGGAGCTTTGGTATAATCCCCATGGTCCTGACGGAGTCCCCAGCATCCACTTAGGACATTAGAGAAAATAAGAATTTACTTACCGATAATTCTATTTCTCGTAGTCCGTAGTGGATGCTGGGCGCCCATCCCAAGTGCGGATTGTCTGCAATACTTGTACATAGTTATTGTTACAAAAAAATCGGGTTGTTATTTGTTGTGAGCCGTCTGTTCAGAGGCTCCTACGTTTGTCATACTGTTAACTGGGTTCAGATCACAAGTTATACGGTGTGATTGGTGTGGCTGGTATGAGTCTTACCCGGGGTTCAATATCCTTCCTTATTGTGTACGCTCGTCCGGGCACAGTATCCTAACTGAGGCTTGGAGGAGGGTCATAGGGGGAGGAGCCAGTACACACCACCTAATCCTAAAGCTTTATTTTTGTGCCCTGTCTCCTGCGGAGCCGCTATTCCCCATGGTCCTGACGGAGTCCCCAGCATCCACTACGGACTACGAGAAATAGAATTATCGGTAAGTAAATTCTTATTTTTTAAGCCATTTGTATCTTGTGTTATCTTTGTACTACATTGGTTGCTTACAACACAATGTCTTATTTCAGTAAGAGTCTGTCTCGCATCCCAAGTAAATGCATTAGATAAATTACATTCTCAGCAGCTAAAAATATAGATTAGAGGAGGCCGCTGCATTTTTGCTCTCATGTTTATACATCCCAGACACGAAGCAAGTGATTAAAGAACATATTAAGGGGCTAATTCAGGTTGGATCGCAAATCGCGATCCAACCGTAATTTTTACGATGACCCCACAGGTGCATGAGCAGCGGCCGTCCTGTGCTTCGACTGCACTTTCTGCAGGGGGGGGCAGAAAAAGTGATCGCCTCTGCCTGTCAATCAGAGGCGGTCGCAGGGTGGGGGGGAGGAGATGTAGCGTTGCAGGGGCGTCACGAATGGTGGGTAGTGCGGCACAAATGGGGGCGTGTCGTGGGTGTGATCGCAGTGGCTGCGTGACGTCACACGCAGCCGCCGCGATGGGTAAGATGGTGCCGGGTCTCCTGCGGGCACAGCTAAGCTGCGCCGGCAGGAGGCATCAAGATTTTTTACAATGAAGCAGAAATTGCGTGGCGCTCGCAATTTCTGCTTCATCAAGGAGGGGAGGCGCTGGTCAGAATGCTGGGCGGCCTTGCCCAGTGAAGGACGCCCCGCTGCATGCAATCCAAAGGATAGCAAATTGTGCTGATTAGCAGAATTTGCTATCCTTACTGAATTAGCCCCTAATTACATAGCTCAGAGGTTCTCAAACGCAGTCCTCAAGGCACGCCAACGGTCCAGGTTGTAGGTATATTCATGGCTCAGCACAAATGATTAAATCAAATTGACCAAGATGCTAATTAAGTCACCTGTGACCAAGCATGGATAAACTTAAAACTAGACCGCTCGGGTGCCTTGAGGACCACGTTTGAGAACTTCTGACCTAACTGATTGTTGCCATAGTATGAGAAACCTATTAACCACTACAATGCCTCAAGGGGACATATAGCAAAGCTTTGAGTCATTCAAAGTCAGTCCATCCAGGTGTGTCTACCATCTCAGTTGAGAGGATGTAAAAAAAAAAAAAAAAAAAAAATATCTTGATTGTCTGACCATTAGTTTCCAAAAGATAGATTTCTCAATTTATTAAACTTTTTACTAATCTCGGTTTATGTATTCTAGTTTACTTAAGGTATCACAGGTGTTTTTTTAAAGGAATCCCCACGAAATCTGGACCCTTAAAGTAACTTTTCCTCCCAAATCCTAAACAAATTACTTTATCTGCCTTATGTTTCGAGTTACAGCAAAAATGCAAGCTTTTGGAACAGAATTAAAAACACTAGGTAAAAATTAATATTAGATACCATAATTTATTTAGGCGCTTAACAAAAGGTATAAATTACTACCACACAAAAAAAAAAAAAAAACTGCATAGTACTCTGTTTCATAGTGGAGAAAAAATAATCATGAAGTTGACGTTAGATTACGGTTGTATCGCAGATATAATTTACACAAGACAACATGAAATGTAAAAACTTAAACATAACTGAAGTTAAGCCAACAATCACATTATCTCCCCCCCCCCCCTGTTTGAAACCTATTGTAACGGTTTGTAATCTTCCTTAGTGTTAGCAGACAGTATATACCGCCTTCCAGTACTTCCTTGGATAGTAGGCACTTCCGCTACACAGAGTACGTGAATAAAAGGAATAACACATTTACAGTGGGGATTGAAAGTTTGGGCACCCCAGGCAAAAATTCATTTTAATGTGCAAAAAGAAGCCAAGGAAAGATGGAAGAATCTCCAAAAGGCATCAAATTACAGATTAGACATTCTTATATGTCAAAAAAAGTTTGATTTTATTTCCATCATTTACACTTTCAAAAGAACAGAAAACAAAAAATGGCGTCTGCAAAAGTTTGGACACACTGCACAGTTAATACCTTGTACTGCCCCCTTTGGACAGCTGAGACCTGGCAGTGTCATGGATTGTTCCCAATCATCGTCTGGAAAGACCAGGTGATGTCAATCTCAAAGGTTTTAAAAGCCCAGACTCATCTGACCTTGCTCCAACAATCAGCACCATCGGTTCCTCTAAGCCAGGCATTCCCAACCACGGTCCTCAAGGCACACTAACAGTGCAGGTTTTAGTGATATCCAGGCTTGAGCACAGGTGACTTAATTAGCACCTCAGTGATTTTGATTTAACCATCTGTGCTGCAGCCTGGATAGCACTAAAACCTGCACTGTTAGTGTGCCTTGAGGACCGTGGTTGGGAATACCTGCTCTAAGCAGTTGTGTAGAACACTGAAACTGAGAATAGTTGACGCTCACAAAGCAGGAGAAGGCTATAAGAAGATAGCAAAGCGTTATCAGATGCCCATATCCTCTGTTCGGAATGTAATTAAGAAATGGCAGTCATCAGGAACAGTGGAAGTTAAAGCAAGATCTGGAAGACCAAGAAAAACATCAGACAGAACAGCTCGCAGGATTGTGAGAAAAGCAAGTCAAAATCCACGTTTGACTGCACGATCCCTCCAGTAAGATCTGGCAGACACTGGAGTTGTGGTACACTATTCCACTATAAAGAGATACTTGTACAAATATGGTCTTCATGGAAGAGTCATCAGAAGAAAACCTCTTCTACGTCCTCACCACAAAAATCCTGGTGCATTTTGGAATAAAGTTCTGTGGACCGATGAGGTTAAAATAGAACTTTTTGGCCGGAATGAGCAAAGGTACGTTTGGAGAAGGAAGGGCACAGAATTTAATGAAAAGAACCTCTGTCCAACTGTTAAGCATGGGGGTGGATCAATCGTGCTTTGGGTTTGTATTGCAGCCAGTGGCACAGGGAACATTTCACGAGTAGAAGGAAAAATAAGATTTTACTCACCGGTAAATCTATTTCTCGTAGTCCGCAGTGGATGCTGGGAACTCCGTAAGGACCATGGGGAATAGACGGGCTCCACAGGAGACTGGGCACTCTAAAAGAAAGATTAGGTACTATCTGGTGTGCACTGGCTCCTCCCACTATGACCCTCCTCCAGACCTCAGTTAGGATACTGTGCCCGGAAGAGCTGACACAATAAGGAAGGATTTTGAATCCCGGGTAAGACTCATACCAGCCACACCAATCACACCGTATAACTCGTGATACTATACCCAGTTAACAGTATGAAATATAACTGAGCCTCTCAACAGATGGCTCAACAATAACCCTTTAGTTAGGCAATAACTATATACAAGTATTGCAGACAATCCGCATTTGGGATGGGCGCCCAGCATCCACTACGGACTACGAGAAATAGATTTACCGGTGAGTAAAATCTTATTTTCTCTGACGTCCTAGTGGATGCTGGGAACTCCATAAGGACCATGGGGATTATACCAAAGCTCCCAAACGGGCGGGAGAGTGCGGATGACTCTGCAGCACCGAATGAGAGAACTCAAGGTCCTCCTCAGCCAGGGTATCAAAGTTGTAGAATTTAGCAAACGTGTTTGCCCCTGACCAAGTTGCAGCTCGGCAAAGTTGTAAAGCCGAGACCCCTCGGGCAGCCGCCCAAGATGAGCCCACTTTCCTCGTGGAATGGGCTGTTACTGATTTAGGATGCGGCAATCCAGCCGCAGAATGCTCCAGCTGAATTGTGCTACAAATTCAGCGAGCAATAGTCTGCTTAGAAGCAGGAGCACCTATTTTGTTGGGTGCCTACAGGATAAAAAACGAGTCAGTTTTCCTGACTCCAGCCGTCCTGGAAATATAAATTTTTAAGGCCCTGACTACGTCCAGTAACTTGGAATCTTCCAAGTCCCTAGTAGCCGCAGGCACTACAATAGGTTGGTTCAAGTGAAAAGCTGATACCACCTTAGGGAGAAACTGGGGACGAGTCCTCAATTCTGCCCTATATTTCAAATCCACAGTTTTAAGTGGCTCAAACCAAAGTGATTTTAAGAAACTCAACACCACGTTGAGATCCCAAGGTGCCACAGAAGGCACAAAAAAGGGGCTGAATATGTAGCACTCCCTTTACAAATGTCTGAACTCCAGGCAGTGAAGCCAGTTCTTTCTGGAAGAAAATCGACAGAGCCGAAATCTGGACCTTAATGGAACCCAAATTTAGGCCCATAGTCACTCCTGACTGTAGGAAGTGCAGAAAACGACCCAGCTGAAATTCCTCTGTTGGGGCCTTCCTGGCCTCACACCACACAACATATTTTCGCCAAATACGGTGATAATGGTTTGCGGTTACTTCTTTCCTGGCTTTTATCAACGTAGGAATGACTTCCTCCGGAATGCCCTTTTGCTTTAGGATCCGGAATTCAACCGCCATGCCGTCCAACGCAGCCGCGGTAAGTCTTGGAACAGACAGGGCCCCTGCTGTAGCAGATCCTGTCTGAGCGGTAGAGGCCATGGGTCCTCTGATATTATTTCTTGGAAGTTCTGGGTACCAAGCTCTTCTTGGCCCATCCGGAACCACGAGTATCGTTCTTACTCCTCGTTTTCTTATTATTCTCAGTACCTTTGGTATGAGAGGCAGAGGAGGGAATACATAAACCGACTGGTACACCCACGGTGTCACTAGAGCGTCCACAGCTATTGCCTGAGGGTCCTTTGACCTGGTGCAATATCTAGTTTTTTGTTTAGGCGGGACGCCATCATGTCCACCTGTGGCCTTTCCCAACGGTTCACCAACAGTTGGAAGACTTCTGGATGAAGTCCCCACTCTCCCGGGTGTCGGTCGTGTCTGCTGAGGAAGTCTGCTTCCCAGTTGTCCACTCCCGGAATGAACACTGCTGACAGTGCTAAGACGTGATTTTCAGCCCATCGGAGAATCCTTGTGGCTTCTGCCATCGCCATCCTGCTTCTTGTGCCGCCCTGTCGGTTTACATGGGCGACTGCCGTGATGTTGTCTGATTGGATCAGTACCGGCTGGTTTTGAAGCAGAGGCCTTGCCAGACTTAGGGCATTGTAAATGGCCCTCAGTTCCAGAATATTTATGTGTAGGGACAACTCCTGACTTGACCAAAGTCCTTGGAAATTTCTTCCCTGTGTGACTGCCCCCCAGCCTCGAAGGCTGGCATCCGTGGTTACCAGGACCCAGTCCTGTATGCCGAATCTGCGGCCCTCTTGAAGATGAGCACTCTGCAGCCACCACAGTAGAGATACCCTGGTCCTTGGAGACAGGGTTATCAGCCGATGCATCTGAAGATGCGATTCCGACCACTTGTCCAAGAGGTCCCACTGAAAGGTTCTTGCATGGAACCTGCCGAATGGAATTTTGCTTCGTAAGAAGCTACCATTTTTCCCAGGACTCGTGTGCAGTGATGCACCGATACCTGTTTTGGTTTCAGGAGGTCTCTGACTAGAGATGACAGCTCCTTGGCTTTCTCCTGCGGGAGAAACACTTTTTTCTGTTCTGTGTCCAGAACCATCCCCAGGAACAGCAGGCGTGTGGTAGGAACCAGCTGTGACTTTGGAATGTATAGAATCCATCCGTGCTGTCGTAGCACTTCCCGAGATAGTGCTACTCCGACCAACAACTGCTCCATGGACCTCGCCTTTATAAGGAGATCGTCCAAGTACGGGATAATTAAAAACTCCCTTTTTTTGAAGGAGTATCATCATTTCTGCCATTACCTTGGTAAAGACCCTCGGTGCCGTGGACAGTCCAAACGGCAGTGTTTGGAATTGGTAATGGCAATCCTGTACCACAAATCTGAGGTACTCCTGGTGAGGATGGTAAATGGGGACATGTAGGTAAGCATCCTTGATGTCCAGGGATACCATGTAATCCCCCTCCTCCAGGCTTGCAATAACCGCCCTGAGCGATTCCATCTTGAACTTTAATTTTTTTATGTATGTGTTCAAGGACTTCAAATTTAAAATGGGTCTCACCGAACCATCCGGTTTCGGTACCACAAACAGTGTGGAATAGTAACCCCGTCCTTGTTAAAGTAGGGGCACCTTGACTATCACCTGCTGGGAATACAGCTTGTGAATTGCCTCTAGCACAGCCTCCCTGCCTGAGGGAGTTGTCGGCAAGGCAGATTTGAGGAAACGGCGGGGGGGAGACGCCTCGAATTCCAGCCTGTACCCCTGAGATACTACTTGAAGGATCCAGGGATCCACCTGTGAGCGAGCCCACTGATCGCTGAAATTTTTGAGGCGGCCCCCCACCGTACCTGGCTACGCCTGTGGAGCCCCCGCGTCATGCGGTGGACTCAGAGGAAGCGGGGGAAGAATTTTGATTCTGGGAACTGGCTGACTGGTGCAGATTTTTCCCTCTTCCCTCGTCTCTGTGCAGAAAGGAAGCGCCTTTGATCCGCTTGCTTTTCTGAAGCCAAAAGGACTGTACCTGATAATACAGTGCTTTCTTAGGCTGTGAGGAAACCTGAGGTAAAAAAAATTTCTTCCCAGCTGTTGCTGTGGATACGAGGTCTCAGAGACCATCCCCAAACAATTCCTCACCCTTATAAGGCTCTATGTGCCTTTTAAAGTCAGCATCACCTGTCCAGTGTCGGGTCTCTAATACCCTCCTGACAGAATGGACATTGCATTAATTCTGGATGCCAGCCGGCAAAATATCCCTCTGTGCAGCCCTCATATATAAGACGACGTCTTATGTTCGCAAAATAGTATCCCTGTTTGACAGGGTTACAGACCACGCTGCAGCAGCACTATCTGCAGGTCTCAATCTAGTACCTGAGTGTGTAAATACAGACTTCAGGATAGCCTCCTGCTTTTTATCAGCAGGTACCTTCAAAGTGGCCGTATCCTAAGACGGCAGTGCCATCTTTTTTGACAAACGTGTGAGCGCCTTATCCACCCTAGGGGATATCTCCCAGCGTAACTTATCCTCTGGCGGGAAAAGGTACGCCATCAGTAACTTTTTAGAAATTACCAGTTTCTTATCGGGGGAACCCACGCTTTTTCACACTTCATTCACTCATTTGATGGGGGAACAAAACACTGCCTGCTTTTTCTCCCCAAACATAAAACCCTTTTTTAGTGGTACTTGGGTTAATGTCAGAAATGTGTAACACATTTTTTATTGCCGGGATCATGTAACGGATGTTCCTAGTGGATTGTGTATATGTCTCAACCTCGTCGACACTGGAGTCAGACTCCGTGTCGACATCTGTGTCTGCCATCTGAGGGAGCGGGCGTTTTTGAGCCCCTGATGGCCTTTGAGACGCCTGGGCAGGTGCGGGCTGAGAAGCCGGCTGTCCCATAGCTGTTACGTCATCCAGCCTTTTATGTAAGGAGTTGACACTGTCGGTTTATACCTTCCACCTATCCATCCACTCTGGTGTCGGCCCACAGGGGGCGACATCCCATTTATCGGCATCTGCTCCGCCTCCACATAAGCCTCCTCATCAAACATGTCGACACAGCCGTACCGACACACCGCACACACACAGGGAATGCTCTGACTGAGGACAGGACCCCACACAGCCCTTTGGGGAGACAGAGAGAGAGTATGCCAGCACACACCAGAGCGCTATATAATGTAGGGATAAACACTATCACTGAGTGAACTTTCCCCAATAGCTGCTTGTATAAACAATATTGCGCCTAAATTTAGTGCCCCCCCTCTCTTTTTAAACCCTTTGAGCCTGAAAACTACAGGGGAGAGCCTGGGGAGCTGTCTTCCAGCTACACTGTGAAGAGAAAATGGCGTCAGTGTGCCGAGGGAGATAGCCCCGCCCCTTTTTTGCGGACTTTTCTCCCGCTTTTTTATGGATTCTGGCAGGGGTAATTATCACATATATAGCCTCTGGGGCTATATATTGTGATTATTTTGCCAGCCAAGGTGTTTTTATTGCTGCTCAGGGCGCCCCCCCCCCAGCGCCCTGCACCCTCAGTGACCGGAGTGTGAAGTGTGTATGAGGAGCAATGGCGCACAGCTGCAGTGCTGTGCGCTACCTTGGTGAAGACTGAAGTCTTCTGCCGCCGATTTTCCGGACCATCTTCATGCTTCTGGCTCTGTAAGGGGGACGGCGGCGCGGCTCCGGGAACGAACACCAAGGACGGGTCCTGCGGTCGATCCCTCTGGAGCTAATGGTGTCCAGTAGCCTAAGAAGCCCAAGCTAGCTGCAAGCAGGTAGGTTCGCTTCTTCTACCCTTAGTCCCTCGTTGCAGTGAGCCTGTTGCCAGCAGGTCTCACTGTAAAATAAAAAAACTAACATATACTTTCTTTCTAGGAGCTCAGGAGAGCCCCTAGTGTGCATCCAGCTCGGCCGGGCACAGAAATCTAACTGAGGTCTGGAGGAGGGGCATAGAGGGAGGAGCCAGTGCACACCAGATAGTACCTAATCTTTCTTTTAGAGTGCCCAGTCTCCTGCGGAGCCCGTCTATTCCCCATGGTCCTTACGGAGTTCCCAGCATCCACTAGGACGTCAGAGAAAATGGATTCAATAAGATTCCAGCAAATTTTGGACACTAACTTGATGCCATCTGTGAAAAAAGCTGAAGTTAGAGAGGCTGGCTTCTACAAATGGATAATGATCCTAAACACACCTCAAAATCCACGGTGGATTACATCAAGAGGCATAAACTGAAGGTTTTGCCATGGCCTTCACAATCTCCTGACCTCAACATAATTGAAAATCTATGGATAGACCTTAAAAAGAGCAGTGCGTCACAGACAGCCCAGGAATCTCAAAGAACTGGAAGACTTTTGTAAGGAAGAATGGGCGAAGATACCTCAAACAAGAATTGAAAGACTCTTGGCTGGCTACAAAAAGCGTTTACAAGCTGTGATACTTGCCAAAGGGGGCAGTACAAGGTGTAACTCTGCAGGGTGCCCAAACCTTTGCAGACACCATTTTTTGTTTTCTGTTCTTTTGAAATTGTAAATGATGGAAATAAAATCAAACTTTTTTTGACATGTCATAAGAATGTCTTATCTGTAATTTGATGCCTTTTGGAGATTTTTCCATCTTTCCTTGGCTTCTTTTTGCACATTAAAATGAATTTTTGCCTGGGGTGCCCAAACTTTCAATCCCCACTGTATCTCTTAAAAGGCCTGGACAACACATTTGTTGATTGGTTTTGTTTCATGAAGTGTACCAGCACATCTTGTTCCTCCTCATTACATTGAATATTATACCCAATGTACCAGATGTTATCATACACTGCTGCTACGTATGTTCCAGGTTGGCATATTTATGTCTGCTTGTTCTCTACCGTGTGACAGTTGAATTCTGCATTTTGGGAAAGGTTTCTGTCCTGGCTTAATAACAGCATGAAGTTGACACGCACCATGGGGGTCATTCCGAGTTGATCGCTCGATGCCGTTTTTCGTAGCGCAGCGAACAGGTTACTACTGCGCATGCACCGCAATGCGCAGGCACGTCATACGGGTACAAAGAGGATCGGTGCTGGGCGACGGATTTAACAAAGAATCCATTTGCACAGCCGATCGCAAGGAGATTGACAGGAAGAAGTCGTTTATGGGTGTCAACTGATCGTTTTCAGGGAGTGTTTGGAAAAACTCAGGTGTGTCCAAACGTTTGCAGGACGGGTGTCTGACGTCAATTCCGGCCCCAAAAAGACTGAAGTGATCGCAAGGGCTGAGTAAGTCCAGAGCTACTCAGAAACTGCAAAAAAACTTTTTCGTCCTGCTCGGCTGCACATGTGTTCTCACACTTGCAAAGTGAAAATACACTCCCCCATGGGCGGCAACTATGCATTTGCACGGCTGCTAAAAGTAGCTAGCGAGCGATCAACTCAGAATAACCCCCCATGTTCTTTGGCCCACGTCAGTTACACACCTTTTAAGCTTTTTGTGGCTCCTTTTTTGTGAGTCAAGAAAGGATTACAGCATGTTTCTGAAGTCCTTCATAGTATAACAGCAGTACCTCATGATAGTAGCAGACTGAGATTCCAGGATCACTGGTTAATACATTAGAAACTTCAGTTCTCAGAATCAAGTTCTTTTTCTTCACCTGTAAAGTGGTCCCAGTTATGTAATACAGTAGTTTTTAAGTTGATAGCAATATGACATTTAAAAGACTATCAAATGCGCACTTTGGAGGAGCTGCAGCCATAATTGACTGTATACCTCCCCCTCTCTTACTTTAGAAAGTTTTATTCTGTTTGGAAAGGAAATACCCTTCCCATTACTTTTTGTATAGGAGGGTTATCCCATTGCCTCAGTTTTGATCACTTTTATTGTATGGTTTTTAACAGCATGGTTTCATGTGTAAATGATGTACTGTATGCGGTACAAAACTAATCCACCATTAACTTGATTCTTTTTTTTTCCCCTTCACTATGAAATAGTACCATGCTGATTTTTTTTGTGGTAGTAATGTATACCTTTATTAAGCATCTAAAACAAATTGGTATACCTAATATTGATTTAACGCTGTTTTTAATTCTGTTCCAAAAGCTTGCCTTTTTGCTGTAACTGTAAACGTAATTTGGTTTGGATTTTTGGATTCGGGAGGAAAAGTTACCCTAGGGTTCCAAATTTCGTGGCAATTCCTTAACACCCATGATACTTCAAATAAACTGGAATAAATAATGCGCGATTAGTAAATAATTTAATAAATCGAAAAAATAAATAAATAAAAATCATTATTTCAGAAACTAGTTGTCAGACAGACAAGATATTTGGCAGAAAGTTTTTTTTGACATCCGATGTCTTATTTAAAACTAAGATGGGTGGTGGACATTTAAATTTTTTTTTTTTTGGGGGGGGGGGGGGGGGGGGGTTCCGATGTGGTATGACCTCTTCAAGAGCGATCAAGAACCCCGCCTGTACATTTAAAAAAGCTTAACATCTTCTGGATCAAAAGAAGGGTCTCTATGATTGGATCAGTTGTAAAGGCGTCGTGACACACACACACCATTGGGTAAATATTGCCTGCATTACTTTCTTGCAGTTATTACCATGCTGCACACAGATATCTCATTTCTATGTCACATATCAGTGCAGTCACCCTGGCCAGCAGCCTAGTAGCATTAAGCTGGCTGCAGGACCCAGGACTACCACTCCCAGCATCAGGCCAGTAATGTAGGGGTCCCAGACGAAACTAATTGGTGCTAGGAACGGCACAGTACTGTTATGATGGGAGCGTAATGAAGAACTAATAGTGCGGGGGATGGGCACAGAAGGGATAAGTACAGCTACGATGCATCAAAGCGGTAGGAATTCTTTTACTTTTACAATCTTCCTTGAAAACTCAGAGAGCAAACACTTTATGGGCTGAACCTTTATTCAGTATAGAAGTTCTTTCAGTGTAAACTGGTAACATTACTGAGGCATGAGTCACTTTATGCCTCCGCTATGTTCCAGCGAACTTCAGCTTATTGCACAATACAGCTGGCATGTGCAGATAAATCCATAAATGTACGTATGATGTAAAAGAACACAAACACACTGCTTTTCCCAACCTACAATATAATCTTCACTTATCAATCTTCTTAAGATAACCACCATTTTAATAAATTAGGTTGAACTGTGGCTTATCTGATACATGTAAAATGTGATCTTCGGATTAACAAAAAAAAAAAAAAGAAACAGCATAAAATAGAAAATTCTAGAACAAATTATCCTGTTCCCAGACAGAGAAAACTCAGTCCACATGTAGTTACAGTGTTGTGCTACAGTTTGCATCTTCCCGTGTTCCATTCAAGAGTATCTGGGATGCTCTCCGTGCTATCCAATCACCGCCCACCACCATTCCCACCGCCGCCTCCGTTTCCTCCTTGGTTCCCAGCATCCGACGCTCCAGACATCATCAGAAACAGAACAACAGGTATTATGTACATCCACTGCGAAAAAGACACAAGATGTTAACACCTCCAATAATCATATTGCAGAGAGAAAGATTGAGAATGTTGGTTTAAAAGGTTCCAAACAAGTGCATCAAGAAAATATCAGTGATGTCCTAACAAACTAGTTACAGTGCATCCAGAAAGTATTCACAGCGCTTCACTTTTTCCACATTTTGTTATGTTACAGCCTTATTCCAAAATGGAATACATTCATTATTTCCCTCAAAATTCTACACACAATACCCTATAATGACAACGTGAAAAAAGGTTTTTGGAAATTTTTGCAAATTTATAAAAAATAAATAAAAAAAATTCACATGTAAAGAAGTATTCACAGCTTTTGGCATGAAGCTCAAAATTCAGCTCAGGTGCATCCTGTTTTCAATAATCATCCTTGAGATATTTCTACAGCTTACACTGGAGTCCACCTGTAATAAATTCAGTTGATTGGACATGATTTGGAAAGGCACACACCTGTCTATACAAGGTCCCACACTTGAAAATGCATGTCTGAGCACAAACCAAGCATGAAGTCAAAGGAATTGTCTGTAGCCCTCAGAGATAGGGCTGTCTCGAGGCACAAATCTGGGGGGAAGGGTACAGAAAAATATCTGCTGCTTTGAAGGTCCCAATGAACACAATGGCCTCCATCATCAGTAAATGAAAGAAATTCAGAACCACCAGAACTCTTCCTAGAGCTGGCCAGCTGTCTAAACTGAGCGATTGGGGGAGAAGTGACGTATTCAGGGAGGTGACCAAGAACCTGATGGTCACTCTGTCAGAGCTACAGCATTCCTCTGTGGAGAGATGAGAACCTTCCAGAAAGACAACCATCTCTGCAGCAAACCACCAATCAGGCCTGTATGGTAGAATGGCCAGACGGAAGCCCGCATGGGAGCACATGGCAGCTCGCCTGGAGTTTGCTAAAAATGCACCTGAAGGACTCTTAGACCATGAGAAACAAAGTTTTCTGGTCTGATGAGACACAGATTGAATGCTTTGGGGTGAATGCCAGGTGTCATATTTGAAGGAAACCAGGCACCGCTCATCACCAGGCCAATACCATCCCTACAGTGAAGCATGGTGGTGGTAGCATCATGCTGTGGGGATGTTTTTCAGCGACAGGAACTGTGAGACTAGTCAGGATAAAGGGAAAGATGAATGCAGCAATGTACAGAGACATCCTGGAAGAAAACCTGCTCCAGAGCGCTCGACCTCAGACTGGGGCGACAAATCATCTTTCAGCAGAACAACCACCCAAAGCACACAGCCAAGATATCAAAGGAGTGGCTTCAGGACATCTCTGTCAATGTCCTTGAATGGCCCAACAGAGCCCAGACTTGAATCCGATTGAACATCTCTGGAGAGATCTGAAAATGGCTGTGCACAGACGCTTCCCATCGAACCTGATGGAGCTTGAGAGGTGATGCAAAGAGAAAGGATCAAAACTGCCCTAGGATAGGTGTGCCAAGCTTGTGGCATCATATTCAAAAAGAATTCAGGCTAATATATCTAATATTTTTAATACATTTGTAAAAATCTCAAGAAAACTTTTTTCACATTGCCATTATGGGGTATTGTGTGTAGAATTTTGAGGGGAAAAAAATGAATTTATTCCAGTTTGGAATAAGGCTGTAACATAACAAAATGTGGAAAAAGTGAAGCGCTGTGAATACTTTCCGGATGCACTGTACACACAGGTATATTTACAACTGCCTGGTTTGTAAAAGCAGCCAATGATTAGCTGCTTTGACTGACAGATGTTAAGAAGCAACAGAAATGAAAACTCAAATCAAGCTAGTTTTCGGATGCCGCTTTGAAAATAGCCAAAGCCACACAACCACCCGATAATAAATATACCCCATAGGCAGCTGCACACCCATTCCTGCATCAGGTTCCTAGCCTTACAAGCATAGGGCCTAATTCAGACCTGATCACAAAAGCAAATTTGTTTGCTAATGGGCAAAACCATGTGCACTGCAGGGAGGGCAGATATAACATGTGCAGAGAGAGTTAGATTTGGGTGGGGTGTATTCAAACTGAAATCTAAATTGCAGTGTAAAAATAAAGCAGCCAGTATTTACCCTGCACAGAAACAATATAATCCACCCAAATCTAACTCTCTCTGCACATGTTATATCTGCCCTACCTGCAGTGCACATGGTTTTGCCCATTAGAGAACAAATTTGCTGCTGCGATCAGGTCTGAATTAGGTCCATAGTCTCTGCAGTATGTGGTGGCTGTGGAAGATGGAATGTTTCATTACCGATCGCACCTGTAGCTATTAGACTCCTGTGCAATTCAGGCATATAATGCAAGGAACAATAAAGAGAAACAGAACAGAAAATGGTGAAGTCTCCAGCAGCTCAGCGATGGAGCCAACAACAAAAATAAAAATAGGATTTTAAATTACCTACCGGTAAATCCTTTTCTCGTAGTCCATAAGAGATATATTGGTGAGACTTAGTACGATGGGGAATAGAGGGGGTCCAAAGGAGTCGATGCACTTTAAAATTTCTTCAACTGGGTGTGCTGGCTCCTCCCCTCTATGCCCCCTCCCACACACAGTTATAGGTAAAACATACCCGAAGGAGAAAGGACATACTTGAGAGAAGGAACATAACAATGGGGATAATTCAAACCTGATCGCTCGCTAGCTGTTTTTTTGGAGTCCTGCGTTCACATAGTCGCCGCCCACCGTGGAGTGCATTTTATCTGTGCAAGTGTGCGATCGCATGTGCAGCCGAGCAGTACAAAAAGACTTAGTGCAGTTTCTGAGTAGCCCAGGACTTACTCAGCCGCTGCGATCACTTCAGCCTGTCCGGGACCGGAATTGCAGTCAGACACCCGCCCTGCAGACGCTTGGGAGCGCCTGCGTTTTTCCAGACACTCCCTGAAAACGGTCAGTTGACACCCACAAACGCCTTCTTCCTGTCAATCACCTTGCGATCGCCCGTGCGAATGGATTCTTCGCACAAGCCCATCGCAGAGCAACGAACCGCTTTGTACCTGTGCGACACGCCTGCGCATTGCGGTGCATACGCATGCACAGTTCTGCCCGGGAAGAGCCCACCGATCTTGTAGAGTGGACCTTAAGAGACTTAGGAACAGGAAAGGCTGCCGAGACATAGGCCTGTTGGACAGCAAGTCTAAACCAACGAGCAATGTACCGCTTTGAAGCAAGGCAACCCTTTTACTGTGCATCACAGAGCATGAACAAGGAATACGTCTTTCTGATCCGAGCTGTTCACTTGAAATAGATCGTCAAGGCTTGCACCGCATCCAATGCCTCCGGAGGAGCAGAAGTGCCAGAACTTGACGGAACCACGATAGGTTGATTCAAGTGGAATGCAGAGACAACCATCGGCAGGAACTGCTGCCTAGTCCTGAGCTCCTCTCTGTCCTCATAAAAGACCAAGTAAGGGCTTTTACACGATAAGGCCCCTAAATTCTGAGATACGTCTAGCAGAAGCCAGGGTCAATAACATCCCCGTCTTCCACGTGAGGTACTTGTCTTCTACCTTCATCAGAGGTTCAAACCAGGAGGACTGTAGGAATTCCAACACAATATTCAAATCCCAGGGTGCCGTGGGCGGCACAAAAGGAGGTTGAATGTGAAGCATCCCTTGCAAGAATGTCTGGACTTCCAGCAATACTACCAATTTCACTGGAAGAAAATTGAGGGGGCTGAAATCTGGACATTAATGGAAGCCACACGTAAGCCCTTATCCATACCAGCCTGCAGAAAACGGAGGAAACGTACCAAATGGAACTCCGCAGGTGGATACATGCATTCCTCGCAACAAGAGACATATCTCCTTCAGATATGATGATAATGTTTTGACATCACAGGTTTCCTGGCCTGAACCATGGTAGCAATAACATTTTCGGAAAGGCCCTTGTGAGCTAGGATGTTCTGCTCAACTTCCATGCCATCAAACGAAGCCACCGTAAGTCCGGGTAGACGAACGGTCCCTGTTGAAGATCTCTTCTCAATGGTAGAGGCCAAGAGTCTTCGAAGGACATGCCCAGAAGATCTGCGTAACAAGCCCTCCGAGGCCAATCCGGGGCAATCAGAATTGCCTGGACTCCTTGATTCCTGATTCGCTTGAGCACACTTGGGAGCAATGGAATCGGAGGAAACAGGTAGACCAGCCGGTAAGGCCACGGCGATATCAGAGCATCTACTGCCCTCGCCTGAGGGTCCCGGGTTCATCGTGAGTAGTACCAACGAAGCTTCTTGTTCAGGCGAGACACCATCATGTCTATCTGTGGGCAGCCCCACCGGTCGATGATCTGCTGAAACACCTCGTGGTGAAGCCCCCACTCTCCCAGGTGGAGATCGTGACAACTGAGGAAGTCTGCTTCATAGTTGTCCACTCTCGAAATGAAGATGGCGGACAGTGCTCTTTCACTTCTTTCCGCCCAGAGGAGTATCCTTGACACCACTCACATGCAGGCCCTGCTTTTTGTCCCTCCTTGTCGATTGATGTACGCCACTGCAGTGGCGTTGTCCGACTGTACCTGGATCGCTTGATCCCTGAGCAGAGAAGCCTGAAGCAGAGCATAGTAGATCGCCCGAAGTTCCAGAATGTTGATTGGAAGGAGGGCTTCGTGGGCGGACCACTTGCCCTGGAACGGAGCCCCCTGAGTGACAGCTCCCCATCCTCGCAGACTCGCAATCCTGAATCCCGAAACTTCGGCCTTCCAGTAGGTTGGAAGACTGCAGCCACCACAGGATAGAAATTCTGTCCTGAGGTGACAGTCAAATTATCCAATGCATCTGAAGATGTGATCCGGACCACTTGCTCAGGAGATCCAACTGGAAAGACCTTCCATATTGGATCGCCTCATATGAGGCAACCATTTTCCCCAGCAACCGTGTACACAGATGGATGGATACCAGAGTAGACTGGAGAACCATGCGGACCATCTCCTGAAGTGTTCTCACCTTGTCCTCTGGGAGAAACACTTTTTGGGCCACAGTATCCAGTAACATTCCCAGAAACAGGAGCCTCTGCGTTTGTTCCAGGTGAGACGTCTGTAAATTGAGGATCCACCCATGGTGTGACAGAAGCTGGATAGTGCTGTCTATATGGAGCAATAAAAGCTCCCTGGATCTTGCTTTTATCAAAAGGTCATCCAGGTAGGGGACTACATTGATCCCCTGGATCTGGAGTTGAAACATCATTTCCGCCATCACCTTCGTGAACACCATCTGAGCAGTGGATAGGCCGAAGGGTAGTGCCTGGAACTGGTAGTGATCGTTCAGCAGGGCAAAGCTCAGATAGGCCTGATGAGGTGGGCAAATCGGGATATGGAGATAGGCGTCCTTTCTATCCAGGGATACCATGAACGCCCTTTTTTCCAGGCCCGCTTGCAAGGATTCCATCTTTAACTTAAAAACCTTTAGGGAAGGGTTCAAAGATTTTAGATTCAAAATGGGTCTTACCGAACCGTCCGGTTTCGGAACCACGAACAAGTTGGATTAGTAACCCTGTCCCTGTTGTTGTAGCGGCACTGGAACAATGACATGGTATTGGACCAATTTTAGGATGGCCTGTTGCAGAGTAACACGGGTAGCCTCCAAAGCTGGCAAGCTAGATTTGAAAAATCGTTGGGGAGGAGCACTGTCGAACTCCAGCTTGTAGCCCTGGGAAAGGAGGTCCCTGACCCAGGTATCCAGGCAGGAACTTTCCTGAAGTGACACAGCTAAGCCCCCACTTCGAGATCCCCTCAGGGTGGGTGGGCACAGTCATGCTGAGGCCTTAGTAGAAGCTGTACCGGTGCTCTCCTGAGAACTGCCGATCGCTGGTTTTCTTGTCTTACCTCTGGTGCCTCTAGCCACGTTGGAGGCACCTCTGGCCCTAGATCTAAACCTGTTAGACCGAAAGGACTGGGTAGATGGCCCCGGGTAGGAACGCCTAGCCAGCAGGGCTCCAGAGGGGAGAAACGTGGATTTCCCTGCAGTAACTTTAGAAATCCACATATCCAATTCTACCCCAAAGAGCCATTCCCCCGAAAAGGGGAGAGACTCTACACTGCGCTTGGATTCTGCTATCCACTGACGCAACCATAAAGCCCTGCGCGCTGACACTGCCATGGGAGTGGTCTTAGCATTAGTATTGCCCATCTCCTTGAGAGAGTCACACAGGACGCGTGCAGTGTCCTGAATGTGCTTCAGGAGAGTCACTGTAGTGACCAGGGGCATATCCCCCGAGAGGCCCTCCTGAATCTGAGTAGCCCAGGAATGAATGGCATGAGTCATCCAGCAACCCGCTATGACCGGCCTTTGAGACAGACACGCTGCTATGTAGATAGACTTTAGTGTAGTCTCTATCTTCCTAGGCCCTTCACAGTGAAGGAGCCCGGGGCTGGCAGTACCGGCTTTTTGGAAAAGCGCGAGATTGATACGTCCACAGCCGGGGGTTCTTCCCAGAATTTTCTGGCTTCAGGAGCAAATGTGAAAGTGTGCAAAACCAGATTTGACACTTGGTACTTTTTGTCTGGATTTTTCCAGGCTAAGTTAAACAAGTCATCTAATGCTGCAGAATCAAGGAAAGCGACACTGGGCTTGTTCTGTGTGAAGAAAAACGTCTGCTGTGACGCAGCGTCCTCTAGAGAGAGTTTTAACACATCCCTTATAGCCAAAATGAGGGGTTGAATACCCTGTGTTGAAGGTGAATCCCCAGTTATAGGTTCCAATTCTCCCCTTCCAGTATTTCCTCATCTGAATCAGATAGCAATGCAGGTAACCTACATTTTTGTGGACCTGAACTAGGGAGGGAGGGAGGGAGGGAGGGGGGCTGGTCAGCCCTTGCAGCCAGATCTGCAACAGCTTGCTGCAATTGTTGTGTCTTGTGAGCAGTTTCAGTGATCTGAGATAACATATCCAACATAATTTTTAATAGCACCTAGCCAGGAAGGCTCCCGACTCTCCGCCCCAGTCCCCTCACTTAGCCGAGAGGACAGACTACATTGTTCACAGGATAATGAACCAGACGTAGCAGGAGAGAATCTGGTGTGACAGACACTGCACAATTGGTGTTTTACCATGTCTACAGTAACACTTACATACACACAGACAAGTAATATGATAGCAAGCCTGCCCTTACTGTATGTGAGAGGGAGACAGAAAGAGAAGACCAGCACACCCCAAGCTAAACAGCCCCAGTGAGGCTGTAAGCTGATATATCACAGTATAACACTGGTATTCTGCCCTGTTTAAGCACACAGATTGTGTACAATAGCGGCTCTCTCCCTGTACCAGTTTTCAGCAATATTCTGCCTGTCTGGAGGAGCTGTGTGTGCCTGCTGCTGCAGCTATAAGCAGAGGAAGGTGCCAAAATGCAGCTTGTCCCGCTCTGAGGAAGCTCCGCCCCCTGTAATGGCACCGGAGCTAGAGTGTTTTTTTATACTGGCAATGTCTCCAAAACAGCTTAAAAACATCACAAAAGTGTTAGTTTAAGCCACCGCTAGCCTGTGTACCCAGGGGGCTATAGCTGGTCCCCCCCCCCAGGAGGGTCCCGTATGCCGCCCCTGCGTGTCAGCCGCAACTTGAACCAGGGGACCCGGTTTGTACTCACCACTGTCGACACCTTTAGGCTGTTAGGGGTGTGCGACATGCTGCGATTGTGACCGCAATTGTGACCGCAAAGGAGCAGCGCCCTGCGGTGCAACAACCTCTCAGGATGGTCCTGCAGCAGGGAAGCGGCTGGGACTCCTCGCAAGACCGGTGACCACCTTCCCCCCCTTCCTCCAAACACCCATAGTGCAGGTATGCTGTAGCCAAAACAGCATACTGAAAATAATAAAAGATTAAAAGGAACTGAAGAAAAAAACCCTCTGGAGCTTCAGAGATGTGCATCCTCTCCTGAGGGCACGTTTTTCTAAACTGCCTGTGGGAGGGGGGCATAGAGGGGAGGAGCCAGCACACCCAGTTGAAGAAATTTAAAGTGCACCGGCTCCTTTGGACCCAGTCTATACCCCATCGTACAAAGTCTCCACAATATCCCTTATGGATGCTACAGAAAATAAGATTTTAAACCTACCGGTAAATCTTTTTCTCGTAGTCCGTAGAGGATGCTGGGGACTCCGTAAGGACTATGGGGATAGACTGGCTCCGCAGGAGACATGGGCACTTTAAGAAAGACTTTAGATCTGGTGTGCACTGGCTCCTCCCTCTATGCCCCTCCTCCAGACCTCAGTTAGAGAAACTGTGCCCAGAGGAGACGGACAGTACGAGGAAAGGATTTTTGTTAATCCAAGGGCAAGATTTATACCAGCCACACCAATCACACCGTATAACTTGTGATATACTATCCAGTTAACAGTATGAAAATTACATAGCATCAGTCCAAGACCGATGAGACTATAACATAACCCTTATTTAAGCAATAACTATATACAAGTCTTGCAGAAGTAGTCCGCACTTGGGACGGGCGCCCAGCATCCTCTACGGACTACGAGAAATAGATTTACCGGTAGGTTTAAAATCTTATTTTCTCTTACGTCCTAGAAGATGCTGGGGACTCCGTAAGGACCATGGGGATTATACCAAAGCTCCCAAACGGGCGGGAGAGTGCGGATGACTCTGCAGCACCGATTGAGCAAACAGGAGGTCCTCCTCAGCCAGGGTATCAAACTTATAGAACTTTGCAAAGGAGTTTGAACCCGACCAAGTAGTAGTTTGGCACAGCTGTAGCGCCGAGACCCCTCTGGCAGCCGCCCAAGAAGAGCCCACCTTCCTAGTGGAATGGGCCTTGACCGATTTAGGTAACGGCAATCCCGCCGTAGAATGCGCCTGCTGAATCGTGTTACAGATCCAGCGAGCAATAGTCTACTTTGAAGCAGGGACACCAATCTTGTTGGTTGCATAAATGACAAACAGTGCTTCTGTTTTTCTGACTGTAGCCGATCTGGCCACGTAAATTTTCAAAGCCCTGACCACATCAAGGGACTCGAGATCCTCCAAGTCACGCGTAGCCACAGGCACCACAATAGTTCATATGAAAGGATGGAAACACTTTTGGCAGGAATGGAGGACGGGTCCGCAATTCCGCTCAATCCATATGGAAAACCAGATAGGAGCTTTTCTGTGATAAAGCCGCTAATTCCGACACTCGCCTAGCCGAAGCCAAGGCTAATAACATGACCACCTTACAAGTGAGATTTTTCAACTCCACCGTTTTAAGTGGTTCAAACCAGTGTGACTTAATGAAATTTAACACCACGTTAAGGTCCCAAGGCCGAAATCTGAACCTTAATAGATCCTAATTTTAGGCCGAAATTCACTCCAGTTCTCAGGAAGTGAAGGAAACGGCACAGATGGAATTCTTCCGTAGGAGCCTTCCTGGCCTCACACCAAGAAACATATTTTCGCCATATACGGTGATAATGTTTAGATGTCATGTCCTTCCTAGCCTTTATTAGCGTAGGAATGACCTCATCCGGAATACCCTTATCCGCTAGGATCCGGCGTTCAACCGCCATGCCGTCCAACGCAGCCGTGGTAAGTCTTGGAATAGACATGGCCCCTGTTGCAACCGGTCCTGTCTTAGAGGAAGAAGCCACTGATGATCTGTGAGCATTTCCTGCAGATCCAGATACCAGGTCCTTCGTGGCCAATCTGGAACAATGAGGATTCTTCTCATTCCTCTCCCTCCTACCATTCTCAACACCTTGGGTATGAGAGGAAGAGGGGGAAATACATAGACCGACTGGAACACCCACGGTGTCACTAGGGCATCTACAGCTACTGCCTGAGGGTCTCTTGACCTGGTGCAATACCTCTGTAGCTTCTTGTTGAGGCGGGACGCCATCATGTCTATCTGTGGCAGTTCCCACTGACTTGCAATCTGTGCGAAGGCTTCCTAAAGAAGTCCTCTCTTGGATGCAGGTTGTGTTTGCTGAGGAAGTCTGCTTCTCAGTTGTCCACTCCCGGAATGAACTGCTGAAAATGCGCTTACATGATTTTCCGCCCAGCGGAGAATCCTGGTGGCTTCTGCCATTTCCACTCTGCTCTTTGTGCCGCCTTGGCGGTTTACATGAGCCACTGCGGTGATGTTGTCTGACTGGATCAGAACCGGTAGGTCGCGAAGCAATGTTTCCACTTGCCGAAGGGCGTTGTATATGGCCCTCAGCTCCAGGCTGTTTATTTGAATACAAGTTTTTTGACTTGACCCAAAGACCTTTGAAGTTTCTTCCCTGTGTGACTGCTCCCCCACCTCGGAGGCTCGCGTCCGTGGCTACCAGAATCCAGTCCTGGATGGCGAACCTGCGACCCTGCAGAAGGTGAGCACTCTGCAGCCACCATAGGAGAGACATCCTGGCCCTAGGGGACAGGGTGATTAACTGATGCATCTGTAGATGTGATCCGGACCACTTGTTCCGTAGATCCCATTGGAAAGTCCTCGCATGGAACCTGCCGAAGGGAATGGCCCCGTAAGATGCCACCATCTTTCCCAGGACCCGAGTGCAGTGATGCATTGACACCTGTTTTGGCTTAAATAGGTTTTTTACCAGAGTCATTAGTTCCTGGGCCTTCTCTATCGGAAGATAAACCCATTTCTGGTCCGTATTCAGAATCATACCCAAGAAGAGCAGACGAGTCATAGGAACCAACTGTGACTACGGGATATTGAGAATCCAGCAGAGTTGCTGTGACACCTTCAGCGAAAGTGACACGCTGTTCAACAACTGCTCTTTTGATCTCGCCCTTATTAGGAGATCGTCCAAGTATGGGATAATTGTGACTCCTTGCTTGCGTAGGAGCACCATCATTTCCGCCAATTACCCTGAAATTGGTAATGACAATACTGTACCGTAATTCTCAGGTACGCCTGATGGGGTGGATAAATGGGAACATGAAGGTATGCAGCCTTTATGTCTAGATACACCATAAAATCCCCCCCCTTCCAGGCTGGCGATGATCGCTCTGAGCGATTCCACCTTGAATTTGAACCTTTTCAAGTATAGGTTCAGAGATTTTAATTTTAAAATAGGTCTGACCGAACCGTCCGGTTTCGGGACTATAGCCAAGGTTGAGTAATATTCCCTTCCTTGTTGAAGGAGGGCAACCTTGAGCACCACCTGTTGAAGATACAATGTGTGAATTGTATTTAATATTATCTCCCTTTCTGGGGGAGAAGCCGGTAGAGCCGATACGGAAAACCGGCGAGGAGGCACCTCTTCGAATTCCAGCTTGTAACCCTGAGAAACAATTTCTATTGCCCAGGGATCCACCTGTGAGTGAACTCAAATGTGGCTGAAGAGTCGAAGATGTGCTCCCACTGGGGCGGACTCCCTTAGCGGAGCCCCAGCGTCATGTGGTGGATTTAGTAGAGGCCGGGGAGGACTTCTGTTCCTGGGAACTAGCTGTGCCCTGCGCCCTTACCTCTGGTAAGAAAGGACGCTCCTCGTACTTTCTTGTTTTTCTGCGACCGAAAGGACTGCATTTGATAATGTCGTGCTTTCTTAGGCTGTGAGGGAATATAAGGCAAAAGATCAGATTTACCAGCTATAGCTGTGGAGACCAGGTCCGAGAGCCCTTCTCCACACAATTCCTCACCCTTGTAAGGTAAAACCTCCATATGCCTCTTTTAGTCGGCATCACCTGTCCATTGCATGTTCCACAGGACACGTCTAGCAGAAATCGACATAGCGTTGACTCTAGAACCCAGTAGACCAATGTCTCTTTGAGCATGTCTTATATATAAGACAGCATCTTTTATATATCCTAGGGTCAATAACATGGTATCCTTATCTAGGGTTTCAATCTCCGCTGATGAGGTATCTGTTCACGCTGCTACAGCGCTATAAACCCCTGGCCGACACAATCGCCGGTCTGAGTAGTGTACCAGAATGTGTGTAAATGGACTTCAAAGTACTTTTCTGCAGGATCCCTGAGGGTAGCTGTATCTTGGTATGTCAGCGCTACCTTTTGGGTAAACGTGTTAACGCCTTGTCCACCCTAGGGGAGGATTCCCATCGTATCCTGGCCCTAGCAGGGAAAGGATACGCCATGAGAATTCTTTTGGGAAACTGCAGTTTCTTGTCTGGAAATTCCCGCTCTTTTTCACACAATTCATTTGGTTCATGAGAGGGGGGAAATGTTCTCTCAGCTTTCTTCCCCTTAAACATGTGTACCCTCGTGTCAGGGACAGATGGGTCATTAGTGATATGCAAAACATCTTTTATTACAATAATCATATATTGAATACTTTTCTGCCAGTTTTGGCTGTAACTTTGCATCATCGTAGTCGACACTGGAGTCAGACTCCGTGTCGGTATCAGTGTCTTATTTTGGATAGTGGGCGTTTTGAGACTCTGAAGGTCCCTGCGACATAGGGACAGACATGGGTAGATTCCCTGTCTGTTCTCTAATCTTTTGTGCAATAAAATTTACCTCAGCACTTAATTCCACATATCCAGTCAGGTGTCGGCGTTGTCGACGGAGACACCACACACACATTTGCTCCATCTCCTCCTTAGAAGAGCCTTTTACCTCAGACATGTCGACACACACGTACCGACACACCACACACTCAGGGAATCCTCTTATCTGAAGACAGTTCCCCCACAAGGCCCTTTGGAGAGACAGAGAGAGTATGCCAGCACACACCCAGCGCTAATACCCCAGGAAAAACACACAATGTGTTTACCCAGTAGCGCTGTAATACTATTATTTGCTGCCAATTATGTGCCCCCCCCCCCTCTTCTCTGAAACCCACTTTCACCGTGGATAAGCAGGGGAGAGTCCGGGGAGCTTCCTCTCAGCTGTACAGAAAATGGCGCTGGTGAGTGCTGAGGGAGAAGCCCCGCCCCCTCGGCGGCGGGCTTCTGTCCCGCTTAAATATAACAAAAACTGGCGGGGGCTCTTTATATACACAGTGCCTAGCTGTATATATATCTCTTTTGCCAGAAATGAGGTTTATATTGCTGCCCAGGGCGCCCCCCCTGCGCCCTTACGGTGACTGCCGTGTGTGAGAGCAATGGCGCACAGCTGCACTGCTGTGTGTTACCTCAGTGAAGATCATGAAGTCTTCTGCCGCCTCTGAAGTCTTCTTTTCTTCTCATACTCACCCGGCTTCTATCTTCCGGCTCTGTGAGGAGGACGGCGGCGCGGCTCCGGGACGAACTCCAGGGTGAGATCTGTGTTCCGACTCCCTCTGGAGCTAATGGTGTCCAGTAGCCTAAGAAGCAGAGCCTTGAAACTCACAGAAGTAGGTCTGCTTCTCTCCCCTCAGTCCCTCGATGCAGGGAGTCTGTTGCCAGCAGGCTCCCTGAAAATAAAAAAACTTAACAAATATACTTTGTCAGGAAGCTCAGGAGAGCTCCCTGAAGTGCACCCATCTCCTCTGGGCACAGTATCACACTGAGGTCTGGAGGAGGGGCATAGAGGGAGGAGCCAGTGTACACCAGATCTAAAGTCTTTCTTAAAGTGCCCATGTCTCCTGCGGAGCCCGTCTATCCCCATAGTCCTTACGGAGTCCCCAGCATCCTCTAGGACGTAAGAGAAAAAAAGTTTAGTATTAAAAATTAAAGCAGGTGGGTGAATTGAAACGGACTTGTCTAGGAAACTAAATCTGTTTTACCGTGTTGCTGAACAGCTCCGCTTGTTCTAAACAGACAAATCTTTGAGAATATCAAGACATACAGTAGCCTGAATACACCTGCTTAATCGTTTATTGTCAATTTTCAACTTGTGAAACCCTACATAATGCTGATCTTTGGCAGAAAGGTCTTCATTTCATCTAACATGCAAGATCTCATATCACCACAGGCAAAACCTTTATAGGAATCAAGTAGATCTGATCCAGCGGTGACACACAGGACCAGTTATCTGGAATTTCTCTAGTAAAGACATTACTATATAAGAATGCTGGCTGGATGGCTGTTATTCAAAGGAAGATAACAGAGGTTAGTCCTGTTTGTAGATCATCATAAATACCCTTAAATAACAACTGACTATAACTTGCAAATATATTATATGCATAAAATAAATGAAAACAGAGATGATGCAAAGACTGTGGGGTAATTGTTTATTTCTAAGCCCACCAGCTTGGCATGTTTGCAAGTTTCCTGAAGGATTCTATAGAAAGCCTTTTAAAGCTACATAAGGGTTCCAAAATCTCAAGTTCTGTCACAGAAAAAAAAACCTTCTCATATACACATATGGAGGGCATTAGGGGCCTCATTCAGCAACAAGTGATAGAACTTGTTGCGTGTGGTAAATAGTGCTCCAGCCAATCAGCTCCCAACTGTCATGTGTTCAGCTCTTAACTGTCATGTTTAAAAAAAATGACAGTTGGCAGCTGACTGGCTGAAGCACCATTTATCATACGCAAGGCGTTTTATCATTCACAATGAGTTATCACTTGTTGATAAATGGCCCTTTATAGGTTATTGATGTTGACTTAACTTAAATACATCTTTTTTTTCTGTACAATGTCTACTTAGGTGGTATCCAATTACCCATGGTAAATGACCGCAGGTAATTGTATCGCCAGGGGCTTTATTATTAACCCCGATGCAGCAGGCTGCTCCCCCGATGCCGACACTTATCGCGAATCATGCTTTAGGGGCCTCAGGCACCCAAAGCATAACCTGCCATAAGCAGCTGCCGGAGCCATGCTAACACATGGAATCAGGGACTTATCCCTGCATCCATGTGCTTTTGCGTAGGTCCGTTTTCGGCCAAAAAGAAAACGGCATGTAATAGGATACCGCGATAATGACCATTTGTCATTAATCGCGATATACGTCCGTTTTCACTTGCCGAAAACGGATCGCCTGCAATTGGATTCCCCCCATAATGGGCGGGATTCAATTCTTTTCACCCCTTTCCACACTCGTTCTGTTTCTGCCCTCAGGGACGTTGTATCATTATTTCAGCTCGCTAACCCCAAAGTAGCGAGGCATCCAACCCTTTACACAGTAAACCTGATTACTATGGGCACAATATGCGCGATAACGGAGATCATTTTAGAAAGGGAATTGGGTGTGATATATCATTTGAATCTCACCCAATGTCTTCTATTGTTTTTCCATCCGTAGCAGGCTTCAGCTCCCCCCCGCTTGTTATTCTAAAGGTCATACCTGTGCGCTTTCCGAGTAAGAATCACCGAGCCCATCACCTTGGTTATTTTCTAATGAACTACCAGAGTGCACGATAAAAGAGACGTGGAGAGATCCCATCACCGAAATGTAAAGAAGAAGCCAGAAACAGCTACAGTACGTGTACTATAATCTAGGACTGACACCATGCGCAGCGCTAGGGAAGCATATACAGCTAGCACTATAGTGCAGTACGTGTACTATAATCTAGGACTGACACCATGCGCAGCGCTAGGGAAGCATATACAGCTAGCACTATAGTGCAGTACGTGTACTATAATCTAGGACGGACACCATGCGCAGCGCTAGGGAAGCATATACAGCTAGCACTATAGTGCAGTACGTGTACTATAATCTAGGACTGACACCATGCGCAGCGCTAGGGAAGCATATACAGCTAGCACTATAGTGCAGTACGTGTACTATAATCTAGGACTGACACCATGCGCAGCGCTAGGGAAGCATATACAGCTAGCACTATAGTGCAGTACGTGTACTATAATCTAGGACTGACACCATGCGCAGCGCTAGGGAAGCATATACAGCTAGCACTATAGTGCAGTACGTGTACTATAATCTAGGACTGACACCATGCGCAGCGCTAGGGAAGCATATACAGCTAGCACTATAGTGCAGTACGTGTACTATAATCTAGGACGGACATCATGCGCAGCGCTAGGGAAGCATATACAGCTAGCACTATAGTGCAGTACGTGTACTATAATCTAGGACGGACATCATGCGCAGCGCTAGGGAAGCATATACAGCTAGCACTATAGTGCAGTACGTGTACTATAATCTAGGACTGACATCATGCGCAGCGCTAGGGAAGCATATACAGCTAGCACTATAGTGCAGTACGTGTACTATAATCTAGGACTGACACCATGCGCAGCGCTAGGGAAGCATATACAGCTAGCACTATAGTGCAGTACGTGTACTATAATCTAGGACGGACATCATGCGCAGCGCTAGGGAAGCATATACAGCTAGCACTATAGTGCAGTACGTGTACTATAATCTAGGACTGACACCATGCGCAGCGCTAGGGAAGCATATACAGCTAGCACTATAGTGCAGTACGTGTACTATAATCTAGGACTGACACCATGCGCAGCGCTAGGGAAGCATATACAGCTAGCACTATAGTGCAGTACGTGTACTATAATCTAGGACTGACACCATGCGCAGCGCTAGGGAAGCATATACAGCTAGCACTATAGTGCAGTACGTGTACTATAATCTAGGACTGACACCATGCGCAGCGCTAGGGAAGCATATACAGCTAGCACTATAGTGCAGTACGTGTACTATAATCTAGGACTGACACCATGCGCAGCGCTAGGGAAGCATATACAGCTAGCACTATAGTGCAGTACGTGTACTATAATCTAGGACTGACACCATGCGCAGCGCTAGGGAAGCATATACAGCTAGCACTATAGTGCAGTACGTGTACTATAATCTAGGACTGACACCATGCGCAGCGCTAGGGAAGCATATACAGCTAGCACTATAGTGCAGTACGTGTACTATAATCTAGGACTGACACCATGCGCAGCGCTAGGGAAGCATATACAGCTAGCACTATAGTGCAGTACGTGTACTATAATCTAGGACTGACACCATGCGCAGCGCTAGGGAAGCATATACAGCTAGCACTATAGTGCAGTACGTGTACTATAATCTAGGACTGACACCATGCGCAGCGCTAGGGAAGCATATACAGCTAGCACTATAGTGCAGTACGTGTACTATAATCTAGGACTGACACCATGCGCAGCGCTAGGGAAGCATATACAGCTAGCACTATAGTGCAGTACGTGTACTATAATCTAGGACTGACACCATGCGCAGCGCTAGGGAAGCATATACAGCTAGCACTATAGTGCAGTACGTGTACTATAATCTAGGACGGACATCATGCGCAGCGCTAGGGAAGCATATACAGCTAGCACTATAGTGCAGTACGTGTACTATAATCTAGGACTGACACCATGCGCAGCGCTAGGGAAGCATATACAGCTAGCACTATAGTGCAGTACGTGTACTATAATCTAGGACTGACACCATGCGCAGCGCTAGGGAAGCATATACAGCTAGCACTATAGTGCAGTACGTGTACTATAATCTAGGACTGACACCATGCGCAGCGCTAGGGAAGCATATACAGCTAGCACTATAGTGCAGTACGTGTACTATAATCTAGGACTGACACCATGCGCAGCGCTAGGGAAGCATATACAGCTAGCACTATAGTGCAGTACGTGTACTATAATCTAGGACTGACACCATGCGCAGCGCTAGGGAAGCATATACAGCTAGCACTATAGTGCAGTACGTGTACTATAATCTAGGACTGACACCATGCGCAGCGCTAGGGAAGCATATACAGCTAGCACTATAGTGCAGTACGTGTACTATAATCTAGGACTGACACCATGCGCAGCGCTAGGGAAGCATATACAGCTAGCACTATAGTGCAGTACGTGTACTATAATCTAGGACGGACATCATGCGCAGCGCTAGGGAAGCATATACAGCTAGCACTATAGTGCAGTACGTGTACTATAATCTAGGACGGACATCATGCGCAGCGCTAGGGAAGCATATACAGCTAGCACTATAGTGCAGTACGTGTACTATAATCTAGGACTGACACCATGCGCAGCGCTAGGGAAGCATATACAGCTAGCACTATAGTGCAGTACGTGTACTATAATCTAGGACTGACACCATGCGCAGCGCTAGGGAAGCATATACAGCTAGCACTATAGTGCAGTACGTGTACTATAATCTAGGACGGACATCATGCGCAGCGCTAGGGAAGCATATACAGCTAGCACTATAGTGCAGTACGTGTACTATAATCTAGGACTGACACCATGCGCAGCGCTAGGGAAGCATATACAGCTAGCACTATAGTGCAGTACGTGTACTATAATCTAGGACTGACATCATGCGCAGCGCTAGGGAAGCATATACAGCTAGCACTATAGTGCAGTACGTGTACTATAATCTAGGACTGACACCATGCGCAGCGCTAGGGAAGCATATACAGCTAGCACTATAGTGCAGTACGTGTACTATAATCTAGGACTGACACCATGCGCAGCGCTAGGGAAGCATATACAGCTAGCACTATAGTGCAGTACGTGTACTATAATCTAGGACGGACATCATGCGCAGCGCTAGGGAAGCATATACAGCTAGCACTATAGTGCAGTACGTGTACTATAATCTAGGACGGACATCATGCGCAGCGCTAGGGAAGCATATACAGCTAGCACTATAGTGCAGTACGTGTACTATAATCTAGGACTGACACCATGCGCAGCGCTAGGGAAGCATATACAGCTAGCACTATAGTGCAGTACGTGTACTATAATCTAGGACTGACACCATGCGCAGCGCTAGGGAAGCATATACAGCTAGCACTATAGTGCAGTACGTGTACTATAATCTAGGACTGACACCATGCGCAGCGCTAGGGAAGCATATACAGCTAGCACTATAGTGCAGTACGTGTACTATAATCTAGGACTGACACCATGCGCAGCGCTAGGGAAGCATATACAGCTAGCACTATAGTGCAGTACGTGTACTATAATCTAGGACTGACACCATGCGCAGCGCTAGGGAAGCATATACAGCTAGCACTATAGTGCAGTACGTGTACTATAATCTAGGACTGACACCATGCGCAGCGCTAGGGAAGCATATACAGCTAGCACTATAGTGCAGTACGTGTACTATAATCTAGGACTGACACCATGCGCAGCGCTAGGGAAGCATATACAGCTAGCACTATAGTGCAGTACGTGTACTATAATCTAGGACGGACATCATGCGCAGCGCTAGGGAAGCATATACAGCTAGCACTATAGTGCAGTACGTGTACTATAATCTAGGACTGACACCATGCGCAGCGCTAGGGAAGCATATACAGCTAGCACTATAGTGCAGTACGTGTACTATAATCTAGGACTGACATCATGCGCAGCGCTAGGGAAGCATATACAGCTAGCACTATAGTGCAGTACGTGTACTATAATCTAGGACTGACACCATGCGCAGCGCTAGGGAAGCATATACAGCTAGCACTATAGTGCAGTACGTGTACTATAATCTAGGACTGACACCATGCGCAGCGCTAGGGAAGCATATACAGCTAGCACTATAGTGCAGTACGTGTACTATAATCTAGGACGGACATCATGCGCAGCGCTAGGGAAGCATATACAGCTAGCACTATAGTGCAGTACGTGTACTATAATCTAGGACTGACACCATGCGCAGCGCTAGGGAAGCATATACAGCTAGCACTATAGTGCAGTACGTGTACTATAATCTAGGACTGACACCATGCGCAGCGCTAGGGAAGCATATACAGCTAGCACTATAGTGCAGTACGTGTACTATAATCTAGGACTGACACCATGCGCAGCGCTAGGGAAGCATATACAGCTAGCACTATAGTGCAGTACGTGTACTATAATCTAGGACTGACACCATGCGCAGCGCTAGGGAAGCATATACAGCTAGCACTATAGTGCAGTACGTGTACTATAATCTAGGACGGACACCATGCGCAGCGCTAGGGAAGCATATACAGCTAGCACTATAGTGCAGTACGTGTACTATAATCTAGGACTGACACCATGCGCAGCGCTAGGGAAGCATATACAGCTAGCACTATAGTGCTAGAGGAAGCATCTGAAGCATTTGCAAATGAAATTGTGCCTCTACAAAGCGAGAAACCTGACCATTACACTGGAGAAACAAAGACCTCTGAGATCTGAGGCACCGATGTCTGGGTCCAACTGATCAGTCAACATTACTTAACAGAAGTCAAGCTTCTCAATTAGGTCTCATTAAAAAAAAAAAAAAAAAAGTAAAAGACAAAGGGTTCACACATGTCACTGATATTTCTATTATAATTAGCGGTGTTAACGTGTGTGTGTGTGTGCGCTTCAATAACTGGCGACAGTTTGCCCTATAAATGTACTCAGGTCCTCACTGGCTGCAGGTTGGCGTAACCCTATAAATGTACTCAGGTCCTCACTGGCTGCAGGTTGGCGTAACCCTATAAAATGTACTCAGGTCCTCACTGGCTGCAGGTTGGCGTAACCCTATAAAATGTACTCAGGTCCTCACTGGCTGCAGGTTGGCGTAACCCTATAAAATGTACTCAGGTCCTCACTGGCTGCAGGTTGCCGTAACCCTATAAAATGTACTCAGGTCCTCACTGGCTGCAGGTTGGCGTAACCCTATAAATGTACTCAGGTCCTCACTGGCTGCAGGTTGGCGTAACCCTATAAAATGTACTCAGGTCCTCACTGGCTGCAGGTTGGCGTAACCCTATAAATGTACTCAGGTCCTCACTGGCTCCAGGTTGGCGTAACCCTATAAATGTACTCAGGTCCTCACTGGCTCCAGGTTGGTTGGCGTAACCCTATAAATGTACTCAGGTCCTCACTGGCTACAGGTTGGTGTAACCCTATAAATGTATTCATGTCCTTACTGGCTACAGGTTGGCGTAACCCTATAAATGTATTCAGGTCCTCACTGGCTACAGGTTGGTGTAGCCATAGGAATGCCCTAATGAACTTAATGGCTACAGGCTGGTATAACTCTATAACTAATGAGTTATTGGCTTATTTAACCATAATAAACACACTGAATGAATGCAAGTTGGGTAAAGTGACTTACACACTTACACATACGCATTACTGAGAAAAAAATAATAAGATTTTACTCACCGGTAAATCTATTTCTCGTAGTCCGTAGTGGATGCTGGGGACTCCGTAAGGACCATGGGGAATAGCGGCTCCGCAGGAGACTGGGCACAGCTAAGAAAGATTTAGGACTACCTGGTGTGCACTGGCTCCTCCCACTATGACCCTCCTCCAGACTTCAGTAAGGATACTGTGCCCGGAAGAGCTGACACAATAAGGAAGGATTTTGAATCCCGGGTAAGACTCATACCAGCCACACCAATCACACCGTATAACTCGTGATAATATACCCAGTTAACAGTATGAACACAACAGAGCCTCTGAAAAGATGGCTCAACAATAACCCTTGTTGTTAACAATAACTATATACAAGTATTGCAGACAGTCCGCACTTGGGACGGGCGCCCAGCATCCACTACGGACTACGAGAAATAGATTTACCGGTGAGTAAAATCTTATTTTCTCTAACGTCCTAGTGGATGCTGGGGACTCCGTAAGGACCATGGGGATTATACCAAAGCTCCCAAACGGGCGGGAGAGTGCGGATGACTCTGCAGCACCGAATGAGAGAACCAAGGTCCTCCTCAGCCAGGGTAACAAAGTTGTAGAATTTTGCAAACGTGTTTGCCCCTGACCAAGTAGCAGCTCGGCAAAGTTGTAAAGCCGAGACCCCTCGGGCAGCCGCCCAAGAAGAGCCCACTTTCCTCGTGGAATGGGCTTTTACAGATTTAGGCTGCGGCAGGCCAGCCACAGAATGCGCAAGCTGAATTGTGCTACAAATCCAGCGAGCAATAGCCTGCTTTGAAGCAGGAGCACCCATCTTGTTTGGTGCATACAGGATAAATAGCGAGTCAGTCTTCCTGACTCCCGCCGTCCTGGAAACATACATTTTCAAGGCCCTGACTACGTCCAGTAACTTGGAGTCCTCCAAGTCCCTAGTAGCCGCAGGCACCACGATAGGTTGGTTCAAGTGAAAAGCTGATACCACCTTAGGAAGAAACTGGGGACGAGTCCTCAATTCTGCCCTATCCATATGGAAAATCAAATAGGGGCTTTTACATGACAAAGCCGCCAATTCTGACACACGCCTTGCCGAAGCCAAGGCCAAAAGCATGACCACTTTCCACGCGAAATATTTTAAATCCACGGTTTTGAGTGGCTCAAACCAATGTGACTTTAGGAAACCCAACACCACGTTGAGGTCCCACGGTGCCACTGGAGGCACAAAAGGAGGCTGAATATGCAGCACTCCCTTGACAAATGTCTGAACTTCAGGCAGTGAAGCCAGTTCTTTTTGGAAGAAAATCGACAGAGCCGAAATCTGGACCTTAATGGAACCCAATTGTAGGCCCATAGTCCCCTCTGATTGTAGGAAGTGCAGAAATCGACCTAGCTGAAATTTCTCCTTTGGGGCCTTCCTGGCCTCACAGTACGCAACATATTTCCGCCATATGCGGTGATAATGGTTAGCGTTCACTTCTTTCCTAGCTTTAAATAGCGTAGGGATAACTTCCTCCGGAATTCCCTTTTCCTTCAGGATCCGGCGTTCAACCGCCATGCCGTCCAACGCAGCCGCGGTACGTCTTGGAACAGACAGGCCCCCTGCTGCAGCAGGTCCTGTCTGAGCGGCAGAGGCCATGGGTCCTCTGAGATCATTTCTTGGAGTTCTGGTTACCAAGCTCTTCTTGGCCAACCCGGAACAATGAGTATAGTTCTTACTCCTCTCCTTCTTATTATTCTCATTACCCTGGGTAAGAGAGGCAGAGAAGGGAACACATACACCGACTGGTACACCCACGGTGTTACCAGAGCGTCCACAGCTATCGCCTGAGGTTCCTTGACCTGGCGCAATATCTTTGTAAAACTTTTAGTTGAGGCGGGACGCCATCATGTCCACCTGTGGCCTTTCCCAATGGTGTACAATCATTTGGAAGACTTCTGGATGAAGTCCCCACTCTCCCGGGTGGAGGTCGTGTCTTCTGAGAAAGTCTGCTTCTCAGTTGTCCACTCCGGGAATGAACACTGCTGACAGTGCTAACACATGATTTTCCGCCCATCGGAGAATCCTTGTGGCTTCTGCCATCGCCATCCTGCTTCTTGTGCCGCCCTGTCGTTTACATGAGCGACCGCCGTGATGTTGTCTGACTGGATCAGCACCGGCCGGTGTTGAAGCAGGGGTCTAGCCTGACTTAGGGCATTGTAAATGGCCCTTAGTTCCAGAATATTTATGTGTAGGGAAGTCTCCTGACTTTTCCATAGCCTTGGAAGTTTCTTCCCTGTGTAACTGCCCCCCAGCCTCGAAGGCTGGCATCCGTGGTCACCAGGACCCAGTCCTGTATGCCGAATCTGCGGCCCCCTAGAAGATGAGCACTCTGCAGCCACCACAACAGCGACACCCTGGCCCTTGGAGACAGGGTTATCCGCCGATGCATCTGAAGATGCGACCCGGACCACATGTCCAACAGATCCCACTGGAAAATCCTTGTATGGGACCTGGCGAAAGGAATTTCTTCGTAAGAAGCTACCATCCTTCCCAGGGCTCGCGTGCATTGATGCACCGACACCTGTATACGTATTAGGAGGTCTCTGTCTAGAGACGACAACTCCTTGGACTTCTCCTCCGGGAGAAAACCTTTTTTATCCTGTTCTGTGTCCAGAACCATACTCAGGAACAGTAGACGCGTCGTAGGAACCAGCTGCGACTTTGGATATTCAGAATCCAGCCGTGCTGTTGTAGCACTTCCCGAGATAGTGCTACTCCGCCGAACAAATGCTCCCTGGACCTCGCCTTTATATAAGGAGATCGTCCAAGTACGGGATAATTATTTCGGCCATTACCTTGGTAAATACCTCGGTGCCGGGGACAGACCAACGGCAACGTCTGGAATTGGTAATGACAATCCTGTACCACAATTTTGAGGTACTCCTGGTGAAGAGGGTAAATAGGGACATGCAGGTAAGCATCCTTGATGTCCAGTGATACCATGAAATTCTCCAGGCTTGCAATAATCGCCCTTAGCGATTCCATTTCGAACTTGAACCTTCGTATATAAAAGTGTTCAAGGCTTTCAATTTTAGAATGGGTCTCACCGAACCGTCTGGTTTCGGTACCACAACATTATGGAATAGTAACCCCGGCCTTGTTGAAGGAGGGGTACCTTGATTTCACCTGCTGGAGGTGCAGCTTGTGAATTGCCGCCAGTACTACCTTTCTCCGAGGGCAGCAGACAAGGCTGAGGTGAGGTAACGGCGAGGGGGAGTCGCCTCGAACTCCAGCCTGTATCCCTGTGATACTATTTGCAGAACCTAGGGATCCACCTGTGGGCAAACCCACTGGTCCCTGAAGTTCCCGAGACGCGCCCCTACCGCACCTGTCTCCACCTGTGGAGCCCCAACGTTAAGTGGTGGACTCAGGAGGAAGCGGGGGAAGATTTTTGATCCTGGGAACTGGCTGCTGGTGCAGCTTTTTCCTTCTTCCCTTGTCTCTGTGCAGAAAGGAAGCGCCTTTGACCCGCTTGCTTTTCTGAAGCCGAAAGAACTGTACCTGAAAATACGGTGCTTTCTTAGGCTGTGAGGAAACCTGAGGTAAAAATTTTTTTTTTCCCAGCTGTTGCTGTGGATACGAGGTCCCAGAGACCATCCCCAAACAATTCCTCACCCTTATAAGGCAGAATCTCCATGTGCCTTTTATAGGCAGCATCACCTGTCCACTGCCGGGTTTCTAATACCCTCCTGGCAGAATGGACATTGCATTTATTCTGGATGCCAGCCGGCAAATATCCCTCTGTGCATCCTTTATATATATATATATATATATATATATATATATATATATATATATATATATATATATATATATATATATATATATATATATATATATATATATATATATAAGACGACGTCTTTAATATGCTCTATGTTAGCAAACTATTATCCCTGTCTAGGGTATTAATATTATCTGACAGGGTATCAGACCACGCTGCAGCAGCACTATTTATGCTGAGGCAATTGCAGGTCTCAGTATATAACCTGAGTGTGTATATACAGACTTCAGGATAGCCTCCTGTTTTTTATCAGCAGGCTCCTTCAAGATGGCCGCATCCTAAGACGGCAGTGCCACCTTTTTTGACAAACGTGTGAGCGCGTTATCCACCCTAAGGGATATCTCCCAACGTGACCTATCCTCTGGCGGAAAAGGGTACGCCATCAGTAACTTTTTAGAAATTACCAGTTTCTTATTGGGGAAACACACGCTACTTTACACACTTCATTCATTCATCTGATGGGGGAACAAAACACTGGCTGCTTTTTCTCCCCAAAAATAAAACCCCTTTTATGTGGTACTTGGGTTCATGTCAGAAATGCGTAACACATTTTTCATTGCCGAGATCATGTAACGGATGTTCCTAGTGGATTGTGTATATGTCTCAACCTCGTCGACACTGGAGTCAGACTCCGTGTCGACATCTGTGTCTGCCATCTGATGTAACGGGCGCTTTTTTGAGCCCCTGATGGCCTTTGAGACGCCTGGGCAGGCGCGGGCTGAGAAGCCGGCTGTCCCACAGCTGTTTTACGTCATCCAGCCTTGTAAGGAGTTGACATTGTCGGTTAATACCTTCCACCTATCCATCCACTCTGGTGTCGGCCCCACAGGGGACGACATCCCATTTATCGGCCTCTGCTCCACCTCCACGTAACCTTCCTCATCCCACATGTCGACACAGCCGTACCGACACAGCACACACAGGGAATGCTCTGACTGAGGACAGGACCCCACAAAGTCCTTTGGGGAGACAGAGAGAGAGTATGCCAGCACACACCAGAGCGCTATATAATGCAGGGATTAACACTATAACTGAGTGATTTTTCCCCCCAATAGCTGCTTGTATAAACAATATTGCGCCTAAATTTAGTGCCCCCCCTCTCTTTTTAACCCTTTGAGCCTGAAAACTACAGGGAAGAGCCTGGGGAGCTGTCTTCCAGCCGCACTGTGAAGAGAAAATGGCGCCAGTGTGCTGAGGGAGATAGCCCCGCCCCTTTTTCGCGGACTTTTCTCCCGCTTTTTTATGGATTCTGGCAGGGGTATTTATCACATATATAGCCTCTGGGGCTATATATTGTGATATATTTGCCAGCCAAGGTGTTTTTATTGCTGCTCAGGGCGCCCCCCCCCAGCGCCCTGCACCCTCAGTGACCGGAGTGTGAAGTGTGTATGAGGAGCAATGGCGCACAGCTGCAGTGCTGTGCGCTACCTTGGTGAAGACTGATGTCTTCTGCCGCCGATTTTCCGGATTCTTCTTGCTTCTGGCTCTGTAAGGGGGCCGGCGGCGCGGCTCCGGGACCGAACACCAATGGCCGGTTCCATGCGGTCGATCCCTCTGGAGCTAATGGTGTCCAGTAGCCTAAGAAGCCCAAGCTACCACCAGTTAGGTAGGTTCGCTTCTTCTCCCCTTAGTCCCTCGCTGCAGTGAGTCTGTTGCCAGCAGATCTCACTGTAAAATAAAAAACCTAAAATATACTTTCTCTCTAGGAGCTCAGGAGAGCCCCTAGTGTGCATCCAGCTCAGCCGGGCACAGGATTCTAACTGAAGTCTGGAGGAGGGTCATAGTGGGAGGAGCCAGTGCACACCAGGTAGTCCTAAATCTTTCTTAGCTGTGCCCAGTCTCCTGCAGAGCCGCTATTCCCCATGGTCCTTACGGAGTCCCCAGCATCCACTAGGACGTCAGAGAAAAATACAATAGGCAATCACACCGGACAAGATAATATGGACTGTGGAAAGACAAGTTCAACGACACGGGATGTGAACATGCGTTTAGATGGTGACACAAACTATTGGATGATCATTGTGAAGGTCTGAGGTATTGATAAAATGCAAATTTGTTGAGATATTGTTTCTTTTTCAGGTGGAACAATGGGTCATACACATTATTTAACTGAGTGGCAAAAGGGAGCCATTGTTTTTGGCCGGGAGCATGGCCATAGCCTGGAGGAGGTGACGACATTTGTTGTTGTGCCCTTGAAGACCGTGAGTACTATCCATCTACAGTGGAAGAAGCACGGACACCAAGAATCTCAATGGCGGAACAGTGGCCGAAAGGCTTGGATTAGTTTGCAGAACATCAGACTGATGAGCCACATCTGGACCTTTGGGGCTGTTTGGCTGGGGCCGGCGTTGTACTGTTGGAGCAGTTCCTGATGCGTTTGGAAAAGATTGGCGATTGCTAGGCTCCCTAAATGCCTGCGGACCCAATTTGTTACAATCAACTTTCGGCCACTGTAACTCAGATTAACACTGGTGGCTAAAATCACACACGGCTTGTAACAGGCTCATGTGACTAAAGGAATAAAACAGCCAGCATTCCTCTACAACCTGCAGACTAAACCACACAGGTAACTGGTTCAGCAGATTACTTCTTTGTGTAGATCAACATAAAAATCCACAAATTGAGTATAACAGCAGGTAGTTATGTTTGCTGCCTGGAGAACAGAGTGACATTCAAGCATCATAGGCCAGACTTCCTGAGTCACTGGTTTCTAGCCTAGGGAGAGGGGCAGGATTTAGCGTTTGAGCTACACTTTATTCCTATCAGAAAAAAAAAAAAAAAAAAATGATGGTGGTCACATACTACTCCCTAAACAATTGGGAGTCGTATACAAAACATGTACTGCATTAGATGCGCATAATAAAGACAAATGCTCTGCACTTAACCTGAACTGTATTTTACTTGTTCCTAGATACACTAGACGAGATCTAGCACTTTTCTTTTTTGCAGGGTCATCATCTTTTGTAGGCTAAGTGTATGACGTCCATTGTATATTCTCACTTGTCATCAATGAGTGGAAGGTGTAGAGGGCTTGTGACCCGTTTGTGGTGCCAATATGTAGGCAAATGACCACATACACTGGGAACAGGAACACCGAAGATGAAGACTTTATAAAAGGAAGCACTTTTGTTAATGGATCCCTCCACCACTGTAATTCCCACCAGTTGCGCTGCAGAAGACTTTTTATTTTATTTTAAATTAAACAACTATCTGATAACTAATAGTTAAAATAAAAAAAGTCTACTGCAGCGCAGCTGGTGGGAATTACAGTGGTGGAAGGATCCCTTAACAAGACTTCCTAACAACTGGGGCTTGGTTTGGCTTTGGACTTATTTTTTCTGCAGTAACCTCCAAACCACTGGTCTCTGCAGGCAGTATACTCTGCAATGCACATCAAAAGAGCTCTATTCTGGGGTATATCCTCAGTGGATAAGTCTGTATATAGAGAAGGACAAACAGACTTTGCAGCAGGCTACTTGCAGCAGACCAAAGAGAGATAGGATTGTTTTCTATGAAGCCAATTACGTAAGATTTCTGGCGCACTTCCAAAGAACACAATGACAAATGTCTGCAGTCAGGTACAAGTGACGAGTGTGGTTATAATCATTAAATACTATCTCAGGCATGAGCAGCAGAAGAGCGAAACAAGGATTTATCTCGGACAACAAAACGCCTGTGTACTGTGGTTTGTGCAAACAACGCGAACGCCCAGATTATTCCATTAACACAAACTGCTCCTGAACAAGGAGTATAGCTAAATGTACTAATGGGATATTGCCTATAGTATAAGTGAATATAGCTGGACTCCAGAGAACAGACGTATTACTTTGTACCTCAATTGCTAAATAAAGAAACAAGGGAATTGTGCAATAGTAATGTTATGTCAATATATGGAATCACTTTCAACTTTTTTCTTTTTAAAATAATTCTTTAAAAGTCACCTGTTATACAAAAAAATGACTTGACATTCGACCTCTACATTATTCCAAAGAGGTAACTGGATTTTCAAGTAACCTCTAATAACAGGGATGAGAATTAATGTGTTATTGGCATGCTGCTCCGCTGTTCATACTGTCAGCTTCACACCGCCATCTAATGGCAGGCTGAAGGTGCAGCAGGCTTTATGCACTACATACCTAAATAAATTCAATTCTATTAGCTTTGGTGTCTGTTTTGACCATAACGATGCGGTACTAGAGTAAACGCCAGCAGCAGCAGTTAGGTTTTTATCGCAATGGTTGCAAATCATCTTACGGTGGATACACACTGCTCGATAAATCTGCAGGACAATGGACCTGCAGATATATCTATAGGTGGATCGGCAGTGTGTTGTGCATACACACCGCCCAATCTGTCGTGACTTAGTCAGGAACTGGGCCGGCTGCTGCAGCGTATGCACGGGCAGTCTGTTGGCCGGCCGAACAAACAACGATGCGCCGATATATTAGTCATTGTGTGTGCTGCAGGGCCGATGCGATAGGTCTGTGAACTACGGCGTTCACAGACATATCGTTGGCACACACTGGCCAATAGGCTAGCGACATATATCGGCCGTTCAATAGAACGGACGATATATCGGCCAGTGTGTACCCAGCATTAGCTATAGGAAACGTCTCTGGATCTTAACCCCTTCTCTCCTGGTCACATTACAACATCAATATCAGTTATTTATGTAGCACCAACAACAATATATAGCTTTTTTCAGAAACATTTACTAAAAATGGCCTTAGTTTGCTTATTTCTCCTCACAATGCAATCTACCCAAAGCCACAAAAAAAAAAAAGTGGCTTTTTTTAATTGAAACGGCAGGAAAGTGAACTAAAAGCTATTTTTTTTTCTTTTAATAAAACTCATTAAATGTGTAGGAATAATACTGTAGCCCAATGAGGTACACGGATTTGAATAGTTAACACAAAACCCCATTTTTTTTTTTTTTAAATTGATGAATTAGAACCTCACCATCTTTGGACTTCTTACCACTTTCCATATCATTGAAGTAGAGCAGGCATGTCCAAACTGCGGCCCTCCAGCTGTTATGAAACTACATATCCCAGCATGCCCTGACACAGTTTTGCTGTCAGAGAATGCTAAAGCTGTGTCAGGGCATGCTGGGATGTGTAGTTTCTCAACAGCTGGAGGGCCGCAGTTTGGACATGCCTGGCGTAGAGGTTTCCAAACACAGTCCTCAAGCCACTTCAACAGTCCAGGTTTTAAAGTATATCCATGCCTGGCCACAGGTGACATATTTAGTACCTCAGTTAATTTGATTTAATCATCTGTGCTGAACTATGTATATACTTAAAACCTGAACCGTTATGGTGCCTTCAGGACCGCGTTTGGGAACCTATGGCATAGAGTCTTATGGCCTTGGGATCACCAGCGTGCAACTAACAAAAGGCATATTGTTTGAAAAACAGGACTCCCCTCTTCCAAATGGGGGTACCATATAATCTGCACGATGGGTGAAATCAAACAGAGTGCCCTCCAACACGTGCCAGCTGTACTTGCATTTCTGCAGTGATGGCTGACCTCAGACAATTACCACTAAGAGGCCACATCATTTGAGAAAAAGGGACTATCCTCTTTAAAATAATGGTCACACGGAGGACTTGGGAAAATTCCCTTAGTTTAAACTTGCGCAGTGCTTAGGACGGGTGGTTTTCAGGTTGCCGGCTGTCGGGATCCCGGCGCCGGAATCCAGACAGCCGGCATACTGACAGTTTTTCTCCCTCGTGGGGGTCCATGACCCTCCTGGAGGGAGAATAAATAGCGTGGCGCGCTTAGAGCGCCACCATGCCCGCAGCGTGGGCTCATTTGCGCTCTCCACGCTGTCTGTATGCCGGCGGTCAGGCTTCCGGCACCGGTATGCTGGTAGCCGGGAACCCGGCCGCCGGCATACCATACTACACCCCTTAGCCCGGCCGCCGGCATACCATACTACACCCCTTAGGACAAGTCTCACTCATCCTTAACATCAAAAGGGTTAAAGGATCACTTATTACTGTGGCAACCTCAGTCAATGCCATATTCTGAGGCTTCATTCTGGAGTTGGTGCAATGGACTTCTATTAGGTCATGTGCCTACAGTCGTACTTTTACTAACATTTACATAGAAAATTCTATGTACGTGAATGGTTTATACAAATGTATGAATGAGAAAGGCTGGGGGAAAGTAGAATACATTCTACTTACCCCCAGGTACATGTAAAGTGTCTGGTCAAATAACATTTTCCTAGAGAGGCCATATCTTTGTTTACTTGTTGAAAACTGGAATGGGGGTAGAGACAAATAAAAGAGAAAAAATTTGTAGGCACGTGGCCTCGCTCTGCGATTCTACGAGCCTCTAATAATGCTCAGCCAGCTGGAGGGTTACACCGGGAGATGAGGTCTAGCCACTAACTAGGAGAACAAAGTATTTCAAGATCTTTTCAGCATTTACTATTATTTTTGGACAACAGGTGCCGATAAAAAAAAAAAAAAATAGTTGCCTGTTTCTTGCAAGTGCTAAAGTTAGTTCGGTCTCAGAGCTCAGAGAAAATCAAAAAGAGTGCAAAAAGGTAGAGGAGCATTAGAGAAGGGATAAAGTTTAGGTCAAGTGAATTACTTCAGTTCCTCAGGCCTGCTGTCCCGGGGTCCCTCGGTAGTTTCGCCGTATTGGTTAACATTAGCAACATTGCCCCTCCTAGAATAATATGCCACTGTGAGGAGGGAGAGATAAGACAAGCAGTCACACACAACACTGTCTTGCTGTGATTGCATCTCCTATTACTCTATACATGGAGAATCTTAACATGAAAGGGCTGTTTCATTGCATTCATCTACAATAAGGCATAATGGAAAGAATAAATGATTTGCATTTCATCAGACTCCTATTAATACTCGAGTAGAAGAACCTACGTATTTAGCGAAAAAGGATTTCTGCTCTTGTGGAGTCTTTGCTTTCTGGGCCTGTTCCATCTCCAAGCGCTCTATAAAAGCTGCCGTTTCAGGCCTAATAAACAAGAAAACAAACTGGATGTCAGACGAGCTTAAATAAAGCCTTAGGTCTGGAACAGTGGGGTCTAAGCTCTGGACTCACATTGCTGCTGGAATTGGCTGTTGAATGTAGACGGTGGTGTTAAACTGTTCTAGGTCCACATCTTCCACCTCTGCGCCATTACAGGACCCGGGAAGCGTTACTATGGACACTCCAACAATGTTCCCCGAAATGTCTGTATGAAGAGTTATCTGATCAGAGAGATGGGATTCAACCATGGAACACTGCAAAAGACAAGGGGTGATCACTAGTCTGCAGTGACTTTCAATCTATGATAGCTAGATACATCTCTAGGTAAACAAAAGCATGTGCTGCCGCATACCCAGCGTTCGCATTTTGCAACTACAGTATAAACAGGTCACGATGAACCCAAGATATGTAATGTCGGCATTATAACTACACAGAAATCATATGTCAACATGGTGCAGAGGACAACATTTTAACCATGTCAATATGCCACAATCGGACACTGCGTGGTTGACATTATGACGGTCTACCGTCTGACAACATGGTGACTTCATACCCACGGGAAAAAAACTCAGAGAGCAGACAAGTCAGAGGGTGAGTAGAACTTACAGCTCGGACAAACGATGTGACATATTCATTGGATTCTTCAGAAACTCCCAGCTTACGAGGGATCCGGATTCTATAGAGTCCATTTAGATTTGCAATATCCTATTTAAAAAAAAGCCACTGTAAGTATTATTTTGAATATTTGTTAAAAAAAAACCCAAACAAAACACACACAAAAAAACAAACAAACAAAAAAAACACACAACTATCTCCAAGGCAGCAGCTTAGAATCCGGTTCACACTGTACTCCTAGCCAATAGTTTTCCCACTGAATTTGGGAGCATGATGATAGTAGGTGCTGACACAAAATACCACCTGCAGACAGGCTGTGCCTTATTTAGGAGCCATCAGTAGACAAGGAATTATTCTTACTGTCCTCTCTAGTAGTGACTATATGCAAATAATTTCCAGTTCTAGAGTTACTGTTTTACCCATTGTTGCTAGGATAGAGCACATACAACCTACGTGCCACGTCACACAAGTATTCTACAAACAGACGTCTCAGATGCCTTACCCTTAGTTTGTTCCTCTCATCCTCTGTCAGCTGCTTCTGTAAGATGGAAATACTTTGGTCCGCTGTGGGACTCAGCATCAATGCTCCTCTCTTTTTGAAGTGGATACTGGCATCTGTTTCACAAAAATAAATAAATAAATAAAAAAATAAAAAAACCATTTATGACCACTAGTGCACCACATCTGTCAGAGCTTTGCTTTTATGTTTTGCGGGGGTTTTTTTTTTTTTTTTTATCTGCACGAATGATAGATACAATATGATTGGTTGTTTTTTGGACCAGTTTTCCTATGCGTTAGGTTTCATAAAATATTTGCATTACAAATGCTTTAGGTGGCAATGTATGTTTAGAACATTTGCAATAAACATAACAGGATAGCACACTTCCATGTAAAAGAAATTTAAAATGCACAAAGTTCAACAATAAACCATAAGTCAGCCTAGATAAATGTCTCTACAGCAGTTATATCACTAAGAAGCAAGTCATTTTATGTATAAAGTGATGTAGATAGGTAAGATAACGACCCATATATTAACCAAATATACTGCCAGCCAGAGCCTCCATCACATTTATAGTGCCAGTCTGTCTTTGTCGGCATTGCTGTGGTGTTTCTCCACCTCTCCATAGCATCATTCCTTCCTGGCGATTACAGCGCCCATGCATAGTGTTATAAGACTCTATGCCTTTCACTGAACCAGCTCTGCAAGGTGCCCTGAATGCACAATGCAAGCAACTTTGGTTTTGCACTGCGAAACCCATATGATCCACCAAACATACTTAATGCCCTCTACTGCTCTTTGGAGAATCCCTCACTAATTAGAACCACACCTAGGGTTACGGGGAGGCAGTAGAATAGGGTGTCCATTGTTGTTCTCCATCGAGAAAACCATTGATGGTTTGAACCATCAATAGGCATCCCTAGAAATTAGTTCTATATAGTGCTATTATGGGTTTATAATCGATGCCTGAGGTCCGATTTTTCCTCACCAGCTATGGTGAGGGGGAAAAATAAAAATAAAAAAAAATAAACGGACCTCAGCCATCGATTACAAACCCATTGACCAGCAAAATGTAACTATCGATGAGCGATTGGCAACATTACAGTAAAAGAGATGCACTCTACAAAAGTGTGAACGTCATAAATATCCACCCTCCTCCCACTTTAGAACTTTAACCTTTGTTACATCTTTTTGTTTTACAATTTTGCTTGGTATAAATGATTATGTCCTGATTTCTTCAGGACAGTTAGAGGGAGACTGCTGCTTTTTTATTATTATATTTGACAATTCCTACTAAATTGCTGAAAGTACGCCTACTTCTGCGGAATTTGTCTTAAAGAAGTATAGGGACGAGGTCTGACCTCATCGGGTCTGTTTTTGGGGAATAAAAAGTAAAGAGCACTCTCTGCCTTTTGTTCTCATTTTATTATTGCTTTGCAAATATGCACTTAATGGGTACTTATTAAGGAACACTTGTGAGTGCCAAACCATCCTGTTCCAAACTCATGCACCCTTGTCCAAAATGGATACACGCCAGTACGAACTGAGGTTTACCACTAGAAAATGTTACATCATATAGCTGCCATTTTGTGCATCGTCAATGCCCTCAACTGCGTCCAGAGCAGCACTATAGAAATCCTGCATTTCATCTATAATGCCCACATAAACCCATGGGTTCATAAATGTATGTGTAAATCTGACTCTAGTATTATGGAAAGGAAAAATGGACAGCGCACTTTAGGAATATGGATACCAGGAGGGAGGGGAGAGGGGGGAGGGGGTGATAATGCAAAATGTCTATTTTTGCATAAGGTGTCAATGATGGATGTAAGCCCTATGTGTACAATGATAATCGTGAGACAAAATAAACTGTATTTGTTTATTGTTTTGGTTTATATGAAACCCTCTTCAGGTGTGTCGTGCAGACTACCCTTTATAGGTGTACCCTCCTGAGTGGTACACTTTTTCCCAGACCCTTGTAGTTAATAAGTGTAAAATGCCACTATCAGGTGTGTCTTGCAGACCACCCTTTATAAGTATACCCTCCTAATGGTATACCCTGTTCAGAAGGACCCCAGCTGGGGTTAATGTTGGGTGTATCCTGGTGAGGGTCACATTTACCATAGGTGTGGTGTGCCTATGTGCTTCTGAGTGGTCTCTGTTAGTCTGATGTAAAATGAGTGTGACAGTTTGCGGCGTCCCGCCTGTCAGACTCTTCCTGTTGTGCTCGGCTGGAGGTAGCGGGTGTGGGGCTGTGTAAGTTTCCCTTACCGCCGGGGGCAGGTTGGTGCGCCTGCCGCCGGTTTCTGCAGTCCCGTCCCGCGTCCTACGCTGCCTCCGCGAGTTCTGTCTGCAGCTCCGGTCCCCGGCTCGATTGCAGGCGCTGCTGTGTTACTCCTGCTCGCGGGTCCCGTCTGCTACTTCCTGGTGTCGGCGTCACGTGCTGGGTCACGTGAGCGGGCGAAGTGTCCGGAAACGTGTACTCTCCCTCTCCGGCCTGAGAGGGGGATCTTAAGGCACCATTAGTGTGTGCTGGGTGCAGTGCATGGTAAAGGTGACCCTCACCAGGATACACCCGACGTTAACCCCAGCTGGGGTTTTTCTGAACAGGGTATACCATTAGGAGGGTATACTTATAAAGGGTGGTCTGCAAGACACACCTGATAGTGGCATTTTACACTTATTAACTACAAGGGTCTGGGAAAAAGTGTACCACTCAGGAGGGTACACCTATAAAGGGTAGTCTGCACGACACACCTGAAGAGGGTTTCATATAAACCAAAACAATAAACAAATACAGTTTATTTTGTCTCACGATTATCATTGTACACATAGGGCTTACATCCATCATTGACACCTTATGCAAAAAATAAGATTTTACTTACCGGTAAATCTATTTCTCGTAGTCCGTAGTGGATGCTGGGGACTCCGTAAGGACCATGGGGAATAGCGGGCTCCGCAGGAGACTGGGCACTCTAAAGAAAGATTTAGTACTATCTGGTGTGCACTGGCTCCTCCCTCTATACCCCTCCTCCAGACCTCAGTTAAGGAAACTGTGCCCGGAAGAGCAGACATTATAAGGAAAGGATTTTGGAATCTCGGGAAGACTCATACCAGCCACACCAATAACACCGTATAACTTGTGATACACTTATCCAGTCAACAGTATGAACAACAACAGGGCATCAACAATGGATGCCAACATAACATAACCCATTATTAAGCAATAACTATGTACACGTATTGCAGAAAGTCCGCACTTGGGACGGGCGCCCAGCATCCACTACGGACTACGAGAAATAGATTTACCGGTAAGTAAAATCTTATTTTCTCTGACGTCCTAGTGGATGCTGGGGACTCCGTAAGGACCATGGGGATTATACCAAAGCTCCCAAACAGGCGGGAGAGTGCGGATGACTCTGCAGCACCGAATGGGCAAACTCAAGGTCCTCCTCAGCCAGGGTATCAAACTTGTAGAATTTTGCAAATGTGTTTGAACCCGACCAAGTAGCAGCTCGGCAAAGCTGTAATGCCGAGACCCCTCGGGCAGCCGCCCAAGAAGAGCCCACCTTCCTTGTGGAATGGGCTTTCACTGATTTTGGATGCGGCAATCCAGCCGCAGAATGAGCCTGCTGAATCGTGTTACAGATCCAGCGGGCATCGGTTTGCTTTGAAGCAGGAGCACCTAACTTGTTGGGGGCATATAGGATAAACAGCGAGTCAGTTTACCGGACTCCAGCCGTTCGGGCTACATAAATCTTCAAAGCCCTGACTACATCTAGTAACCTGGAATCCTCCAAGTCACGAGTAGCCGCAGGCACTACAATAGGTTGGTTCAAATGAAAAGATGACACCACCTTTGGCAGAAATTGGGGACGAGTCCGCAATTCTGCCCTGTCCATATGAAAAACCAGATAGGGGCTTTTACATGACAAAGCCGCCAATTCTGACACACGCCTAGCCGAAGCTAATGCCAATAGCATGACCACCTTCCACGTGAGATACTTTAGCTCCACGGTCTTAAGTGGTTCAAACCAGTGGGATTTCAGGAAACCCAACACCACGTTGAGATCCCAAGGTGCCACTGGTGGCACAAAAGGGGGCTGAATATGCAGCACTCCCTTAACAAACGTCTGAACTTCAGGAAGAGACGCCAGTTCCTTTTGAAAGAAAATGGATAGGGCCGAAATCTGGACCTTTATGGATCCCAACTTCAAGCCCATAGTCACTCCAGACTGTAGAAAGTGCAGAAATCTGCCCAGTTGGAATTCCTCTGTAGGGGCCTTCCTGGCCTCACACCAAGCAACATATTTTCGCCATATGCGGTGATAATGCTTTGCTGTCACGTCCTTCCTAGCCTTTATCAGCGTAGGAATAACTTCCTCCGGAATGCCTTTTTCCGCTAGGATCCGGCGTTCAACCGCCATGCCGTCAAACGCAGCCGCGGTAAGTCTTGGAACAGGCAGGGCCCCTGTTGCAACAGGTCCTGTCTGAGAGGCAGAGGCCATGGGTCCTCTGTGAGCATTTCTTGCAATTCCGGGTACCAAGGTCTTCTTGGCCAATCCGGAACAATGAGTATTGTTCTCACTCCTCTTCTTACGATTCTCAGTACCTTGGGTATGAGAGGAAGAGGAGGGAACACATAGACCGACTGGAACACCCACGGTGTTACCAGGGCGTCCACAGCTATCGCCTGAGGGTCTCTTGACCTGGCGCAATACCGTTGCAGCTTTTTGTTGAGACGGGACGCCATCATGTCTACCTGTGGCAGTTCCCATCGATTTGTAATCTGAATGAAGACTTCTAGATGAAGTCCCCACTCTCCCGGGTGGAGGTCGTGCCTGCTGAGGAAGTCTGCTTCCCAGTTGTCCACTCCCGGAATGAGCACTGCTGACAGTGCTTGTACGTGATTCTCCGCCCACCGAAGAATCCTGGTGGCTTCCGCCATCGCGACTCTGCTTCTTGTGCCGCCCTGGCGGTTTACATAAGCCACCGCGGTGATGTTGTCTGACTGAATCAGCACCGGTTGGTTGCGAAGCAGGGGCTCCGCTTGACTCAGGGCGTTGAATATGGCCCTTAGTTCCAGGATATTTATGTGCAGACAAGTTTCCTGACTTGACCACAACCCTTGGAAGTTTCTTCCCTGAGTGACTGCCCCCCACCCTCGGAGGCTCGCATCCGTGGTCACCAGGACCCAGTCCTGTATGCCGAACCTGCGGCCCTCGAGAAGGTGAGCACTCTGTAGCCACCACAGAAGAGACACCCTGGCCCTGGGGGACAGGGTGATCAGCCGATCCATCTGAAGATGCGATCCGGAACATCTGTCCAACAGATCCCATTGAAAGATCCTCGCATGGAACCTGCCGAAGGGAATGGCTTCGTACGATGCCACCATCTTTCCCAGGACTCGCGTGCAGTGATGCACCGACACCTGTTTCAGTTTTAAGAGGTCTCTGACTAGAGTCACAAGCTCTTGAGCCTTCTCCATCGGGAGAAACACCTTCTTCTGGTCTGTGTCCAGAATCATGCCCAGAAAGGGCAGACGCGTCGTAGGAATCAGCTGCGACTTTGGGATATTCAGAATCCAGCCATGCTGTTGCAACACTTCCTGTGAGTGCGCTACGCTGATTTGCAACTGCTCCCTCGACCTCGCCTTTATGAGGAGATCGTCCAAGTATGGGATAACTGTGACTCCTTGCTTTCTCAGGATCACCATCATTTCTGCCATTACCTTGGTAAATATTCTCGGTGCCGTGGACAGACCAAACGGCAACGTCTGGAATTGGTAATGACAGTCTTGTACCACAAATCTGAGGTACTCCTGATGAGGCGGATAAATGGGGACATGCAAGTAAGCATCCTTGATGTCCAGAGACACCATAAAATCCCCCTCTTCCAGGCTTGCAATGACCGCTCTGAGCGATTCCATTTTGAACTTGAATCTTTTCAGATAAATGTTCAGGGACTTTAAATTTAATATAGGTCTGACCGAACCATCCGGTTTCGGTACCACAAACATTGTGGAATAGTATCCCTTCCCCTGTTGAAGAAGGGGAACCTTTACCACCACCTGCTGGAGAAATAGCTTGTGAATTGCCGCTACCACTACATCCCTTTCTATGTGGGAAGCTGGCAGGGCCGATTTTAGATAACGTTGAGGGGGCATCACCTCGAATTCCAGCTTGTATCCCTGAGACACAATCTGTATAGCCTAGGGATCCACCTGTGAGCGAACCCACTGATGGCTGAAATTTCGGAGACGCGCCCCCACCGCTCCTGGCTCCACCCGTGGAGCCCCAGCGTCATGCGGTGGATTTAGTGGAAGCCGGGGAGGACTTCTGTTCCTGGGAACTAGCTGTAAGGTGCAGCTTTTTTCCTCTGCCCCTGCCTCTAGCAAGAAAGGAAGCACCTCTGACCTTCTTGCTTCTTTGTGCGCGAAAGGACTGCATTTGGTAATACGGTGCTTTCTTCGGTTGTGAGGGAATATATGGGAAAAAGTTTGACTTCCCAGCAGTAGCTGAGGAAACCAGGTCCGAGAGACCGTCCCCAAACAATTCCTCACCCTTGTAAGGTAACACCTCCATGTGTTTTTTGGAGTCGGCATCACCTGTCCACTGCCGAGTCCACAGGACCCTCCTGGCAGAAATTGACATTGCATTAATTCTAGAGCCCAGTAGGCAAATGTCCCTCTGGGCATCCCTCATATATAGGACAGTGTCTTTTATATGCCCCAGGGTCAGCATAATGGTATCCCTGTCTAAGGTATCCATTTCCTCAGACAGATTATCTGTCCACGCTGCTACAGCACTACACATCCACGCCGACGCAATTGCCGGCCTCAGTCGAGTCCCTGAATGTGTATAAACAGATTTCAGGATACTTTCCTGCTTTCTATCTGCAGGATCCTTTAGGGTGGCCGTATCCTTAGACGGCAGGGCCACCTTCTTAGATAAGCGTGTCAGAGCTTTATCTACCCTAGGGGAGGATTCCCAGCGCACCCTGTCCTCTGGCGGGAAAGGGTACGCCATAAGTAACCTTTTGGAAATCAGGACTTTCTTATCTGGGGAATCCCACGCTCTTTCACATAACTCATTTAACTCATGTGAAGGGGGAAAAGTCACCTCTTGCTTTTTCTCCCCATACATATAAACCCTCGTCAGGGACAGGGTTTACCTCTGATATGTGTAAAATATCCTTCATCGCTATAATCATGTAACGTATAGCTTTTGTCATTTTTGGTTGCAATTTTGCATCATCGTCGTCGACACTGGAGTCAGAATCCGTGTCGACATCTGTGTCAACCATTTTGGATAGTGGGCGCTTTTGAGACCCTGAGGGCCTCTGCGCTGTAGGATCAGGCATGGGTTGAGACCCTGACTGGCCCGAGGCATCAGCTTTATCCAACCTTTTATGTAAGGAGTTTACATTATCATTTAACACCTTCCACATATCCATCCAATCAGGTGTCGGCGGCGACACGTCAGTCAACTGCACTTGCTCTGCCTCCACATAGCCCTCCTCGTCAAACATGTCGACACACGCGCACCGACACACCACACACACAGGGGAAGCTCTAAATGAGGACAGGACCCCCACAAGGCCTTTTGGAGAGACAGAGAGAGAGTATGCCAGCACACACCCCAGCGCTATATAACCCAGGGACTACACAGTAACTTAGTGTTTACCCAGTAGCTGCTGTATTATGATTTATGCGCCTAAATTTATGTGCCCCCCCTCTCTTTTTTACCCTTCTACCGTGATTCTGCAGGGGAGAGCCTGGGGAGCTTCCTCTCAGCGGAGCTGTGGAAGGAAAATGGCGCTGGTGAATGCTGAGGAAGAAGGCCCCGCCCCCTCAGCGGCGGGCTTCTGTCCCGTGATTTCTTGTAAAATAAATGGCGGGGGCTCATACATATAACAGTGTGCCACTGTTTATATGCAGCATTCGCCAGGAGGTAACAATTGCTGCCCAGGGTGCCCCCCCCTGCGCCCTGCACCCTACAGTGACCGGAGTGTGTGGGTTAGTGTGGGCGCAATGGCGCACAGCTGCAGTGCTGTGCGCTACCTCATGTGAAGACAGGAGTCTTCTGCCGCCGATTTCGATGTCTTCTCCGCTTCTGCCGGCTTCTGTCTTCTGGCCCTGCGAGGGGGACGGCGGCGCGGCTCTGGGAACGGACGACAAGGTCAGGTCCTGTGTTCGATCCCTCTGGAGCTAATGGTGTCCAGTAGTCTAAGAAGCGCAACCTAGCCGCAGTTAGTAGGTTTGCTTCTCTCCCCTCAGTCCCTCGTAGCAGAGAGTCTGTTGCCAGCAGAAGCTCTCTGAAAATAAAAAACCTAACTAAAATAATTTCTTATTAGCAAGCTCAGGAGAGCTCACTAAAAGCACCCAGCTCTGTCCGGGCACAGATTCTAACTGAGGTCTGGAGGAGGGGCATAGAGGGAGGAGCCAGTGCACACCAGATAGTACTAAATCTTTCTTTAGAGTGCCCAGTCTCCTGCGGAGCCCGCTATTCCCCATGGTTCTAACGGAGTCCCCAGCATCCACTAGGACGTCAGAGAAATAGACATTTTGCATTATCACCCCTTCCCCCCTCCCTCCTGGTATCCATATTCCTAAAGTGCGCTGTCCATTTTTCCTTTCCATCTCTGCACAAGGAGGCAGGACACCTCCAGGTCTAGCGGCACTCATCCAAACTCTTCCCCAGTGAGTGCTCTCTCTCCCAACCACAAAACATGACTCTAGTATTAGCCAGTAGCTCCCCAGCCACTTACCTCACGTCACTGCCCAGACGTGGCAGGCTGTGGAGGGTAGCCCCAATGGAAACCATTTAATAGACAAGAGTAAAGAATGCAATGTTGGGCCACTCACCAAGTTCAAACGAGTGTTCCAAATCCAGATTTGTTCCACACCCTTCCGAGTCTCTCGCATCTACAGTCTGCAAGGGAAAATGTCATCATTATCCAGGGACCTTGGACAATTTCTGTGCATATCGCAGTAATATAGAAGAGATGACAATGGGCAGGACAATTAAGGTGGGTACACACTTGGCGACGGGGAATTGCTGGCGATGGACGACCATACAGTTGAATGATGTAGCGTTCAACGGTATAGTGCGTACACACAATATTATCTTCAACGATAATGTTCAGTGATGTCACCGCATTCCCAAACATGCAGCTCAGCCCGACATTGATGGGTTGAGCTGCAGGTCAGCTCAATATTGGTGAACGGCGTGCGGGAGCACGCATCGTTCACTGGTCACAAATATTACCCCCATACACACTGGACAATATAAGGCCGTTATCGTTTATTTTTTAGGCTAAAATTGCCTAGTGTGTTTCCACCTTTACAGTTAGGGCCAATGTATCCAGCCAGATGTGCAGCGCTCACCGACATGGGCCAGCTGCTGTGCAACTACTACAACTCCCAGCATGCCCTCCCCAGCACACCACACACAGTGATGAAGCACGCTGCATTTTGCAGCTAGCGACCTCGGCTCAGGCATGTTTGTGGTGGAAGCTGTACCGCTAAGGCATGCTGGGACTTGTGGTACCCCCAAACCCTGGAACATAATAATCCCCGATAGCAATTCACCTTGACTCTGCAGACAGTGGCCCGGGTACCGGCGGGTAGCAGCGAGGAGAGAACTATAACCACCAGGCAGCTGTAGCTGACACAACGGGGTGACAGGAACCCACGGACCCCTAGCCGGTGTCCCCTCTGTCCCACCACCATCATGGCCGCCATGACACTCCGCTTCGACGATCAGCACTGCGCATGCGCTACCCCTGCTCGCCGGTCGGAGCATACCAACTGCCGGTGACGTATGGGTGGAGGTGGGTCCCGAGTCCCCTCTCATGTCTGCGCTGTGTGCGCCAGAGAGCGGCTGTACTCTGCTCATGCAGTAACTGATGGCGGCTTTATTTACGGAGGCGTAGCGGCAAGAGACTATTCAAGAGAACGGGCTTGGCCACGTGACCCCGCCATATTGGTGCACGCAGTCTGCGGGTCATGCCTCGATATAGCCAACCAAACATCGACGCCAGGGATGGACATCGAAAGCAAACCATCATATGATGGCAATGCTTCCACCATTGAAACTTTCAAAGCGATGGTTACTAACCATCACATCAAAAGTATTTGATGGTGAAAACTATTTATATGACTAGTGCATGCGCAAAAGCCTGCATTTTCGTTCGCAATGTGGGAATTGGGATCGGGGGCAGGGCCAGACTCTGAGCAACATATTACTTTATCACTGGACATTGTGTGTATAATATACATATATAATATACACACACAATGCCCCCACAGTGCCAGATATACAATTCCCTCACAGTGCCAGATATACAATACCCTCACAGTGCCAGATATACATTGCCCCCACTGTGCCAGATATACAATGCCCCCACTGTGTCAGATATACAATGCCCCCCTGTGCCAGATATACATTGCCCCACTGTGCGCTCATTGCCCCCCGCCCCTTACCGCCGGCTCTGTTTCTTCTATGTGAGGGGAGGAGAGCGCAGCATAGCGTCTCTCTTGCCCCTCAATTCTCTTTGATGCCCGGTCTCACTCTCCAACGGCGGTGAGGTTAATCTGAAATGATGCGCCGGTTCGTTAGCCAATCAGAGCTCGCGGACCGGCAGCCAATCAGGAGCCGCGGCTGCCGGTCCATGAGCTCTGATTGGCTAGTAAAGCGGTGCCTTATTCAGATTGACCCCGCCGCCGCCGATGGAGAGTGAGACCGGCATCAAAGAGAATTGAGGGGCAGGAGAGGTACTGTGCTGCGCTCTCCTCCCCTCACACAGAACGACGGCCCGGCGATACGGCGTACCGGTTGGGAATTTCTTACAATAATGTGGATGACAGCTGGCTCAGTGCACGGTTTGCTTTGCTGTCTCACATGGGACCAATTCCGATGATTATGGTGTGGAGTTTGTATGTTCTTTACATGTTTTTTGTGTTTTCTCTTGGTTTTTCCCACAGTCCAAAACATACTCAAGCAAGGACTTTGTCCATAGCCCTCCTAAATGATGCCCCCTGATCAGTGGTGGTGTATAGCTGGGGTGATATAAAGATTAGTGAGGTCACTCTGTCTCCTCTGAATCCTCCTGAGCTCCGTGTGTCTGTGGCTTCTGCTGCTGCAGGGTAAGGTCTGTGATCTGATTGGCTCTCTGAGTCAGTGAGAGCCAATCAGAGCTAGCAGTGGGCCCTGTTGCCTAGCAGCAGCCTAGAGAGGGGAGGGGGTGAGGGGACTGGCTGAGCAGGCTCATGTCTGAAACAGAGTGAGTGTCAGGCAGACGATGCTGAAGTTAGCTTCTTATTCGACCAGCTTCTTATTCACTTCTTATTCAAGCTCTAGCTTCTTATTCACTTCTTATTCGAACTCCAGCTTCTTATTCAGATCATTCAGTTTTGCAAGGGTTAATGAGTCTTGGGTAACAAATTTGACACCTGAAATCAACAGAGTAGGTTCCCTTACATATGACCCACTTGTATTTTGCCTGGCCCAACGCTGTTTTGGGCATGAAATACACTGGCAAAGTGGGCACACACACCATATTTTACCATTTTGAATAAGTAGCTGTAGTTTTGCAAGGGTTAACCAGTCTTGGGCCACAAATCTGACACCTGAAATCAACAGAGGGTGGTCACTTACATATGACGCAGTTGTATTTTGCTTGGCCCAACGCTGTTTTGGGCATGAAATACACTGGCAAAGTGGGCACACACACCATATTTTGCCATTTTGAATAAGTAGCTGTAGTTTTGCAAGGGTTAACTAGTCTTGGGCCACAAATTTGACCCCCAAAAACAACAGAGGGTGGTCACTTACATATGACGCAGTTGTATTTTGCCTGGCCCAACGCTGTTTTGGGCATGAAATATACTGGCAAAGTGGGCACACACACCATATTTTACCATTTTGAATAAGTAGCTGTAGTTTTGCAAGTGTTAACCAGTCTTGGGCCACAAATCTGACAACTGAAATCAACAGAGGGTGGTCACTTACACATGACGCAGTTGTATTTTGCTTGGCCCAACGCTGTTTTGGGCATGAAATATACTGGCAAAGTGGGCACACACACCATATTTTGCCATTTTGAATAAGTAGCTGTAGTTTAGCAAGGGTTAACTAGTCTTGGGCCACAAATCTGACACCTGAAATCAACAGAGGGTGGTCACTTACATATGACGCAGTTGTATTTTGCTTGGCCCAACGCTGTTTTGGGCATGAAATACACTGGCAAAGTGGGCACACACACCATATTTTGCCATTTTGAATAAGTAGCTGTAGTTTAGCAAGGGTTAACTAGTCTTGGGCCACAAATTTGACCCCCAAAAACAACAGAGGGTGGTCACTTACATAAGACGCAGTTGTATTTTTCCTGGCCCAACGCTGTTTTGGGCATGAAATACACTGGCAAAGTGGGCACACACACCATATTTTACCATTTTGAATAAGTAGCTGTAGTTTTGCAAGGGTTAACTAGTCTTGGGCCACAAATTTGACCCCCCAAAACAACAGAGGGTGGTCACTTATATATGACGCAGTTGTATTTTGCCTGGCCCAATGCTGTTTTGGGCATGAAATATACTGGCAAAGTGGGCACACACACCATATTTTGCCATTTTGAATAAGTAGCTGTAGTTTAGCAAGGGTTAACTAGTCTTGGGCCACCAATTTGACCCCCAAAAACAACAGAGGGTGGTCACTTACATAAGACGCAGTTGTATTTTGCCTGGCCCAACGCTGTTTTGGGCATGAAATACACTGGCAAAGTGGGCACACACACCATATTTTACCATTTTGAATAAGTAGCTGTAGTTTTGCAAGGGTTAACCAGTCTTGGGCCACAAATCTGACACCTGAAATCAACAGAGGGTGGTAACTTACATATGACGCAGTTGTATTTTGCTTGGCCCAACGCTGTTTTGGGCATGAAATACACTGGCAAAGTGGGCACACACACCATATTTTGCCATTTTGAATAAGTAGCTGTAGTTTAGCAAGGGTTAACTAGTCTTGGGCCACAAATTTGACCCCCAAAAACAACAGAGAGTGGTCACTTGCATGTGACCCACTTGTATTTTGCTTGGCCCAACGTTGTTTTGGGCATGAAATACACTGGCAAAGTGGGCACACACACCATATTTTACCATTTTGAATAAGTAGCTGTAGTTTTGCAAGGGTTAACCAGTCTTGGGCCACAAATCTGACACCTGAAATCAACAGAGGGTGGTCACTTACATATGATGCAGTTGTATTTTGCTTGGCCCAATGCTGTTTTGGGCATGAAATACACTGGCAAAGTGGGCACACACACCATATTTTACCATTTTGAATAAGTAGCTGTAGTTTTGCAAGGGTTAAACAGTCTTGGGACACAAATCTGACACATGAAATCAACAGAGGGTGGTAACTTACATATGACGCAGTTGTATTTTGCCTGGCCCAACGCTGTTTTGGGCATGAAATATACTGGCAAAGTGGGCACACACACCATAGTTTACCATTTTGAATAAGTAGCTGTAGTTTTGCAAGGGTTAACTAGTCTTGGGCCACAAATTTGACCCCCAAAAACAACAGAGGGTGGTCACTTATATATGACGCAGTTGTATTTTGCCTGGCCCAACGCTGTTTTGGGCATGAAATATACTGGCAAAGTGGGCACACACACCATATTTTGCCATTTTGAATAAGTAGCTGTAGTTTAGCAAGAGTTAACTAGTCTTGGGCCACAAATTTGACCCCCAAAAACAACAGAGGGTGGTCACTTACATAAGACGCAGTTGTATTTTGCCTGGCCCAACGCTGTTTTGGGCATGAAATACACTGGCAAAGTGGGCACACACACCATATTTTACCATTTTGAATAAGTAGCTGTAGTTTTGCAAGGGTTAACCAGTCTTGGGCCACAAATCTGACACCTGAAATCAACAGAGGGTGGTCACTTACATATGACGCAGTTGTATTTTGCTTGGCCCAACGCTGTTTTGGGCATGAAATACACTGGCAAAGTGGGCACACACACCATATTTTGCCATTTTGAATAAGTAGCTGTAGTTTAGCAAGGGTTAACTAGTCTTGGGCCACAAATTTGACCCCCAAAAACAACAGAGGGTGGTCACTTACATAAGACGCAGTTGTATTTTGCCTGGCCCAACGCTGTTTTGGGCATGAAATACACTGGCAAAGTGGGCACACACACCATATTTTACCATTTTGAATAAGTAGCTGTAGTTTTGCAAGGGTTAACTAGTCTTGGGCCACAAATTTGACCCCCCAAAACAACAGAGGGTGGTCACTTATATATGACGCAGTTGTATTTTGCCTGGCCCAATGCTGTTTTGGGCATGAAATATACTGGCAAAGTGGGCACACACACCATATTTTGCCATTTTGAATAAGTAGCTGTAGTTTAGCAAGGGTTAACTAGTCTTGGGCCACAAATTTGACCCCCAAAAACAACAGAGGGTGGTCACTTACATAAGACGCAGTTGTATTTTGCCTGGCCCAACGCTGTTTTGGGCATGAAATACACTGGCAAAGTGGGCACACACACCATATTTTACCGTTTTGAATAAGTAGCTGTAGTTTTGCAAGGGTTAACCAGTCTTGGGCCACAAATCTGACACCTGAAATCAACAGAGGGTGGTCACTTACATATGATGCAGTTGTATTTTGCTTGGCCCAACGCTGTTTTGGGCATGAAATACACTGGCAAAGTGGGCACACACACCATATTTTACCATTTTGAATAAGTAGCTGTAGTTTTGCAAGGGTTAACCAGTCTTGGGCCACAAATCTGACACCTGAAATCAACAGAGGGTGGTCACTTACATATGACGCAGTTGTATTTTGCTTGGCCCAACGTTGTTTTGGGCATGAACTACACTGGCAAAGTGGGCACGCACACCATATTTTACCATTTTGAATAAGTAGCTGTAGTTTAGCAAGGGTTAACTAGTCTTGGGCCACACATTTGACCACCAAAAACAACAGAGGGTGGTCACTTGCATGTGACCCACTTGTATTTTGCCTGGCCCAACGCTGTTTTGGGCATGAAATACACTGGCAAAGTGGGCACACACCATATTTTACCATTTTGAATAAGTAGCTGTAGTTTTGCAAGGGTTAACCAGTCTTGGGCCACAAATCTGACACCTGAAATCAACAGAGGGTGGTCACTTACATATGACGCAGATGTATTTTGCTTGGCCCAACGTTGTTTTGGGCATGAACTACACTGGCAAAGTGGGAACAAACACCATAATTTACCATTTTGAATAAGTAGCTGTAGTTTAGCAAGGGTTAACTAGTCTTGGGCCACAAATTTGACCCCCAAAAACAACAGAGGGTGGTCACTTGCATGTGACCCACTTGTATTTTTCCTGGCCCAACGCTGTTTTGGGCATGAAATACACTGGCAAAGTGGGCACACACACCATATTTTACCATTTTGAATAAGTAGCTGTAGTTTTGCAAGGGTTAACCAGTCTTGGGCCACAAATCTGACACCTGAAATCAACAGAGGGTGGTCACTTTACATATGACTGCAACAATGAATAAGTAGCTGGGGAGGGTCAGTCAAGCCAGATGACCTCTCCTTAAAGCAACAGTCTAAGTTATCAACATTCACTATATATCCATGGAAGTCCTGCACTCGCGTCCGTAAATACTCAGCTGTGGGGTGCACCCAGTAGAATCCACACAATCTTGGTAGATCAACGTATATAGAAGTAATTCCAGTTTCCTGGGGGGCACTCTCCTTTAAACATCATCACATGAAGCTTCTTTAATCCATAAAGGCTTTATTTGGTCACATAATTGGCTTTATTCAGTCGACGTTTCGGCTCTACAAGTGGAGCCTTTCTCAAGACAAGCCTTATAAATAATTTTATGTTGAAAATAGTCACAACCTATACAAATAACAAATACATAGAAATGAATAAATACAATCAAATCTCACGGGCCCAATCAGATAATCACCATAGCTGTGCAATCCGTGTAATCAGTAAAATCAGTAAAAGGAGCAGAGAGTGTTGGATAGTGACAAGCCAAAGATATTTCAACAAGGATATCTATCTCTCTAATAGATATATCCAGTAAAGTGCATAGCCAATCACCACACCACAGTGTGACGCCTACAAAGATAATAATAATGGCGTACTTACTAGAGTAAATATGACTCAAAAAAATAGCAACAATATAGCACTGAGGATGGATCCGTGGTTACTCCAATATAGTTAACCTATGGAAAGAACAACAGGAGCTCTATAGCCATTTCAAAAACTAGTGGTTCAATCTCAAATGCCACCCATTTCATAGGGTAATTTCACTTACTTCACACAATAGAAATATCCTGGATGACTATCCAAATAGTGGCACTTTGCACAGTGGAGCCTCTGCACAAGAGATATTAGAGATGCACCATAACCAATAAGTCCCTTCATATTTAAAGGATTGGTCTCAATCAATATACACAAGATGTAATGTAAGCCATATCGTTTCTTACCCCTAAGGATCACGAATCAACATCCAGTCAGTGTGGCTGCCTGATGTCTAATGTGCACAGCGTGCCTTATAAACTCATTAAACCGGAAGTGCCATCTCACCCACAATAATGTGTAAATCACCGTTTATCATAAACACATACTGCTCTTTGGATCTCTGGGCTTCCCCACTGTAGTCCTTATCGCCCTATTAACTAAACAAAGTCATACAGACTTATCCCGAATTCGAGTACTACACACTTCATGGCCCGTCACGGCCGCGTGCGTGTCATCCCCCGGAAGTCGCATACCCGATGCGTTCCAACTCCCGGAAGTGGTAAGTAAGAAAATTCTCACGATCTCCGGCATGTATCGTAACCTGGCAACCTGACGACAAGACATATAACAGTGTGGTAAGTGAGACCACAGCGCACACCACCACTCAGACGTGATATATTTAAAGCCTTCCCGGAACAAGCATGGGTGATTTTTAATCCTCCAAAATCCACTATGTCATCCTCGTTATAAAACAGCTCTGTCACCAACAACTCTCATTATAAGCTCACTCATAATAGACTAAAGGTGTAATATTCAATTAAGAATATTCATAACCATAGATCTCAAAAGAATCCTGTATAATTCAGGGTCAATAAACCCATAGTTACAATCTAATTAATTTAAAGAACATATACCTAGATCAATATATATATATATATATATATATATATATATATAAGGTGTATCTAATCAGGCCAGTGGGAATAGACTTACAGAGAAACAGTTATAAATGATATACTAAACATATACTATAAAAAATTAATTAAAAATATTCAGTATCGAGATACACCAATCCTAATAATATAATGTATCCATGTCTCAACATCACACAAAATATATCAAAAGAAGGAAAACACTAATAGACATGTTACAAAAAAATATTCATGGTGTTATATTCATTAAGTCCCCTCGGAGCAACAGTATCAAGTCTGTTGATCCAAAAGCTCTCTTTCTTTTTTAGTGCTAATGTCCTGTCTCCCCCATTAGAAGGAGGGGGGATCCAGTCAATCAGCATACATCTAAGGTTCGTCACCTGGTGTTTATTTTCCAAGAAATGTCTCGCTACAGGTTTGTCAGAGAACCCAGTTTGGATGGCGGCTCGTATTGTGGTCCTATGGTTCGCCATCCGGTCTCTAAAACATCTAGATGTAAGCCCCACATAATAGAGACCGCACGGACAAATTAAGAAATATATCACATGATCTAATTTGCAATGCAAATGGTATTTTATCTTGATATTTTTCCCTGTGTGTGGGTGTGTAAAGCTGTTTCCAGTCCTCATGGCCCTACAGGTGGTACAGTTGCCGCAAGAGAAACAACCCGGCTTTATACTCATCATTTGGGTAGGGTTCATTCGCTCATCAGGGACCAAGGTAGGCCGCATAAGCAACTGCTTCAGATTAGCCCCACGCCCATAGGCCATCAAAGGTGGCCCCATGTGTGTAAATGGCAATAGGGGGTCTGTCGCTAGAATTGGCCAATGTTTGCGTAGGATCTTATTAGTTTCTGTGGCATGGCTATCATATCTGGTAGTATAGATCATTCTACCGACATTCTTACGGTTTTTAGAAACCTTATGCAAAAATATATTACGTGCCTTACGCAAGCATTTCTCTAAAGTGCGTGTAGTGTAACCACGCTGTCTAAATCTGCACATCATTTCTTCCAATTGGGCTTCCCTGGCCTTGTCCTCTGTGTTATTCCTCATAACACGAAGTAATTGAGAGACAGGCAAATTGTCTTTTAGTGCAGGTGGATGAAAACTGCTCGTAAGTAATGTGGTATTCCTATCCGTAGGTTTCCTGAAAAGCGTGGTAGTAAACCCTCCCTTGTTATGTCCTATAGTGACATCCAAAAAGTTGACAGACTCCGCTGAAATCTCATATGTGAACTTAATGGGGCTATCGAGATTGTTCACCTGGTCTATCATATCCATAAAGGACTCACGAGTGCCCAACCATACCACAAAAACATCGTCTATAAACCTTTTATAGATCTTAATGTTCTGTCCAAACTCAGCAAGTATATGCCTCTGTTCAAATACCGTCATGTACATATTCGCATACGAGGGAGCGAGGTTAGATCCCATTGCGGTACCTGATACCTGGTAATAGTATTCATTCTTATACTGAAAGTGATTGAGTCCTAATACCAGGTTGGTTAGCTCTAGAATGTATTCAGTAGGAATTCCCTTAGTCGGTTCCAGGGCGATCAGTTCTCTCAATGCTCCCAAACCTTCGGCGTGGGGTATTACAGTGTACAGTGATTGTACATCCATTGTAGCAAGTAATACATTATCAGGCAAATCCTGACAAGTTTTTAAATGCTCCAATAAATCACTGGTATCACGAATGTAACTAGGACTCTTGATAACATACGGCTGTAGTAGGGAGTCAATGAACTGGGCTATAGGTTGTAGCAGCGATCCTTCAGCTGCTATTATCGGTCGCCCCGGTGGATTTCGTAAGGATTTATGCACCTTGGGCAGTGTATAAATTATTGGGCAACTAGGTTTGTCAACCGTCATATATTCATATAAATCAGTATCTATCCATTGGTTGTCAAAACCTCTCTTAAGGCATGCGTCAATTTGACTTTTGACATGTGTCAAGGGATTGTTCCTAACCTTCCTGTATGTTAATTCATCTCTAAGTTGACGATTGATCTCTAAATCATAGTCCACCCAGTCCTGTACGACCACAGCCCCACCCTTATCTGCTGGACGAATTACCAGATTATCATTTGAACGTAATTTTTGGAGGGCTTGTCGCTCATCCGCGGGTAGGTTGTCGTACAGTCTGGGGGGTTTTATCGAACGAGTATCTTTAGCAACCATTCTAAGAAAAGTTTTTAAACTTGAATTAGTAGACGGGGGATCAAATTTAGATGATCTTTTAAACTGCGTTTTAGATTTATTACATTCTTTACCCGCAAAATGTTCTCTAAGACGTAAGTTTCTACCAAACCTGTACTGATCAATGGTGGTCTCAAATGTTTTATGTGGAAAAAAAGGAACAAAAGACAAACCACGGGCTAATAGGCGTGTTTCTGCCTGATCCAATACTGTGGAGGAGAGATTGAATACGGAACTTAAGTCCGATTCCTGCGACCCTGTCTTTTTGCCACCGCCCCTCCTCGTGTGCGTGCGATGCCTTTTGAGGTGCCTACGGGGGGTGTGGTCCTGGAATCGGTTCCTTGATCTAAAAAACGTTGATCACTGGTTTTATTATCCGAGAGATCAGTCTCTGAAGTAGAGACAGTCGAACCCAGATCCCTAGAATAGTTTTGACGTCGCTGTTGCCTATATGGTCGAGTGTGTCTATCAGCAAACGACTGGTTGCTATTACCAAGTAACCAACGGTACACTGTATGTGTCTGATAGTCTGTTGTTACCGTGGTCAACTTCTTCCTTTTAAAAGAAGTCAGCTCTTTACGATAAGAGTCGACTTGATTTTGTAATCTATCAAGCCACCCAGAACTCTTGTCTTCCCTCAAAAGGGGTATAGATGTAATCTCAAGTTGTTCTAACTCGCCTTTGACCTTTTTTAGCTCATTACTAGCTTCCTCAACAACTAGCACAAGCAAATCAAGGGAACACTTATTCAAAATCCTGCACCATTTGGTGCAAAATACGGGATTACTACGACCCAATGTCGGGATATTGTTGATTCTAAACCCCCGGGGAATTAATTTACGACGATGATATTCGGACAGAAACTGACCATGTAACTGGAGGTCAACCTCACGTCGTTTAAGTTTTAACAATTTATAGAAGACATCCGCCGACGTCTCCGCTGGTAATGCCTCGAAATCCACTCTATCAAACAACACTTTCTCAATCTCATCATCAGTAAATGAAATTGTCCCTTGTTCTGCCTGTGCTAGAAGTCCCTCATCAAACAGACATGTTGCTCCATGGGCCATAATCAAACCAACTAAAACATAAAAATCCTGATACTGAAAGTCTCTAGATTGAAGTTATACATTCACGTATATATATACATAGGTAAATACAAATGACGGGTGTCAGGAAAAGAGTGACAGTAATTTACTGACAATCCGTAATATCCATGGAAGTCCTGCACTCGCGTCCGTAAATACTCAGCTGTGGGGTGCACCCAGTAGAATCCACACAATCTTGGTAGATCAACGTATATAGAAGTAATTCCAGTTTCCTGGGGGGCACTCTCCTTTAAACATCATCACATGAAGCTTCTTTAATCCATAAAGGCTTTATTTGGTCACATAATTGGCTTTATTCAGTCGACGTTTCGGCTCTACAAGTGGAGCCTTTCTCAAGACAAGCCTTATAAATAATTTTATGTTGAAAATAGTCACAACCTATACAAATAACAAATACATAGAAATGAATAAATACAATCAAATCTCACGGGCCCAATCAGATAATCACCATAGCTGTGCAATCCGTGTAATCAGTAAAATCAGTAAAAGGAGCAGAGAGTGTTGGATAGTGACAAGCCAAAGATATTTCAACAAGGATATCTATCTCTCTAATAGATATATCCAGTAAAGTACATAGCCAATCACCACACCACAGTGTGACGCCTACAAAGATAATAATAATGGCGTACTTACTAGAGTAAATATGACTCAAAAAAATAGCAACAATATAGCACTGAGGATGGATCCGTGGTTACTCCAATATAGTTAACCTATGGAAAGAACAACAGGAGCTCTATAGCCATTTCAAAAACTAGTGGTTCAATCTCAAATGCCACCCATTTCATAGGGTAATTTCACTTACTTCACACAATAGAAATATCCTGGATGACTATCCAAATAGTGGCACTTTGCACAGTGGAGCCTCTGCACAAGAGATATTAGAGATGCACCATAACCAATAAGTCCCTTCATATTTAAAGGATTGGTCTCAATCAATATACACAAGATGTAATGTAAGCCATATCGTTTCTTACCCCTAAGGATCACGAATCAACATCCAGTCAGTGTGGCTGCCTGATGTCTAATGTGCACAGCGTGCCTTATAAACTCATTAAACCGGAAGTGCCATCTCACCCACAATAATGTGTAAATCACCGTTTATCATAAACACATACTGCTCTTTGGATCTCTGGGCTTCCCCACTGTAGTCCTTATCGCCCTATTAACTAAACAAAGTCATACAGACTTATCCCGAATTCGAGTACTACACACTTCATGGCCCGTCACGGCCGCGTGCGTGTCATCCCCCGGAAGTCGCATACCCGATGCGTTCCAACTCCCGGAAGTGGTAAGTAAGAAAATTCTCACGATCTCCGGCATGTATCGTAACCTGGCAACCTGACGACAAGACATATAACAGTGTGGTAAGTGAGACCACAGCGCACACCACCACTCAGACGTGATATATTTAAAGCCTTCCCGGAACAAGCATGGGTGATTTTTAATCCTCCAAAATCCACTATGTCATCCTCGTTATAAAACAGCTCTGTCACCAACAACTCTCATTATAAGCTCACTCATAATAGACTAAAGGTGTAATATTCAATTAAGAATATTCATAACCATAGATCTCAAAAGAATCCTGTATAATTCAGGGTCAATAAACCCATAGTTACAATCTAATTAATTTAAAGAACATATACCTAGATCAATATATATATATATATATATATATATAAGGTGTATCTAATCAGGCCAGTGGGAATAGACTTACAGAGAAACAGTTATAAATGATATACTAAACATATACTATAAAAAATTAATTAAAAATATTCAGTATCGAGATACACCAATCCTAATAATATAATGTATCCATGTCTCAACATCACACAAAATATATCAAAAGAAGGAAAACACTAATAGACATGTTACAAAAAAATATTCATGGTGTTATATTCATTAAGTCCCCTCGGAGCAACAGTATCAAGTCTGTTGATCCAAAAGCTCTCTTTCTTTTTTAGTGCTAATGTCCTGTCTCCCCCATTAGAAGGAGGGGGGATCCAGTCAATCAGCATACATCTAAGGTTCGTCACCTGGTGTTTATTTTCCAAGAAATGTCTCGCTACAGGTTTGTCAGAGAACCCAGTTTGGATGGCGGCTCGTATTGTGGTCCTATGGTTCGCCATCCGGTCTCTAAAACATCTAGATGTAAGCCCCACATAATAGAGACCGCACGGACAAATTAAGAAAATATATATATATACGTGAATGTATAACTTCAATCTAGAGACTTTCAGTATCAGGATTTTTATGTTTTAGTTGGTTTGATTATGGCCCATGGAGCAACATGTCTGTTTGATGAGGGACTTCTAGCACAGGCAGAACAAGGGACAATTTCATTTACTGATGATGAGATTGAGAAAGTGTTGTTTGATAGAGTGGATTTCGAGGCATTACCAGGCATTACCAGCGGAGACGTCGGCGGATGTCTTCTATAAATTGTTAAAACTTAAACGACGTGAGGTTGACCTCCAGTTACATGGTCAGTTTCTGTCCGAATATCATCGTCGTAAATTAATTCCCCGGGGGTTTAGAATCAACAATATCCCGACATTGGGTCGTAGTAATCCCGTATTTTGCACCAAATGGTGCAGGATTTTGAATAAGTGTTCCCTTGATTTGCTTGTGCTAGTTGTTGAGGAAGCTAGTAATGAGCTAAAAAAGGTCAAAGGCGAGTTAGAACAACTTGAGATTACATCTATACCCCTTTTGAGGGAAGACAAGAGTTCTGGGTGGCTTGATAGATTACAAAATCAAGTCGACTCTTATCGTAAAGAGCTGACTTCTTTTAAAAGGAAGAAGTTGACCACGGTAACAACAGACTATCAGACACATACAGTGTACCGTTGGTTACTTGGTAATAGCAACCAGTCGTTTGCTGATAGACACACTCGACCATATAGGCAACAGCGACGTCAAAACTATTCTAGGGATCTGGGTTCGACTGTCTCTACTTCAGAGACTGATCTCTCGGATAATAAAACCAGTGATCAACGTTTTTTAGATCAAGGAACCGATTCCAGGACCACACCCCCCGTAGGCACCTCAAAAGGCATCGCACGCACACGAGGAGGGGCGGTGGCAAAAAGACAGGGTCGCAGGAATCGGACTTAAGTTCCGTATTCAATCTCTCCTCCACAGTATTGGATCAGGCAGAAACACGCCTATTAGCCCGTGGTTTGTCTTTTGTTCCTTTTTTTCCACATAAAACATTTGAGACCACCATTGATCAGTACAGGTTTGGTAGAAACTTACGTCTTAGAGAACATTTTGCGGGTAAAGAATGTAATAAATCTAAAACGCAGTTTAAAAGATCATCTAAATTTGATCCCCCGTCTACTAATTCAAGTTTAAAAACTTTTCTTAGAATGGTTGCTAAAGATACTCGTTCGATAAAACCCCCCAGACTGTACGACAACCTACCCGCGGATGAGCGACAAGCCCTCCAAAAATTACGTTCAAATGATAATCTGGTAATTCGTCCAGCAGATAAGGGTGGGGCTGTGGTCGTACAGGACTGGGTGGACTATGATTTAGAGATCAATCGTCAACTTAGAGATGAATTAACATACAGGAAGGTTAGGAACAATCCCTTGACACATGTCAAAAGTCAAATTGACGCATGCCTTAAGAGAGGTTTTGACAACCAATGGATAGATACTGATTTATATGAATATATGACGGTTGACAAACCTAGTTGCCCAATAATTTATACACTGCCCAAGGTGCATAAATCCTTACGAAATCCACCGGGGCGACCGATAATAGCAGCTGAAGGATCGCTGCTACAACCTATAGCCCAGTTCATTGACTCCCTACTACAGCCGTATGTTATCAAGAGTCCTAGTTACATTCGTGATACCAGTGATTTATTGGAGCATTTAAAAACTTGTCAGGATTTGCCTGATAATGTATTACTTGCTACAATGGATGTACAATCACTGTACACTGTAATACCCCACGCCGAAGGTTTGGGAGCATTGAGAGAACTGATCGCCCTGGAACCGACTAAGGGAATTCCTACTGAATACATTCTAGAGCTAACCAACCTGGTATTAGGACTCAATCACTTTCAGTATAAGAATGAATACTATTACCAGGTATCAGGTACCGCAATGGGATCTAACCTCGCTCCCTCGTATGCGAATATGTACATGACGGTATTTGAACAGAGGCATATACTTGCTGAGTTTGGACAGAACATTAAGATCTATAAAAGGTTTATAGACGATGTTTTTGTGGTATGGTTGGGCACTCGTGAGTCCTTTATGGATATGATAGACCAGGTGAACAATCTCGATAGCCCCATTAAGTTCACATATGAGATTTCAGCGGAGTCTGTCAACTTTTTGGATGTCACTATAGGACATAACAAGGGAGGGTTTACTACCACGCTTTTCAGGAAACCTACGGATAGGAATACCACATTACTTACGAGCAGTTTTCATCCACCTGCACTAAAAGACAATTTGCCTGTCTCTCAATTACTTCGTGTTATGAGGAATAACACAGAGGACAAGGCCAGGGAAGCCCAATTGGAAGAAATGATGTGCAGATTTAGACAGCGTGGTTACACTACACGCACTTTAGAGAAATGCTTGCGTAAGGCACGTAATATATTTTTGCATAAGGTTTCTAAAAACCGTAAGAATGTCGGTAGAATGATCTATACTACCAGATATGATAGCCATGCCACAGAAACTAATAAGATCCTACGCAAACATTGGCCAATTCTAGCGACAGACCCCCTATTGCCATTTACACACATGGGGCCACCTTTGATGGCCTATGGGCGTGGGGCTAATCTGAAGCAGTTGCTTATGCGGCCTACCTTGGTCCCTGATGAGCGAATGAACCCTACCCAAATGATGAGTATAAAGCCGGGTTGTTTCTCTTGCGGCAACTGTACCACCTGTAGGGCCATGAGGACTGGAAACAGCTTTACACACCCACACACAGGGAAAAATATCAAGATAAAATACCATTTGCATTGCAAATTAGATCATGTGATATATTTCTTAATTTGTCCGTGCGGTCTCTATTATGTGGGGCTTACATCTAGATGTTTTAGAGACCGGATGGCGAACCATAGGACCACAATACGAGCCGCCATCCAAACTGGGTTCTCTGACAAACCTGTAGCGAGACATTTCTTGGAAAATAAACACCAGGTGACGAACCTTAGATGTATGCTGATTGACTGGATCCCCCCTCCTTCTAATGGGGGAGACAGGACATTAGCACTAAAAAAGAAAGAGAGCTTTTGGATCAACAGACTTGATACTGTTGCTCCGAGGGGACTTAATGAATATAACACCATGAATATTTTTTTGTAACATGTCTATTAGTGTTTTCCTTCTTTTGATATATTTTGTGTGATGTTGAGACATGGATACATTATATTATTAGGATTGGTGTATCTCGATACTGAATATTTTTAATTAATTTTTTATAGTATATGTTTAGTATATCATTTATAACTGTTTCTCTGTAAGTCTATTCCCACTGGCCTGATTAGATACACCTTATATATATATATATATATATTGATCTAGGTATATGTTCTTTAAATTAATTAGATTGTAACTATGGGTTTATTGACCCTGAATTATACAGGATTCTTTTGAGATCTATGGTTATGAATATTCTTAATTGAATATTACACCTTTAGTCTATTATGAGTGAGCTTATAATGAGAGTTGTTGGTGACAGAGCTGTTTTATAACGAGGATGACATAGTGGATTTTGGAGGATTAAAAATCACCCATGCTTGTTCCGAGAAGGCTTTAAATATATCACGTCTGAGTGGTGGTGTGCGCTGTGGTCTCACTTACCACACTGTTATATGTCTTGTCGTCAGGTTGCCAGGTTACGATACATGCCGGAGATCGTGAGAATTTTCTTACTTACCACTTCCGGGAGTTGGAACGCATCGGGTATGCGACTTCCGGGGGATGACACGCACGCGGCCGTGACGGGCCATGAAGTGTGTAGTACTCGAATTCGGGATAAGTCTGTATGACTTTGTTTAGTTAATAGGGCGATAAGGACTACAGTGGGGAAGCCCAGAGATCCAAAGAGCAGTATGTGTTTATGATAAACGGTGATTTACACATTATTGTGGGTGAGATGGCACTTCCGGTTTAATGAGTTTATAAGGCACGCTGTGCACATTAGACATCAGGCAGCCACACTGACTGGATGTTGATTCGTGATCCTTAGGGGTAAGAAACGATATGGCTTACATTACATCTTGTGTATATTGATTGAGACCAATCCTTTAAATATGAAGGGACTTATTGGTTATGGTGCATCTCTAATATCTCTTGTGCAGAGGCTCCACTGTGCAAAGTGCCACTATTTGGATAGTCATCCAGGATATTTCTATTGTGTGAAGTAAGTGAAATTACCCTATGAAATGGGTGGCATTTGAGATTGAACCACTAGTTTTTGAAATGGCTATAGAGCTCCTGTTGTTCTTTCCATAGGTTAACTATATTGGAGTAACCACGGATCCATCCTCAGTGCTATATTGTTGCTATTTTTTTGAGTCATATTTACTCTAGTAAGTACGCCATTATTATTATCTTTGTAGGCGTCACACTGTGGTGTGGTGATTGGCTATGTACTTTACTGGATATATCTATTAGAGAGATAGATATCCTTGTTGAAATATCTTTGGCTTGTCACTATCCAACACTCTCTGCTCCTTTTACTGATTTTACTGATTACACGGATTGCACAGCTATGGTGATTATCTGATTGGGCCCGTGAGATTTGATTGTATTTATTCATTTCTATGTATTTGTTATTTGTATAGGTTGTGACTATTTTCAACATAAAATTATTTATAAGGCTTGTCTTGAGAAAGGCTCCACTTGTAGAGCCGAAACGTCGACTGAATAAAGCCAATTATGTGACCAAATAAAGCCTTTATGGATTAAAGAAGCTTCATGTGATGATGTTTAAAGGAGAGTGCCCCCCAGGAAACTGGAATTACTTCAACATTCACTATATATATATTTAACATACTATCCCTTTAAACAAGGAAACTCATGAATTACACAGGTTCTGTGGCTGCTGACTTCAAGCCTGCATTTCACTTTGTTTTAATCAGCCACAGAACCTGTGCAATCTATGAGTTTCAAAATGTATTAATTTTTCTGTAGCGGGGTACACTGCAGTGACGTGCGGTGGGGTGAGGCAGGTGAGGATGAGCCTTTCTGGTGCAGTTTTATTGTTTGTAATAATTTCTGCATTGTACCTGTGACTGTGTGTGCCAATAGCTGCTGTGTGGTTCTTATTCCATGTATCTCTCCCTATATTCTGTACCCTGAGGGGGCTATGTAAGTCAGGATCATAAATATATATAGATATATATATATATATATAGAGAGAGAGAAAGAGAGAGAGTTTCACAGGAAATACTACATCGGTATCTTTTTCTGTCTATTTCAGTCACCATATACCGCTTAAATCCTCTGTTTGTGTTCTGCATCTGCAGTCACACTCCACAGGGGGTTTATGTCAGGTAGTGCGTCTGGCTATGTTGTACTGTTACGCCCTAAGTCTACGTTTCTATATTATGTCTGCATCACAGGGCGAGAGATCCATGGCGAATCCTGCGTCATGCAGTGCTGACGACGAGGATTTATCTAAGGAAAATATTCCAGCTGAGGGTCGAAGTACCGGGGGCTATGTACCCCTCAGTCAGCCTGTAGCACTGGTGGCTTACCAAGAACCACCTTGGACTGCCTTTTCTAATGTGCTGACTATGCTAATAACGAGACTTACGCCCCCTGTGGGACCTCCTGTGCCATTACAGCCACATATTGTCCCTGCAGTTAATCCGCCTTGGGCAGATATGCTGTCAACTCATGTACAGCAATTAAATCGGTCTCTGGTTAAACAAAAACCTAACCCTCGCCCCCCCTAAGACCAAAGGGTAATCTAAGCGGACAATTACCTCCTCACAATCCACGCATGTTACGGATACTTCATCACATGAAGATGGCGTATACACTGACCCCACAGACACTGATGCAGATGCTTCTGATGGGTAATCTATTTCACAGGTGGATGTTCTTGACCTCCTTGAGGCTATCAGGCTGATTCTTTTGATGATGAATCTGCACCTCAAGATACGTCTAAGAAACCTGATAAGTTCAAACGTCAGAAGGTCACTAAATAAATTTTGCACCATTCTGACCATTTAGTTGACATACGTCAGGAATCCTGGGAGTCTCCAGGAAAGAAATTTGCCCTCTCTAAGAAAATGCTAGCTCATTATCCCCTCGCTGCAGAGTTAAGTATGAATTGGGAAACTCTGCCACCAGTGGACTTGCATGTCTGGTCTGTGGATCCAGACTCTAAAAAGACCTTGGAGGTTATCCCTTTTAAGGGAGACATCCTTTTTGGGGAAGATTTGAACAAAATTGTTGCTGACTTAGCGTCTGCTACAACTGCATGTATGACGTGTACTAATCCTTCCGCTCCGAAGGCTAAAAGTACCACTTTTCATTCCTTTCTACCTCCAAGTAAAGCAAAGGGTCAGGCGTACTGAAAACAGGCTTACACTTCCAAAACCTCTAAGCCCAAACCTAAACGATCCTGGGTGGCCCGTCGGCCTGCTTCTAAACCAGAAAAGCCTGCTGCATGATGGGGTGGGCCTCCCCTTGGGGGATCCCAGGGTGGGAGGCCGACTTCTAAGGTTCGCACAGGTATGGTTACAGACCACTTCAAATGACTGGGTAAGGGAAGTCGTCACTCACGGATACGCTATCTCTTTCAAGAAATGTCCCCCTTGCCAGTTTTGCTTGACAAACATCCCCTCAGACCCGGTAAAAGCAAAAACTCTCCATTTGGTGGTACAATCCCTTCTGGACACAGGAGTGATAGTAACGGTGCCTCTGGCTCAGAGAGGCAGGGGGTACTATTCAACGTTGTTCCTAGTTCCGAAACCGAATGGATCCTCCCGACCTATTCTAAACCTCAATTCTTTGAACAATTTTGTGAAGGTTTCCAAGTTCCGTATGGAAACCCTTCACTTTATTGTTCTGGCTTTGGAGCCCATGGACTATATGGTATCTATGGACACACAGGAAACTTACCTACATATACCTATTGCCATATCGCATCAACAAAACCTGCGGTTTGCTATTGGCAACCTACATTATCAATTCCAGGCCTTACCTTTTTGCCTGACCACGGCTCCACAAATCTTCAACAAGGTCATGGCAGTTATGACTGCCCTACTCCGCTGTTAGGGTATCAGGATCCCAACAGGTCTGGACGATTTGTTTATCCTGGGCAACTCCCCAGAGGTTCTCCTCCGTCATCTGGAACCGACGGTCCAATTTCTGCAAGTCCACGGGTGGCTCATCAACTGGAAGAAATCCTCCCTGGTCCCTGCTCAAAGCATGGTGCACCTGGGGGCATTGTTGGACACACTCAACCAACGGTTGTTCTTGTCTCAGGAGAAGGTCCTGAAGCGTCAGGACAGTATACAATACTTCCTTTCTCGCCCACGAGTGTCGATACACTCGGCGATGCAAGTACTAGGCCTCATGGTGTCGGCTTTGGACATGGTGGAGTATGCTCAGTTTCACTCTCGCCCTCTGCAGAAGCTAATCCTTGCCAAGTGGGACTGCCTGCCTCACAGGATCAGATCTCGCATGATATCCTTGACTCCAGAGGTTCGTCTGTCACTGACCTGGTGGCTACAGGACTAACAATTGAGCAGGGGTCGTCCCTTCTGGATCTCCAACTGGGTCCTTCTGACGACGGATGCCAGTCTGCGGGGTTGGGGTGCAGTGTTGGAACTACATTCTCTTCAGGGTCGGTGGACCTGGTAGGAATCTCTCCTCCCGATAAATATTCTGGAGTTGCGGGCAGTGTTCAATGCTCTGAAACTTGCCCTGACTCTGGTGCAGAACAGGCCTTTTCAAGTACAATTGGACAATGCTACCACGGTGGCGTACATAAACCATCAAGGCGGCACTCGAAGGCGCATGGCAATGTTGGAAGTGTCAAAGATCCTTCACTGGGCAGAACGCCATCTGCCAGCCATATCGGCAGTGTTCATTCTGGGGGTCCTCAACTGGAAAGTGGACTTCCTCGATCGTCAGGACATACACGCCAGAGAGTGGAGCCTTCATCCTGAAGTATTTCAACTCCTAGTAGACAAGTGGGGTCTACCAGATGTAGACCTGATTGCGTCTCGACACAATGACAAGGTTACGGTCTTCGGAGCAAGAATAAGGGATCCTCAAGCAGCGTTCGTAGACACACTGGCAATTCCATGGAACTTTCGGCTGCCGTACGTGTTCGCTCCGGTGTCACTCCTGCCCAGGGTAATAAGGAAGTTCAAGCAAAAAGGAGGAATCCTACTTCTACTCGCTCCAGCATGTCCCAGAGTACATTGCTTCTCAGACCTACAGGGTCTCTCGATAGAGCGTCCTCTTCTACTTCCACAATGCCCAGACCTCCTAGTTCAGGGCCCCTGTGTCTACCAGGATTTGTCCAGTCTGGCTTTGACAGCATGGCTCTTGAAGCTTCCGTCCTGAGTGCCAAAGTTTTTTCTGAGGTGGTCATTCAAACGATGTTGAAAGCCTGTAAACCAGCTTCGGCTCGGATTTATTATAGAGTCTGGAATTCTTACTTCACCTGGTCTGCGGCTAAGAATTATGATGCATACAAGTTCAGTACTGCAAAACTTTTGGCATTCCTGCAACAGGGCCTGGACTTAGGCCTTCGTCTGGCCTCCCTCAATGTTTATATTTCAGCCTTGTCGATATGGATTCAGAGAAAAATTGCGTCTCTGCCTGACGTTCATACTTTCACTCAGGGTGTTCTAAGGATTCAACCTCCCTATGTCCCTTCTGTGGCACCTTGGGATTTGTCTGTTGTTCTAGATGCCCTGCATGAGGCTACTTTTGAACCTCTTAAGTCTGTGGACCTTAAGGTTTTGTTTTTGCTAGCTATTGCCTCTGCTAGACGGGTTTCGGACTTGGGTGCCTTGTCATGTTGGTCACACTTTTTGATTTTTCACTGTGACCGTGCAATTCTTAGAACTCGCCCTGGTTATTTACCTAAGGTAGTGTCATCATTCCACCTTAGCCAAGAGATTGTGGTTCCGGCCTTTATCTCTCCTGATTTGTCCTCCAAAGAGCGGTATTTGGATGTGGTACGGGCTCTCTGTATCTACGTGAAGAGAACCGCTTCCACTAGGAGATCGGATTCTCTATTTGTTCTTTTTGGTTTTCATAAACGTGGCTGGCCTGCTAATAAGCAGAACTTGGCCAGATGGATTAGAATGGTGATTGCACAAGCTTATGTACAGGCTGGTCTTCAAGCTCCTGCAACTATCAAGGCCCATTCTACTCGGGCTGTTGGACCTTCTTGGGCGGCCTGCCGTGGCTCCTCCCTCGAAAAATTGTGGTCCTAAGTGAACACGTTCATTAGGTTCTATGCCTTTGATTATTCCGCCTCCCTGGATGCTTCCTTTGGACGCGAGTTTCTTGTGCCCGCTACACTGCATCCCCACCCATGAGGAACTGCTTTAGGACATCCCCGATGTTATTCCCTGTGGAATACTAGTGTACCCAGCTGCAGAAAAGGAGATTTATGGAAAGAACTTATCCTTTGTTAAATCTCTTTCTGCGAGGTACACTGGATTCCACAGGGCACCCACCCTGACACACTTAGCTTCTTTGGGTTTGTATGGCATTAGCCGCTGGTACCTTCTCGTGTTGTGAGAATGTGGGTCTGTGTGGCTACTAACTGTTGTCGTATCTTTTACCTGCTACTGCATTGGACTGGTTAACAAAACTGAGCTCCTGTGCATGCAGGCGGGGTTATAGAGGAGGCAGTGCAAGGCATCCTGGGAACAGTCGAAGCTTTAGCCTATTGGTGCCTCGGATCAATATCCAACTCTACACCCCAATGTTATTCCCTGCGGAATCCAGTGTACCTCGCAGAAAGAGATTTAACAAAGTTAAGTTCTGAAAATAAATGTCCTTATTATCAGATTCTTATATAGCGCAGCAAATTCCGTTGAACTTTACAATTGTAAACAACTGTGAAAAAACAAAACTGGGTAAAAACAGACAGATATAAGGTAGGAAAAATGTACAAACAAAGACTAGTTAACCCTTGCAAAACTACAGTTACTTATTCAAAATGGCAAAATATGGTGTGTGTGCCCACTTTGCAAGTGTATTTCATGCCCAAAACAACGTTGGGCCAAGCAAAATACAACTGCGTCATATGTAAGTGACCACCCTCTGTTGATTTCAGGTGTCAGATTTGTGGCCCAAGACTGGTTAACCCTTGCAAAACTACAGCTACTTATTAAAAATGGTAAAATATGGTGTGTGTGCCCACTTTGCCAGTGTATTTCATGCCCAAAACAGCGTTGGGCCAGGCAAAATACAAGTGGGTCACATGCAAGTGACCACCCTCTGTTGTTTTTGGTGGTCAAATGTGTGGCCCAAGACTAGTTAACCCTTGCTAAACTACAGCTACTTATTCAAAATGGTAAAATATGGTGTGTGTGCCCACTTTGCCAGTGTATTTCATGCCCAAAACAGCGTTGGGCCAAGCAAAATACAACTGCGTCATATGTAAGTGACCACCCTCTGTTGATTTCAGGTGTCAGATTTGTGGCCCAAGACTGGTTAACCCTTGCAAAACTACAGCTACTTATTAAAAATGGTAAAATATGGTGTGTGTGCCCACTTTGCCAGTGTATTTCATGCCCAAAACAGCGTTGGGCCAGGCAAAATACAAGTGGGTCACATGCAAGTGACCACCCTCTGTTGTTTTTGGTGGTCAAATGTGTGGCCCAAGACTAGTTAACCCTTGCTAAACTACAGCTACTTATTCAAAATGGTAAAATATGGTGTGTGTGCCCACTTTGCCAGTGTATTTCATGCCCAAAACAGTGTTGGGCCAAGCAAAATACAACTGCGTCATATGTAAGTGACCACCCTCTGTTGATTTCAGGTGTCAGATTTGTGGCCCAAGACTGGTTAACCCTTGCAAAACTACAGCTACTTATTAAAAATGGTAAAATATGGTGTGTGTGCCCACTTTGCCAGTGTATTTCATGCCCAAAACAGCGTTGGACCAGGCAAAATACAAGTGGGTCACATGCAAGTGACCACCCTCTGTTGTTTTTGGTGGTCAAATGTGTGGCCCAAGACTAGTTAACCCTTGCTAAACTACAGCTACTTATTCAAAATGGTAAAATATGGTGTGTGTGCCCACTTTGCCAGTGTATTTCATGCCCAAAACAGCGTTGGGCCAAGCAAAATACAACTGCGTCATATGTAAGTGACCACCCTCTGTTGATTTCAGGTGTCAGATTTGTGGCCCAAGACTGGTTAACCCTTGCAAAACTACAGCTACTTATTAAAAATGGCAAAATATGGTGTGTGTGCCCACTTTGCCAGTGTATTTCATGCCCAAAACAGCGTTGGGCCAGGCAAAATACAAGTGGGTCACATGCAAGTGACCACCCTCTGTTGTTTTTGGTGGTCAAATGTGTGGCCCAAGACTGGTTAACCCTTGCAAAACTACAGCTACTTATTCAAAATGGTAAAATATGGTGTGTGTGCCCACTTTGCCAGTGTACTGTATTTCATGCCCAAACCAGCGTTGGGCCAGGCAAAATACTACTGCGTCATATGTAAGTGACACCCTCTGTTGATTTCATGTGTCAGATTTGTGGCCCAAGACTGGTTAACCCTTGCAAAACTACAGCTACTTATTCAAAATGGTAAAATATGGTGTGTGTGCCCACTTTGCCAGTGTATTTCATGCCCAAAACAGCGTTGGGCCAGGCAAAATACAACTGCGTCATATGTTAGTGACCACCCTCTGTTTATTTCAGGTGTCAGATTTGTGGCCCAAGACTAGTTAACCTTTGCAAAACTACAGCTACTTATTCAAAATGGTAAAATATGGTGTGTGTGCCCACTTTGCCAGTGTATTTCATGCCCAAAACAGCGTTGGGCCAAGCAAAATACAACTGCGTCATATGTAAGTGACCACCCTCTGTTGATTTCAGGTGTCAGATTTGTGGCCCAAGACTGGTTAACCCTTGCAAAACTACAGCTACTTATTCAAAATGGTAAAATATGGTGTGTGTGCCCACTTTGCCAGTGTATTTCATGCCCAAAACAGCGTTGGGCCAGGCAAAATACAACTGCGTCATATGTAAGTGACCACCCTCTGTTGTTTTTGGGGGTCAAATTTGTGGCCCAAGATTAGTTAACCCTTGCTAAACTACAGCTACTTATTCAAAATGGCAAATATGGTGTGTGTGCCCACTTTGCCAGTATATTTCATGCCCAAAACAGCGTTGGGCCAGGCAAAATACAACTGCGTCATATGTAAGTGACCACCCTCTGTTGTTTTTGGGGGTCAAATTTGTGGCCCAAGACTAGTTAACCCTTGCAAAACTACAGCTACTTATTCAAAATGGTAAAATATGGTGTGTATGCCCACTTTGCCAGTATATTTCATGCCCAAAACAGCGTTGGGCCAGGCAAAATACAACTGCGTCATATGTAAGTGACCACCCTCTGTTGTTTTTGGGGGTCAAATTTGTGGCCCAAGACTAGTTAACCCTTGCTAAACTACAGCTACTTATTCAAAATGGCAAAATATGGTGTGTGTGCCCACTTTGCCAGTGTATTTCATGCCCAAAACAGCATTGGGCCAAGCAAAATACAACTGCGTCATATGTAAGTGACCACCCTCTGTTGATTTCAGGTGTCAGATTTGTGGCCCAAGACTGGTTAACCCTTGCAAAACTACAGCTACTTATTCAAAATGGTAAAATATGGTGTGTGTGCCCACTTTGCCAGTGTATTTCATGCCCAAAACAGCGTTGGGCCAGGCAAAATACAACTGCATCATATGTAAGTGACCACCCTCTGTTGTTTTTGGGGGTCAAATTTGTGGCCCAAGACTAGTTAACCCTTGCTAAACTACAGCTACTTATTCAAAATGGCAAAATATGGTGTGTGTGCCCACTTTGCCAGTGTATTTCATGCCCAAAACAGCGTTGGGCCAAGCAAAATACAACTGCGTCATATGTAAGTGACCACCCTCTGTTGATTTCAGGTGTCAGATTTGTGGCCCAAGACTGGTTAACCCTTGCAAAACTACAGCTACTTATTCAAAATGGTAAAATATGGTGTGTGTGCCCACTTTGCCAGTGTATTTCATGCCCAAAACAGCGTTGGGCCAGGCAAAATACAAGTGGGTCATATGTAAGGGAACCTACTCTGTTGATTTCAGGTGTCAAATTTGTTACCCAAGACTCATTAACCCTTGCAAAACTGAATGATCTGAATAAGAAGCTGGAGTTCGAATAAGAAGTGAATAAGAAGCTAGAGCTTGAATAAGAAGTGAATAAGAAGCTGGTCGAATGAGAAGCTAACTTCAGCATCGTGGCAGGCAGCCTCCAACGGACTTAGGAAGTTTCCCTGATACAGACACAGCAGCAAGGGGAGGCATAGCTATTTGGAATTAGAAAAAAACAAACCTCCATTGGAAGACCATCGAATGACTATCATTCGATGGTGAAAAACATCGGGAGGGCACCATTAAATGCTAAAAACACTACCATCGAAACGAAAACATTGATGGTCCGGAAACATCGACCACCGATGTCCATCCCTAATCGACGCTCGATGAGCCGTCATACAGTATCGCGGCTTCCGGTGAGAGCTGCAGATTAATGTTGATGAAATGTTGAAATGATGACGTCTTTCACTCCCTGTCTACTATAAAGTCTTTCATAGGCATATATGCAGACATTTCTAATGAGAAGAGCCATATCTGGTGCCAACTTTAATATGCATGCCCGTATCTGTTACCAAGTTTAATATGCAGCACCATACTTTATATTACTTGTATTATCCTATATGCAGCGGTATCAGGGGTCCACAGCACCTTACAAAGTACATAAACAGTAAGAGTAGACACAAAACAAGAAAGAAACTGACTTACACTACAGAACATTGCAGGACGTGGACAAGGTTTATGAACATTACTGCATAACAGTATTTATACCCAAATAAGCAGCAGGGCTTCAGCACCCAAGGGTTCCCATTGGATACCTCCCAACTGTCCCGATTTTCACGGGACAGTCCCTTTATTTTGGGACTGTCCCACCCGCAGGCTGCAGTGTCCCACGGTGTTGAAGGAGGGGCAGCTGGGAGGCTCCTGTCACTGTTACTCTGCTTTGCAGAGCAGCAGTGAATAGACACGAGGGAGAGAGGGTATGCCAGCAGCTCACAGAGCACTGGGCATAACCTCTTCAGTGATGGACAAGGGGGCGTGGCTTACAAGTGTGGCATCACCGTGAAGCCACGCCCTTCTCCCGATGTCACACCCCTTTTTCGGGAGCGCGCAGCTTTCCCGCACGTGTATCCCTCTTTTAAGAAGAAAAATGTTGTGAAGCCGGGACCTCTAGTTCCGCAGCCGCGGCCCTCCGGAAGTGCATGGATGGACTCCCACTTACCGCGTCTGGTATCCGCCCAGCCCAGCTCCACTTCCCCCGCTCCACTGCCTACCTAGGGGCCGGCTTGCGCTGGTGGTACACCGGCAGCACTCACACGCCACATGTAGCGGAGGTCCCAGCCGGAGATCGTGGGCAGTGGCCATCTTGGATCGTGGGACAGCTGATTGCTCCCTGGCTCCATGCAGAGGATCAGAACAGAGGACCTGGGCTGGCGCCCCAACTGACACAGGTGACTCTGACACTGCACCTTGTAGTCCCCCTGCACATTCTCACCCTCCCATAGGATTGTGCTGAAAGCTGCCTTGAGACAGTGCCAGCTCATCTGCAGCACAGACTGCATTCTGTCCCACATTATCAGTGTGAGAGTGCTAAAGCCTTATACGGGTGAACGCCCCTGAACAGCTTCTGCTAGCTAGCTGGGTGGACACCCCATTATTTGAACTATCATATTGCAGCCATATTCCCTGCTGGGATTTCTCTCTATATCATTGGTTGGTTTTCTGTTTGGACGTTATCCCTGGGGATGATACTGCTGCCCACTCCTGCTTCTTTCAGTTTAATAGTGTTCCGACTATCACATCTCCACGTGCTGGTGTGTTCAGTTTTTGCCTCGTTCTAATACAACTACTTTGACTATGTACCTGGATATCCGCCCAGTCATCAGTGTCGACATGCTAAAAGTGTAATGTTGTGACCAAGCCGCATGGAGAGATTGATGTGTTGCGATTCTTATCACGATACGCTTTTGTCATCTTAACACTTTCCCATGCTAGACCCTGTCCTGGATTTCTGTTCTTCCTGCCCTGACTAATGACAAGACGACGTGGCTCTTGTAAATCTTAAAAAGATCCAGCTGCGGCCTCACACTCTGCTGCCTTTCATACACTGTTCAGGACCTCTGTTACTGATACTACTATACCCGCTCCTGTTCTCCCATCCATGGCCTCGAAATTACAGGAGGGGGACGGAGCCTTGAGCTCTCCCTCTAAACGCCAGCATCCGTCTGTCGCTGTGGAGAATTAGGATATGGCTACAGTTCTGGCACACCTGTGCTCCATACCCACTCGGCAGGACCTCCAACAGGACCTGCTAAATATGGAAAAGAGGATTCAGGACTCTTTCCAGGCACGCATTTCTTCCATTCAATCTGATCTCACGCACGTGGCAAACAGAGTTGGCGATTTGGAGGACAATAGGGATGTGATGGACTCGAAGTTATGTGACCTTTATGACCTTGTGTCTCGGTGCTCACGTTCAGTGACCGACATGAGGCCTCGACTAGATGATATCGATAACAGAGGTCGACGTAACAACCTGAGAGTTACGGACCTCCCAGAAGATGTACCACCTCAAGGTCTTGTTGATGCTTTGACCAAGATATTTAATGAACTTCTGGATGCGGATCTTAACGCTGAAATTGTGTTTGACAGAGCACATTGTGCATTGCATCCTAAAGGAGCACCTACGGAACGGGCGAGAGTGGTCATCTGCCGTCTCCATTACTTCCAAGTGACAGAAAATATCCTACAAAAATTCAGGCAGGTCTCAGATATTGACTTCAATGGACATCGAATACAGATCTTCCAAGATCTCTCTTGGGCGACATTGCAACAGAGGTGCCTTCTACGCCCTCTGACGGAGGCACTTCGGAGACATTCGATTTTGCTGTGGTTTTCTCCCTCAGCATACAGATGCACCTACTATGCCCTCTGACGGAGGCACTGGCGGAGACATTAAATTTTGCTGGTGATGCGAAATGGGACCCGATACATACTCCAGGACTATGAAGAGCTGCCCTTGTTTTGCTGTGCACTGGGACTTCCGACACTACCCTTACCCAACTGGCAGGACCCTTTGCAGTTGCCTACAGCATCTATGCCTCGTAGAGAACGATGGACGAAAGTTAAGAACTCTAGATGGGCTGACACTGCCGACTCTCACTCTGCCGCCTAGTGACAGATAGTCCTCTGTTGCCATGATATATCCTTTTTATCTCTATTAGAAATAACTATGTTGCAATTTGTTTAGATTCAGCTGGGTGCCTTATCGTGGGCTTTCATTATTGTTCTTATTGTGGAGACTCTGTTTCTGTTTTTTACTTCTCTTGTCTCCATTCTGCTTCTCAGATATGTCATTTGTGTCCTATTGACGCATTGTGTTTATTTGTTGCTACAGTTAATCGTAACCATCATTACACTCTGACCCCCACTCTTTGCTGTATATTTCCTAGACCACAGGTTCTCAAACTCGGTCCTCAGGACCCCACACGGTTCGTGTTTTGTAGGTCACCTGTAGATTTTTAAAATGTGACAGTTGGTGATACACAGTGCAGCTTCCGGGTGACATGGAAAACGTGAAATGTGTGGGGTCCTGAGGACTGAGTTTGAGAACCACTGTCCTTGACCATGGGGCGTATAGCTGTTCTCATGGATTTTCATGCAGAGATTTTTCTAGTTTACTATACTTTATGTCTTGTTTTTCTGTGTTATTCTTTTGTCTCCCCACTGCTACCCTCGTGTGTTTCCCTGTGTGTTCCTTCCTTCCACAGATCTCAGCAAGTTCAGGAAGTCTCGAGTTTTGAACTGTTGAGTGCAATGACGTACAGGTGCTTTCTATGGGGGTCAGTCCGAGTTGATCGTAGCTGTGCTAAATTTAGCACAGCTACGATCATCTTCCCTGACATGCGGGGGGACGCCCAGCACAGGGCTAGTCCGCCCCGCATGTCAGTCCGCCCCTTCCCCCGCACAAATACAAAAGCATCGCACAGCGGCGATGCTTTTGTATTTGTGGAGTAACTCCCGGCCAGCGCAGCTCCTGCGGCTGGCCGGGAGTTGATCATCGCAGTCACGCAGCCGCCGCGGCCTGCCCCCCCAACGGTTCGGCCACGCCTGCGTTGGCCGGACCGCGACCCCTAAACGGAGGCTTAACACCGCTGTCCAGCCCCTTCTCGCCCTGCGACCGCCTCTGCCTATCAATCAGGCAGAGGCGTTCGCTATTGAACGACGTCCGCCATGCGCAGTTCCAATCCGATCGCTGCCCTGCGATAAACTGCAGGGAGCGATTGGGTCGGAATGACCCCCTATGTGATTTGTTACAGCGCTTTCACCCCTTCCTATGGATACTGGGGGTAATTCCAAGTTGATCGCAGCAGGAAATTTTTTAGCAGTTGGGCAAAACCATGTGCACTGCAGGGGGGCAGATATAACATGTGCAGAAAGAGTTAGATTTGGGTGTGGTGAGTTCAATCTGCAATCTAAATTGCAGTGTAAAAATAAAGCAGCCAGTATTTACCCTGCACAGAAACAAAATAACCCACCCAAATCGGGTGTGTACACACGGTGAGATTTTTTTCTTGAGATTTTGACTATATAGTCAAAATCGCAAGAAAAGTTAGTGCAAATCGCAAGGTGAAAGTCACCTTACGATCCCGATGCGCGGCCCCGCCAGGTCGGCATCGCAAGAAAAGATAGACTGTGCAGGCAAGTCAATCCTTGCTAGATCGGTGTACTATCTAGTTCATCTCACATGTCAATGACATCTCACATAAGCCAAAATCTCACATAAGCCAAAATCGTAAGCACACATAGTCCATATCTCAAGAAAAGTTAGTCAAAATCTGTCCTATCTGGGCTCCGGGGAGTTCAAGGGAAATCGCAAGTAAAAATCGAACATAGCAAGGATCTCACCGTGTGTACACACCCTAACTCTCTCTGCAGATGTTATATCTGGCCCCCCTGCAGTGCACATGGTTTTGCCCAACTGCTAAAAAATTTCCTGCTGCGATCAACTTGGAATTACCCCCACTATTAAGGTAACCTCATACAATGTGAAAGGTTTGAATATCCCAGAAAAGAGGTCGGGCCTCCTACGGGAATAGTATACTGATAGGGCAGATGTGATTTTCCTGCAAGAAATGCACTTTAAAAAAGGGGCGTCTCCGGGGCCTTCGCTCACGTAATTTCCCTCATGGGGCCTAATTCAGACCTGATCGTAGATGTGCTAAGTTTAGCACATCTACGATCAGCTTCCCTGACATGCGGGGGGACGCCCAGCACAGGGCTAGTCCGCCCCGCATGTCAGTCCCTACCCCGCCGCACAAGCACAAAAGCATCGCACAGCGGCGATGCTTTTGTACTTGAGTAGCTCCCTATCAGCGCAGCTCCTGCGAGGTCGTCTCTGTCCGGGTCGCAGTGGCTGCGTGTGACGTCAAGCAGCCGCGGCCCGCCCCCGCACGGTCCAGGCACGCCTGCGTTGCCCGGACTGCACCCCTGGCACGGTGGCCAAACGCCGCCGGCCCGCCTAGCGACCACCCCTGCCTGTCAATCAGGCAGAGGCGATCGCAGGGCTGAGACAGCCGTCGGCTGTCTGGCCTGCGCCGGCGCATGCACTGTCCAGACTTGATCGGCTGCTGTGCGAAAACGCACAGCAGCGATCAGGTCTGAATTAGGCCCATGGTTACTTTAATGACTACTCTGGTGCGAAGGCTAGGGGTGTGACCATACTATTTCCTAAACACCTGAGAATGACTGATATTTCCAAATGTTAATTGGGGATAGCAGAGGGATATTAGTCAAGGTCACTATAGCGCAACAGAAATTCACATTTTTTAATCTCTGCCCAATCAGGGTCAAACTAGCTGTCTCAGAATTGATAGAACAGTCTCTGGAAGGTACACTGGTAGTTGGGGGTGATTTTAATTGGACCCTGGAACCATCTTCTGGATCTCCTAGGTTTATGGTTTAGAACAGTGTTACAAGACTTTCAATTAATAGATGCTTGGCGCCTCTTACACCCAGCTGAGTGTGACTACACGTTCTACTCGTCTCCCCACAATTCGTACTTCCGCATAAGCCATGCTCATCTCGATTTATTGGTTGAAGCCACTGTAGGTCGAATAGTAACCTCAGATCATGCCCCTATCACACTGACTCTCCTTCTCCGCCATCCCCAACCGAGACAATGGCATTGGAGACTTAATGAGCAACTTCTTAGGGACCCTGATTGCCGTGCACAGATTGAAAAGGCTATAGACAACTACATCTTACTGAATGTCTCTGATGATATCTCCCCTGTGACTCTGTGGGAAGCACACAAATGTGTAGTGAGAGGAAAATGCATACAATTAGGTACATACTTAAAGAAAAAAAGGTCGAAAGTAGGACTGCCTTGTTAGAAAAAATGAGGCATCTGGAAGTGATCCATAAATCTACGTTTGCTCCTGATACCTTAATTGAACTCCAGCAAGCAAGACAAGCACTCAGTAGCTTACTCAGATGGGGTAACAAACCCGGTAAGCTTTTATCTCGGGCACTTAGAGCCCAAAGGTCTTTAACCTGTATTGCCAAGCTTAAGGATATTTCAAGAACACTCCATGCCACTGACAGTGACATCGCTAAACTCTTTCACGCCTATAATTCTGATCTGTACAACTTGAATTCTGGTCGGTCGATTTCTAGCCTTGTTAGACATAAACACGACATACTGCAATTTTTGGTGGAAATTGAATTTCCAACCTTGCCTGCTGATGTGAATGAGGCCCTAGAAGCCCCCTTCACTGAGTTATAATTAGTAACTATGTTACAGTCCTCCCCTAATGGTAAAAGCCCGGGCTTGGATGGCTTCACTATAACATATTATAAAGCCTTTCGTGATAAACTTCTTCCATTATTGTTAAAGTCCTGTAATGCGGTTTCATCTGAGGTCCCTTTCAGTCCCTTGGAGCTCATATTACAGTTATACCGAAGGAAGGGAAAGACCTGACACTTCCATCCAGCTATAGGCCAGTTTCACTTTTGAATGTGGATATTGTATGCGAAGCTGATGGCTAACCGACTTGGCCCACTGTTGCAGACGTAGTCCACCCTGATCAGGTCGGATTCATTACGGGCAGTGAGGCAAGGGATAACACTGTTAAAGTTATTGATTTGATAACTCATGCACAAACATCTAAAGTTCCCTTAATGCTTCTTAACACGGACGCGGAGAAGGCCTTCGATGGACTAGGACTTTATTGAAGTGATCCTTCGACAGTTGGGTTTAGGTCATACTCTGGCATGAGCAATCCGGAATAACCCCAATATCATAGGTTTGAAGGTGGGCAATGTCAACCATCGCCTAGCTCGCAGACGACTGATTAGCAGTCATTACTGATCCTGTGGTCTCATTACCCAATCGCATGGAGGAATTTACAAATTTTGGTAGACTAATTTTAAAATTTATTTATCTAAATCTATGGCATTAAATATCACTCTCCCGGCCTCTTTGATTCCCTTGCTTTCTGCATCCTTCCCGTTTAAGTGGCAGACTTCCCACATTAAATATTTAGGGATTTTAATTCCCTCGGCTCTTAATACGATAGTCACGATTAATCACGTTCCTCTCCTTCGTAAATTAAGACAAGAGATGATGCATTGGCTTGCGCAGAGGTTTTCTTGGATTGGTCAGATGAACATAGTCAAAATGAATATTCTTCCCAGGCTGTTATTCCTCTTCCAAACCATTCTAATGAAACTCCCTCCTCAATTTCTTTCAGATGACCATAAGACGATAAGCCGTTTTGTATGGAGTGGGTGTAAGCCCAGATTTAAGCATAACAATCTCAGCATATTACCATGCCACGGTCCTCCATCGTATTTCAGACTGGTCCTGCCCCAGCCCAAATAGGAAACAGTGGGTTGACCTTGAAGCCTCCTCAACAAACCTTAATTTTTATGCCTTACCATGGTCTTCCAAATTTGTCTGACTGTCAAATCCCACCTTTGGTTCCACCCTAGTGATTTGGAAAACTCTTAGATTCTGGCTGGGAATATCATCGGGGAACATAGTAACATAGTCTTTGAGGTTGAAAAAAGACAATTTGTCCATCGAGTTCAACCTATTTGTGGTCTGCTACACTGTATTATTTTTATGACTCATTTTATCTGTTGTGAATAGCCCTGTATATCCTTATCCATTAGGAATTTATCTAGCCCATTTTTAAAAGTATTGACTGAGTCTGCCATTACTACTCTTGTGGTACCCTCAGGTTACCCCTTGGTAGCAATACTCTTACCGAAATACAACAGTGCGTTGTCCCCTCTGTTTTCTTCACGGAGAGGTCTGGGAATGCGAGTGACACCTTTTTTTTCATATGAGAGACAACATTCACTAATAACATGCGTTTATTTGGTGTAGGATTTGGTGTATGATTCATCAAAGATAGGCAATCACAATAATAATAAAATATGACACAATTGATTACAACTTAGACAACCCTTTGAACCTGGATCTGTCTATGATACTTGCTGCTTAAAACTCACTCCTTTCTAATTTGATAATCACTTCTCTTTCTCTAACGTCCTAGTGGATGCTGGGACTCCGTCAGGACCATGGGGAATAGCGGGCTCCGCAGGAGACAGGGCACATCTAAATAAAGCTTTTAGGATCACATGGTGCGTACTGGCTCCTCCCCCTATGACCCTCCTCCAAGCCTCAGTTAGGTTTTTGTGCCCGTCCGAGAAGGGTGCAATCTAGGTGGCTCTCCTAAAGAGCTGCTTAGAAAAAGTTTTTTTAGGTTTAAATCTCAGTGAATCCTGCTGGCAACAGGATCACTGCATCGAGGGACTTAGGGGAGAGATTTCCAACTCACCTGCGTGCAGGATGGATTGGAGTCTTAGGCTACTGGACACTTAGCTCCAGAGGGAGTCGGAACACAGGTCCTCCTGGGGTTCGTCCCGGAGCCGCGCCGCCGATCCCCCTTACAGACGCTGAAGACGGAGGTCCGGAAAGCAGGCGGCAGAAGACTCCTCAGTCTTCATGAAGGTAGCGCACAGCACTGCAGCTGTGCGCCATTGTTGCTACACGTCTCACTGATTCAGTCACGGAGGGTGCAGGGCGCTGCTGGGGGCGCCCTGGGCAGCAATATTAAATACCTTTAGTGGCAAAATAAATACATCACATATAGCCATTAAGGCTATATGTATGTATTTAACCCAGGCCAGTTTTCTTAAAACCCGGGAGAAAAGCCCGCCGAAAAAGGGGCGGAGCTTATTCTCCTCAGCACTCAGCGCCATTTTCCTGCTCAGCTCCGCTGGTGAGGAAGGCTCCCAGGACTCTCCCCTGCACTGCACTACAGAAACAGGGTAACAAAGAGAAGGGGGGCATAATTTGGCGATATTGATATATTAAAAGCGCTTATATCAAAAACAACACCTTCTAGGGTTGTTTATATACATTTATAGCGCTTTTGGTGTGTGCTGGCAAACTCTCCCTCTGTCTCCCCAAAGGGCTAAGAGGGTCCTGTCTTCGATTAGAGCATTCCCTGTGTGGCTGCTGTGTGTCGGTACGTGTGTGTCGACATGTATGAGGACGATGTTGGTGTGGAGGCAGAGCAATTGCCGGTAATGGTGATGTCACCCCCTAGGGAGTCGACACCGGAATGGATGGCTTTAGTTATGGAATTACGTGATAATGTTAGCACATTACAAAAGTCAGTTGACGAAATGAGACGGCCGGAAAACCAGTTAGTACCGGCTCAGGCGTCTCAGACACCGTCAGGGGCTGTAAAACGTCCCTTACCTCAGTCAGTCGACACGGGTACCGACACAGATGAATCTAGTGTCGACGGTGAAGAAACAAACGTATTTTCCAATAGGGCCACACGTTATATGATCACGGCAATGAAGGAGGCTTTGCAGATCTCTGATACTGCTGGTACCTCAAAAAGGGGTATTATGTGGGGGGTGAAAAAACTACCTGTAGCTTTTCCAGAATCAGAGGAATTGAATGACGTGTGTGACGAAGCGTGGGTTAACCCAGATAGAAAACTGCTAATTTCCAAGAAGTTATTGGCATTATACCCTTTCCCACCAGAGGTTAGGGCGCGCTGGGAAACACCCCCTAGGGTGGATAAGGCGCTCACACGTTTATCAAAGCAAGTGGCGTTGCCGTCTCCTGATACGGCCGCCCTCAAGGATCCAGCAGATAGGAGGCTGGAAACTACACTGAAGAGTATATACACACATACTGGTGTTATACTGCGACCGGCAGTAGCCTCAGCCTGGATGTGCAGTGCTGGGGTAGTGTGGTTGGATTCTCTGACTGAAAATATTGATACCCTGGATAGGGACAGTATTTTATTGACTCTAGAGCAATTAAAGGATGCTTTTCTTTATATGCGAGATGCTCAGAGGGATATTTGTACTCTAGCATCAAGAGTAAGCGCGATGTCCATATCTGCCAGAAGAAGTTTATGGACGCGACAGTGGTCAGGTGATGCGGATTCCAAAAGGCATATGGAAGTATTGCCATATAAAGGAGAGGAATTATTTGGGGTCGGTCTTTCGGACCTGGTGGCCACGGCAACTGCCGGCAAATCCACTTTTTTACCTCAGACCCCCTCCCAACAGAAAAAGACACCGTCTTTTCAGCCGCAGTCCTTTCGCTCCTATAAAAACAAGCGACCAAAAGGACAGTCTTATCTGCCGCGAGGCAGAGGAAAGGGTAAGAGAGGGCAGCAAGCAGCCCCTGCCCAGGACCAGAAGCCCGCCCCGGGTTCTACAAAGCCATCAGCACGACGCTGGGGCTTTACAAGCGGACTCAGGAGCGGTGGGGGGTCGACTCAAGATTTTCAGCAATCAGTGGGCTCGCTCACAAGTGGACCCGTGGATCCTGCAGATAATATCTCAGGGTTACATGTTGGAGTTCGAAAGGTCTCCCCCTCGCCGGTTCCTAAAGTCTGCTTTACCAACGTCTCCCTCAGAAAGGACGTCGGTTTTGGAAGCCATTCACAAGCTGTATTCTCAGCAGGTGATAGTCAAGGTACCCCTCCTACAACAGGGAAAGGGGTATTATTCCACACTATTTGTGGTACCGAAGCCGGACGGTTCGGTAAGACCTATTCTAAACCTGAAATCCTTGAACCTGTACATACAGAAATTCAAGTTCAAGATGGAGTCACTCAGAGCAGTGATAGCGAATCTGGAAGAAGGGGACTTCATGGTGTCCCTGGACATAAAGGATGCTTATCTGCATGTCCCAATTTACCCCTCACACCAAGGGTATCTCAGGTTCGTGATACAAGACTGTCATTATCAGTTTCAAACGCTGCCGTTTGGTTTGTCCACGGCCCCTCGGGTCTTTACCAAGGTAATGACCGAAATGATGGTTCTTCTACGAAGAAAAGGTGTATTAATTATCCCTTACTTGGACGATCTCCTGATAAGGGCAAAGTCCAGAGAACAGCTGGAAGTCGGTGTAGCACTAACCCAGGTAGTGCTTCAGCAACACGGGTGGATTCTGAATCTTCCAAAATCTCAATTGACCCCGACAACTCGTCTGCTGTTCCTGGGAATGATTCTGGACACGGTTCAGAAAAAGGTGTTTCTCCCGGAGGAGAAAGCAAGGGAGTTATCCGAACTTGTCAGGAACCTCCTAAAACCAGGAACTGTGTCAGTACATCAATGCACAAGAGTCCTGGGAAAGATGGTGGCTTCTTATGAAGCGATTCCATTCGGCAGATTCCATGCACGGACATTTCAGTGGGATCTACTGGACAAATGGTCCGGATCGCATCTGCACATGCATCAGCGGATAACACTGTCACCAAGAACAAGGTTGTCTCTCCTGTGGTGGTTGCAGAGTGCCCATCTGTTAGAGGGCCGCAGATTCGGCATACAGGACTGGGTCCTGGTGACTACGGATGCCAGCCTACGAGGCTGGGGAGCAGTCACACAGGGAAGAAACTTCCAGGGCGTGTGGTCAAACCTGGAGACGTCCCTTCACATAAATATACTGGAGCTAAGAGCGATCTACAATGCTCTAAGCCTGGCAAAATCGCTGCTTCAGGGTCAGCCGGTGTTGATCCAGTCGGACAACATCACGGCAGTCGCCCACGTAAACTGACAAGGCGGCACGAGAAGCAGAAGAGCAATGACAGAAGCTGCAAGGATTCTGCGCTGGGCGGAGAATCATGTCATAGCACTGTCAGCAGTGTTCATCCCGGGAGTGGACAACTGGGAAGCAGACTTCCTCAGCAGACACGACCTTCACCCGGGAGAGTGGGGACTTCATCCAGAAGTCTTCCACATGATTGTGAACCGTTGGGAAAGACCAAAGGTGGACATGATGGCGTCTCGCCTCAACAAAAAATTGGACAGATATTGCGCCAGGTCAAGAGACCCTCAGGCAATAGCTGTGGACGCTCTGGTAACACCGTGGGTGTACCAGTCAGTGTATGTGTTCCCTCCTCTGCCTCTCATACCAAAGGTACTGAGAATTATACGGAAAAGAGGAGTAAGAACAATACTGGTGGCTCCGGACTGGCCAAGAAGAACTTGGTATCCGGAACTTCAAGAGATGCTCACGGAGGATCCATGGCCTCTACCTCTAAGAAGGGATCTGCTTCAGCAGGGACCTTGTATGTTCCAAGACTTACCGCGTCTGCGTTTGACGGCATGGCGGTTGAACGCCGGATTCTAAAAGAAAAGGGCATTCCAGAGGAAGTTATTCCTACCTTGATTAAGGCTAGAAAGGAAGTGACTGTACAACATTATCACCGCATTTGGCGAAAATATGTTGCGTGGTGTGAGGCCAAGAAGGCTCCAACGGAAGAATTTCAATTGGGTCGATTCTTACATTTCCTGCAAGCAGGATTGTCTATGGGCCTAAAATTGGGGTCCATTAAAGTTCAAATTTCGGCCTTATCAATCTTCTTCCAAAAGGAATTGGCATCAGTGCCTGAAGTACAAACTTTTGTCAAAGGTGTACTGTCAGGTCCGGGTGTTTTTGTGAATCCGTTAACCTGGAACCAACCTCAGGTGTAGGTGCTGGGGTATGAAGAAAACAGGGAGGACGAAGGAAGTTCCGTTTCATATATTTATTAAAGTAACAATTCGGTAAGGAGTTAAATGACTAGTTGTTAATCATCATTATACTGAAGTATTGCAGGAATGACAGAAATAATATGCAAGAGAAAACTCAGAAATAAATAAAAGAAATGTTCATGGAAACATATGCAAAAACAAGCTGAAGAATAAAATGTTGAATTGTCCAAATATAAACAGGCTTTGATGCTGAACTGCAGATTGTGTTTAACTGGTTAATGCAGACATGGAGAATTAACTGTAAGAATTTGCAATGGAGTTTTAAGAGTTAACTGAGAGACTGTGAAGAATTATCCTTGTAATGACAACATAGAAAAAGTACTGAATTGGGTTACTTGCGGGTTCCGGAGATCACTGTGAAACTGTAGTAGATGGCAAGGTGATGAATGGGTTAAATGCAAAGTTGAACAAACGAACAGCTGAGGGAATTGGAATCCTCCAGACTTTGTATGATAGGCAGACAGACAGGGTAACCTCATGCAGGACACTGGGAATCCGAGTATTTCCAATAGGTGTGCAATTGACTGATAGCACAATGGAGAGCCGGTAGATCTTTGGCAGTGAAGGCTGCAAAATGGACCTCTGGGAACGGAGGCGATATCTGGACCACGGGAATCACACAGGAATGCACGGAGAGAGTTCAGAGCTAGAGCACAGCTTTGATACAACAAAGCACTGGCCCAGAGTGACATAATCCCAGCCTACTTAAAGGCAGCACAAGCACGGGATTGGCTTACACCTGCCCACAGGTGTTTTCACAAGTGCTCAGTATTAGCTATTTGGTCTCCAACATGGCCACCTCCTATACAGCAGACACACCGCAGTGCCTTAGGCCATTTGGTCCCCGCACTCACAGTTCCCAGACTCTGCATTACCTGTGCCATTGATCACGCCGTGTCCCCACACGGGCGCACAGCACCGCGAGCAACCGCACTGGCAACGGATGAACCCCAGAACCCGCAAAGGTGAGAGACCGGTTCGTGACAGTACCCCCTCTTCTACGGGTGGTCTCCGAACACCTTTGAACCTTGTCAGGATTTTTGGAGAAGTATTTCTGTACCAGTCTTGGAGCATGAACATCTTCAGAGAAAACCCAGGATCTCTCCTCCGGGCCGTAACCCTTCCAGTCGACCAGAAACTGTAAACGTCCATATCGGGAACGTGAGTCCACAATCTCTTTAACTTCAAATTCCTCATTCTGCAAAGAGTGAACTTTAGGAGATTTGGACTGGGTAGTACGGAACTTATTGAGAATCAAAGGCTTCAGTAAAGATGTATGAAAGGCGTTAGGAATTCTCAAAGACGGAGGCAGCTTGACTTTGTATGACACAGGGTTGAGTACCTTTACAATGGGAAATGGACCAATAAACCTGGGAGCAAATTTCTTAGAAGGAACTTTGAACTTGAGATTGCGCGTAGAAATCCAAACTTGGTCTCCCACTTTGTAATTCGGTACAGCTTTACGTTTTCTATCTGCAAAAGATTTATAACGAGCGGAAGTTTTGACCAAGGACTTACGTACACAACTCCAGATGCTAGATAGACGTTGAAGCTCTTGATCTGCCGCTGGGACCTCTAGGGCTGGCAATGGATGAAACTCTGGCACACGAGGATGAAAGCCGAAGTTAATATAAAAGGGCGTAGATTCTGAAGATGAATGGAAGAGATTATTATGAGCAAATTCTGCCAATGGAAGGTAGTCAACCCAGTCATCCTGTGAGGACGATATATATAGCCGGAGAAATGTTTCAAGGTCTTGGTTGACTCTCTCAGTTTGTCCATCTGTCTGAGGATGATATGCAGAAGAAAAGTTCAACTTGACATTTAAAGATGAACAAAACGACCTCCAAAACTTGGCCACAAACTGTGTTCCCCGATCAGAAACAATTTCTCGAGGAAGGCCATGCAACTTGAAGATTTCAGAGATGAACAATCTGGCTAGTAAAGGGGCAGATGGTAACCCAGTTAATGGAATGAAATGTGCCATTTTCGAAAATCGATCCACTATCACCCAAATGGTATTTCGCCCTTTTGATGGAGGTAGATCGGTCACGAAATCCATTGAGATATGAGTCCATGGTTGTTTGGGTATGGATAGTGGATGTAACAAACCTGGTGGAGAACTTCTTGGACTCTTATGTTGGGCACATTTAGGACATGCTGCTATAAACTCTTGGACATCGGCTTTGAGACGTGGCCACCAATAAGACTGTTGAATAAACTTGAGAGTCTTTAGAACCCCAGGATGACCCATGAAGGAAGAGGAGTGAGCCCAGGTAAGCAGCCGTTTTCGAAGACTTGTGGCGACAAAGGTCTTGCCAGGCGGAGGAACTGGAGAGGTTCGAGTCATTAAAAAGGACCTAGGATTCACAATGGCTTGATTCGTGGTAGCATCATTTAATTCAGAAGAAGCAAAGGACCGGGAAAGGGCATCTGCCTTTTTGTTCTGAGACCCTGGACGATAGGTGAGTTTGAAATCAAATCGTGAGAAGAAAAGCGCCCATCGAGCTTGTCGTGGATTCAAACACTGAGCCGACTGCAGATACAGAAGATTCTTATGATCAGTATAAACTGTAATGCGATGTTGAGCTCCTTCTAGAAGGTATCTCCACTCCTCAAATGCCAACTTGATGGCAAGTAACTCTTGCTCACCGATTGCATAATTACGTTCTGCCGGGAGGAACTTACGGGAGAAATATCCGCAGGGATGGACCTTTTTATCTTCAAAGACTTGTGACAACACAGCTCCTACTGCTTCTGTAGATGCATCCACCTCTAGTAGAAAGGGACGATTCAGATCAGGCTGTCGAAGAATGGGGGCTGACACAAAGGCTTGCTTTAAATCAGAGAAGGCTTTGATTGCTTCTGAAGACCAGTTCGTAGGATTTGCTCCCTTACGAGTTAGGGCTGTGATGGGAGCAGCTAACGTAGAATAATTCTTAATGAATCTCCTATAGAAATTAGCAAAGCCGAGAAATCGCTGAATCCCCCTGAGAGTTGTAGGAGTGGACCAATCTCGGATAGCTTGTACCTTACCGGGATCCATACATAGCTCTGATCCAGAAATGATGTAACCAAGGAACGGTATGGAAGATACTTCAAAAGTGCACTTCTCTAACTTACAATAAAGTTGATTTTTCCTCAGACGTGTCAGTACCTCTTTAACTTGGTGACGGTGAGACTTTATATCCCTAGAGAATATTAGGATATCATCCAGGTACACTACTAGACACTTGTAGAGAAGATCACGAAAAAGTTCATTCACATAGCTTTGAAAAACTGCAGGTGCATTACAAAGACCGAAAGGCATTACAAGGTATTCGTAATGCCCATCCCGGGTATTAAAAGCAGTTTTCCACTTGTCCCCTTCTCGGATGCGGATTAAATTGTAGGCCCCTCGGAGATCCAGTTTTGTAAACACAGTAGCTCCTTTTACCCGGTCAAATAATTCTGGAATTAAGGGTAATGGATACTTGTTTTTCACAGTGATCTCATTGAGTCCACGGTAATCTATGCATGGTCGTAACCCACCGTCCTTCTTCTTAACGAAAAAGAATCCGGCTCCTGCAGGTGAAGAAGATGGTCTGATAAATCCTTTGGTTAGATTTTCTTGTATATAATCAGACATAGCTTGCGTCTCTGGGATGGATAGCGGATAAATTCGTCCCCTAGGAGGTGTTTTACCCGGAACCAGGACAATTGGGCAGTCCCATTCGCGATGAGGAGGTAGAGAGTCTGCTGCTTGTTTACTGAAAACATCCGCAAAGGATTGATACACCGGAGGTAGGTCGGGAAGGCTGATTGACCGGAGAGGTACAATTGAGGCTAAACAGTCCTTGGTACAAGATTTACCCCATGAAAGGACTTCCATGGTTTGCCAATTAAGTTGAGGGTTATGTTTCTGCAGCCAAGGTAAACCAAGTATCACATCTTGAGAGGCTTTGGGAATCACGTAGAAGGAGAGGTATTCGGAATGGAGCACACCAACTTTCATCTTGAGACATACGGTTCGATGAGTAATTATACCATCTGGAATTCGACTTCCATCCACTGCTGTAACGGCAACTGCTGCTTCCAGAGGCATGGTTTGAACTTTAGACCGCATGACAAAGGCTGAGGAGATGAAGTTCTCGGCTGCCCCAGAATCTAGGAGAGCTGAAACTTTCACTGTAGAACTTGGAACTTCTAATTGAATAGACAAAGTCGGCTCTTCCCCAGAACGTGATTCTAGAGTAACTCCTAGCTTAACCTCTCTTGAATAAGCTAGGAGCGAGAGTTTCCCGGTCGGAGTTTGCAGAATTTAACTAAGTGTTCAGAGGACCCACAGTACATGCAGAGGTTACCCTGTCGACGACGAAGTCGTTCCTCTTCTGTGAGGCGAGAGCGCCCAATCTGCATAGGTTCGTCTGTCGTTACCGGAGACTGTGATGAAGAATCTTGTCGAGGCCTAGGATGATAACGTGGACTGGATCGCTCTGCCCTGGATTTCTCTAAACATCGCTCCCTGAAGCGTAGGTCAAGTTTGTTACAGAGAGAAATCAATTCATCCAGTTTAGTTGGCACATCCCGGATAGTTAAATCGTCCTTGATTCTCTCAGAAAGTCCATTCCAAAACGCGGCGATCAGGGCCTCCTCATTCCAGTTTAACTCTGAAGACAACGTGCGAAACTGAACAATATATTGATTGACAGGACGTAAACCTTGACGTAGACGGAGAATCTCCAAAGATGCTGAGGTGGTCCTGCCGGGTTCGTCAAAGATTCTCCGGAAAGAAGATACAAACTCTTTGTAATTAGAGAGGATAGGATCACCTCTCTCCCATAATGGTGATGCCCACTCCAGAGCCTGACCGGAGAGGAGGGCAATAATATATGCGACCTTAGAACGAGCTGATGGGAAACTGGCGGACATCAGTTCGAACTGGATCTCGCATTGATTCAGGAATCCCCTGCAAAGTTTTGGAGTTCCGTCAAACTTACTCGGAGAGGGTAACTGCAAGCGGGACGTAGGCAGCATCACAGGAGAAGCTGTAGTGGTAACTGGGACAACCGGAGTTGGAATCTGGACTTGAGACGTTTTAATTGCTGTATGAAGAGTCTCTAAACGGTCTGCCATAGTTTGCATAAACTGCACTATTTGTGTCTGTATAGACTCCTGGTTTTCCAGACGGGAAAGGATATTTGACGTAGCACCGCCTCCTGCGAATTGGTCACTTGACGGATCCATGTGGCCAGTGCTTACTGTCAGGTCCGGGTGTTTTTGTGAATCCGTTAACCTGGAACCAACCTCAGGTGTAGGTGCTGGGGTATGAAGAAAACAGGGAGGACGAAGGAAGTTCCGTTTCATATATTTATTAAAGTAACAATTCGGTAAGGAGTTAAATGACTAGTTGTTAATCATCATTATACTGAAGTATTGCAGGAATGACAGAAATAATATGCAAGAGAAAACTCAGAAATAAATAAAAGAAATGTTCATGGAAACATATGCAAAAACAAGCTGAAGAATAAATGTTGAATTGTCCAAATATAAACAGGCTTTGATGCTGAACTGCAGATTGTGTTTAACTGGTTAATGCAGACATGGAGAATTAACTGTAAGAATTTGCAATGGAGTTTTAAGAGTTAACTGAGAGACTGTGAAGAATTATCCTTGTAATGACAACATAGAAAAAGTACTGAATTGGGTTACTTGCGGGTTCCGGAGATCACTGTGAAACTGTAGTAGATGGCAAGGTGATGAATGGGTTAAATGCAAAGTTGAACAAACGAACAGCTGAGGGAATTGGAATCCTCCAGACTTTGTATGATAGGCAGACAGACAGGCTAACCTCATGCAGGACACTGGGAATCCGAGTATTTCCAATAGGTGTGCAATTGACTGATAGCACAATGGAGAGCCGGTAGATCTTTGGCAGTGAAGGCTGCAAAATGGACCTCTGGGAACGGAGGCGATATCTGGACCACGGGAATCACACAGGAATGCACGGAGAGAGTTCAGAGCTAGAGCACAGCTTTGATACAACAAAGCACTGGCCCAGAGTGACATAATCCCAGCCTACTTAAAGGCAGCACAAGCACGGGATTGGCTTACACCTGCCCACAGGTGTTTTCACAAGTGCTCAGTATTAGCTATTTGGTCTCCAACATGGCCACCTCCTATACAGCAGACACACCGCAGTGCCTTAGGCCATTTGGTCCCCGCACTCACAGTTCCCAGACTCTGCATTACCTGTGCCATTGATCACGCCGTGTCCCCACACGGGCGCACAGCACCGCGAGCAACCGCACTGGCAACGGATGAACCCCAGAACCCGCAAAGGTGAGAGACCGGTTCGTGACATGTACTACATATACAACCCCCAATAGTGCCTCCAGTGGCACCGTGGGATTTGAACGTAGTTTTGAATTTTCTCAAATCTCATTGGTTTGAGCCTCTAAAATCGGTAGATTTAAAATACCTTACATGGAAGGTAACCATGCTATTGGCCCTGGCTTCAGCCAGGAGAGTTTCAGAGTTGGCGGCTTTATCATACAAAAGCCCATATCTGATTTTCCATTCGGACAGGGCAGAACTGCGGACACGTCCTCATTTTCTCCCTAAGGTGGTTTCGGCTTTTCACTTGAACCAGCCTATTGTGGTGCCTGCGGCTACTAGCGACTTGGAGGACTCCAAGTTACTGGACGTTGTCAGAGCATTAAAAATATATATTTCAAGGACAGCTGGAGTCAGGAAATCTGACTCGTTGTTTATATTGTATGCACCCAACAAGATGGGTGCTCCTGTGTCTAAACAGACGATTGCACGTTGGATCTGTAGCACAATCCAACTTGCACATTCTGTGGCAGGCCTGCCACAGCCTAAATCTGTAAAGGCCCACTCCACAAGGAAAGTGGGCTCATCTTGGGCGGCTGCCCGAGGGGTCTCGGCATTACAACTTTGCCGAGCAGCTACGTGGTCAGGGGAGAACACGTTTGTAAAATTTTACAAATTTGATACTCTGGCTAAGGAGGACCTGGAGTTCTCTCATTCGGTGCTGCAGAGTCATCCGCACTCTCCCGCCCGTTTGGGAGCTTTGGTATAATCCCCATGGTCCTGACGGAGTCCCAGCATCCACTAGGACGTTAGAGAAAATAAGAATTTACTTACCGATAATTCTATTTCTCATAGTCCGTAGTGGATGCTGGGCGCCCATCCCAAGTGCGGATTGTCTGCAATACTTGTACATAGTTATTGTTACAAAGATCGGGTTATTACTATTGTTGTGAGCCATCTTTTCAGAGGCTACTTCGTTTTTTGTTATCATACTGTTAACTGGGTTCAGATCACAAGTTGTACGGTGTGATTGGTGTGGCTGGTATGAGTCTTACCCGGGATTCAAGATCCTTCCTTATTGTGTACGCTCGTCCGGGCACAGTACCTAACTGAGGCTTGGAGGAGGGTCATAGGGGGAGGAGCCAGTACGCACCATGTGATCCTAAAAGCTTTATTTAGATGTGCCCTGTCTCCTGCGGAGCCCGCTATTCCCCATGGTCCTGACGGAGTCCCAGCATCCACTACGGACTATGAGAACTAGAATTATCGGTAAGTAAATTCTTATTATTACTGATTAACTATTATTTTGTGCAAATGAACTCTCAGCACGATCACTCAGGGATCACTATAAAATTGCTTCACCATTGGGCCTTAATACAAGTGCCAATCATACTCTGCAGAGTTAGGGTTAGACCTGTTCAACTCTCTGACTTTTCCCCGAACCCACTGGTTCAATTAGTTTAATATCTTAGGAAGAATAATCGTTAAACACAGCATCAGTTAATTACCTCAATCAAATCTCAATTAATATCGGGTACCCAAACACACATAAAATCATAAATATATACTGTATATATGTATGCCCCACTTTGTAACTTGCACCTGTGCACAGGGTTTTAGGGCTTCAGTCTGTGCTTGACCTTGCTTCCTTATGACACACAAGTACTGACGGTGGCAGTTTAAGATGTCGCCAAGCGCAATAATATGGACAGTATCCAGTGTGGGCCCAAACAATGTCACAGACCGTAATGTAAATCTCAGTTCATGTGGCCTCTGTAGAATTCCCTCTGAAGGGGTATCGTTCTGTCACTGTCTACTACCAATGTGATTTAAACAACTGCGATTCTTCAGTCACTAATGACCAGAGTCTCTTTGACTATAAATGTGTCCTGCCAATCTTGGGGTCCACTGTAGGACAGGTAATTTAATTGTTGTGTTGTGCCATTGTGAAGACTAATCAAGGGGCTTTGCACTCATGCACAGTCACTTTCCATTGCTCCACAGGCTAGGCAAGAACTGCAGTCTTTTCTACTGCCCCACCGCACTGTGCTGCGTACCTCACACCTCAGTGTCTAGGTTTGCCGTGCTGCGTACCTCACACCTCAGTGTCTAGGTTTGCCAGACTCACTTGTCCCACGACTGTAGCGATGATCTGTTATGCAGGGACCGCTTCACATCAGCACCACTTATCAGATGGTGACCCGCCACGCTGCCCGTGTCTCCTCTGCTCCGGTCAGCGTCATTCTGATACTCAGTGGCACGAACACACTGCTCTGCTTCTCTTCTCTCTGTTGCTGAGCTGCACTCTACCACCGCATGTGGAATACTCTCTGCCCGGACCACGCTGCTTCAGCTCCGTCAGGTACAGTACCACTCTGAGCAGGCTTCTCTGGCGTCAGACGTCACATCCCCTCTCTGCAGCTTATATCGTTTCTCCTTTTTCCCGCTTCCTCTCAGGCACACACAGATTCTCCTGGGTCTCAACACCCTCCAGGTTGCTTTCGTTTTGCACAGCCTCGGTTGCCTAGCGCCCAGACTGTCATTGTAGAATGCCAGACTGTCACAGTTCACCTAGTTCACAAGTGATACAATCAAGCCACAGCCTGTAACCCCTTTCCTATATTTCCATAAAAGGGGTATCCCTCAGGATTGGGATGCCACACTCTCTCAGGCAGGAAATTCCAAACACGTATTGTCCTTACTGTGAAGAAACCTTTTTGCCTCTGTGTGCGAAATCGCCTCTCTAACCTAAGCGGATGTCCACATGTCCTCTGTGTCGATCTTCCACAGCTCTGCATATCGTCCCCTTATATATTTGTAAATGTTAATCATGTCCCCTCTTAATCTCCTCTTTTCAATGTAAACATGCCTAGCCTAGCAAGCCTAACCTCATATTCCAGCATCTCCATCCCCCTATTCAGTTTGGTCACTGTCCTCTGAACCTTTTGTAGTTCCAGGAGATCCTTTTTGTAGTATGGTGCCCAAAATTGTACACAGTATGTAAGATGTGGCCTCACTAGGGATTTGTATTAAACACTCTCATCCCTTGCATTAATTCCCCGCTTTATGTATGCTAATACCTTGTTTGCCTTCTTTGCTGCAATCCTACTTTGGGTACTGCTGCTAAGTTTGTTATCTATGTGAACACCTAACTCTTTTTCCAGTACAGATTCCGCTAATTTTACCCCATTTAATATGTTGGTGGTATTTTTTTCCTTGCTACCAAAGTGCCATCCAAAAGTATACTGGTAGGTTAATTGAATCCCAACAAAATTAACCCTAGCATGAATGTGTGCGCGTGTACATGTGGTAGGCAATATAGATTGTAAGCTCCACTGGGGCAGGGACTGATGTGAATGATCAAATATTCTCTTTAAAGCGCTGTGGAATATGTGTGCGCTATATAAATAACTGGTGATAATAAAATAACTTACCTTACTCTTGTCTGTATTGAACCTCATTCTCCATTTTGCTGCCCATGCTTCCAGTTTAAATAAATCGTTCTGAAGAGACTCAGCATCCCCCACCGAATTTATGACCTTACACAGTTTGGTATTGTCTGCAAAAATTGATACCATGCTCTCTAGACCTACTGCTAGATCATTTATGAAAATGTTAAACAATAGTGGTCCAAGTACAGACCCTTGTGGCACACCACTTAGTACTTCAGTCCAATTTGAAAAAGTTCCATTTACCACAACTCGCTGCTCCCTATTATATAACCAATTTCTCACCCAAGTGCATATTGTGCTCCCTAGCCCCAGTTCTTGTAACTTGTAAATAAGCCTCATGTGTGGTACTGTATCGAAAGCTTTAGCAAAGTCTAAAAAGATTACATCCACCTCCTTACCCTGATCTAGGTTCGCACTAACTGTTTCATAAAAGCCTAGTAAGCTTGTTTGACATGATCTGTCCTTCACAAATCCATGTTGGTTCCTATTAATAACCTTATTGACTTCAAGAAACTTCTGGATACTCTCCCTCAAAATACCTTCCAGTACTTTCCCCACTATAGATGTAAGACTAACTGGTCTATAGTTACCCGGCTCAGATTGAATATTGGCGCTACTTCTGCTATACGCCAGTCTTTGGGAACCATGCCTGATATAAGTGAGTCATTGAAGATCAAAAATAGCGGTCTTGCTAGTTCCGAGTGTTGTTCCATGAGAACCCTTGGGTGAATTCAGTCGGAACCAGGTGATTTATTAATCTTCATTTTCTCTAACGTCCTAGAGGATGCTGGGACTCCGTAAAGACCATGCTGGGACTCCGAAAGGACCAGAGGGAATAGACGGGCTCCGCAGGAGGCATGGGCACTTTAAGAAAGACTTTGGACTCTGGGTGTGCACTGGCTCCTCCCTCTATGCCCCTCCTCCAGACCCCAGTTTTAGACTGTGCCCAGAGGAGAATGGGTGAACTGCAGGGAGCTCTCCTGAGTTTCCTGCTTAGAAAGCATTTTTGTTAGGATTTTTTTCTCTTTTTCAGGGAGCACTGCTGGCAACAGGCTCCCTGCATCGAGGGACTGAGGAGAGAGGAGCAGACCTACTTAAATGATAGGCTCTGCTTCCTCGGCTACTGGACACCATTAGCTCCAGAAGGAGTGAACACAGGTTCGTCCTGGGCGTTCACCCCAGAGCCGCGCCGCCGTTCTCCTCACAGAGCCAGAAGAAACGAAGACAGAAGTCTTCTCAGGCGGCAGAAGCCTTCGGTGCTTCACTGAGGTAACGCACAGCACCGCAGCTGTGCGTCATTGCTCCTATACACCTCACACACTCCGGTCACTGTAAGGGTGCAGGGCGCAGGGGAGGCGCCCTGGGCAGCAATAAAACACCTCTCCTATGGCAAAAGTCTATATGCATGTACAGGTGGGCACTGTACATGTATATAAAAGAGCCCCCGCCATTTTTTAGTAAGTTTGAGCGGGACAGAAGCCCGCCGCCGAGGGGGCGGGGCTTCTCCCTCAGCACTCACCAGCGCCATTTTCTCTCCACAGCACCGCTGAGAGGAAGCTCCCCGGACTCTCCCCTGCTTGACACACGGTGAAAGGGGGGGTTTAAAGTAGAGGGGGGGCACATTATTGGCGTTTTTACATTAAGCAGCGCTACTGGGTAAACAATCTGTGTTTCTCTGACGTCCTAAGTGGATGCTGGGACTCCGTAAGGACCATGGGGAATAGCGGCTCCGCAGGAGACTGGGCACAACTAAAGAAAGCTTTAGGACTACCTGGTGTGCACTGGCTCCTCCCACTATGACCCTCCTCCAGACCTCAGTTAGAATCTTGTGCCCGGCTGAGCTGGATGCACACTAGGGGCTCTCCTGAGCTACTAGAAAGAAAACGCCCGTTACCTCAGATGGCAGACACAGATGTCGACACGGTGTCTGACTCCAGTGTCAACGAGGTTGAGACATATACACAATCCACTAGGAACATCCGTTGCATGATCTCGGCAATGAAAAATGTGTTACACATTTCTGACATTAACCCAAGTACCACATAAAAGGGGTTTTATGTTTGGGGAGAAAAAGCAGCCAGTGTTTTGTTCCCCCATCAGATGAGTGAATGAAGTGTGTAAAGAAGCGTGGGTTCCCCCGATAAGAAACTAGTAATTTCTAAAAAGTTACTGCTGGCGTACCCTTTCCCGCCAGAGGATAGGTCACGTTGGGAGATATCCCCTAGGGTGGATAAGACGCTCACACGTTTGTCAATAAAGGTGGCACTGCCGTCTTAGGATACGGCCACTTTGAAGGAGCCTGCTGATAAAAAGCAGGAGGCTATCCTGAAGTCTGTATATACACACTCAGGTACTATAGTGAGACCTGCAATTGCCTCAGCATGAATAGTGCTGCTGCAGCGTGGTCTGATACCCTGTCAGATAATATTAATACCCTAGACAGGGATAATATTTTGCTAACATAGAGCATTTTAAAGACGTCGTCTTATATATGAGGGATGCACAGAGGGATATTTGCTGGCTGGCATCCAGAATTAATGCAATGTCCATTCTGCCAGGAGGGTATTAGAGACCCGGCAGTGGACAGGTGATGCTGACTTTAAAAGGCACATGGAGATTCTGCCTTATAAGGGTGAGGAATTGTTTGGGGATGGTCTCTGGGACCTCGTATCCACAGCAACAGCTGGGAAAAAAAATTTTTTACCTCAGGTTTCCGCACAGCCTAAGAAAGCACCGTATTTTCAGGTACAGTCCTTTTGGCTTCAGAAAAGCAAGCGGGTCAAAGGCGCTTCCTTTCTGCACAGAGACAAGGGAAGAAGGAAAAAGCCGCACCAGACAGCCAGTTCCCAGGATCAAAAATCTTCCCCCGCTTCCTCTGAGTCCACCGTATGACGCTGGGGCTCCACAGGTGGAGACAGGTGCGGTGGGGGCGCGTCTCGGGAACTTCAGGGACCAGTGGGCTTGCCCACAGGTGGATCCCTAGGTTCTGCAAGTAGTATCACAGGGATACAAGCTGGAGTTCGAGGCGACTCCCCCACGCCGTTACCTCACATCAGCCTTGCCTGCTGCCCTCGGAGAAAGGGAGGTAGTACTGGCGGCAATTCACAAGCTGTACTTCCAGCAGGTGAAATCAAGGTACCCCTCCTTCAACAAGGCCGGGGTTACTATTCCAAAATGTTTGTGGTACCGAAACCAGACGGTTCGGTGAGACCCATTCTAAAATTGAAATCCTTGAACACTTATATACGAAGGTTCAAGTTCAAAATGGAATCGCTCAGGGCGATTATTGCAAGCCTGGAGAATTTCATGGTATCACTGGACATCAAGGATGCTTACCTGCATGTCCCTATTTACCCTCCTCACCAGGATTGTCATTACCAATTCCAGACGTTGCCGTTGGTCTATCCCCGGCACCGAGGGTATTTACCAAGGTAATGGCCGAAATAATTATCCCGTACTTGGACGATCTCCTTCTAAAGGCGAGGTCCAGGGAGCAGTTGTTCGTCAGAGTAGCACTATCTCGGGAAGTGCTACAACAGCACGGCTGGATTCTGAATATTCCAAAGTCGCAGCTGGTTCCTACGACGCGTCTACTGTTCCTGGGTATGGTTCTGGACACAGAACAAGAAAAAGGGTTTCTCCCGGACGAGAAGTCCAAGGAGTTGTCGTCTCTAGACAGAGACCTCCTAATACAGATACAGGTGTCGGTGCATCAATGCACGCGAGCCCTGGGAAAGATGGTAGCTTCTTACGAAGAAATTCCATTCGCCAGGTCCCATGCAAGGATCTTCCAGTGGGATCTGTTGGACAAGTGGTCCGGGTCGCATCTTCAGATGCATCGGCGGATAACCCTGTCTCCAAGGGCCAGGGTGTCGCTGTTGTGGTGGCTGCAGAGTGCTCATCTTCTAGAGGGCCGCAGATTCGGCATACAGGACTGGGTCCTGGTGACCAAGGATGCCAGCCTTCGAGGCTGGGGGGCAGTCACACAGGGAAGAAACTTCCAAGGACTATGGACAAGTCAGGAGACTTCCCTACACAAAAATGTTCTGGAACTAAGGGCCATTTACAATGCCCTAAGTCAGGCTAGACCCCTGCTTCAACACCTGACGGTGCTGATCCAGTCAGACAACATCACGGCGGTCGCTCATGTAAACCGACAGGGCGGCACAAGAAGCAGGATGGCGATGGCAGAAGCCACAAGGATTCTCCGATGGGCGGAAAATCATGTGTTAACACTGTCAGCAGTGTTCATTCCCGGAGTGGATAACTGGGAAGCAGACTTTCTCAGCAAACACGACCTCCACCCGGGAGAGTGGGGACTTCATCCAGAAGTCTTCCAAATGATTGTACACCGTTGGGAAAGGCCACAGGTGGACATGATGGCGTCCCGCCTCAACAAAAAGCTAAAAAGATATTGCGCCAGGTCAAGGGACCCTCAGGCGATAGCTGTGGACGCTCTGGTAACACCGTGGGTGTACCAGTCGGTGTGTGTGTTCCCTTCTCTGCCTCTCATACCCAGGGTAATGAGAATAATAAGAAGGAGAGGAGTAAGAACTATACTCATTGTTCCGGATTGGCCAAGAAGAGCTTGGTACCCAGAACTCCAAGAAATGATCTCAGAGGACCCATGGCCTCTGCCGCTCAGACAGGACCTGCTGCAGCAGGGGACCTGTCTGTTCCAAGACGTACCGCGGCTGCGTTTGACGGCATGGCGATTGAACGCCGGATCCTGAAGGAAAAGGGCATTCCGGAGGAAGTTATTCCTACGCTAATTAAAGCTAGGAAAGAAGTGAACGCAAACCATTATCACCGCAAATGGCGGAAATATGTTGCGTGCTGTGAGGCCAGGAAGGCCCCAAAGGAGGAATTGCAGCTAGGTCGATTTCTGCACTTCCTTCAGTCAGGGGTGACTATGGGCCTAAAATTGGGTTCCAATAAGGTCCAGATTTCGGCTCTATCGATTTTCTTCAAAAATAGAACTGACTTCACTGCCTGAAGTTCAGACTTTTGTTAAGGGAGTGCTGCATAGTCAGCCCCCGTTTGGGCCTCCAGTGGCACCGTGGGATCTCAACGTGGTGTTGGATTTCCTGAAGTCGCATTGGGTTGAGCCACTTAAATCCGTGGAGCTAAAATACCTCACGTGGAAAGTGGTCATGCTGTTGGCCTTGGCGTCGGCCAGGCGTGTATCAGAATTAGCGGCTTTATCATGCAAAAGCCCTTATCTAATTTTTTTATATGGATAGGGCGGAATTGAGGACTCGTTCCCAATTCCTTCCTAAGGTGGTATCAGTTTTTCATGTGAACCAACCTATTGTGGTGCCTGCGGCTACTTGGGACTTGGAGGATTCCAAGTTACTGGACGTAGTCAGGGCCCTAAAAAATATATGTTTCCAGGACGGCTGGAGTCAGGAAAACTGACTCGCTATTTATCCTGTATGCGCCCAACAAGCTGGGTGCTCCTGCTTCTAAGCAGACTATTGCTCGCTGGATCTGTAGCACGATTCAACTTGCACATGCTGCGGCTGGACTGCCGCACCCTAAATCTGTGAAAGCCCATTCCACGAGGAAAGTGGGCTCTTCTTGGGCGGCTGCCCGAGGGGTCTCGGCTTTACAAATTTGCAGAGCTGTTACTTGGTCGGGGTCAAACACTTTTGCAAGAGTCTACAAGTTTGATACCCTGGCTGAGGAGGACCTAGAGTTTGCTCATTCGGTGCTGCAGAGTCATCCGCACTCTCCCGCCCGTTTGGGAGCTTTGGTATAATCCCCATGGTCCTTACGGAGTCCCAGCATCCACTTAGGACGTCAGAGAAAATAAGATTTTACTCACCGGTAAATCTATTTCTCGTAGTCCGTAGTGGATGCTGGGCGCCCATCCCAAGTGCGGATTGTCTGCAATACTTGTATATAGTTATTGCCTAACTAAAGGGTTATTGTTGAGCCATCTGTTGAGAGACTCAGTTATATTTCATACTGTTAACTGGGTATAGTATCACGAGTTATACGGTGTGATTGGTGTGGCTGGTAGGAGTCTTACCCGGGATTCAAAATCCTTCCTTATTGTGTCAGCTCTTCCGGGCACAGTATCCTAACTGAGGTCTGGAGGAGGGTCATAGTGGGAGGAGCCAGTGCACACCAGGTAGTCCTAAAGCTTTCTTTAGTTGTGCCCAGTCTCCTGCGGAGCCGCTATTCCCCATGGTCCTTACGGAGGCCCAGCATCCACTACGGACTACGAGAAATAGATTTACCGGTGAGTAAAATCTAATTTTTTCTCCGGGGTTATATAGCGCTGGGGTGTGTGCTGGCATACTCTCTCTCTGTCTCTCCAAGGGGCCTCAGGGTTAACCTGTCTTCAGAAAAGAGATTCCCTGTGTGTGTGAAGTGTGTCGGTACGTGTGTGTCGACATGTTTGACGAGGAAGGCTCACCTAAGGAGGAGGGGAGTGCATGATGGTCAGGTCGCCGTCGGCAACGCCGACACCGGACTGGGTGGATATGTGGAATGTCTTGAATGCAAATGTAAATTTACTGCATAAACGATTAGACAAGGCTGAAGCTAGGGATCAGTCAGGTAGTCAGACCATGCCTTTCCCTGTGGCACCAGGACCTTCGAGGTCTCAAAAACGCACCATATCCCAGATCACTGACACAGATACCGACACAGATACTGACTCTAGTGTCGACTATGAGGATGCAAAATTACAGCCAAAGGTGGCGAAAGGTATTCGTTACATGATTATTGCCATTAAAGAGGTTTTGCATATCACTGAGGAACCCCCTGTCCCTGACACGAGGGTACACATGTATAAAGGGAAAAAGCCTGAGGTCACTTTTCCGTCCTCTTTTGAACTAAGTGACTTGTGCGAAAAGGCTTGGGAATCTCCAGATAGGAGACTACAAGTTCCCAAAAGGATTCTTATGGCGTATCCCTTTCCACAAAAGGACAGGATACGATGGGAATCTTCGCCGAAGGTAGACAAGGCGCTGACACGCTTATCCAAGAAGGTGGCACTGCCTTCCCAGGATACTGCTTCCCTCAAGGATCCTGCTGATCGTAAGCAGGAGGTTACCATGAAGCACATTTACACACATTCCGGTACTATCGTTAGACCGGCTATGGCATCGGCCTGGGTGTGTAGTGCTGTCGCAGCATGGACAGATTCCTTATCTACGGAACTTGACACCCTAGATAAGGATACCATTCTAATGACCCTAGAGCATATCAAAGATGCTGCTTTATATATGAGGGATGCTCAAAGAGACATTTGTTTACTAAGCTCCAGAATAAATGCTATGTCTATTTCTGCTAGGCGACTCCTGTGGACCCGACAGTGGACGGGTGATGCCGACTCAAAGCGGCATATGGAGTCGTTGCCTTACAAGGGGGAGGAGTTGTTTGGAGAAGGCCTCTCGGACCTTGTCTCTACTGCTACGGCCGGTAAATCGAATTTCTCTAACGTCCTAAGTGGATGCTGGGGACTCCGTAAGGACCATGGGGAACAGCGGCTCCGCAGGTGACTGGGCACATCTAAAGAAAGCTTTAGGACTATCTGGTGTGCACTGGCTCCTCCCCCTATGACCCTCCTCCAAGCCTCAGTTAAGATCTTTGTGCCCGAACGAGAAGGGTGCACACTAGGGGCTCTCCTGAGCTTCTTAGTGAAAGTTTTAGTTTAGGTTTTTTATTTTCAGTGAGACCTGCTGGCAACAGGCTCACTGCATCGAGGGACTAAGGGGAGAAGAAGCGAACTCACCTGCGTGCAGAGTGGATTGGGCTTCTTAGGCTACTGGACATTAGCTCCAGAGGGACGATCACAGGCCCAGCCATGGATGGGTCCCAGAGCCGCGCCGCCGGCCCCCTTACAGAGCCAGAAGACAGAAGAGGTCCGGAAAATCGGCGGCAGAAGATATCCTGTCTTCACCAAGGTAGCGCACAGCACTGCAGCTGTGCGCCATTGCTCCTCAGCACACTTCACACTTCGGTCACTGAGGGTGCAGGGCGCTAGGGGGGGGCGCCCTGAGCAGCAATAAAAACACCTTGGCTGGCGAAAATACATCACATATAGCCCCCAGGGCTATATGGATGAATTTTAACCCCTGCCAGAATCCATAAAAAAGCAGGAGAAAAGTCCGCGAAAAAGGGGCGGAGCCTATCTCCTCAGCACACTGGCGCCATTTTCCCTCACAGCTCCGTGTGAGGGAAGCTCCCCTGGCTCTCCCCTGCAGTCACTACACTACAGAAAGGGTTAAAAAAGAGAGGGGGGCACTAATTAGGCGCAGTATTAACAATACAGCAGCTATAAGGGGAAAAACACTTATATAAGGTTATCCCTGTATATATATAGCGCTTTGGTGTGTGCTGGCAAACTCTCCCTCTGTCTCCCCAAAGGGCTAGTGGGGTCCTGTCCTCTATCAGAGCATTCCCTGTGTGTGTGCTGTATGTCGGTACGTTTGTGTCGACATGTATGAGGAGAAAAATGATGTGGAGACGGAGCAGATTGCCTGTAATAGTGATGTCACCCCCTAGGGGGTCGACACCTGAGTGGATGAACTGTTGGAAGGAATTACGTGACAGTGTCAGCTCTGTATAAAAGACAGTGGTTGACATGAGACAGCCGGCTACTCAGCTTGTGCCTGTCCAGACGTCTCATAGGCCGTCAGGGGCTCTAAAGCGCCCGTTACCTCAGATGGCAGATATAGACGCCGACACGGATACTGACTCCAGTGTCGACGGTGAAGAGACAAATGTGACTTCCAGTAGGGCCACACGTTACATGATTGAGGCAATGAAAAATGTTTTACACATTTCTGATAATACGAGTACCACCAAAAAGGGGTATTATGTTCGGTGAGGAAAAACTACCTGTAGTTTTCCTGAATCTGAGAAATTAAATGAGGTGTGTGATGATGCGTGGTTTTCCCCCGATAACAACTGATAATTTCTAAAATGTTATTGGCATTATATCTTTTCCCGCCAGAGGTTAGGGTGCGTTGGGAAACACCCCCTAGGGTGGATAAAGCGCTCACACGCTTGTAAGGGCTCTACCCTCTCCTGAGATGGCCGCCCTTAAGGATCCTGCTGATAGAAAGCAGGAGGGTATCCTAAAATGTATTTACACACATACTGGTGTTATACTGCGACCAGCAATCGCCTCAGCCTGGATGTGCAGTGCTGGGTTGGCGTGGTCGGATTCCCTGACTGAAAATATTGATACCCTAGATAGGGACAGTATATTTTTGCCTATAGAGCATTTAAAAGATGCATTTCTATATATGCGTGATGCACAGCGGAATATTTGCCGACTGGCATCAAGTCTAAGTGCGTTGTCCATTTCTACCAGTAGAGGGTTATGGACACGTCAGTGGTCAGGTGATGCGTATTCCAAACGGCATTTGGAAGTATTGCCTTAATAAGGGGAGGAGTTATTTGGGGTCGGTCTTTCAGACCTGGTGGCCACGGCAACAGCTGGGAAATCCACGTTTGTACCCCAGGTCGCCTCTCAACATGAGAAGACGCCGTATTATCAGGCGCAGTCTTTTCGTGGACAAGCGGGCAAAATGTTCCTCATTTCTGCCTCGTGACAGAGGGAGAGGAAAAAGGCTGCAGAAATCAGCCAGTTCCCAGGAACAGAAACCCTCTCCCGCCTCTGCCAAGCCCTCAGTATGACGCTGGGGCTTTACAAGCAGAATCAGGCACGGTGTGGGGCCCGTCTCAATGAATTTCAGCGCGCAGTGGTCTCACTCGCAAGTAGACCCCTGGATCCTTCAGGTGATATCTCAGGGGTACAAATTAGAATTCGAGACGTCTCCCCCTCGCCGTTTTCCTAAAGTCGGCTTTACCGATGTCTCCTTCTGACAAGGAGACAGTTTTGGAAGCCATTCACAAGCTGTATTCCCAGCAGGTGATAATCAAGGTACCCCTCCTGCAACAGGGAACGGGGTATTATTCCACACTGTTGTGGTACCGAAGCCGGACGGCTCGGTGAGACCGATTCTAAATCTAAAATCTTTGAACACTTACATACAGAGGTTCAAATTCAAGATTGAGTCACTCAGAGCAGTGATTGCAAACCTGGAAGAAGGGGACTACATGATGTCTCGGGACATCAAGGATGCTTACCTTCATGTCAAAATTTACCCTTCTCACCAAGGGTACCTCAGGTTTATGGTACAGAACTGTCACTATCAGTTCAGACGCTGCCGTATGGATGGTCCACGGCACCCCGGGTCTTTACCAAGGTAATGGCCGAAATGATGATATTCCTTCGAAGGAAGGGAATTTTAGTTATCCCTTACTTGGACGATTCCCTGATAAGGGTAAGATCCAGGGAACAGTTGGAGGTCGGTGTAGCACTATCTCAGGTAGTGTTGCGGCAGCACGATTGGATTCTCAATATTCCAAAATCGCAGCTGGTTCCGACGACTTGTCTTCTGTTCCTAGGGATGATCCTGGACACAGTCCAGAAAAAGGTGTTTCTCCCGGAGGGGAAAGCCAGGGAGTTATCCGAGCTAGTCGGGAGCCTCCTAAAACCGAGCCAAGTCTCAGTGCATCAATGCACAAGGGTTCTGGGTAAAATGGTGGCTTCCTACGAAGCAATCCCATTTGGCAGATTCCACGCAAGAACTTTCCAGTGGGACCTGCTGGACAAATGGTCCGGGTCGCATCTTCAGATGCATCAGCGGATAACCCTGTCACCAAGGACAAGGGTGTCCCTCCTGTGGTGGTTGCAGAGTGCTCATCTTCTAGAGGGCCGCAGATTCAGCATTCAGGACTGGGTCCTGGTGACCACGGATGCCAGCCTGCGAGGCTGGGGAGCAGTCACACAGGGAAGGAATATCCAGGGCTTATGGTCAAGCCTGGAGACATCACTTCACATAAATATCCTGAAGCTAAGGGCCATTTACAATGCTCTAAGCTTAGCAAGACCTCTGCTTCAAGGTCAGCCGGTGTTGATCCAGTTGGACAACATCACGGCAGTCACCCACGTAAACAGACAGGGTGGCACAAGAAGCAGGAGGGCAATGGCAGAAGCTGCAAGGATTCTTCGCTGGGCGGAAAATCATGTGATAGCACTATCAGCAGTATTCATTCCGGGAGTGGACGACCTCCACCCGGGAGAGTGGGGACTTCACCCAGAAGTCTTCCACATGATTATAAACCGTTGGGAAAAACTCGACAGGTATTGCGCCAGGTCAAGGGACCCTCAGGCAATAGCTGTAGACGCTCTGGTAACACCGTGGGTGTACCAGTCAGTGTATGTGTTCCCTCCTCTGCCTCTCATACCCAAGGTACTGAGATTGATTAGATGGAGAGGAGTAAGCACTATATTCGTGGCTCCGGATTGGCCAAGAAGGACTTGGTAACCGGAACTTCAAGAGATGCTCACGGAGGATCCGTGGCCTCTACCTCTAAGAAGGGACCTGCTCCAACAAGGACCCTGTCTGTTCCAAGACTTACCGCGGCTGCGTTTGACGGCATGGCGGTTGAACGCCGGATCCTGAAGGAAAAAAGGCATTCCGGATGAAGTCATCCCTATCCTGATCAAAGCCAGGAAGGATGTAACCGCAAAACATTATCACCGCATTTGGCGAAAATATGTTGCGTGGTGCGAGGCCAGTAAGGCCCGACGGAGGAAATTCAACTGGGTCGATTCCTACATTTCCTGCAAACAGGAGTGTCTATGGGCCTGAAATTGGGGTCCATTAAGGTTCAAATTTCGGCCCTGTCAATTTTCTTCCAAAAAGAACTAGCTTCAGTCCCTGAAGTTCAGACGTTTGTAAAAGGGGTACTGCATATACAGCCTCCTTTTGTGCCTCCAGTGGCACTTTGGGATCTCAATGTAGTTTTTTGGGTTCCAAAAGTCACATTGGTTTGAACCACTTAAATCTGTGGAGTTAAAATATCTCACATGGAAAGTGGTCATGCTGTTGGCCCTGGCCTGGGTCAGGCGCGTGTCAGAATTGGCGGCTTTATCCTGTAAAAGCCCTTATCTGATTTTCCATTCGGACAGGGCGGAATTGAGGACTCGTCCTCAGTTTCTCCCTAAGGTGGTTTCAGCGTTTCACCTGAACCAACCTATTGTGGTGCCTGCGGCTACTAGGGACTTTGAGGACTCCAAGTTGCTGGACGTAGTCAGGGCCCTGAAAATATATGTTTCCAGGACGGCTGGAGTCAGAAAATCTGACTCGCTGTTTATCCTGTATGCACCCAACAAGCTGGGTGCTCCTGCTTCTAAGCAGACTATTGCTCGTTGGATTTGTAGTACAATTCAGCTTGCACATTCTGTGGCAGGCCTGCCACAGCCAAAAATCTGTAAATGCCCACTCCACAAGGAAGGTGGGCTCATCTTGGGCGGCTGCCCGAGGGGTCTCGGCTTTACAACTTTGCCGAGCAGCTACTTGGTCAGGAGCAAATACGTTTGTAAAATTCTACAAAATTGATACCCTGGCTGAGGATGACCTGGAGTTCTCTCAATTGGTGCTGCAGAGTCATCCGCACTCTCCCGCCCGTTTGGGAGCTTTGGTATAATCCCCATGGTCCTTACGGAGTCCCCAGCATCCACTTAGGACGTTAGAGAAAATAAGAATTTACTTACCGATAATTCTATTTCTCGTAGTCCGTAGTGGATGCTGGGCGCCCATCCCAAGTGCGGATTGTCTGCAATACTGGTACATAGTTATTGTTACCAAAAAAAATCGGGTTATTGCTGTAGTGAGCCATCTTTTCTAGAGGCTCCTCTGTTATCATGCTGTTAACTGGGTTCAGATCACAAGTTGTACGGTGTGATTGGTGTGGCTGGTATGAGTCTTACCCGGGATTCAAAATCCTTCCTTATTGTGTACGCTCGTCCGGGCACAGTATCCTAACTGAGGCTTGGAGGAGGGTCATAGGGGGAGGAGCCAGTGCACACCAGATAGTCCTAAAGCTTTCTTTAGATGTGCCCAGTCTCCTGCGGAGCCGCTGTTCCCCATGGTCCTTACGGAGTCCCCAGCATCCACTACGGACTACGAGAAATAGAATTATCGGTAAGTAAATTCTTATTTTCTTACCTTATGTCCCCCCGCAGCATACTAAAAAGGCACCTCATTATCAAATGCAGTCCTTTCGTTCCAATAAAAGCAAGAAGGTACCGGGATCGTCCTTCCTTGCCAGAGGAAAAGGCAAAGGAAAAAAGCTGCATGCAGCTAGTTCCCAGGAGCAGAAGTCCTCCCCTACATCTGCAAAGTCCACCGCATGACGCTGGGGCTTCCCGGGGGGGAGTCAGCTCAAGTGGGGGCACGTCTGGGCTCACTCACAGGTGGATCCCTGGGCTATAGAGATTGTTTCTCAGGGATACAGGCTGGAATTCGAAGACGTGCCTTCTCACCGGTTTTTCAAATCGGCTCTGCCAGCTTCCCCGTCAGAGAGGGAGTTAGTGTTGACTGCAATTCAAAAATTGTATCTTCAACAGGTGATAGTCAAAGTTCCTCTACTCCAGCAAGGAAAGGGGTATTACTCAACCCTGTTTGTGGTCCCGAAACCGGACGGTTCGGTCAGGCCCATTTTGAATCTAAAATCCCTAAACTTGTACTTGAGAAAGTTCAAGTTCAAGATGGAATCGCTCAGAGCGGTCATCGCCAGTCTGGAGGGGGGGGATTGGATGGTGTCCCTGGACATAAAGGATGCATACCTTCATGTTCCGATTTTCCCTCCTCACCAGGCGTTCCTGAGATTTGCAGTACAGGACTGTCATTACCAATTTCAGACGTTGCCGTTTGGGCTTTCCACAGCCCCGAGAATTTTCACCAAGGTAATGGCGGAAATGATGGTGCTCCTGCGCAAGCAGGGTGTCACAATTATCCCATACTTGGACGATCTCCTCATAAAGGCGAGATCTCGGGAGAAGTTGCTGGACAGCGTGTCGCTGTCGGTGAGGATGTTGCAGGGGCACGGCTGGATTCTCAATATACCGAAGTCCCAGCTAGTCCCTACAACGCGCCTGACCTTTCTGGGTCTGATTCTAGACACAGACCAGAAAAAGGTTTTTCTTCCGATGGAAAAGGCTCAGGAGCTCATAGCCCTGGTCAGGAACCTATTAAAGCTAAAAAAGGTTTCAGTGCATCACTGCACGCGTGTCCTGGGGAAGATGGTGGCGTCGTACGAGGCCATCCCCTTCGGAAGGTTCCATGCGAGGACCTTTCAATGGGATCTACTGGACAAATGGTCCGGGTCCCATTTACAAATGCATCAGAGGATCACCCTGTCATCCAGAGCCAGGGTATCTCTCCTGTGGTGGCTGCACAGTGCTCACCTCCTAGAAGGCCGCAGGTTCGGAATTCAGGACTGGATCCTGGTGACCACGGACGCAAGCCTCCGAGGTTGGGGAGCAGTCACACTGGGAAGAAATTTCCAAGGTCTCTGGTCGAATCTAGAGACTTGTCTCCACATCAACGTCCTGGAGTTGAGGGCCATATACAACGCCCTACGCCAGGCGGAGGCATTGCTTCGGGACAAACCGGTTCTAATTCAGTCAGACAATGTCACAGCAGTGGCTCATGTAAACTGCCAAGGCGGCACAAGGAGCAGAGCGGCCATGGCAGAAGCGACCAGGATTCTTCGCTGGGCGGAAGGCCATGTAAGCGCCCTATCAGCTGTATTCATCCCGGGGGTGGACAACTGGGAAGCGGACTTCCTCAGCAGGCACGACCTGCATCCGGGAGAGTGGGGACTTCATCAAGAAGTCTTCGCACAGATCGTGGGTCGGTGGGGACTGCCTCAGATAGACATGATGGCGTCCCGTCTCAACAAAAAGCTAAAGCGGTATTGCGCCAGGTCAAGAGACCCTCAGGCGGTAGCGGTGGATGCTCTAGTGACACCTTGGGTGTTCAGATCGGTCTATGTGTTCCCTCCTCTACCTCTCATACCCAAGGTGTTGAGAATAATAAGACTAAGAAGAGTAAGAACAATCCTCATTGTTCCAGATTGGCCACGAAGGACTTGGTATCTGGATCTGCAAGAGTTGCTCACAGAAGATCCGTGGCCTCTTCCTCTAAGACAGGACCTGCTGCAGCAGGGGCCCTATCTGTTCCAAGACTTACCGCGGCTGCGTTTGACGGCATGGCGGTTGAACGCCGGATCCTAGCGAAAAAAGGTATTCCGGAGGAGGTCATTCCTACCCTGATCAAGGCTAGGAAGGACGTGACATTGAAACATTATCACCGTATATGGCGAAAATATGTTTCTTGGTGTGAAGCCAGGACTGCTCCTACGGAGGAGTTCCATTTGGGTCGTCTGCTTCACTTCCTGCAAACAGGAGTTGCTTTGGGCCTAAAATTAGGGTCCATAAAGGTCCAAATTTCGGCCTTATCCATTTTCTTTCAAAAGGAATTGGCTTCTCTTCCTGAAGTACAGACATTCGTGAAGGGGGTGCTGCATATTCAGCCTCCTTTTGTACCTCCGGTGGCGCCGTGGGATCTTAATGTGGTATTAAGTTTCCTCAAGTCACCTTGGTTTGAACCACTCACAACAGTGGAGTTGAAATATCTCACTTGGAAAGTGGTCATGTTGTTGGCCTTGGCTTCTGCGAGGCGTGTTTCGGAATTAGCGGCTTTGTCACATAAAAGCCCCTATCTGGTTTTCCACGTGGATAGGGCAGAATTGAGGACTCGTCCTCAATTTCTGCCTAAAGTGGTCTCTTCTTTTCATATGAATCAACCTATTGTCGTGCCTGTGGCTACACGGGACTTGGAGGATTCCGAGTCCCTTGATGTGGTCAGGGCTTTGAAGATTTATGTGGCCAGAACAGCGAGGGTTAGTAAAACTGAAGCGCTGTTTGTTCTGTATGCAGCCAACAAAGTTGGCACGCCTGCTTCAAAGCAGACTATTGCTCGCTGGATCTGTAACACGATTCAGCAGGCGCATTTTACGGCAGGATTGCCATTGCCTAAATCGGTTAAGGCCCATTCCACTAGGAAGGTGGGCTCGTCTTGGGCGACTGCCCGAGGGGTCTCGGCATTACAGTTGTGCCGAGCAGCTACTTGGTCGGGGTCAAACACCTTTGCAAAGTTCTATAAGTTTGATACCCTGGCTGAGGAGGACCTCCTGTTTGCTCAAGCGGTGATGCAGAGTCATCCGCACTCTCACGCCCGTTTGGGAGCTTTGGTATAATCCCCATGGTCCTTACGGAGTCCCAGCATCCTCTAGGACGTTAGAGAAAATAAGATTTTACACTTACCGGTAAATCTATTTCTCGTAGTCCGTAGAGGATTCTGGGCGCCCGTCCCAAGTGCGGACTTCTTCTGCAAGACTTGTATATAGTTATTGCTTACATAAGGGTTATGTTATAGTTTCATCGGTTTAGACCGAGACTATGGGGTAAATTTACTAACATTCGTATTTTCCCGTTTCAGGTCAAAGTTCAATCACGAATGACATCGAAAGTGTAAAACTGCAACTTTTTGAATTTATTACGACTAATTTACTAAGCTGTCGTATTCGGGTTTTTCTTTTGTTCCGATGTCGATGTCATTCGTGTTTTTTTTTTAATTTTTACGGCAGTGATTAGCAAAACACTGCCGACTTTTTTACAATGAATTTCGGCCGGATCTGTGTGATCCGTGCTGGGGTTCATTTTTTTATTTTTTTTTTAAATTAAACACTGTAAAATCCCCAAAAAAAATTGCGTGGGGTCCCCTCTCCTAAGCATAACCAGCCTCGGGCTCTTTGAGCCGATCCTGGTTGCAAAAATATGGGGGAAAAAATGACAGGGGTTCCCCCATATTTAAGCAACCAGCATCGGGCTCTGCGCCTGGTCCTGGTTCCAAAAATACGGGGGACAAAAAGAGTAGGGGTCCCCCGTATTTTTAAAACCAGCACCGGGCTCCACTAGCTGGACAGATAATGCCACAGCCGGGGGTCACTTTTATATAGTGCCCTGCGGCCGTGGCATCAAAAATCCAACTAGTCACCCCTGGTCGGGGTACCCTGGGGGAGTGGGGACCCCTTCAATCAAGGGGTCCCCCCCCCCCAGCCACCCAAGGGCCAGGGGTGAAGCCCGAGGCTGTCCCCCCCCATCCAATGGGCTGCGGATGGGGGGGCTGATAGCCTTTTGTGATAATGAAAAGATATTGTTTTTAGTAGCAGTACTACAAGGCCCAGCAAGCCTCCCCCGCATGCTGGTACTTGGAGAACCACAAGTACCAGCATGCGGCGGAAAAACGGGCCCGCTGGTACCTGTAGTACTACTACTAAAAAAATACCCAAAAAAAGACAAGACACACACACCTTGAAAGTAAAGATTTATTACATACATGCACACAAACATACAAACATACTTACCTTATGTTCACACGCAGGTCGGTCCTCTTCTCCAGTAGAATCCAAGGGGTACCTGTTGAATAAATTCTACTCACCAGATCCAGGGTCCCAGGCTCCTCGTCGCATCCATGTGTAATCCACGTACTTGAATAAAATAACAAAACGGATACCCGAGCCACGAACTGAAAGGGGCCCCATGTTTTCACATGGGACTCCTTTCCCCGAATGCCAGAAACCCACTCTGACTTCTGTCTAAGTGGGTTTCTTCAGCCAATCAGGGAGCGCCACGTTGTAGCACTCTCCTGATCGGCTGTGTGCTCCTGTACTGAGTGACAGGCGGCACACGGCAGTGTTACAATGTAGCGCCTATGCGCTCCATTGTAACCAATGGTGGGAACTTTCTGCTCAGCGGTGACGTCACTTTAGGTCAACCGCAGGGCAGAAAGTTCCCACCATTGGTTACAATGGAGCGCATAGGCGCTACATTGTAACACTGCCGTGTGCCGCCTGTCACTCAGTACAGGAGCACACAGCCGATCAGGAGAGTGCTACAACGTGGCGCTCCCTGATTGGCTGAAGAAACCCACTTAGACAGAAGTCAGAGTGGGTTTCTGGCATTCGGGGAAAGGAGTCCCATGTGAAAACATGGGACCCCTTTCAGTTCGTGGCTCGGGTATCCGTTTTGTTATTTTATTCAAGTACGTGGATTACACATGGATGCGACGAGGAGCCTGGGACCCTGGATCTGGTGAGTAGAATTTATTCAACAGGTACCCCTTGGATTCTACTGGAGAAGAGGACCGACCTGCGTGTGAACATAAGGTAAGCATGTTTGTATGTTTGTGTGCATGTATGTAATAAATCTTTACTTTCAAGGTGTGTGTGTCTTGTCTTTTTTTGGGTATTTTTTTAGTAGTAGTACTACAGGTACCAGCGGGCCCGTTTTTCCGCCGCATGCTGGTACTTGTGGTTCTCCAAGTACCAGCATGCGGGGGAGGCTTGCTGGGCCTTGTAGTACTGCTACTAAAAACAATATCTTTTCATTATCACAAAAGGCTATCAGCCCCCCCCATCCGCAACCCATTGGATGGGGGGGGACAGCCTCGGGCTTCACCCCTGGCCCTTGGGTGGCTGGGGGGGGGACCCCTTGATTGAAGGGGTCCCCACTCCCCCAGGGTGCCCCGGCCAGGGGTGACTAGTTGGATTTTTGATGCCACGGCCGCAGGGCACTATATAAAAGTGACCCCCGGCTGTGGCATTATCTGTCCAGCTAGTGGAGCCCGGTGCTGGTTTTTAAAATACGGGGGACCCCTACTCTTTTTGTCGCCCGTATTTTTGGAACCAGGACCAGGCGCAGAGCCCGATGCTGGTTGCTTAAATATGGGGGAACCCCTGTCATTTTTTCCCCCATATTTCTGCAACCAGGATCGGCTCAAAGAGCCCGAGGCTGGTTATGCTTAGGAGGGGGGACCCCACGCAATTTTTTTTGAAAAAATAAGCACTTTCCCACCCCTTCCCACTGATATACATGCACGGATCTCATGGATCCGTGCATGCCTATCCAATCACGAATAAAAAAAGCAGGTCTGTTTTTTTAAAGCACTTTTTTACGAGTTGTAATTTTTCACGGCAGTGTTTTTTTTTTTTTTGCTTTGCACTTCTTAGTAAATGACCGAGATTCATACTTAAACAGCCGCGTTTTGACCGATGGTGTATTCATTCGTGATTTTTTTCCTAGGACTTCCAAATATTACGAATGCCCTCATCACTGCCGTGATTTGAGTTTAGTAAATTACCGAGATGACACTTTGATGAAAAAACGGCATCTCGGTCAAAATCGGGACCTTAGTAAATTTACCCCTATGTTGTTTGTTCATACTATTAACTGGGTAGTTATCACAAGTTATACGGTGTGATTGGTGTGGCTGGTATGAATCTTGCCCTGGGATTCCCAAAAATCCTTTCCTCGTACTGTCCATCTCCTCTGGGCACAGTTTCTCTAACTGGGGTCTGGAGGAGGGGCATAGAGGGAGGAGCCAGTGCACACCCAGAGTCCAAAGTCTTTCTTAAAGTGCCCATGCCTCCTGCGGAGCCCGTCTATTCCCCATGGTCCTTACGGAGTCCCAGCATCCTCTACAGACTACGAGAAATAGATTTACCGGTAAGTGTAAAATCTTATTTTTTTTTGTCGGTCACAGACTACTTCCTCCCTTAAATAAGCACTTAGTAGTGGGACATTATCGTTGCTGAGGTGTTAATGCCGCCATCTGGTCCTCTATTGTGAATACAGATGAGAAAAACACATCTCTTATGTCAAGATTTGATAATCCACTGTTTCCCCAAGGAATTGCGAGTGGAGTAGCGCCAATGTAACGAGACTATACAACCTGTTCACAGATGGCAAGCTTAAAGCTTTCTCGGAGCTGCAGGAGAATGGTAATATCCTTTTCGAAGGATTCTGGTTTTACTTGCAACTTCGCCATTTCATTACCTCACGAAGGGGTGCGCTCAAACTCAATAGAGACCTCACTCTCTTCGAATCCATGTGTACCCAGACAATAGCTCCCACGCATATAGTATCGGGAATTTATAAGATCCTGATTCACGGCTCTTTTCCTGATTTTCCTTCCTACTCTGGTTCCTGGAATAAAGTCTTATCTCATAGGGGAATTATCATTGATTGGGACAAACATTGGCCCTCATTCCGAGTTGATCGCTAAGAGTCATCGCATCGCAAATGTCCGAAATGTAAGTATCTGCGCATGCGCAAATGCGTGATTACGCATGCGCGAAGACATACGTACGACAACTGTGCAAAATTACTTTGGACAAAAAAAGCCGTAACTGCCAAACGAAAACAAGGAGTGGCGTGGGCGTGGCGGAGGCGAGACTTCGCAATGCTCCGACATGGGCGTGAAAGTGGGCGTACTGTGTGGGAGTATGCAACTTGCAATGGGCGTGTTTTTCGCACATAAACTTTGTCGCTGTTAAAACTAACATAGGAAACCGTAGCAACATTCACGCAGCAGCAGAGTAGGTCTGCAGTTACTCTACATTTGCGAAGTACTGGTACAAGTGTGTATGCAGTAATTAGCAGTTAATTGGAGAGCACATTCATCTGATGTTCAATTACTTGTTAATTACTGAGCCCATGAAAGTTACCAACCAGCAATTGACTGAACACACATTACATGTTTATTCTACTCACATATTAATCTCACACACTGTTAAATAAGGTTGTTATTTGTGTTTAACTTGGTGTGTAAGCATTGTGCAGAAATGTTTGAATGTGTGTTAGACTACTAAATACAAACAAGTTACATTTTTATTTAAAGTTAGATAATTCTGCAACATTCTGATCAATTAACCAACACCCACATAATGGCGCATACACTATGATTTATTTTTCAAAGTCACAATAATATAGGTTTTTAACATCTGTCAATGTTTTCAATGATGTCATGTTGTCCAAAGATATTTTATCAAGTTGTCGTGTCTGTTTTATTAATATGGACATTAAAGTGTGGTGCAAAACATACCTTTTTTTTTTATTAAAAAAAAATTTGAAGGAGAATTAGCAGATTGGTCACCAAGTGTCTATATGTTGACATAATATTTTTGTAAGTAAGATTTTGCTAATGCATTACCTTCAAGAAATTGCACACATTTTGAAATTATATTTTTTATTTCAGAAATAATATGATCCAACATTTAAACATGGCTCCACATGAGTCTCACAGGCAGAGATAGACCAAGCACCAAGCAGATGGCACTGACAAAAATTATATTGCAGAACTCAGTACTCTGCAAATTTCTGCTTCTGACAAAAGTATCTTATAAATTCATAAATTCAACATATTTCACACCCTGCCACACAAAAATGTGACACAAACTGAGAAATAATTAGTATCCACCACACAAACACAACAATACACAGCACACTAGTGAGAGGAAGATGGCTCTGTTGTTTTTAAAAAGAAACTCACAGGCTACAATTCCTCCAAACAGAAAAAAAGACATTTCACTAAGAGGGAGTGATCCATTCTGGCCACACAAGCCAAGTCCAAAATAACATAGAGGCAACTACAAAAACATGGGTGCTGCCCATCTGGAGAGACATCACTTTCTTCTTTTTGGCCCCGCCTGAGGCTGATCTTCTTTGCTTGGTCTGCGGAGTGACCTTCGTTGGGCCTGCCCAGTGTCCTGTTCTTCCTGGGCAGGGGCAGGGGAGGGAGCCGATGTGGTTGGCTCTCTGCCACTGTGGGCAAGGGAGACAGCGATGGCCTGGAGCCCTTGCAAGATGTTAGTTGCAAGGCTTTGGTTTGAGGAGGCCAGTTGTTCTTGGGCCTGCCTGATCTCTGCCAGACTTTGGCAGAGTTGAGCAACACCTTGCTCAACACAGGTTCGGATCTCAGTGAGCCGGACAGTTATCTGGCTTACCTCCCGGATGACCCCGTCTTGAAATGTGTTTAGGCTCTCACCATACCTAGCAATTTCAAGCAGGATCTCCGGGATAGCAGAGGGTTGGGTGGGGGGGCCAGTAGGAACCTGCATAGGTGGGTTTTGTTGGCCCACACTGGCAGACCCACTAGGTCCCTCCACCTCAGCCTCAACCACATAACCGGCCTGTGACTCAAACTGTTCACCCCCCTGTGCTGTGTTTTGTGGCAAGCAAATAGAAGAATGTGTGGGGGAAAAGTTGGAGTCAAAATTAGTTTAAGATTATTAATACAGTTCAAATTTCAGACAAATACATGTGTAAACTTACCTTCCAAGTCATGTCCCGTCACAATCTCAGGCAGGTCCGAGTCCATATGAGACACCCCTTGGCCCTCCTCATAACTCACACAGGCCATCGCCATCTCCTCCAAGTCAGTATACTCCACAGCGACAGGTGGTCCCCCCCCTGTTGCCCTTGAGGCATTCCACTCCGCAGCCCTCTTTGCCTTCAGGCGGGATTTGAAGTCGGCCCACCTACATAAATATTGTGAAAGAGGGAAAAAGTTGAGTCTTCTTATTGTTCAAAGTAAATATCTAGCACACATGTTCTGCTTGTGTTTGCTAGACATAACATGACATGTAACTACATTTTTTAGGCAACTTAGCACAGAAAAAGGATTGTCAAGATGCACTTACCGTCGTCTCACTTCCTGTGATGTTCTGACGACAGAGCCAACTTCATTCACAGATTTTGTGATGTCTCTCCAGATGCGTTCTTTGGAAGCAGCCCCCATGTTTTTGGGGCCCCTATGTATTTTGGACATGGCCTGCGTGACCAAGACACGCAACTCCCTCTTAGTGAATGCAGGCTGTCTTTTTTTCCGTCTGGAGGTAGCCTGTGAGGTTTCTTCAGGTTGGTCATCTCCATCTTCCTCCTCACTAGCAGCTTCTGTCTGCTGTGTTTGTGTGGCTAAAGTCAATTCTCCCTCAGTTTGCTCACTATGTGTGTGTGGCAGGGTATCCACACTCAATTCTTGAGGTTCAGAAGCAGAAATTTGCAGAGTACTAGGTCCTGCATTAACCTCCGCAGAGGCGTATTCTAACAAGCGCCTTTGACAGTCTATCCGTTGTTTCTGCAATGCCATCTGCTGCTCTGCAATGCGGTCTATCTCTGCTGCGATTTGCTCACGAGAAGCCATGTTTGTGATGACGTGTGTACGCCGAGGTATGTGCGCTTATATACCTACGTGCGACTCGTTAATTCACACAGGTGTACACTTATTCTGTTGAATGATTGCACTGCTTATTTAAGGGCCTACTGTGCATGCTGTAAGTGTTGGTAGTTTGGCGTTTGAGTTGTTGGCTTGTGCGGGAAGGTGATAGTGGAATTGGCAGAGTGAGTAATTGTCAAGCATACCTTTGTCCTTTTCTTTGCGTTTTGAATATAGACAGTCATTTTTTGTGTGTATTTTCGTTTGTGAGTATTCTGTTTTTTTGTTAAATTTTTTTGTGTTTGCAAGTTTTTGTAATACATTTTAATGTTTTAATTTTTATAACACATATATATTTTGCAAGTCCATTTGTGAAAATATTCCCGTGCTTCTTTGTTTTGACTGTCATTAGTGTTCTCTTGTAGGAATCTACTTTTTGGTGAGCAAAACCAATTTTGACTTCATTTTTGGGTGTGGTCCACAAAAACAAGACTTTATTTCTTTAGGAGCAGGTAAGTGTCGTTGGCCTGTGTTGGAGTTTGTTTGTTGGAAGTGTCTGTATGCTGTTTTTGACTGTCATTTGTGTTCTCTTGTAGGTTTTTTTTTTTTGGTGAGAAAAACCAATTTTGTCTTTATTTTTGGGTGTGGTCCACAAAAACAAGACTTTATTTCTTTAGGAGCAGGTAAGTGTCGTTGGCCTGTGTTGGTGCTTGTTTGTGTTTTTTTATTTTTTTTATTTTTTGTGTAAAGTTTGCTAAACAAAGTGTTTGGGGTTTCCAGGATTGATCTGCAAAGTAGTGTTTGTCTTTCCTGGACTAGGTACTAAATTTCTTATTATTTTTTGTTATTTTTTTTCTAAAGATTTTTTGCATTAATATATGTTTTTTATATCCAAATATTAAATTTATTTTTATTTGCTTTTTATTTTTGCATTTTTGACATGAATTCAACACAGAAAAAATGTACGCTCCTGCAGTAAGTTGACACCACAATTGTAAAAACAGTTATTGTGTAAAATTTTGGAAAACTTTGTTTTTTTTTTAATTGACATTTCTTAACATTCTCTCCAAAAAGTGTGTGATGTCAATACATATTGCGGCAGAAGCCCTACCTCCCCAACCCACGCCAGCACTCCCACCCCAACCGCCAGCCCCACAACCACAGCCGGCTCCTCATCAACCAAGGCAACGGAGGCGTGCTAGGCCACCAATTTTCAGAACCCGTGTCATACTTTTTGGGATGCCAGATGATGTGGTGGTGCGTAGATACCGGCTGCCACCACATCTAATCCTAGACACTCTCTCCATAATAGAGAGTGATCTGGAGTCTGAAATTCGGTATCCTACAGCAATACCACCATTGACACAATTCCTTGCAGTGTTACATTTTTTGGCCACAGGATCATTCCAGCATGTTGTTGGAGACCTGGTTGGCATGTCGCAGGGCCAGTTCAGTAAGGTCCTGCGACGTGTCTGCCAGGCTTTCATCAAGCGTGTTAAGCAATTTATTGCTATGCCTTTGGATGTTGGTGCCCTAGATGTGGTGAAGCGGCAATTTGCGGAAGGTGGTAGTCGCTTCCCACATGTTATTGGGGTTGTGGATGGCACACATGTTGCTATTCAGCCACCAAGACATAATGAAGAAATTTATAGAAACAGGAAACTGTTTCATTCTCTGAATGTAATGGTTGTTTGTGGGCCATCCCTCCAGATCCTTTCCCTGAACGCAAAGTTTACAGGAAGTTCCCATGATGCGTATGTCATTAGACAATCAGGGATATGGCAGAGATTAAGATCAAGTCAACGACCAGACATGTGGTTATTGGGTGAGTTGTTGCTCAAATATTTTAGTTACAAACTTACAAAAATATATGAAAATTGTGAACTAAAATTTTGCTTTTATTCCAACAGGAGACCGTGGATATCCTTGCACCCCCTGGCTCATGACTCCTTACCGTAATCCCAGGCCAGGACCACAGATGGCATTTAACTCCGCGCTTACTGCCACTAGGCAGCTGGTGGAGCGCACAATTGGTGTCCTGAAAGGGCGCTTTCGTGTGCTCCACCGCACGGGTGGCGACATCATGTATTCGCCGGAGATGGCAAGTAAAATAGTGGTCCTGTGCGCAATACTCCATAATATCGCGGTAAGGAGTAGTGTCGAGCTTCCTCAGGCAGAGGAATTGCCTGATGAGGAGCCAGGGGTTGTGCCACGCTTCGGTGGGGGGAGTGTGACACGGAGGGGGAGCCAAGTGAGGGCAAGAATTGTAGCAGAACATTTCAGGTATAGTGTTTTTAACATTTATATTTGCACAAATAATACAACCCAGTATGCTTATGTATTTTTAAACATGATTGCATTTAGTATGTTCTTGTAAAGTGATTGGGTAATGCTGTTGTTGTGTTTGAATGGTTTTTTCTTTTTAAACACAAAAAACAAAAACACGTTAAGCTGACAATGTTTATGTAATAATTTAAATACTGTAATGATAATAAATAGTGTCCTTATTTATTTTATATCCTCAAATACTGATTATGTAAACAAACACACAAACAAATGATCCTCAATGTTTGACACTTTGTGACTGTCCAGCTGAATGATCACACGACCTGTGGTGAGTACACAGATATGTTTAGTAATTTTCAGTAAAGTCTGTGTCTCTGTGTGTTTATTCTAATAGTTTCTAACAAACATTTTTGCTTATGCTAATGCGAATTTCCGCTCGTGCAAAATAACACTCTGCTCTTCACAGCATTGCAAAGATCAATAAAGTTATTAGAAATGACATATTTTTGGCCAATCACATGCTAACAGACACTATAAATATATGCCCAAATAAGGAAAACGCCATTGCCATGATGCGTGCAGCACCGTTCTCCAGGCGGGAGCTCCGCGTGCTGGTAGCGGTGATGGACCGCCGCGTAGGCCGCGTTGGGCGCTTCATCCCCAATCGGGTGAAGCGCGAGGCCTACGCGGAGGTCCGCCGCCTGCTGCGGACTCGCGTCCGCAGCAGGCGGACAATCATCCAGCTCGAGAGGCGATGGAGTGATCTCCGCAGGCGGACTCCAGATTTGTTGGCGGAGATCCGCCAGCAAATCCGTGCTCTCCATACCCGAAGTAAGTTACATTACATAAGATTTTTAGCTTAAAATGTGATAATGCTTCATCTTCCCAATTTTTAGCAAAAGGTTTTTTGTAAACCATTGTGCAAAACCATGTGCACTGCAGGGGAAGCATATGTAACATGTGCAGAGTGAGTCAGATTTGGGTGGGGTGTGTTAAAGCATCTCAATAATTTGCTGTGTTAAAATTAAACAGCCTGTATTTTCCATGGCCATAATTGAAAAAGTCCACCAAATCTAACTCTCTCTGCACATGTTATATATGCAACCCCTGCAGAGCACATGCTTTTGGACAATTGCAAACTACATTCCAGCTGTAATCCCCTTTGAATTACCTACATTTTACAGTAAGTGGTAGGCTAATTGCAACCTTCAGTCTCCTTTTTAGGAAATTAGGTCAGTGTGTGTGGTTAGGGGAAACAGTACTGACTGTAGTAAAGTGACACGAAACAAGTGCATGTTTCCAAGAAATAAGAAGCAGCCAGGAAACTGGTCCAAAATACTTGATAAGTGCTGGCTATATAATAAGGGCCCTTCAATAGTAATCTGGTGATGTTGCCTAGACAAATCACTATGACTCAATGGACTAGATTAAGGAATGAGCTTCAAAGTTAAAGTTTGGCTTCATTTTGTTTGCTATGGCCAACATGAAGAGGATCTTAACATGTTTGATTTTCTATTTTAAATAAAAAAAAAAAAACATGTAACATAACATTTATATTTAAAAATCAATACTATGTAATTTTGCATGATTAAAAAATGTGGACAATATTTTCATTCTAGGACAACAACAACGGCACAACTCCCCACCCCCTTCCCCTTCCCACTCCCCCTCCCCTTCTCACTCCCCCTCCCCTTCTCACTCCCCCTCCCCTTCTCACTCCCCCTCCCCTTCACACTCCCCCTCAGCTTTCCAGTCCCCCTCATCTTCACAGTCCCCCTCAGCTTCCCAGTCCCCCTCAGCTTCCCTGGCCCACTCCACTTTCCATTCCCCTTCTCACCACACCTCGCCATCTCTTTCTGGGACCCCTTCTCCTCCTTCCCATACCCCTTCTCCTTCCACTTCGACATCCCCATCTGAACCCCCCTCACCCTCTATTGCTTTAAATTTCTCTCCGCCCCCCTCGCCCTCTCAATCAGACCCCCCCTCTGAAATTGCGGCACTAATCCAGCCTCCTTCCCCCATCCAGCCTCCTGCCCCAATCCCTCCTCCTTCCCCAATCCCTCCTCCTTCCCCAATCCCTCATCCTTCCCCCATCCAGCCGCCTTCCCCCATCCAGGCAACATCCCCACCAAGTGAATGGGCAGAGGAAGCCCCTGCAGAACATTCCGGGAGTCTGGATGTTTCCGAGGAAAGTAAGTTTATTTAAATTTTATACAATAAGATTACCCACTTACACTTACAATGCCAAAACATGCAGTGTTGTACTGTTTGAATTCTTGGACCCTGGAAAAATATTTTAACATTTCATCATGGTGTACATGTTGCCTTTACATATTTGTGAGTGTCATTCTATGTACAGTGTGTATGTGTGCAATGTTTTGTGTGTCCACTCTAGGTTGACACTCATTAGGTAGCCAGGGTTGCCAGGAGAACAGGGTTTATATGTGTTACTTTTTCTGGGAAACAGTTAGACCTGAGTGGAGTTTAGTATGTTTGCCTTTTACACTTGGGCCTGTGTAGTCTGAATATTTACACTTAAAAATCACATGCTTCACTTTGTTGTGCAGCCTAATGACACACTGTTTTTTTGTGTGAAAGTTACATTCTCAAAATTAATAAGTGTTCGAGTCAAACATGTTTGCACTTATTTAGTAAGGGCAGCTTTCATGGAGTGTGGGAATGCTATGATATGTTGGCCTTCTGAAGATGTGGATATGCAGTGTGATGATGCAGGACCAACCCACTAAAAATAAAAAACAAATAAAACAACAAATGGGAATGAATGCCAACATGGTGTCACATTGACGAAGATGGTAGTTATCTTTAACATGGGATGTCGGACATAGCAACCAATAAGATTATACTTAAAAAATTGGGATCCACTTCTACAATATAATAATCATATTTTTGCTTGATTGCTATGGGCAACGTTCCATCTTAAATATAACTCACATAGTAGTAAATGTAACACATGGTCTGGAACACTTTAAAATCTGATTAAAAGGCTGAGCAGGCTTGTGTGTTCTGCTAATGATTGTACCATAAAACAGGCAGGATGTAGTAACTTTGACATTAAAGCAGGCCTGTCCAAACTGCGGCACTCCAACTGTTGAGAAACTACACATCCCAGCATGCCCTGACACAGCTTTGCCATTCCCTGACCACAAAACTGTGTAAAGGCATGCTGGTATATGTAGTTTCACAACAGCTGGAGTCCAGCAGTTTGGACATGCCAGCATTTAAGTGTGCTTTGCGCCTTGCTTGGCTAATAAGTAATGTAATTAAGTTATTAATGTTTGTGTTGCATCTTAATTTCAGATGTTGCAGTTGGAGATCCCACAAGTTTTTCAGGGATACTTGACACCATGCGCCAACACCTGCAAGGAATGATGGATTGTGTGGACCATTTGCAAAAATTTGCATGACTTTTATTCTTTGCTTTTAAAAAAAAAAAAAAAATTAACAAATACAAAAATAAAAAAGTTGATTAAAGTTAACCGGGTGTTGTGTTTATTAATGCAAAAAAGGATCAGCAGATTGGCAGGCAGAATTTGTTTTGTACACAAAATTACACACATCTAACGTTACATTTTTACCAAAAAAAAAAGGAGATTATTGTGTTAAGAAACATGTAAACACCTTCATTCACAAACAACACCTTTAAAAATTAAAAAAGTGAAATAAAAAAAAAAAAAATTACACTTTGACATGTTGATGGCCAATTATGGCAACAAAGTGTTAATTTTTTTTTATTCTCAGACTTAATTGTTTTGGAACATTATCAATCATTACACTAATTGGGTTCGTAATTGAAAAGGGCTTGTGGTCTTTAAAAGGAAAGGTGTCATTGCACTTAATAGGCCAAACAAACATTTTTGTGCGTTTTACCTTAAAAGTGTGCATTTTTACGCAAAACTTTGTAAATATACTCAAACTTAGTATTTTTACGATTAAGTATGTGTTATTGCGATGATTTCGCAATGCTGCGATGGTTTCGCATTACTGCGATGTCATTTGGCGTACGCCCACTTTGTGTAATACTGCGTGCGAATTTGCAAAAATACGTTGAGGGCGGAGGTTCGCAAATTTACTAAATTAACGCAACTTTGCGAATATGTTGTGCGTCCGAAAAACTTTGCGATCAACTCGGAATGAGGGCCATTGCACAGTCTTGGCACGCTGTTCTGCTGGCTTAGAAGTTATAGAAACACAATATAAACTACTAACGCGGTGGTATAGATGCCCAGCTCTATTGTATAAATTTTATCCCTCAGTATCTCCCTTGTGCTGGCGCTGTGACAGGGAGATCGCATTCCACCATCACCTTAGCGAAATACAAAAACTCATTACTCAAACATTTAAACAATGCGGCAAGAGCAGTTGTGCCAGTTCGCTGTCGTTATACCGAACGGCCGATTATCTGAGAAATGGTTCTAGCGTATAGATTTCTACATGCAAATGGAGGCTATTTACTTTACGTCTTTACAGAAATACTCAGAATATACAGCCACTTGGTTTAATTGGATGGAGTTTAAGACAACTAAGGTTTATGCCGCTTTTTTACCTCATAAGTAACCTTAAAGTATATTATTGTAGATACTTTCAAGGAATGGCATCTGACTAATCCATGAGATCTTCCCTAGTTTAGTCCTTCCTTACCCCCTTCCCCTTGTTTTTCTCTTACGTCCTAGAGGATGCTGGGGACTCCGTAAGGACCATGGGGTATAGACGGCTCCGCAGGAGACATGGGCACTTTAAGACTTTAGAATGGGTGTGCACTGGCTCCTCCCTCTATGCCCCTCCTCCAGACCTCAGTTAGATCCTGTGCCCAGTGGAGACTGGATGTACTGCAGGGGAGCTCTACTGAGTTTCTCTGAAAAGACTTTTGTTAGGTTTTTTATTTTCAGGGAGCACTGCTGGCAACAGGCTCCCTGCATCGTGGGACTGAGGGGAGAGAAACAGACCTACTTAAATGATAGGCTCTGCTTCTTAGGCTACTGGACACCATTAGCTCCAGAGGGTCGGAACGCAGGTCTCATCCTCGCCGTTCGTCCCGGAGCCGCGCCGCGGTCCTCCTCACAGAGCCGGAAGATAGAAGCCGGGCGAGTATGAGAAGAATGCAGACTTCAAAGGTGGAAGAAGACTTCAGATCTTCAATGAGGTACACGTGCAGCGGTAACGCTGCGCGCCATTGCTCCCAACACACACACACACACACACACACACACACACACACACACACACACACACACACAGAAGGCACTGTACGGGTGCAGGGCGCAGGGGGGGCGCCCTGGGCAGCAATTATTACCTCAAAAACAGCACTGGCACAGGTCTCAGATACTGTGGAGGCAGTATAGTATAAAATCCCCGCCAGTATAAAGAAATTGAGCGGGACCGAAGCCCGCCGTCGAGGGGGCGGGGCTTGATCCTCCAGCACTAACCAGCGCCATTTTCTTCACAGCATACTGCAGAGAAGTGCTCCCGGACTCTCCCCTGCTGTACAATAACGGGGCAAAAACGAGGGGGGGGGGGGGGCACATTTGTTTGGTGCAGATTGCACATATATTTATATATATAAAGCGCTATTTAGGCTGGGACCTTGGTTTCAGTATATTGTGGCGCTGGGTGTGTGCTGGCATACTCTCTCTCTGTCTCTCCAAAGGGCCTTATTGTGGGTCAGTCCCAATATTTATTTATCCCAGTGTGTGTGGGGGTGTCAGTACGTGTGTGTCGACATGTCTGAAGCGGAAGGCTCATCTAGGGAGGATGCAGATGGTGGTGGTGTCTCCGTCGGCACAGCCGACACCGGATTGGGTGGACATGTGGAATGTTTTGAATGCTAATGTGGCTTTATTACAGATTGGACAAAGCAGAGTCCAAAGACAAGCAGGGAATTAACCCATGGCTTTTACTGTGTACCAGGACCCTTCAGGGTCCCCTAAACGTCCCTTTACCCAGTTAGCAGACACTGATACCGACACGGATTCAGACTCCAGTGTCGACTAGGATGATGCAAGGTTGCACCCATGGGTCGCGAAAGTATTCAATATATGATTATTGCAATAAAAGATGTTTTGCATATCACAGAGGATTCCTCTGTCCCTGACACGAGGGTCTGCATGTTTAAAGAAAAGTATCCTAACTCATCTCATGAGCTGACCGTTTTATTTAAAAAAATACAAAAAATAAAAAAGCTTGGGAGACTCCTGACATTAGACTGCAGGTTCCCAAGGGAATTATTATGGCGTATCCTTTCCCCTCAAAGGACAGGTTACGGTGGGAATCCTCGCCCACGCTGGACAAGGCCTTAACGCGCTGGTCCAAAAAGGTAGCATTACCGTACCCTGATACGGCGGCCCTATAGGATCCTGCGGATCGTAGGCAGGAATCTACCTTAAAATCAATTTATGCGACTACGGGAGCGTCGGCATGGGTAGGTAGCGCAATTACAGCTTGGGCTGATAACTTGTCTTATGACATTGACACCCTAGATAAAGATAGTATGGTGTTGACCTTAGGTCACATCAAGGACGCAGCACTATATATGAGAGAGGCTGCGAGAGATATTGGTCTTTTGGGTTCAAGAGCTAATGCCATGGCAGGTTCTGCTAGTAGGTCCCTGCGGACTCGTCAATGGACAGGTGATGCTGGCTCAAAGAGTCATATGGAGGCTTTACCTTGCAAGGGTGAAGTTTTATTTGGGGAGAGCCTCGCGGACCTGGTTTTCACAGCTACCGCGGGTAAGTCGTCTTTTTTTGCCTTACGTTCTCCCACAGCACAAGGAAACACCCTAATAACAGATGCAGTCCTTTCGGTCGCGTAAGTTCAGAGAGGGGCGTGGCTTTCTTTCCTCGCCAGAGGTAGAGGGAAAAGAACACTGGCTACGGCTAGTTCACAAGAAAAATGTCCTCCCCGGCCTCTACCAAATCCATCAAAGCGGTGCTTCCACACCGATTTTCAAATCGGCCTTGCCAGCTACTTCCCCGGAGAGCAAAATAGTTTTGGCTGCCATACTAAAGCTGTGTCAGCAGCAAGTGATTATCATGGTTCCCCTAGTGCAACAGGGAAAAGGGTTTATTCAACCCTATTTGTGGTCCCAAAGCCGGATGGCTCGGTCAGACCAATTCTGAATCTAAAATCACTAAACCTATATTTAAAAAGGTTCAAATTCAAGATGGAATCTCTCAAGGCAAGGATATCCAGCCTGGAAAGGGGGAGATTTTATGGTGTCACTAGACATAAAGGATGCATACCTTCATGTCCCCATATATCCTCCTCATCGGGCGTACCTAAGATTCGCTGTACAGGATTGTCATTACCAGTTTCAGACGTTGCAGTTTTGGGCTTTCCACGGCCCCGAGAATTTTCACCAAGGTAATGGCGGAAATGATGGTGCTCCTGCGCAAGCAAGGGGTCGCAAGTATCACATACTTGGATGATCTCCTAATAAATGCGAGTTCAAGGGAACATTTATTAAAAACCGTGTCTCTCTCCCTGAGAGTACTACAACAGCACAGCTGGATTCTAAATCTACCTAAGTCGCAGTTGGTTCCGACAACTCAGCTGTCTTTTTTGGGCATGATTCTGGATACGGGAAAACAAAGGGGTTTTTCTCCTGGTAGAAAAAGCCCAGGAACTCCAGAACATGATCAAAGACCTGTTAAAGCCAAAAAGAGTGTCAGTTCATCAATGCACTCGAGTATTGGAAAAGATGGTGGCGGCCTACGAGGCCATTCCATTCAGCAGGTTCCATGCAAGGACTTTTCAGTGGGACCTTCTGGACAAGTGGTCAGGGTCCCGTCTGCAGATACATCGGAAGATACCCTGTCCCCCAGGGCCAGGGTCTCTCTCTCTCCTGTGGTGGCTCCAGAGTACTCCCCTTCTAGAGGGTCGCAGGTTCGGCATTCAAGATTGGGTTCTTGTGACCACGGACGCGAGCCTCCGAGGATGGGGAGCAGTCACACAGGGAAACAATTTTCAGGGAATATGGTCAAGCCAGGAGGCTGGTATACACATCAATATGCTGGAATTAAGGGCCATATACAACGGCCTCCGACAGGCGGAGAATCTTCTTCGCAACCTACCTGATCTGTTACAATCAGACAACGTCACAGCCGGGGCGCATGTAAACCGCCAGGGCGGGACAAGAAGCAGAGCAGCAATGGCAGAAGCCACCAGGATTATTCGCTGGGCGGAAAATCATGTAAGCTCTCTGTCAGTGGTCTTCATTCCGGGAGTAGACAACTGGGAAGCAGACTTCCTCGGCAGACACGATCTCCATCCAGGAGAGTGGGGACTTCATCAAGAAGTCTTTGCAGAGGTGACAAGTCGTTGGGGACTTCCTCAAATAGACATGATGGCGTCACGCCTCAACAGAAAGCTTCAGACGTATTGTTCCAGGTCAAGGGACCCTCAGGCAGTGGCAGTGGACGCCCTGGTGACATCGTGGGTGTTTCAGTCAGTCTCTGTGTTCCCTCCACTTCCTCGCATCTCAAGGATATTGAGAATCATAAGATGAACAAGAGTGCAGACAATACTCATTGTTCCAAATTGGCCTCGAAGGGCCTGGATTTCAGATCTTCAGGAAATGATCACAGAAGATCCGTGGCCTCTTCCTCTCAGGGAGGACCTGTTACTACAGGGGCCCTGTGGGTTCCAAGACTTACCGCGATTACGTTTGACGGCATGGCGGTTGAACACCAAATCCTAGCTAGGAAGGGTATTCCAGATGAAGTCGTCCCTACTCTTATTACAGCTAGGAAGGAGGTAACGGCGAAACACTATCACCGTATTGGGAGAAAATATGTGTCTTGGTGTGAAGCCATGAATGCCCTAAGGATGATTCTCAACTGGGTAGTTTTCTCCATTTTCTGCAGTCAGGTGTGGATATGGGCCTGAAGTTAGGCTCCATTAAGGTGCAGATTTCGGGTTTATCTATATTCTTTCAGAAGGAATTGGCTTCTCTCCCAGAAGTCCAGACTTTTGTAAAGGGAGTGTGGCTCATCCAACTTCCTTTTGTGCCTCCAGTGGCACCGTGGGACCTTAACGTGGTGTTACAGTTCCTTAAATCACACTGATTTGAACCTCTTCAAACCGTTGAATTGAAGTTTCTCACTTGGAAAGTGGTCATGGTATTGGCCTTGGCATCTGCAAGGCGGGTGTCCGAATTGGCGGCTTTGTCTTACAAGAGCCCCTATCTGATTTTCCATGCGGATAGAGCAGAGTTGAGGACTCGTCCTCATTTTCTGCCTAAGGTGGTTTCGTCATTTCATATGAACCAACCTATTGTGCTGCCTGTGGCTACGGGTGCCTTGGAGGATTCCAAGTCCCTTGATGTAGTCAGGGCCTTAAAGAGTTACATCGTCAGAACGGCTAGGGTTAGGAAAACAGAAGCACTGTTTGTCCTGCATGCAGCCAACAAGGTTGGCGCTCCTGCGTCTAAACAGACTATTGCTCACTGGATCTGTAACACGATTCCAAAGGCTCATTCTACGGCTGGATTGCCGGTTCCAAAATTCGGTAAAGGCCCATTCAACTAGGAAGGTGGGCTCTTCTTGGGCGGCTGCCCAAGGCGTCTTGGCATTACAGCTTTGCCGAGCTGCTACTTGGTTGGGTTCAAACACTTTTGCAAGATTCTACAAGTTTGATACCCTGGCTGATGAGGACCTCATGTTTGCTCAATTCGTGCTGAAGAGTCATCCGCACTCTCCCACCCGGTCTGGAGCTTTGGTATAATCCCCATGGTCCTTACGGAGTCCCCAGCATCCTCTAGGACGTAAAAGAAAATAAGATTTTAAACCTACCGGTAAATCTTTTTCTCCTAGTCCGTAGAGGATGCTGGGCGCCCGACCCAGTGCGGAAAAATTCTGCAAGGCTTGTATATAGTTGTTGCTTACATAAGGGTTATGTTACAGTTGAGATCAGTCTCGGGCTGATGCTGTTGTTCATGCTGTTAACTGGTTTGGTATATACCATGTTGTACGGTGTGTATGGTGTGGGCTGGTATGTATCTCGCCCTTAGATTAACAAAAATCCTTTCCTCGTACTGTCAGTCTCCTCTGGACACAGTCCTAACTGAGGTCTGGAGGAGGGGCATAGAGGGAGGAGCCAGTGCACACCCATTCTAAAGTCTTAAAGTGCCCATGTCTCCTGCGGAGCCGTCTATACCCCATGGTCCTTACGGAGTCCCCAGCATCCTCTACGGACTAGGAGAAAAAGATTTACCGGTAGGTTTAAAATCTTATTTTTTCTTCCCCTCAAAATTGTCAGAAAATCGACTTCACAAACAAATAGAACTGCAAATAGACCATTGGTACTAGAAAACGATACAATTGACCAAAAATCGCCATTTTCAATAGAACCATCAGAAACAGGTCAGTTTGAGTTTTAAACCTTGAATAATTGTCTGAAACCTCAATATGATGGATAAAAACATGGAAGAGAAGCATGTGGGGCACGCTGGCTGCATAAATCATGGCATTTAAAGGCACAGCTATTATTTAATAAAAATTGTGTATATGCAAATTAGCACTGGAATGAATGTGTATGGCTAATAAAATGCATGTGGCACAATTTGGCCAATAGAAACGCTTTTGTATAATTTTGTTGATTTTTGGTGGTTTTGTATCGATTTTATGTCGAGTGTTGGGTCTGTTGAGGGTGAGTAGAACACATTTCAAACTTCAAATAGAAACCAATGCACCATCAAAATCAGAATGGAACCAAAAATTGACTGTTAGTATATGATTTATTTTGAATAGAAACACTGTGGCATATTTTGTGGGGAAGTTGGTCGTTTTTAAACTAGACCCAGAATTGACTTTTAATAAATTCACCTCCCGATCTCCAGATCTGAGCAAATGGCACATTCCACCTTTATTCTCATTTCAGCAATACTGCTCTTTGAAATTATATATTGTTCAAGTTAAAATACGCCCCACCCCTGATATGCTACGAACTCTGGCCTATTACACCAGGAAACTCTACATTTGGGACTGTCTCACAAAAATGTGTCCTCCCCCCCCCCCCCCCAAACCTATGGGAACTGCTCAAGTTGAGGAACAGGTTGCATCCTAGTTGTATTTACAGCTGTTTTGCACTTTTTGAAATCACTTCCAGTGGGTTTTGTGTTTTACCAGGATACAGTGTCTAATTGGGGTATAAAGGGCCCACCAGGCGATTGCATTGGTAGGGACCCATGTTTAGTGGTGTGGCCAGTCTCCAGAGGGGGTGTGGCCAGCAGCCACATTGATTTACCTAACCATTAGAAAGTAAATGGTCTGGGCCACTTGATAAATATATATATTGTAAATACTGCTAGTGCATGCGTGATAATGTACCAGATTAATAACAGCAATGCACTGTAGAGAATACACCATAGCCCTGTGCAGTACAATGTAATTTGGGGGTGATTCTGAGTTGTTTGCTCACTAGCTGCTTTTAGCAGCATTGCACACGCTAAGCCGCCGCCTACTGGGAGTGTATATTAGCATAGCAGAATTGCGAACGAAAGCTTAGCTAATTTTCTCGTAACGATTACCCCGCAGTTTCTGAGTAGCTCCAGACTTACTCAGCCATTGCGACCAGCTCAGTCAGTTTCGTTCCTGGTTTGACGTCACAAACACACCCAGCGTTTGCCCAGCCACTCCCCCGTTTCTCCAGCCACTCCTGCGTTTTGCAACTCGAACGCCTGCGTTTTTCCGCACACTCCCATAAAACGGCCAGTTTCCGCCCAGAAACACCCACTTCCTGTCAATCACACTACAATCAGCACAGCGATGAAAAAGCTTTGTTATGCCGTGAGTAAAATACCTAACTTCTGTGTAAAATAACTAAGCGCATGCGCTCTGCGAACCTTGCGCATGCGCAGTAAGCGACTAATCGCATTATAGCGAAAATCGGCAACGAGCGAACAACTCGGAATGACCCCCTATATGTATAATGTATAATTCAAGTGCATAGTCTGGAACATAATCTTTAGAGGAGGTGGGTTCCCATGGCAGTGGGGCCCACTATAGGTTTCCCCTGTACCCCTGTGGACCAGTCCAACCCTGGTGAAATTACACAGAGAAATTAGACTAGATGCAGTGGGGGTATTAGTGTTACACAGAGAAATAAGACTAGATACAGTGGGGGTATTAGTGTTACACAGAGAAATAAGACTAGAGACAGTGGATACAGTGGGGGTATTAGTGTTACACAGAGAAATAAGACTAGAGACAGTGGATACAGTGGGGGTATTAGTGTTACACAGAGAAATAAGACTAGAGACAGTGGCTACAGTGGGGGTATTAGTGTTACACAGAGAAATAAGACTAGACACAGTGGATACAGTGGGGGTATTAGTGTTACACAGAGAAATAAGACTAGACACAGTGGATACAGTGGGGGTATTAGTGTTACACAGAGAAATAAGACTAGAGACAGTGGATACAGTGGGGGTATTAGTGTTACACAGAGAAATAAGACTAGAGACAGTGGATACAGTGGGGGTATTAGTGTTACACAGAGAAATAAGACTAGAGACAGTGGATACAGTGGGGGTATTAGTGTTACACAGAGAAATAAGACTAGAGACAGTGGCTACAGTGGGGGTATTAGTGTTACACAGAGAAATAAGACTAGAGACAGTGGATACAGTGGGGGTATTAGTGTTACACAGAGAAATAAGACTAGAGACAGTGGATACAGTGGGGGTATTAGTGTTACACAGAGAAATAAGACTAGAGACAGTGGCTACAGTGGGGGTATTAGTGTTACACAGAGAAATAAGACTAGAGACAGTGGATACAGTGGGGGTATTAGTGTTACACAGAGAAATAAGACTAGACACAGTGGATACAGTGGGGGTATTAGTGTTACACAGAGAAATAAGACTAGAGACAGTGGATACAGTGGGGGTATTAGTGTTACACAGAGAAATAAGACTAGAGACAGTGGATACAGGGGGGGTATTAGTGTTACACAGAGAAATAAGACTAGAGACAGTGGATACAGTGGGGGTATTAGTGTTACACAGAGAAATAAGACTAGAGACAGTGGATACAGTGGGGGTATTAGTGTTACACAGAGAAATAAGACTAGAGACAGTGGCTACAGTGGGGGTATTAGTGTTACACAGAGAAATAAGACTAGAGACAGTGGATACAGTGGGGGTATTAGTGTTACACAGAGAAATAAGACTAGAGACAGTGGATACAGTGGGGGTATTAGTGTTACACAGAGAAATAAGACTAGAGACAGTGGCTACAGTGGGGGTATTAGTGTTACACAGAGAAATAAGACTAGAGACAGTGGATACAGTGGGGGTATTAGTGTTACACAGAGAAATAAGACTAGAGACAGTGGATACAGTGGGGGTATTAGTGTTACACAGAGAAATAAGACTAGACACAGTGGATACAGTGGGGGTATTAGTGTTACACAGAGAAATAAGACTAGAGACAGTGGATACAGTGGGGGTATTAGTGTTACACAGAGAAATAAGACTAGAGACAGTGGCTACAGTGGGGGTATTAGTGTTACACAGAGAAATAAGACTAGACACAGTGGATACAGTGGGGGTATTAGTGTTACACAGAGAAATAAGACTTGGTCCAGTGGATACAGTAGGGGTATTAGTATTACATGGAGTATTAATATTACTGGGGACAGTACACAGAGTGGTGTAACAGTGCATAACAGAGTGAGGTAATTGTGGATACATTGGGATGTGTACAGAGGGGGAAACAGTGAATAGAATTGGGTGACAGTGGACACAGCGGGGTGATAATGAGGCACAGTGGGGTAACAGACAGTGTAGACAAAGGGGTAATAACAATAACAGTAATAATCTGGCACGTACATGCAGGATCCAGCGGAATGTCTCCCCGACAAGAGGAAATCCCATGGAGCCCTTGGGGATAGTTAGCTTGCAGCGCTTGTCATGGGTGGCTGCCCAACAGAGCTTCCACAGCTGCTGGGACACCAGGTAGGTGGCGAGAGTGGCCAGGGCAGAGATCAAAGCTGGGGAACAGCTTGGTGTGCGGGGAGGGAGAGATCCGGGCTCATCAGCATCACCACCACCACCACCTGGGGAGGAAGAGAGACGAGACTCAGCAGCAGCACATGGGGAGGAAGAGAGACGAGACTCAGCAGCACCCGGGGAGAGAACCAGGACTCAGCAGCAGCACCTGGGGAGAGAGAGAGAGTCGGGGCTCAGCAGCAGCACCTGGGGAGGGAGAGAGCCAGGGCTCAGCAGCAGCACATGGGGAGGGAGAGAGCCAGGGCTCAGTAGCAGTACCTGTGGAGGGAGAGAGCTGGGGCTCAGCAGAGGCACCTGGCGAGGGAGAGAGCTGGGGCTCAGCAGCAGCACCTGGGGAGGGAGAGAGACGAGACTCAGCAGCAGCACCTGGGGAGGGAGAGAGCCGGGTGTCAGCAGCAGCACCTGGGGAGGGAGAGAGCTGGGGCTCAGCAGCAGCACCTGGAGTGGGAGAGAGCCGGGGCTCAGCAGCAGCACCTGGGGAGGGAGAGAGCTGGGGCTCAGCAGCAGCACCTGGGGAGGGAGGGAGACGAGACTCAGCAGCAGCACCTGGGGAGGGAGAGAGCCGGGGGTCAGCAGCAGCAACGGGAGGTAGAGGACCAGGACTTAGCAGCACAAGGGGAAGGACATACACGCATAATGAACAGCATCTGTTCACAGAGCAGCGGTAAGAGTTCTCTCCTTGAAATTTTCCCTCTGTGGGATACTGTGGCCCGCAGATTGGAAAGCGGGACAGTCCCATAAAAATTGGGAGGTATGCACCATTCATACAAGGGGCTAGTATTCGCTCCGATACTACACAAAGGGGGTCATTCCGACCCATTCGCACGCTGCTGTTTTTTACCAGCGGTGTGAACGGATCGGTTCTCCACATGCGCGGCGGCCGCAATGTGCAGGCGCGACGTTGCCAAGCGACGGCTGTCGCTGGGCAACGACAAGAGGAACGAAGAAAGCGATCGCTGCCGCGATCACAAGAAGATTGACAGGAGGAAGGCGTTCCGGAGCGTCAACTGACCATTTTCTGGGAGTGGTGCGGCGAACACAGGCGTTTGGAGGGCGGATGCCTGACGTCAATTCCGGGACCTGCAACGCTGGATTCATTGCACAGGGTAAGTAACTCTTACCCTGGTCTTGTTCTACACAAAACTTTTTTTGCATAGCTATGCAAATAAACCATCCCCCATAGGCGGCGTCTAGTTGATCGCACGGGCAGCAAAAAGTTGCTACGTGCGATCAACTCGGAATGACCCCCAAAAGCCCTTACTGTACATTGGCCACATCTGCACACCCACTGCCCGCGTGTGCATGCCCATTCCAGGAAAGTCCCAGCCCCCCAGTCACAGGTACAATGCTACAGTGTGTACTCTCATTGAAACACGGCTGCTGTAGAATGGAATAACATGCAGAAGCTTCTTTATTTGGAAATTCATATTCTACAAACGCTTTAATCACTATGAGATTCTATCTTGAGCCAGTGAATAGTTATGAATTAAGTTTTGAATGATATAGACCCAGTTTAATCTTTGTGGAATGCCTGGTTGTTGTTTTTAAGGTAATTTATTGCCTGGCATTTGAGGGGGTGGGGTGTGGTTACAGATTTCAATTATTGGTTTCACTTGTAATAGTCTTCTACTTAAGTCCAATGGTGTAGGCTGTGCATTTATTGATCTAAGCGTGCATTTTTATCAAAGCGTGATAAAATTGACACATAACAGCAGCGTTCAATCAAAGTGAAAAAGAAGGAAAACAGAAGCACACCAATCAAACAAAACAAAGAAAACTGAAGAACTAATAACAAATGTGAGTCACTTACTCCTCAGATCACTCACCTCCTGATTGTTGCATCTGATTAAATAGCACAGAACAACCTTACTTGGACATTTCAAAAACCGTCCATTTCACCTACAAATGCTTGTATCTGTATTATTGTAATTTTGTTTTTTAAGCACAGCTGCACCAATGCAATTTTACCTGCAAACACTTAAAAAATCTAACATAATTACCATTGCTTCTTAAACCTCTCACAATCCTTTCATTTCTTACGCTCCAAATACATTTCTGCACCCACTTTATCTACGCTTTTGACTCATTTCATTCTAAATCTACACCCCTTGAGCCTACACTGCTTTTCTCACCTGCATTTCTGTAATTCTTCTGCTCGGATTCCCTTACAGTCTCCTCTCCTACTTCCACTTTCCCTCAACCTATTTACCTACTGTGCTTAACACTATGTCAAGGCTTTCTTATACTCCCCACATCACTCAGTGTCTACCTAATAATGTATCTTTATCCTTCCCCCCTAGTCTCCTACACCTCCTCCTCTCTCCCCTCCTCTGTCTCCCCTCCATCCCTCTGTTTCCTTCCCCCACCTTTCCTGTTACCCCACTTTCATTCACCTCTGCCCCATGGTCCTGCTACCCCACAACTCAGCCCTGCTCCCTCTCTCCCTTCCCTGTCACCTCCCCACACCCCCATCCACATCACACTGACCTCCCTCCCTGCCCACCTCCTGCAGTTTCCCCTCCTAGCTCAGGCACCCGTACCATCACTACTCTCTTATCATCCCTGCCCTCACAGTTAATCCCACCTCATCGCTACAGCAACCCTGAAAATCTCATTCACATCTCTCCCACTAACTCATACCCCCTATCCTGTGCCCTCTGGAATGCCAGATCTGTTTGTAACAAACTGGTCCCCACTCATGACCTTTTCATTTCCAACTCCCTCCACCTACTAGCCATTACTGAAACTTGGATTACGCCCTCTGACACTACTTCTGCTGCTGCTCTCTCTGCTGGGGGCCTCACATTCACCCCCCCCCCTGATCTGGGGGTCGCCATGGGGGTGGTGTTGGGGTCCTTTTACCTTCTAGTTACTCCTACCAACTAATACCACCAGAACCATCCCTTATATTCTCTACATTTGAGGTCCACGCCATACGCCTCTTCCAACCAGTCCATCTTAGAGTAGCTGTCATTTACCGCCCCCCTGGCACTGCTTCCAAATTCATCGACAACTTTGCTTCCTGGCTTCCTCACTTCCTCTCTTCTGACATTCCCACCATTATACTGAAAGAGGGAGAGAAAGAAGGCTCTTGTGTGGGCGCACTCTTTAGAAATAAAGGAAAATTCCTATGACATATGAAAAGAAATGCTTAAAACATAGCTTTTAATATTGACGTTTAAAACGAGATTACCCATATAGCTGATCCATGAGAAATAAGGATATTATAATTGAAGTTTAAAATGTTCTGGTCTGTTTAGTCACAATGTGTGTTTGGAATGGTTGTAGACATTGGACCGTCCTACCCCCATTTCCCCTGACCAGTACAGAATATCTGTATTGATGGGACCGAGGAGTGGTCATGAAGGATTATTTGATAAGTATGTCCCAATTGGGCTACTTAAATTCGAGAATTAATGGTCACCTGCATTCAAAGGACCTGACTTTCCGACGTAAGCCACAATGACTGATCGTAAGCCTCAAAATGTGAAGGAATATCATAGAAGTGAGAATTAGTGGTGATACTGCTTTTGGCGTCGCAACTCACATAGAAAGGGAAATAATCCCTGCTCTACAACACCAGGTATTCGCGGGAAGTCTCCTCTCCCGGTACTAACCCGGCCCAACGCTGTTTGGCTTCCAAGATCGGACGAGATCGGGCATTAGCAGCGTGGTATGATAGTAGAGAATTTATATGATAGTACACCAATGAGAGTGCACCTATATACGAAATAAGAGAAAGAGAAAAAGTGTGGAGACAGTTTGCCAGGGCAAGAAAAGAGATGAATGAGTAAAGTAAAATTATGTGGATCTACTTTCTACGTTAGGCACGGCTCATCAAATCCCACAACTGTGGTATTGTGCTACGTGGATCGCAGATGAGAGTCCACGGAAAGATAGTAAAGCATAAGCAAGAGGTACAATATCTATGAATTTGGTTAAATTGTCTGACAAAAAGACAGTACAAGAACCAATAAGAAATTGGATTAGAGATCAAATAGATACGTTAATTGTCTGTGTCACCAGAGAAATTAGCCATGAGCAGTGTACGCTGGTATTAGCACATAGGGAAATGCTTTCCAATATATGAATCCATAGCATATTACTCAGACTAAGTAGGTAATGCAATCATAATATTTAAGCATTACTTTGAGGAATCTCATAGATAATCATAATACATCCTGAACTGAGTGTGGGAATTCATGTAAGTTTGGAAAATTAAGTATAGTAAATCCCACAGACTAGGCCAGGAAAACAATGGTATTGTCAGAAACAAAAATAGGCACTGAGGATCACAGTAAATAAAGACAATCCTATAGTGATATACTGGCCTCTGCTGGTGAAAAGCTCAGGCAAACAGTGTAAGATATCTGACCAATATGAAAAAAATTATTGTTGTATATGTGTGTATGCAGCTGCTGTTAAGAAATAAAGCTTGTGGCAGCAATCTGTCAGTATACTGCACAGGTTTACTGGGATATATGGTGACATACAACATATTTTTGAACACACATATAATGTTGCTGTCTGTGTATATTATACACCAGACAGCAGTGGGCTTACGATCCCAGGATTGAAGAAATCAGAGTAAGCAGGTCAGGGCATCGTCAGGTACCAGTGCAGAAGCCAAGAAGTCACTCCATGTGCGGTCCCCCCGTGGAAGACGCGTTTCGCCCTGGCGGGCTTGTTCACTTCCGGGTTTGTCTCCTACACCTCCTCCTCTCTCCCCTCCTCTGTCTCCCCTCCATCCCTCTGTTTCCTTCCCCCACCTTTCCTGTTACCCCACTTTCATTCACCTCTGCCCCATGGTCCTGCTACCCCACAACTCAGCCCTGCTCCCTCTCTCCCTTCCCTGTCACCTCCCCACACCCCCATCCACATCACACTGACCTCCCTCACTGCCCACCTCCTGCAGTTTCCCCTCCTAGCTCACGCACCCGTACCATCACTACTCTCTCATCATCCCTGCCCTCAAAGTTAATCCCACCTCATCGCTACAGCAACCCTGAAAATATCATTCACATCTCTCCCACTAACTCATACCCCCTATCCTGTGCCCTCTGGAATGCCAGATCTGTTTGTAACAAACTGGTCCCCACTCATGACCTTTTCATTTCCAACTCCCTCCACCTACTAGCCATTACTGAAACTTGGATTACGCCCTCTGACACTACTTCTGCTGCTGCTCTCTCTGCTGGGGGCCTCACATTCACCCCCCCCCCCCCCCTCCGACCTGGGGGTCGCCATGGGGGTGGTGTTGGGGTCCTTTTACCTTCTAGTTACTCCTACCAACTAATACCACCAGAACCATCCCTTATATTCTCTACATTTGAGGTCCACGCCATACGCCTCTTCCAACCAGTCCATCTTAGAGTAGCTGTCATTTACCGCCCCCCTGGCACTGCTTCCAAATTCATCGACAACTTTGCTTCCTGGCTTCCTCACTTCCTCTCTTCTGACATTCCCACCATTATCTTAGGCGATTTTAACATCCCTATTGACATCCCCACACAATCCCCTGCCTCTAAACTCCTTAACCTCACCTCTTCACTTGGTCTCTCCCAGTGGACCTCCTCACCCTCCCATGTGAATGGGAGCTCACTGGATCTGGTCTTCACTCACCGCTGTGATATTTCAGATTTTTCCAACTCCCCATTTCCCCTCTCTGACCACCACCTGCTCTCCTTTAACCTCTCTCTCTCTCTCGACTTCCCCATCTCTACCTCCTAAGGCTACCATCACTAAGCGTAACATTGAAGCTATTGACACCACATTCCTTTCCTCCCTGTTTGACTCACTTCTCTCTCCTATTCTCTCTCTCTCATGCCCTGAACAAGCCACTTCCACATACAATGCTTCCCTTACTTCTGCTCTTGACTCTGTTGCTCCACCAACCACTATTCACTAGTGATGAGCGGATTCGGTTTTACTTGGTTTTACTCGGTTCTCAAAACCGAATCTTATTGGCTCACTGATGTCACGTGTTTTGGATAGCCAATAAGATTCGGTTTTTAGAACCGAGTAAAACCGAATCCGCTCATCACTACTATTCACCCTCGCAAATTAACACCTCAACCCTGGCACACCAAATGCACCAGATATCTGCAAAAATGCTCACGTACTGCTGAGCGACACTGGAGGAAATCACGCTCTAAGGCAGACTTCCTCCATTTCAAACTTATGCTCTCATCCTTCAGTGCTGCCCTTTCTCTTGCTAAACCGTCATACTTCAAGAACCTCATCTCCTCCCAGTCTTCCAACCCCCGGCGCCTCTTTGCCACTCTCAACTCACTTCTCTGCCCACCTCCACCTCGTCTCCCTTCCTCACTCTCTGCTCTTGACTTTGCCACTTACTTCACATCCAAAATTGACTCCATACGTCAGGACATCACATCACACCAGACCATCAGTAACCAGCCTTCTCCCATCCCTTACCAACCCTCCCCATCCCTCGCACCAACTCTGTCATCTTTCTCCCATGCATCTGGAGAGGAAGTCATGGCCCTCATTCGTTCCTGTCCCCTCACCACCTCCCCACTTGACCCTATCCCCTCCCGCCTCCTCTGCTACCTCTCTTCTTCTGCTTGTTCCCATCTTTCCCACCTTCTCAATCTCTCCCTCTCATCAGGCACTGTCCCCTCTGCCTTCAAGCACGCACTCATCTCTCCTATTCTTAAAAAACCTACCCTTGATCAAAACACTCTCTCCAACTACCGACCCATCTCTCTCCTCCCTTTTGCCTCCAAACTCCTTGAGCGTATTGTCTACAACCGCCTTACTTCTTTTCTTTCCTCACACTCACTGCTTGACCCATTCCAGTCTGGCTTCCGTCCTCTCCACTCCACTGAAACTGCCCTTACAAAAGTATGCAATGACCTCCATGCTGCTAAATCTAAGGGACACTACTCTCTACTTATTCTACTTGATCTCTCTGCTGCTTTTGACACTGTGGACCATCCTCTCCTACTGCAAATCCTTCACTCCATTGGTCTGCGTGACACTGCCCTCTCTTGGTTGCCGTCCTACCTTTCTGACCGTTCATTCTCTGTCTCCTCTCATGACTCCACCTCCCCCTCACTTCCACTAACTGTAGGGGTACCCCAAGGTTCTGTCCTTGGTCCTCTTCTCTTCTCTCTCTATACGTCCTCACTAGGTAAGCTCATTAGTTCTTTTGGTTTCCAATATCATCTCTATGCTGATGACACTCAAATCTATCTTTCCTCTCCAGACCTCTCCCCTGCTCTCCTCACTCGTATCTCCAACTGTCTCTCTGCTATCTCTTCCTGGATGTCCCAGCGCTTTCTTAAACTTAACATGTCTAAGACCGAGCTGATCATCTTCCCTCCCTCCCGCATAACCTCACCTCCTACAATCTCATTATCTATTGATGGCACTACTATCTCCTCTACCCCCCAAGTGCGCTGTCTTGGAGTAATCCTTGACTTCTCCCTCTCCTTCAAACCACACATTCAGCACCTCTCACAAACCTGCCGTTTTCATCTAAAAAATATTTCCAGGATCAGACCCTTTCTGACCCAGGATGCTACTAAGACTCTTATCCATTCACTGGTCATCTCCAGACTGGACTACTGTAATCTCCTCCTGACTGGCATTCCTGACAAATACCTCTCTCCACTCCAATCTATCCTCAATGCTGCTGCCCGGCTCATTTTCCTCACCATACGCACTACGTCCACCTCTCCTCTCTTGCTAGACCTTCACTGGCTCCCCTTCCCTTTCAGAATCCATTTCAAGCTTCTCACACTTGCTTACAAAGCCCTCACCCACTCCTCTCCCATCTACATCTCTGATCTTATCTCGCTTTACACTCCCACCCGTCCTCTTCGCTCTGCTAATGCTCGCCGACTCTCCTGCCTACGGATTACTTCCTCCCACTCCTACCTCCAAGATTTTTCACGTGCTGCACCACTTCTCTGGAATTCCCTACCTATCCCCCTCAGACTCTCCACCTCTCTACAAAACTTCAAACGGGCTCTCAAGACCCACTTCTTCACCAAACCCAGCCAAATCTCATCCTAAACCTCTGTTCCACGCTCTCTATGTACCCTATCTGTCTCACCCCTGTCTGTCTACCCCTCCCCTTTAGAATGTAAGCTCTCACGAGCAGGGCCCTCTTCCCTCATGTGCTTACCCTTTTCTTACTTTAATAATCTTCAGCTGCACCAAATCCAGCAGTCTTCTGCCACCTGATACTTATTCCAGTGTCATCTGCTGATGTAGCTATGTTTATTTACCCTGTACTTGTCCTATATTGTCGTCAACTGTAAGTTGCTGTTTTCCTGTTTGATTATTTGTTTATGTACTCTGTAATTGGGCGCTGCGGAACCCTTGTGGCGCCATATAAATAAAGGATAATATGAATAGAGATCTCTTTGCTACATGTGATTTGATGTGTAGCCTATAGGTGGCACTATTACACTGCTAACAGTATATGGAGCATATATGGAGTATATGGTTCAGTTTAGTACTGTGATTTAGCCTTGATTTTGAAATGTTTTCAGTCAAATCCCTTTCTTGGTACTATTGCTGTTTTGGAAACCTTGTAATAAGCAGGGATTTCTATGCTATCTAGGTAATAATTCTTTAAGGTTTTTACTCTGACATCTATTTTGAGAGAATGGCTGAATGTAAAAATATGGTTGAGGTATCAAAATAATGGTCTTACCATGTAGGTGGGCCAGTCGAAGACAAAATTTAGATTGGGGCAATGGTTCAGGTGTGGCGGAGCGACACAGAGTTCCAGTGTAAACATTTGCTCTACCGCTAGATCCAAAATATCCAGTTTACCTTGCAAAGGACCCTTATCCATGGTAACTAGGGGGGCTAAGGGAGCATGCGCCCCGGGTGCAGACTCTGAGAGGGAGCAGAGGGCGGCGACTATGCGTTCGCACGGCTGCAAAAAACAGCTAGCGAGCGATCAACTCGGAATGACCGCCAGAGATGGGTACTGGATGGGTACTTTCCGTCCCCTCCTTCCTCTCAGCCCTAAGGGGCTACCTTCTGCTTGGTCAAAGAACCCTCGCTGCAGGTACCCACTCCCCAGCACCACCAATGAAACAGCCTCCTCCCCGGCAACTAGAACGCTAATGAATGGGGCAGGGGCTGTGAACAAGGACTCTCCAGCTGCCCCCTTTCATTTCTCAAGCGTTTGTCCATGGCCGCACACAAACTCCTGTGCCTGTGTAAGCGATGTCTGCCCCCAGGCCTGTTCCCCAGTGCCTCCCCTTCCCACATGCATCTCCACCAGAGGAGGACAGGGCTCTAAGGGGCTACCTACTGCTGGGTCCCAGAACCCTCGCTGCAGGTCCCTGCTCCCCAGTACCACCAATGTGAATTCCTGGGAAACCAACTATTCTGGCAACTAGAACACTTATGCTCCTCCCCCTCCTGCACAGCAGCTCCACCAGAGGAGGACAGGGCGAGGAAACAGCAGCAGCGGATAATTAGTCTGGGCACTGAGGTGAGGTCTCTATACGCTAGGACACCAGCTCACAGCTGCTGTGGTCCTAGGTCCCGACTTGCATGCAGGGCTTTGTAGTCCTATAGCAGTTGGCCAGTTGAAGTCCGTCCCCCCCCCCCAGTGTTTGTGATACAGTGATTGCATGGCTTGTATCAGGTATATAACACGAGACAATCCTAGGGACTCCTCTCTACAACCAGGATAACCCACATTGTGTGTCCCCCCTCCCCAGAAAGTTGGTGCTCCTCCTCTTTAATTGGTCCTAGGTCCTGACTGGCATGCTGGGCTTTGTAGGCCTACAGCAGATTGCCAGTCAGAGTCCCCCACAATACTGTATCTAAGGTGGGGTCTGGGACTCAGGGTCGACAACAAAAAGGTCGACACACCTTAGGTCGACACCAATTGGTCGACACACCTTAGGTCGACATGGACAAAAGGTCGACAGGAACAAGGTCGACATGGAAAAAGGTCGACATGGGTTTTTTATGTTTTTTTGGTGTCGTTTTCTTCGTAGAGTGACCGGGAACCCCAATTAGTGCACCGCGTCCCCTCGCATGGCTCGCTTCACTCGCCATGCTTCGGGCATGGTGCCTCCGCTCCGCTTCGCTCGGCACAGATTACCGTTCCAATCGTAGTCCACGTGGATCGTTAAGTATGAAAAGGTTCGAAAAAAGAAAAAAAAACATAAAAAACTCATGTCGACCTTTTTCCATGTCGACCTTGTTCCTGTCGACCTTTTGTCCATGTCGACCTAAGGTGTGTCGACCAACTGGCGTCGACCTAAGGTGTGTCGACCTTTTTGTTGTCGACCTGGAGTCCGGATACCCTAAGGTGCATGTTAGTTTTCTTGTGTTGCTATACATTTTCCTAGGGAATGTGTGCTGGATGCACCCTGACGGTGCTGGTTGTCAGTTTACCAACTGTTTATTACTGTATTTTTGACATGGTTCCAAAGTGTGTGTGTGCGTGCATGGGGTCGCCAAATTACTGCCTTGCCCCGGGTGCCAAAAATCCTAGTTTCGGCCCTGCCTTATCTACATAAGGCACTCAGTTCAGTGTCAGGCTTGGTGTGTGTATGGTGTTCTATGATCAGTTCTAAAGTAAGTAAATACTTTATTGCTTACTTACCCTTAACAGATGGACACAAGGAAAGGTTTAGTCAATGGAACACGTATAATCGTAAAGGCGCTCTTCCAAGATACAGTTCCTGTAGAAATTTTGTGCAGGGAACATAAGGGGCCGTTGCACACCTTGCCAGGCATTCCACTGACTCCAAGTGACAGAACTTTTCCTTTTATGATCGAACAGATTCAATTTCCGATCATATTGTCCCAGTGAAAGTCAAGGACAGACAATTGCTTTACCTGCTAGAACCAATCTTCTCACATGGGGGCAGATGTATTAACCTGGAGATGGCATAAGGAAGTGATAAACCAGTGATAAGTGCAAGAGCCAATCAGCTCCTAACTGTTAATTTACATATTGGAGCTGATTGGCTGGTGCATGTATCACCTTGCACTTATCACTGGTTTATCACTTCCTTATGCCTTATCCAGGTTAATACATCTGCCAGCCTCATGGTATGCTCTACGTTGCCCTATCTCCAGCCGGATCAAACGATTATGTTCTAGTAAAGATCACTCACGAAGATGCAGCTGGATTACCTGCCACAAATGGATGGCTTTAAAATATTGGGCCTAATTCAGACCTGATTGCTATGCTGCGTTTTCGTACAGCGTGCGATCAGGTGTGAACTGCGCATGCATATGCACCGCAATGCGCAGGCGAGTTGGTCCGCAGCGCCGGGATGGTGCAAGAAAAGCAATCGCAGGGGCAATCGCAAGGTGACTGACAGGAAGAGGCCGTTTGTGGGTGGCAACTGACCGTTTTTAAGGAGTGTCCGGAGAAACACAGGAGGGACCAGGCGTTTGAAGGGAGGGTTTCTGACGTCTGCTCCGGCCCCGATCATCGCACTGAAGAAGTAAGTCCTGGGCCGTGCAGAGACTGCACAAACTTCTATTTGTGCAGCACCCCTGCACAGCGATTTCCCCCTCCCCCTGTAGCGGCGACTACCTGATCGCAGGGATGCAAAAAACGCACCCTAGCGATCAGGTCTGAATTAGGCCCACTCTTTGTACTGAAGACTCTGAATGAATTTGTAGCATTTTTTGTCAATCAAATCAAGTTTATATTTGTTGCTTGATATGAGTTTAGTCTTAAAAAAAAACAAAAAACTAACCATTGATTTTGACGGGTTTCCATTAGTTTATTTTTTAACATTTTATTTATTATATTTATACAGTGCCATTCTATTCTGCAGCACTTCACAAATGGGAACCGACACAGCAATCACACCAGACTGGATATTGGGGGGTTATTCAGAGTTGTTATCAAACAAAAAAGTTAGCAATTGGGCAAAACCATGTTGCACCCAAATCTAAATCTCTCTGCACGTTACATCTGCCCCGCCTGCAGTGCAACATGGTTTTGCCCAATTGCTAACAACTCTAAATAACCCCTATTATCAGGCAGAAAAAGCGATAAGAAGGTGCTACTTGTAATCTATGTATGGCTGTATTTGCCGTGCTATAAAATACAGTAAGTACACCCTGGCCAAGTATAAGTATCACTTCAGGGAGAAGTGGGGAGATAGAGAAATCTAGTTTGCTCATGTACACTGGAGACCCAGTTCTGTCACAGAATGCTGTAGAACACAATAGAGATGGTATCAGAATACCAACAGTTAGGGTCCACATGGTCAGAATCCTGAGAGTTGAATGCTGACGCTTAGAATGCCAACATGCAAGTATTTTAACCCTAACCCATCCCTGCCGCAGCCTAAACCTAACCATCCCCTCCTGCAGCCTAACCCTCCCTCTAGTGTCTAACCATACCATCCCATCCCCTACCGGAGTACCGGAGGCTAACCTTAACCCCAGTATTTACCGTTGGGATTCTGGCGCCGGATGCTTCTGTCGGAATTCTGACTGCTGGGATCCTGACCACATCTCTCTAATACCCCTTTCACACCAATGTCATGGGTCATTGAACATGGTTTCAACCTGTGCCACAGCTGCTCAGACCCTTTTCACACTGCACCGTGGACTTAGATTATTCCCAGGTCATCCCTATCCTCACTGCACTCAAATCGCACTCATGTCTGCCCTGCATGTCACTTGAGGCGGGCTTCAAGATAAACAGCCAATCAACAGCTTTATAACATAATGCAGTAGACGGCACCTGGAAGATGTGCGCTGCAGCCAACCTGTGTCTGCCATCACCAGAGACAATGTTGCTGTCATGCGGGCCATAGTTGAGATGGACGCCAGGGTACTGTGGCCCAGTTGGAATCCATCCGCTTGATACTCCATGAAAAGCTAGGCCTGAGCAAGGTTTCTGCACACTGGGTACCCCATCAGCTGACTCGAGAGCAGAAGGACACTCGGGTGACTTGGTGCCGAAACATGCTGGCCAGGTTTGATGGCGGTCGCTGATACTCTGGGAGATCATCAGTGGCAATGAATCCTGGATCTACAGTTTCATCCCAGAGACCAAACAACAGGTGGCGCAGTAGACCCCAGTTGGAGGTGTGCTGCCACAGAAATTCCAACGAGAGTGCAGCGTGGCCAAGCAGATGGTGGCTGTTTTTGTGGCCAAGACTGGTTATGTAGCTACCGTACCACTTGTGTAGCAGCACACCTTCACTGTGGACAGGTACGCAACCAATGCCTGCCACAAGAATTTGCGCTCATGGTACCTTTCTCCATCACAATAAAGCAACTGCCCACAAGTCCAGGAAAGTGGTGGATTTTTTGGCCCATGAACGCATCCGGGAGCTTGGTCATCCACCGTAGAGTTCAGACCTAGCTCCCTGCTTATTCTTTGTATTCCCAAAAATCAGGTGCAAGATGCATGGGATTCATTTTGAGTCACTGGAAGCTGCAGTGAAGACCTTCATCTAGCACAGGAGTAGCCAACCTGTGGCCCTCCAGCTGCTGTGAAACTACAAGTCCCAGCATGCCATGCCACAGTTTTGCTATTAGGGAATACTAAATATATGGCAGGGTATGCTGGTATTTGTTCTGTAGTTTCACAACAGCTGGAGAGCCACATGTTTGCCAGGCCTGATCTAGCATGTAGAAGACATACCTGCTTTCCAGCTGCTTCACCACCTTTGCATAGACTCCTCTGGCGAACACTTTAAAAAAATGTAATGTTCACTTTGTTTGTAAATATGATATTGCACATCCCACGTATGGTGGCCCAATAGCAACATTTCTGCAGCACAGGTACATTGGTTTCCACAGGGAAACATTGGGGGTGTAGAGTGGATCTTGATCCATAGGAACCAACAGGCTAAAGCTTTAGGTTGTCCCAGGATGCATTGGGGCCTCCTCTCAGGCACTGAGAGACCAGTTTCGAGTTTTTGCCTGCAGCAGCAGGTCACATAACAGGAGAGCTGCACTGGGCAGCCCTGAAAAACCTTTTCTAAAAAGATTTCTTCGCTGGGCTGTCAGCGCTGTATGTTAGGGTGACACTTCAGCGCTGCAGCTCCATCACCTCCCAAATGGCGTTGCATACTCCCGCGGCTCAGTTCCCAGGTACTTGTGGCGGAGACGGACCGGCTTAGGCACAGAGTCGCAGACTGCTCTCCTGGTTCACGTGGCTGCTACGTGGAGGAGGTAAGAGAGTCCCCCAGGCAGGACCCGACATTAAATCGCGTTCCATCTGCGACCTGCGGCGCTGGCGTGGACACTGTCACCGAGCAGGGACCACACTAGACCACCGTGCGTATGAGTACAGGTCAGGTGTACTAACACCCCATTTAATAAGGCTCACAGTACCCGGGGTGGAAGTCCAGCATAGGGAAGGTGCCGCTTGACCTGTATCCTCTCCCCCGGCCCAGGGCGCCATTTCCTCACAGATTTCCAACCCTAGAGATGCCTCACACTCTCCCTCACTCCCTGACTGAGACGCTGGGTGGCATCTTCTGAGCATAGCTGCGGCTGGTCTCCGGGACTGCAGGGCAAGGTCTCCCTTGTAAAGCTGCCTGTATACAGCGCTGAGACTTTACAAACACTTAAGGATCCTACATGTCTTTATACAGACAGCGTTAGTTGAGAAAGAGTGTACCTTTTACTGAATATATTGTACGAGTATTCTGATATATCCTCCGGTCAGTGACCGCACTGTGATATATTTATACATATACACTAGTCCACTGTAGCTTTATTGTGATAGTCATTTCTGCATTGACTGCGACTGTGTGCCTGTATCTGCTGTGTGTTTCACTCTCAGTGTTTCCCAGATATAACTGGTCCTGAAGCTTCAGGACAGGATAAGATGCTTCCTTCGTCGCCCCAGAGTGTCGATACACTTGGCGATGCAAGTACTTTGCCTGATGGTGTCGGCATTCGACATGGTAGAGTACGCTCAATTTCATTCCCGCCTTCTACAGAGGATAATCCTCTCCAAGTGGGATGGCCTACCTCAGCGGATCAGATCTCACATGATCACTTTGACACCGGAGGTTCACCTGTCGCTGACCTGGTGGTTACAGGACCAGCAATTAAGGCCCTCATTCCGAGTTGTTCGCTCGGTAAAAATCTTCGCATCGCAGCGATTTTCCGCTTAATGCGCATGCGCAATGTTCGCACTGCGACTGCGCCAAGTAAATTTGCTATGCAGTTAGGAATTTTACTCACGGCTTTTTCATCGTTCTGGCGATCGTAATGTGATTGACAGGAAATGGGTGTTACTGGGCGGAAACAGGCCGTTTTATGGGCGTGTGGGTAAAAACGCTACCGTTTCCGGAAAAAACGCAGGAGTGGCCGGAGAAACGGAGGAGTGTCTGGGCGAACGCTGGGTGTGTTTGTGACGTCAAACCAGGAACGACAAGCACTGAACTGATCGCAGATGCCGAGTAAGTCTGAAGCTACTCAGAAACTGCTACGAGGTGTGTAATCGCAATATTGCGAATACATCGTTCGCAATTTTAAGATGCTAAGATTCACTCCCAGTAGGCGGCGGCTTAGCATGAGCAAATCTGCTAAAATCCGCTTGCGAGCGAACAACTCGGAATGAGGGCCTAAGCAAGGGCCGTCCATTCTGGATCCCAACTGGGTTCTGCTGACAACGGATGCCAGTCTGAAGGGATGGGGTGCGGTGTTGGAGCAACACTCTTTTCAGGGTCGCTGGACCAAGGAGGAGTCACTCCTTCCAATAAACATTTGGAAGTTGAAGGTGGTGTTCACTCTCCCTGTCTCTGGTACAGAACAGACCTGTTCAAGTACGGTCAGACAACGCCACTAGGGTGGCATGCATAGACAATCAAGGCGGCACTCGAATCCACATGGCAATGATGGAAGGGTCAAAAATCCTTTGTCGGGTGCAATATCGGCAGTGTTCATTCCGGGCATCCTGAACTGGGAACCGGACTTGCTCAGTCACAAGGACGTGCACACCGGAGAGTGGAGTCTTCATCTGGAAGTCTTTCAACTCCTAGTGGACAGGTAGGGCCTACCGGATGTAGACCTCATGGCATCTCGACACGATTACAAGGTTCCAGTCTTCGGATCACGGATTAGGGATCTTCAGGCAGCATTTGTGGACGCTCTGGCAATGCCATCGAACTTTCGACTTCCCTACATGTTCCCTCCAGTGTCACTTCTGCCCAGGGTCCTACGGAAGTTCAAACAAGAAGGAGGGTCGCTACTTCTAATCGCTCCAGCGTGGCCCAGAAGGCATTGGTTTTCAGACCTGCAGGGTCTGTTGACAGGGTGTCCTCTTCTACTTTCTCAGCGGCCAGACCTCCTTGTACAGGGCCCTTGTGTCTACCCGGACCTGGCCAGACTGGCTTTGATGTTATGGCTCTTGAAGCATCACTCCTGAGGGCCAAAGGTTTTTCAGAGGCGGTTATCCAGACTATGTTGAAAGCCTGCAAACTGGCATCTGCCCGGATTTATTACAGGGTTTGGACTTCTTACTTCACCTGAAGTGCTGATAAGAATTATGATGCCTACAGATTCAGAACTTCCAGAATTCTGGCTTTACTGCAACGAGGCCTTGACTTAGATCTTCGTCTGGCCTCCCTCAAGGTTCACATATCTGCCTTGTCGGTTTGGTTTCAGAGAAAAATTGCAACTATACCTGATGTTCATACTTTCACTCAGCGTGTTCTTCGGATTCATCCTCCCTATGTCCCTCCTGTGGCTCAATGGGATCTGTCTGTTGTTCTGAACACCCTACCGGGGTCTTCGTTTGAACCTCTTGAATCGGAGGACCTTAAATGACTTACAGACAAGGGGAGTCATTCCGACCTGATTGCACGCTATTTTTTGCAGCGCTGAGATCAGATCAAAACTCGGCAAAACTGAGCATGCATATGCACCGCAATGCGCAGGCGCATCAAATGGGTACAAAGTGGATTAGTGCTGGCCAATGGATTTAACGAAGAATCCATTCGCACAGGCGATCGCAAGAAGATTGACAGGAAGAAGGCAATATGGGTGTCAACTGACCGTTTTCAGGGAGTGGTTGGTAAAATGCAGGCATGTCCAAGTGTTTGCAGGGCGGGTGTCTGACGTCAATTCTGGGACCGGACAGGCTGAAGTGATCGCAGCGGCTGAGTAAGTTCAGACCTACTCAGAAACTGCACAATACTTTTTTGTACCGCTCGGCTGCACAAGCGTTCGCACACTTGCAAAGTGAAAATACACTTTCCCATAGTCTGCGACTATCTGAGTCCCAGTTGAAAGGGATATTATGGTTAGCCTAACATAGGGTACCACAGGGAGCCCACCCTGACGCACCTAGCTTCTTTGGGTTTGTATGGCATTAGCCTCTGGTACCTTCTCCTGTCGTGAGAATGTGGTTCTATGTGACTAACATCTTCCTTCTGTCTTGCCTGCTCCTGCATTGAACTGGTTAACGAAACTGATCTCTCAGTGCCTGGAGGCGGGGTTATAGAGGAGGCCCCAATGCATCCTGGGACAGCCTAAAGCTTTAGCCTGTTGGTGCCTATGGATCAAGATCCACTCTACACCCCCAATGTTTCCCTGTGGAACCCATTGTACCTCGCAGAAAGAGTGTTAACCAAGGTAAGTCTAGTAGTCTACCATAAAACTCCTTTTATACAGAGAGCTGCTCATACGTTCCATTGGCACTACACTCTGCAGGGTGCATGCCTGGGGCGTCATGCTTAAATAAAATTGACTCATACACCAATTTATTACATGCACATATGCTTTATAAAGCACAGATATAAAGCTCCATCAAACTGATGAACTGTATGCACTTTAGAGTGTGATCAAAAACAGGATAGCTCATTGAAATAATAAGTTTTCATTTTCAGTGGTATATTGTATCATATGATCTTTCATTGGTATTTCTTTTTAAGGGACCTACAAGTAATCACTACCTGCAGCTGCTAAATCAAATTGCATTCACACCATAGTACACCGAAACCACACCTCATTTACCCAAATGTACAAGGGAATACCACTTCAGGGCCAGAAAATTCCAGCTCTCCTACAACAAAGTTAACTGTTAGGAAGTATACCAGATCAGCTGAGATTAAAGGTACATTTGTATTCACTTCTCTGATTTCAGGTATGTCATTTAGCTATCTGAATGACCTATTTTAAAATCAGGATTTTAATACCTACCGGTAAATTCTTTTCTCCTAGTCCGTAGAGGATGCTGGGGTCCACTTCAGTACCATGGGGGTATAGACGGTTCCGCAGGAGCCATGGGCATTCTAAGACTTTTCAAAGGGTGTGAACTGGCTCCTCCCTCTATGCCCCTCCTCCAGACCTCAGTTATAGGAACTGTGCCCAGGGAGACGGAAATTTCGATTCATACCAGCTCACACCTCAACCATGCCGCACAACATGGCATTCAACATAACAGACGCCGACAGGCATGAACAATTTGCAGCAACATGCTGAAAACAAATGTAACACAACTTGTGTAACTATAATGAACAAACTGCAGGTAAAGTACGCACTGTGGGGGTCATTCCGAGTTGTTCGCTCGTTGCCGATTTTCGCTATGCTGCGATTTGTTGCAAATTGCGCTTGCGCATGTGCAAGGCACACGGCACATGCGATTAGTTATTTAACTAAAAACTTAGCAGTTTTGCTGTGGATCCTGCGGCCCTTTTCAGTCGCACTGCTGATCGGTGAGTGATTGACAGGAAAGGGGCGTTTCTGGGTGGTAACTGAGCGTTTTCCGGGAGTGTGCTAAAAAACGCAGGCGTGTCAGGGAAAAAGTGTCTGGAGAAACGGGGGAGTGGCTGGCCGAACGCAGGGCGTGTTTGTGACGTCAAACCAGGAACTAAACGGACTGAGCTGATAGCAAATTGTGAGTAGGTCTGGAGCTACTCAGAAACTGCAAATAATTATTTATTAGCAGTTCTGCTAATCTTTCGTTCGCTATTCTGCTAAGCTAAGATACACTCCCAGAGGGCGGCGGCCTAGCGTGTGCAATGCTGCTAAAAACAGCTAGCGAGCGAACTACTCGGAATGAGGGCCTGGGTCGGGTGCCCCACATCCTCTAGGAGAAAAGGATTTACCGGTAGGTATTAAAATCCTGTTTTCTCATACGTCCTAGAGGATGCTGGGGTCCACTTCAGTACCATGGGGTTATACCAAAGCTCCAGTACGGGCAGGAGAGTGCCGATGACCCTCATCGGCCAAAGTGTCAAACTTATAAAATGTAGCAAATGTGTTTGACCCTGACCAAGTAGCTGCTCGGCAAAGTTGTAAAGCCGAGACGCCCCCGGACAGCCGCCCAGGATGAGCCCACTTTACTAGTAGAATGGGCCTTCACCGACTTCGGTACCGGCAAGACTGCCGTAGAATGAGCGTGCTGAATCGTCCCTCTGATCCAGCGCACAATAGTCTGCTTAGAAGCAGGACACCCAATCTTGCTGGGAGCATACAGGACAAACAGAGCCTCTGTTTTCCGTATCCGAGCTGTTCTTGCGACATAAATCTTCAAAACTCTAACCACATCTAGAGACTTTGACTCAGTGAAAGTGTCAGTAGCCACTGGCACCACAATAGGTTGGTTTATATGGAAGGATGAAACCACCTTTGGAAGAAATTGTTGACGAGTTCTTAACTCTGCCTTATCTTCATGGAAGATCAGGAAAGGGCTCTTGTGAGACAAGGCCCCCAACTCAGACACCCGCCTTGCGGATGCCAAGGCCAAAAGCATCACCACTTTCCAAGTGAGAAACTTCAATTCTATCTCCTGCAGAGGTTCAAACCAATCTGATTGAAGGAACTGCAACACCACATTATGGTGCCACTGGAGGCACAAATGGAGGCTGGATGTGCAGAACCCCTTTCACGAACGTCTGAACTTCTGGAAAGGAGGCCAATTGTTTTTGAAAGAAAACTGATAAGACCGAAATCTGGACCTTGATTGACCCCAATCTAAGGCCCGCGTCCACACCAGCCTGCAGAAAATGGAGAAAACGTCCCAACTCAAACTCTTCCGTAGGAGCCTTCTTGGATTCACACCAAGACACATATTTTCTTCAAATACGGTGGTAATGTTTAGACGTTACTCCCTTCCTGGCCTGAATAAGAGTGGGAATGACTTCTTTGGGAGTACCCTTTTGGGCTAGGATCCGGCGCTCAACAGCCATGCCGTCAAACGTAGCCGCGGTAAGTCTTGACACACACACGGCCCCTGCTGTAGTAGGTCCTCTCGAGGAGGAAGAGGCCGAGGATCTTCTATGAGTAACTCCTGAAGATCTGGATACCAAGCCCTCCTTGGCCAGTCTGGGGCAATGAAGATTTCTCGAACTCTTGTTCTTATTATCTTGAGAACTTTTGGAATCAGTGGAAGTGGAGGGAAAACATATACCGACCGAAACACCCACTGGGTCACCAGTGCATCCACTGCTATTGCTTGAGGGTCTCTCGACCTGGAACAATATCTCTGAAGCTTCTTGTTTAGACGAGATGCCATCATGTCTACTTGAGGAACTCCCCAAAGACTTGTCACCTCTGCGAAGACTTCTTGGTGGAGGCCCCACTCTCCTGGATGGAGATCGTGTCTGCTGAGGAAGTCTGCTTCCCAGTTGTCCACTCCCGGAATGAAAATTGCTGACAGAGCTCTTACATGTCTTTCTGCCCAGAGGAGAATCCTTGTCACCTCTGCCATTGCCGCTCTGCTTTTTGTTCCGCCTTGCCTGTTTATGTACGCGACTGCTGTTACATTGTCCGACTGGATCTGCACGGGATGATCTTGAGGAAGATGTACCGCTTGTAGAAGGCCGTTGTAAATGGCTCTCAATTCCAGAACGTTTATGTGAAGGCAGGCTACCTGACTTGACCATTTTCCTTGGAAGCTTTCCCCCTGTGTGACAGCTCCCCAGCCTTGTGGTTACCAGGACCCAGTCCTGAATCCCGAACCTGCGTCCCTCTAATAGGTGAGAACTGTGTAGCCACCACAGGAGCAAAATCCTGGCTTTGGGGGACAAGATTATTTTCCGGTGCATGTGTAGGTGGGATCCGGACCACTTGCCCAACAGGTCCCACTGGAATACTCTGGCATGAAATCGGCCAAACTGTATGGCCTCGTAGGCCACTACCATTTTCCCCAACAACTGAATGCATTGATGGATTGACACGCTTGTTGGTTTCAATATTTGTTTGACCATTTTCTGGATTTCCAGAGCCTTTTCCACTGGAAGAAATACTCTCTGTACTTCTGTGTCCAGAATCATCCCTAAAAAGGACAATCTTTTCGTTGATTCCAACTGTGACTTTTGAAAATTCATGATCCAACCGTGTTGTTGGAGTATTGACAGGGAGAGTGCGATGTTCTGCACCAACTGTTCCCTGGATCTCGCTTTTATCAGGAGATCATCCAGATAAGGAATTATATTGACTCCTTTTTGACGAAGGAGGACCATCATCTCCGCCATCACCTTGGTGAATACCCTCGGTGCCGTGGAGAGTCCGAACGGAAACGTCTGGAACTGGTAATGGCAATCCTGTACTGCGAATCTCAGATAATCTTGGTGAGGAGGATAAATGGGAACATGCAAGTAAGCATCCTTTATGTCTACTGACACCATGAAGTCCCCCTCCTGCAGACTGGAAATCACTGCCCTCAGGGATTCCATCTTGAACTTGAACCTTCTCAGGTAGAGATTCAGTTTTTTCAGGTTTAAAATCGGTCTGACTGAGCCGTCCGGCTTCGGAACTACGAAGAGGCTTGAATAAAAACCTTCTCCCTGCTGTGACAAGGGTACCAGGACAATGACCTGATCCTGACATAATTTTTGAATTGCCGTTGTTACTGCCTCTCTTTCTGGAAGAGAAGCTGGCAAGGTCGATTTGAAAAATCGCCATGGGGGCACGTCTTGAAACTCCAGTTTGTACCCATGGGACACTATTTATAAGACCCATGGGTCCAGGCCAGATTGAATCCAGATTTGACTGAAAAGTTTCAGACGTGCTCCCACCCGAGCGGACTCCCGCAAGGGAGCCCCAGCGTCATGCTGCAGATTTGGCAGAAGCAGGGGTTGACTTCTGCTCCTGGGATCCTGGAGACGCTGCAGATTTTTTTCCTTTTCCCCTTCCCCTACCTGCAAAGAAGGGGGAACCTTTGGCCTTTTTGTATTTGTTGGGCTGAAAGGACTGCATGTGAGAGTGATGTGTCTTTTTCGCCGCTGCAGGAGCATAAGGCAAGAGCGTCGACTTACCTGCGGCAGCCGCCGAGACTAACGCATCCAGCCCATCACCAAATAAGGCCTCACCTTTATACGGGAGAGCCTCCATATTTCTTTTGGAATCTGCATCAGCATTCCACTGGCGAATCCACAACGCCCTCCGAGCTGATACTGCCATGGTAGCGGCTGTTGAACCCAAGAGTCCAATATCCTTCATAGCTTCCAGCATGTATGTGGCAGCATCTTTGATATTACCTAATGTTAGGAGCATCTCGTCTCTATCAATCGTGTCAATTTCCGATGACAAGTTATCTGACCATTTTTCGATAGCACGACTCACCCACGCGCAAGCAATGGTGGGTCTGAGCAGCGTACCATTGGCCACATAAATAGATTTTAACGTAGTCTCCATTTTGCGGTCTGCCGGCTCCTTTAGTGAAGCCGTCCCAGGTGCAGGGAGAATCACCTTTTTTGTTAACCTTGACAGTGCACTGTCTAACATCGGGGGTGACTCCCATCTTTTCCTGTCCTCTAATGGAAAAGGATAAGCAATCTGAATCCTTTTGGGAATATGAAATTTCTTTTCAGGATTCACCCAAACTCCCTCAAAAGAGTATTTAGCTCGTGGGAAGGAGGGAAAGTTACCTTACATTTCTTTTCCTTATAGAAATAAGCCTTCTCCTTAGGTACAGTAGGGGCTTCTGTAACTTATAAGACCTCCTTTATAGCAACAATCATATATTGTATGCTTTTTTCCAATTTAGGATCTATCCCCCTGGAATCACTATCGTCGACACAGGAATCAGAGTCCGTGTCGGTATCAGTATGTACAATGTTTGCAAACGGTCTCTTATGTGACCCAGAGGGGTCGCCTGCGGATGAGAAAGCAGAACCCTGAAAAATCACATCTTCCACTGATTTTCTCCAGCTTTCTGCATGAGACTCAGACTTATCTAATCTCCTACTGATATGATTCACACTATCACGTATTTCTTTCACCCATTCAGGCTCGTGGTGTGCCGGCAGCGCCACCACATTACAACTCTGTGTCCCTAAAATGGCTCCCTCAGGGGAAGAACTCCCTGCCTCAGACATGTCACACACATGCACAAACACACCACAAACATTCCAGGACTTATAGGGGACAGACCCACAGTAAAATCTGTCAGAAGGACACAGATAGGAGCAGCCAGTTCACAAACCCAGCGCCAGTAACACAATGCCTGTGAAACATAAAATGCCCACTGACATGCAGCGCTTTTTTATGATGTAAATACACAATATAAAGCACCAATTTCACTGTGCCCCCCCTTTTTTGCATCCTGATACTTGTATTCAGTAGTGGACGAGGACCAGCGTTGTCTCTGCAGCCTGAGGAGAGAGAGAAAATGGCGCTGAGCAGTGTGCTGGCTGACTGAGGAGGAAGCTCCGCCCCCGCAATGGCGCGTTTCTCCTCAGAGATTCTGATAACTATAGTTATACTGGCGGGGTAGGGCTGTGCCTCGGCATCTTATGCCCCTTTTCTACCAGTTTTATAAGGTTTCATGCTGCCCTGGGCGCCCCCTGCACCCTGCCGTGCCTGTGTTGTGTGGGCATTATGGCGCGCTGCGCTCCCACCAGTCGCGTGGTACCTTTAGCCGTCACCTTGATTGGAGATCTCTCTTCTAACACTCGCCTATCTTCTGACTTCTGGCTCTGCAAGGGGGGTGACGGCGTGCTGTGGGAGTGAGCATCTAGGCACAGTTAGCGTTCAGTACCCTTCAGGAGCTAATGGTGTCCTGTCAGCCAGAAGCAGAGCCATGAAACTATTTAGTTGGTTCCTACTTCTGCCCCCTCAGTCCCACGAAGCAGGGAGACTGTTGCCAGCAGTCCTCCCTGAAAAAAAAAATCTAACATAAGTCTTTTCAGAGAAACTCAGCAGAGCTTCCCTGGAGTGCATCCAGTCTGCCTGGGCACATTTCTAAAACTGAGGTCTGGAGGAGGGGCATAGAGGGAGGAGCCAGTTCACACCCTTTGAAAAGTCTTAGAGTGCCCATGGCTTCTGCGGAACCGTCTATACCCCATGGTACTGAAGTGGACCCCAGCATCCTCTAGGACGTATGAGAAATAATATTTTTGTGATTTTCCCAGAAAACACCAGTTTTGGGGGAAACCCGCAAAAATTAAGTATCCCACGAAAATACCATGCGTGGAACGCAGCAGATACAGTATCTCCATATCTTCGTGGGTCCCTCCATTTCTGACGCCAGCCACAAATCCTACAAGGGCTGCAAGTCTGACACATGTATCGATGCAAATCATTCTTGTGTTTGGCCCTGGCACCAGTAGCGGATCTTGCCACGGGCAAGCAGTACTTTTGCCCGGGGCGCCGCCTTCCGGAGGGCGCAGGGCGCCCTCCGGAGGGCGCCGCACCAGGGCAAGATCCGCTACTGGTGTGTGCCCCCTGCTGCCCGCTGCCCGCCGCCCCCGGCCGCTACCGCTGGGAAGGGAAACTAGACGCGTACGCGTCTAGTTTCCCTTCCTGGAGAGGTCCTTTACTGTGCGGTGCGCGATGACGTCATCGCGCAACGCACAGCAAAGGTCCTCTCCACGAAGGGAACTAGACGCTACGCGTCTAGTTTCCCTTCGTGGAGAGGACCTTTGCTGTGCGATGCGCGATGACGTCATCGCGCACCGCACATCAATTCAGCTGTACAGGGGGCGTAAATGACCACGCCCCCTGTACAAAGCCACGCCCCCTAAAGCCGCCCGGGGCGCCACAAGCCCCGGAGCCGGCCCTGCCTGGCACCTAACGCCATCTGCAGATGGCATTAGCACATTGTAGCCTATGTGTTATAAACCACAGGTAGTGGTTCATTCCTATTTTATGTTTATAGTTGTCTTGCAGGCCAGGTTTTCCCGTTGCTCTGGTTTAAGAATATTCTTGTTTGCTGCCAGTGGTGAGTCTGTGTAATTGCAGCTTGTTCCCATGTGTTCAGCCTCACCTGTCTGTTGATTGCACCTCTCAGTTGTGCAGCAGGGCAGCTGCACGACATAATTAATTAAGACTCTCTGTTATATGCTGGCTCAGTGCAATTCACAGACGCTGGTGATATTTCCAGGTTTCTAGACTTCCAGAGTTCTTGCGTTCTGAGCTAGTCCCTGCCAGTTCCTGAGCTCCTGTCTAGCAGTGTCTGTCTAGCTGCTTCCAGTATTGGTTCCTGTGTCGATTCCTGTGTCGGTTCCTGTGTCCTGCCGTGAAGTGTTCCTGTCCAGAAGTCCTGTGGCTTTGTCTGTGCCTAGTCGAGTTTCTGGCTTCTTGGTGTCCACCGGTCTGTCGTTTGGGATTCTGCCTGTCCTCCGGTTCTGAGAGTCTGTGTTGGCTACATTGGGGGTTCCTGTCCGTTTGCCAGTGTTTGTACCGGTTCCGTGAGTAGCGGCTTTGCCGCGTCCGTCGGCCTAGGCCGCAGTATTCTTTGGTTATATTTTGTTACTGGTGTTTTGCAGAGGGTTCTGCTTATGCTGTCACCGCCGGTACACAACAGTATTGTGTCGGCGAGTGGACAACATTTCTTTGGTTGTTCTTTTCCTTTGGCGGCGTGCCGCACATATATTTAGTTTTAGGGTAGTTAGTAGCCCCTAGCTTTCTGTTGTTTTAGTCAGAGGTCCCCTTGTTATTATCCTGTCTCGGTTCACGCCTTGTCTCACGCTAAGACCTGGGGGCATCGGAGTTGGGCAGACATAATCCGCCCTTCAAACGCGGCTGCCGTGGGCCCAAGAAACCATAGTCACTCAGGCGTGAACTGAGCACACGGGTAAAACAACGGAGGTAGGGTGCTAGGGGCTATTTCCACACCACACCTTATTTCAGCGTCACGTTCTGGTGCTCAGGACTCACTACGCAACATCTCCCTTGTTCTGAGCACCAGGAACCTAACATTATCACCAGCCATACAACAAAAAAGAAATAAAGCTTTTTCTTTTTTGGCCCAGTCCAGTGTCTTGTCTAGAATCCAGTCCTGTCTAGAATTCAGTGTGCAGAATCCAGTCCGGTGTTTAGAATCCAGTCCTGTCTAGAATTCAGTGTGCAGAATCCAGTCCGGTGTTTAAAAATCCAGCCCAGTCTTGTCTTGTCTAGTTTAAAAATCCAGTCCAGTCTTGTCTTGTCTAGAATCTTGTCTAGAATCTTGTCTTAGAATCATGTCTAGAATCTTGTCTAAGAATATTGTCTAAGAATCTTGTCTAGAATCTTGTCTTAGAATCGTGTCTAGAATCGTGTCTTGTCTTGTCTAGTTTGAAATCCTCCTATGCCTACTATGCAAGCCCTGCAAGTATCTCTCACAGCCCTGAACTCTGCTTTCAGTGCTTTGAAACCAGAGCGGCTGGAAGTTTTGCAGCAATCCTTAAAGCAACTGCAAAACCTTCTGACCAAAATTTTGCTTATTTTGCCAGAAGTTGTTGAGAGTTCATCCTATAAAGAGACTCTTGCTCACAGTATGGTGACAAGTGAATCCTCAGGTTTAATTAAAGAGAAAAGGTTTAAAAGTTTTCTGCGGCCCAGGCTCTCAGAAGAGGAGCGTCTGCGTCGCAGAAACTTAGATTTATGCCTATATTGTGGGGGTTTAGGCCACTATCTGCAGACCTGTGAGTTGCGCAAGCCAAAGTGTGGCGACAAGTCCTGCCCTCTGGCCAAGTTTAGTCAGGATACAAGACCTACTCCTGTCTCTACTGTGGCAGAGGTACTTGTCACACAACCCACACTAAAAAGCACTCTGTCTTATAATTGGGGTCCTTGGGCTAGGGAGCCCCATTATAGATTCAGGAACCAAAGGAGAATGTTTCTCTCCTCTCTTGATTTTCCTGTTGAAGCAGAGTTGCAAGCCCCTGGAGCGGTGCCCGATGCCCTGGGTTCTGGAGTGGTGCCCGGTGCCCAGGGTCCTGGAGTGGTGCCCGATGCCCAGGGTCCTGGAGTGATGCCCAGGGTCCTGGAGTGGTGCCCGGTGCCCAGGGTCCTGGAGTGGTGCCCGGTGCCCAGGGTCCTGGAGTGGTACCCAGGGTCCTGGAGTGTTGCCCGGTGCCCAGGGTCCTGGAGTGGTGCCCGGTGCCCAGGGTCCTGGAGCGGTACCCGATGCCCAGAGTCCTGGAGCGGTACCCGATGCCCAGAGTCCTGGAGCGGTACCCGATGCCCAGAGTCCTGGAGCGGTACCCGATGCCCAGAGTCCTGGAGCGGTACCCGATGCCCAGAGTCCTGGAGCGGTACCCGATGTCCAGAGTCCTGGAGCGGTACTTGATGCCCAGGGTCCTGGAGCGGTACCCGATGCCCAGAGTCCTGGAGCGGTACCCGATGCCCAGAGTCCTGGAGCGGTACCCGATGCCCAGAGTCCTGGAGCAGTACCCGATGCTCTAGGTTATAGAGGGACATCGAGTATTATAGCTCAGGTGTCAATACCAGAAAGGGTCTCAGAAGCTGTTACCCCAGGTAGAGACTTGAAAAGCGCAACTCCAGAGAAGGTGTCTAAAACCATAGTTCTAGAAGGGAACTCGAGAAGCAAAACCCCAGAAGGGATCTTTGAAGTAATATCCCCAAGTGGGGTCTCGAGAGACAAAGCCCCAAAGAAGGGTCTAGAAGTCGCTTCCCCAGGAAAGGACTCAAGAGGCATAGCGTTAGTGGAGGTTCTGAAGGTTATAGCTTCAGCAAAAGTCCCGGAAGTCATAGTCCCGGGAGAAGTTTCGATAATTATCGACTCAGAGAGGGAGGCCGACGGCTCGGTCCCAGTGAGGGAGGCCGACGGCTCGGTCCCAGTGAGAGAGGCCGACGGCTCGGTCCCAGTGAGGGAGGCCGACGGCTCGGTCCCAGTGAGGGAGGCCGACGGCTCGGTCCCAGTGAGGGAGGCCGACGGCCCGGTCCCAGTGAGGGAGGCCGACGGCCCGGTCCCAGTAAAAGAATCCGAGGTTCTGGACCCAGCGGGGTTCCCGGAGGCCACTGCCCCAGCGGGGTTCCCGGAGGCCACTGCCCCAGCGGGGTTCCCGGAGGCCACTGCCCCAGCGGGGTTCCCAGAGGCCACTGCCCCGGGTGGGGTTCAGAAAGTCACTGCCCCGGGTGGGGTTCAGAAAGTCACTGCCCCGGGTGGGGTTCAGAAAGTCACTGCCCCGGGTGGGGTTCAGAAAGTCACTGCCCCGGGTGGGGTTCAGAAAGTCACTGCCCCAGGTGGGATTCCGAGGGCCACTGCCCCAGGTGGGGTTCCGAGGGTCACTGCCCCAGGTGGGGTTCAGAAAGTCTTAGCCTCGAGTAAGGTCAATAGTGACCCGGTCCTAGCAAAGCACTCTAGTCAGTCAGATGGGAAGGAAGCAGATCCTGACTCTGTTGATATCTCAACATCTATAATCTTTGATGGGGACTTAGTCCAATTTCTGGCGCTTTACAAACACTATTACACCATTTTGTTGTTTAGACCATTTCTGGGCATCACTTCAGAGAACCTTGTGCTCTATCTGATATATTCCTTTAGAGGAGAGCCTTTTGAGTGGGCAACCAGCCTAATGAAAGCTGAAGATCCCATTCTTCAGGATCCCCCGGCATTCAGTGATGCAGTTATTAAGAGATATGGTTCCAAAGAAATTGGTTCAGGTTCCTCTAGGTCACCCGTCTTATCTGCTGAGAGTTCACCGTATTCTGTAAATTCGGCACAAGAGTCTCAGCCCGTTGTTTTGACTGCAGGATGTGCTTTTCTCTCTTCTTCTAATAGTAGTACTTTGCCTGAAAGTTCAGCTCCCAAGGTTAAGAAACCAATCTCTGATTTGAACCCAGCCTTGCTGGGAGGTACCATCAGTTCAGACAATGTTTGGGGAATTACCTTGGTCAGACCTCAAGAACTTTGTAAAAAGAAGAAGAAGAAAAAGAAATGATTATTGACTCTTGCCTTGTTAAAAAAATAAAAAATAAAAATATTTTCTTTCTTTCTTTCCTTGTCTTGTGTCCAGTAGCCACCGCAAAGGGGGGGGGGGGGGGGGGGGGGCACCGTTACAAGCTGTTGTCACAGCTTGTTTCTGTTAGACCAGTGTGTCAGGTTTTTTTCTGTATCCCTTGTTTTGGAAAATCTGAATTTTGGGGTCCTTTGACCCCTTCTCAAGGGGGGGGGGGGGATAATGTTATGAGCCACGGCTGTGGCTCATTCCTGTTTTGCATTTTTGGTTATGTATTTTATGTTATACTTCTGTTCATGTTCCCCGTGGGTGTCATGGGGTGTTCGGAGTTCACCCTTAAGGAAAGGGTACTGTTATGAACCACAGGTAGTGGTTCATTCCTATTTTATGTTTATAGTTGTCTTGCAGGCCAGGTTTTCCCGTTGCCCTGGTTTAAGAATATTCTTGTTTGCTGCCAGTGGTGAGTCTGTGTAATTGCAGCTTGTTCCCATGTGTTCAGCCTCACCTGTCTGTTGATTGCACCTCTCAGTTGTGCAGCAGGGCAGCTGCACGACATAATTAATTAAGACTCTCTGTCATATGCTGGCTCAGTGCAATTCACAGACGCTGGTGATATTTCCAGGTTTCTAGACTTCCAGAGTTCTTGCGTTCTGAGCTAGTCCCTGCCAGTTCCTGAGCTCCTGTCTAGCAGTGTCTGTCTAGCTGCTTCCAGTGTTGGTTCCTGTGTCGGTTCCTGTGTCCTGCCGTGAAGTGTTCCTGTCCAGAAGTCCTGTGGCTTTGTCTGTGCCTAGTCGAGTTTCTGGCTTCTTGGTGTCCACCGGTCTGTCGTTTGGGATTCTGCCTGTCCTTCGGTTCTGAGAGTCTGTGTCGGCTACATTGGGGGTTCCTGTCCGTTTGCCAGTGTTTGTACCGGTTCCGTGAGTAGCGGCTTTGCCGCGTCCGTCGGCCTAGGCCGCAGTATTCTTTGGTTATATTTTGTTACTGGTGTTTTGCAGAGGGTTCTGCTTATGCTGTCACCGCCGGTACACAACAGTATTGTGTCGGCGAGTGGACAACATTTCTTTGGTTGTTCTTTTCCTTTGGCGGCGTGCCGCACATATATTTAGTTTTAGGGTAGTTAGTAGCCCCTAGCTTTCTGTTGTTTTAGTCAGAGGTCCCCTTGTTATTATCCTGTCTCGGTTCACGCCTTGTCTCACGCTAAGACCTGGGGGCATCGGAGTTGGGCAGACATAATCCGCCCTTCAAACGCGGCTGCCGTGGGCCCAAGAAACCATAGTCACTCAGGCGTGAACTGAGCACACGGGTAAAACAACGGAGGTAGGGTGCTAGGGGCTATTTCCACACCACACCTTATTTCAGCGTCACGTTCTGGTGCTCAGGACTCACTACGCAACATCTCCCTTGTTCTGAGCACCAGGAACCTAACACTATGGGCTATACTTTACAAAAATAGGATTTTAAATACCTATCGGTATATCCTTTTCTCGTAGTCCATACAGGATATTGGGGGAGACTTAGTACGATGGGATATAGACGGGGTCCAAAGGAGCCAGTTCACTTTAAATTTCTTCACTGTGTGCTGGCTCCTCCCCTCTATGCCCCCTCCCACAGGCAGTTATAGGTAAAAACGTGCCTGAAGGAGAGAGGACATATATGAGAGAAGGAAACATGATAACAAAGAGTGGTGAGATTTATATACCAGCACAGCACTAACATATAATGACCAGCAACAGCTGGTAACAACAACAGCAGCAGCTGAACAGGTAACCACATAACAGAGAACCTGCAGAAAGGCACCGCATGGAGGCGGGCGCCCAATATCCCTTATGGACTACGAGAAAAGGATTTACCGGTAGGTATTTAAAATCCTGTTTTCTCTAGCATCCATAGGGGATATTGGGGGAGACTTACTGTAGTACGAAGGGGACGTCCCAAAGCTTCCAGAACGGGTGGGAATGGGCGGAGACTGCTGCAGCACCACCTGCCCAAACTGGGTATCTTCTTTGGCCAGGGTATCAAACTTGTAGAACTTTCCCGACCAAGTAGCAGCTCGGCATATTTGCAAAGCCGAGACTCCACGGTCAGCTGGCGGGAAGACCCCACGATCTTGTAGAGTGGGCCTTCAGAGACTTAGGAACAGGTAAGGCTGCCGACACATAGGCCTGTTGAATAGTAAGCCTAATCCAATGAGCAATGGACTGCTTCGAAGCATGACAACCTTTTTTCTACGCATCATAGAGCATGAACAAGGAATCCGTCTTTCTGATCCGAGCTGTTTGCTTGACATAGATTTCCAAGGCACGCACAGCATCCAATGCCTCCAGAGGAGCAGAAGAACCAGAACCCAACGGAACCACAATAGGTTGATTCAGGTGAAACGCGGATACAACCTTTGGCAGGAACTGCTGTCTAGTCCGGAACTCCGCTCTGTCCTCGTAAAAGACCAAGTAGGGACTTTTACACGATAAGGCCCCCAATTCTGAGACACGTCTAGCAGAAGCCAGGGCCAGTGACATCGCCGTCTTTCACATGAGATACTTATCTTCTACCGTCATCTGTAGGACTGTAGAAATGTCAACACTACATTCAAATCCCAGGGTGCCGTAGGCGGCACAAAGGGAGGCTGTATGTGGAATACCCCTTGTAAGAAGGTCTGAACTTCTGGCAACACTGACAATTTCTTCTGGAAGAAAATGGAGAGAGATGAAATCTGGACCTTACGGGAACCCAGACGTAAGCCCTTATCCACACCAGCCTGCAGGAAATACACGAGGCATCCCAAGTGGAACTCTGCAGTTGGATACGTGCGTTCCACGCACCAAGAGACATATCTCTGCCAGATATGATGATTGTGTTTTGATGTCACAGGTTTCCTGGTCTGAACCATGGTAGCAATAACCTTCTTGGAAAGGCCCTTGTGAGATAGGATGTTCCGCTCAACCTCCATGCCGCCAAACAAAGTCGCCGTAAGTACGGGTAGACGAACGGACCTTGTTGAAGAAGGTCTCTTCTTAGTGGTAGAGGCCAAGGGTCTTCAATGGACATGTCCAGTAGAATCACGTACCACACCCTCCGAGGCTAATCCTGGGCAATCAGAATTGCCTGGACTCCTTGATGTTTGATTCGCTTGAGCACCCTTGGGACCAATGGAATCGGAGGAAACAGATAGACTAGCCGGTAAAGCCAAGGCGATGTCAGTGCATCTACTGCCTTCGCCTGAGGGTCTCTGGTGCATGAGCAATACCAGCGAAGCTTCTTGTTGAGACGAGAAGCCATCATGTCTATCTGTGGACAGGCTCACCTGTGGATGATCTGCTGGAACACCTGCTGGTGGAGACCCCACTCCCCCGGGTGGAGATCGTGACGACTCAGGAAGTCCGCTTCCCAGTTGTCTACTCCCGGAATGAAGATTGTGGACATTGCCCTTGCAATTCTTTCTGCCCAGAGGAGTGTTTTTGACACCTCTTGCATGCAGGCTCTGCTTTTTGTTCCTCCTTGTCGATTGATGTACGCCACTAATGTGGCGTTGTCCGACTGTACCTGGATCGCATGATCCCTGAGCAGAGGAGAGGCCTGAAGCAGAGCATTGTAGATCGCCCGAAGTTCCAGAATGTTGATCGGAAGGAGGGCTTCGTGGGCTGACCACCTGCCCTGGAACTGCGCCCTTTGGGTGACAGCTCTCCATCCTCTCAGACTCTCATCTGTTGTGAGGAGGATCCAATCCAGAATCCCAAAACTCTGGCTTTCCAGGAGATTGGAGTATTGCAGCCACCACAGGACAGAAATCCTGGCTTGAGGCGACAGCCGTATCATCCGGTGCATCTGAAGATGTGATCCGGACCATTTGCTCAGGAGATCCAGCTGAAAAGTCCTGGCATGGAACCTCCCATATTGGATTGCCTCGTATGAGGCGACCATCTTTCCCAACAATCTTATGCAAAGATGGATGGACACTCGAGTAGGTCGGTGCACCATGCGGACCATCTCCTGAAGTGTTCTTGCCTTGTCCTCTGGAAGGAACACCTTCTGGGCCACAGTATCAAGCAACATCCCCAGGAACAGGAGCCGCTGAGACGGCTCCAGGTGGGACTTCTGTAAGTTGAGGATCCACCCATGGTGTGATAGAAGTTGGATAGTGCGGTCGATATGGAGCAGCAAAAGCTCTCTGGATCGTGCTTTGATCAGAAGATCGTCCAGGTAAGGGACAATATTGACTCCCTGGACCAGGAGCTGGAACAACATCTCCGCCATCAGCTTCGTGAAACCCCTCGGAGCTTTGGACAGGCTGAAGGGTAGGGCCTGGAATTGGTACTGATTTTTCAGCAGGGCAAACCTCAGGTATGCCTGATGAGGCCGCCAAATCGGAATATGGAGATAGGCGTCCTTGATATCCAAGGAAACCATGAATTCCTGGTCTTCCAGGCCCGCAATCACTGCTCGCAAGGATTCCATTTTGAACTTGAACACCTCCAGGTAAGGGTTCAAGGACTTTAGATTCAAAATGGGCCTTACCGAATCGTCCGGTTTCGGCTAGAGATGAGCGGGTTCGGTTTCTCTGAATCCGAACCCGCCAGAACTTCATGTTTTTTTTCACGGGTCCGAGCGACTCGGATCTTCCCGCCTTGCTCGGTTAACCCGAGCGCGCCCGAACGTCATCATGACGCTGTCGGATTCTCGCGAGGCTCGGATTCTATCGCGAGACTCGGATTCTATATAAGGAGCCGCGCGTCGCCGCCATTTTCACACGTGCATTGAGATTGATAGGGAGAGGACGTGGCTGGCGTCCTCTCCGTTTAGAATAGATTAGAGAGACACTTGATTTACTAATTTTGGGGAGCATTAGGAGTACTCAGTACAGTGCAGAGTTTTGCTGATAGTGACCAGTGACCACCAGTTTTATTTATAATCCGTTCTCTGCCTGAAAAAAGCGATACACAGCACACAGTGACTCAGTCACATACCATATCTGTGTGCACTGCTCAGGCTCAGGCCAGTGTGCTGCATCATCTATTATCTATATATAAATAATATTATATATATCTGTCTGACTGCTCAGCTCACACAGCTTATAATTGTGGGGGAGACTGGGGAGCACTACTGCAGTGCCAGTTATAGGTTATAGCAGGAGCCAGGAGTACATAATATATTATATAGTGAGTGACCACCAGACACACAGTGCAGTTTATTTAATATATCCGTTCTCTGCCTGAAAAAAGCGATACACACAGTGACTCAGTCAGTCACATACCATATCTGTGTGCACTGCTCAGGCTCAGGCCAGTGTGCTGCATCATCTATATATATTATATATCTGTCTGACTGCTCAGCTCACACAGCTTATAATTGTGGGGGAGACTGGGGAGCACTACTGCAGTGCCAGTTATAGGTTATAGCAGGAGCCAGGAGTACATAATATTATATTAAAATTAAACAGTGCACACTTTTGCTGCAGGAGTGCCACTGCCAGTGTGACTAGTGACCAGTGACCTGACCACCAGTATATATAATATTAGTAGTATACTATCTCTTTATCAACCAGTCTATATTAACAGCAGACACAGTACAGTGCGGTAGTTCACGGCTGTGGCTACCTCTGTGTCGGCACTCGGCAGCCCGTCCATAATTGTATATACCACCTAACCGTGGTTTTTTTTTCTTTCTTTATACATACATACTAGTTACGAGTATACTATCTCTTTATCAACCAGTCTATATATTAGCAGCAGACACAGTACAGTGCGGTAGTTCACGGCTGTGGCTACCTCTGTGTTGGCACTCGGCAGCCCGTCCATAATTGTATATACCACCTAACCGTGGTTTTTTTTTCTTTCTTTATACATACATACTAGTTACGAGTATACTATCTCTTTATCAACCAGTCTATATATTAGCAGCAGACACAGTACAGTGCGGTAGTTCACGGCTGTGGCTACCTCTGTGTCGGCACTCGGCAGCCCGTCCATAATTGTATATACCACCTAACCGTGGTTTTTTTTTCTTTCTTTATACATACATACTAGTTACGAGTATACTATCTCTTTATCAACCAGTCTATATATTAGCAGCAGACACAGTACAGTGCGGTAGTTCACGGCTGTGGCTACCTCTGTGTCGGCACTCGGCAGCCCGTCCATAATTGTATATACCACCTAACCGTGGTTTTTTTTTCTTTCTTTATACATACATACTAGTTACGAGTATACTATCTCTTTATCAACCAGTCTATATATTAGCAGCAGACACAGTACAGTGCGGTAGTTCACGGCTGTGGCTACCTCTGTGTCGGCACTCGGCAGCCCGTCCATAATTGTATATACCACCTAACCGTGGTTTTTTTTTCTTTCTTTATACATACATACTAGTTACGAGTATACTATCTCTTTATCAACCAGTCTATATTAGCAGCAGACACAGTACAGTGCGGTAGTTCACGGCTGTGGCTACCTCTGTGTCGGCACTCGGCAGCCCGTCCATAATTGTATATACCACCTAACCGTGGTTTTTTTTTCTTTCTTTATACATACATACTAGTTACGAGTATACTATCTCTTTATCAACCAGTCTATATATTAGCAGCAGACACAGTACAGTGCGGTAGTTCACGGCTGTGGCTACCTCTGTGTCGGCACTCGGCAGCCCGTCCATAATTGTATATACCACCTAACCGTGGTTTTTTTTTCTTTCTTTATACATACATACTAGTTACGAGTATACTATCTCTTTATCAACCAGTCTATATATTAGCAGCAGACACAGTACAGTGCGGTAGTTCACGGCTGTGGCTACCTCTGTGTCGGCACTCGGCAGCCCGTCCATAATTGTATATACCACCTAACCGTGGTTTTTTTTTCTTTCTTTATACATACATACTAGTTACGAGTATACTATCTCTTTATCAACCAGTCTATATATTAGCAGCAGACACAGTACAGTGCGGTAGTTCACGGCTATGGCTACCTCTGTGTCGGCACTCGGCAGCCCGTCCATAATTGTATATACCACCTAACCGTGGTTTTTTTTTCTTTCTTTATACATACATACTAGTTACGAGTATACTATCTCTTTATCAACCAGTCTATATATTAGCAGCAGACACAGTACAGTGCGGTAGTTCACGGCTGTGGCTACCTCTGTGTCGGCACTCGGCAGCCCGTCCATAATTGTATATACCACCTAACCGTGGTTTTTTTTTCTTACTTTATACATACATACTAGTTACGAGTATACTATCTCTTTATCAACCAGTCTATATATTAGCAGCAGACTCAGTACAGTGCGGTAGTTCACGGCTGTGGCTACCTCTGTGTCGGCACTCGGCAGCCCGTCCATAATTGTATATACCACCTAACCGTGGTTTTTTTTTCTTTCTTTATACATACATACTAGTTACGAGTATACTATCTCTTTATCAACCAGTCTATATATTAGCAGCAGACACAGTACAGTGCGGTAGTTCACGGCTGTGGCTACCTCTGTGTCGGCACTCGGCAGCCCGTCCATAATTGTATATACCACCTAACCGTGGTTTTTTTTTCTTTCTTTATACATACATACTAGTTACGAGTATACTATCTCTTTATCAACCAGTCTATATTAGCAGCAGACACAGTACAGTGCGGTAGTTCACGGCTGTGGCTACCTCTGTGTCGGCACTCGGCAGCCCGTCCATAATTGTATATACCACCTAACCGTGGTTTTTTTTTCTTTCTTTATACATACATACTAGTTACGAGTATACTATCTCTTTATCAACCAGTCTATATATTAGCAGCAGACACAGTACAGTGCGGTAGTTCACGGCTGTGGCTACCTCTGTGTCGGCACTCGGCAGCCCGTCCATAATTGTATATACCACCTAACCGTGGTTTTTTTTTCTTTCTTTATACATACATACTAGTTACGAGTATACTATCTCTTTATCAACCAGTCTATATATTAGCAGCAGACACAGTACAGTGCGGTAGTTCACGGCTGTGGCTACCTCTGTGTCGGCACTCGGCAGCCCGTCCATAATTGTATATACCACCTAACCGTGGTTTTTTTTTTCTTTCTTTATACATACATACTAGTTACGAGTATACTATCTCTTTATCAACCAGTCTATATATTAGCAGCAGACACAGTACAGTGCGGTAGTTCACGGCTGTGGCTACCTCTGTGTCGGCACTCGGCAGCCCGTCCATAATTGTATATACCACCTAACCGTGGTTTTTTTTTCTTTCTTTATACATACATACTAGTTACGAGTATACTATCTCTTTATCAACCAGTCTATATATTAGCAGCAGACACAGTACAGTGCGGTAGTTCACGGCTGTGGCTACCTCTGTGTCGGCACTCGGCAGCCCGTCCATAATTGTATATACCACCTAACCGTGGTTTTTTTTTCTTTCTTTATACATACATACTAGTTACGAGTATACTATCTCTTTATCAACCAGTCTATATATTAGCAGCAGACACAGTACAGTGCGGTAGTTCACGGCTGTGGCTACCTCTGTGTCGGCACTCGGCAGCCCGTCCATAATTGTATATACCACCTAACCGTGGTTTTTTTTTCTTTCTTTATACATACATACTAGTTACGAGTATACTATCTCTTTATCAACCAGTCTATATATTAGCAGCAGACACAGTACAGTGCGGTAGTTCACGGCTGTGGCTACCTCTGTGTCGGCACTCGGCAGCCCGTCCATAATTGTATATACCACCTAACCGTGGTTTTTTTTTCTTTCTTTATACATACATACTAGTTACGAGTATACTATCTCTTTATCAACCAGTCTATATATTAGCAGCAGACACAGTACAGTGCGGTAGTTCACGGCTGTGGCTACCTCTGTGTCGGCACTCGGCAGCCCGTCCATAATTGTATATACCACCTAACCGTGGTTTTTTTTTCTTTCTTTATACATACATACTAGTTACGAGTATACTATCTCTTTATCAACCAGTCTATATATTAGCAGCAGACACAGTACAGTGCGGTAGTTCACGGCTGTGGCTACCTCTGTGTCGGCACTCGGCAGCCCGTCCATAATTGTATATACCACCTAACCGTGGTTTTTTTTTCTTTCTTTATACATACATACTAGTTACGAGTATACTATCTCTTTATCAACCAGTCTATATATTAGCAGCAGACACAGTACAGTGCGGTAGTTCACGGCTGTGGCTACCTCTGTGTCGGCACTCGGCAGCCCGTCCATAATTGTATATACCACCTAACCGTGGTTTTTTTTTCTTTCTTTATACATACATACTAGTTACGAGTATACTATCTCTTTATCAACCAGTCTATATATTAGCAGCAGACACAGTACAGTGCGGTAGTTCACGGCTGTGGCTACCTCTGTGTCGGCACTCGGCAGCCCGTCCATAATTGTATATACCACCTAACCGTGGTTTTTTTTTCTTTCTTTATACATACATACTAGTTACGAGTATACTATCTCTTTATCAACCAGTCTATATATTAGCAGCAGACACAGTACAGTGCGGTAGTTCACGGCTGTGGCTACCTCTGTGTCGGCACTCGGCAGCCCGTCCATAATTGTATATACCACCTAACCGTGGTTTTTTTTTCTTTCTTTATACATACATACTAGTTACGAGTATACTATCTCTTTATCAACCAGTCTATATATTAGCAGCAGACACAGTACAGTGCGGTAGTTCACGGCTGTGGCTACCTCTGTGTCGGCACTCGGCAGCCCGTCCATAATTGTATATACCACCTAACCGTGGTTTTTTTTTCTTTCTTTATACATACATACTAGTTACGAGTATACTATCTCTTTATCAACCAGTCTATATATTAGCAGCAGACACAGTACAGTGCGGTAGTTCACGGCTGTGGCTACCTCTGTGTCGGCACTCGGCAGCCCGTCCATAATTGTATATACCACCTAACCGTGGTTTTTTTTTCTTTCTTTATACATACATACTAGTTACGAGTATACTATCTCTTTATCAACCAGTCTATATATTAGCAGCAGACACAGTACAGTGCGGTAGTTCATGGCTGTGGCTACCTCTGTGTCGGCACTCGGCAGCCCGTCCATAATTGTATATACCACCTAACCGTGGTTTTTTTTTCTTTCTTTATACATACATACTAGTTACGAGTATACTATCTCTTTATCAACCAGTCTATATATTAGCAGCAGACACAGTACAGTGCGGTAGTTCACGGCTGTGGCTACCTCTGTGTCGGCACTCGGCAGCCCGTCCATAATTGTATATACCACCTAACCGTGGTTTTTTTTTCTTTCTTTATACATACATACTAGTTACGAGTATACTATCTCTTTATCAACCAGTCTATATATTAGCAGCAGACACAGTACAGTGCGGTAGTTCACGGCTGTGGCTACCTCTGTGTCGGCACTCGGCAGCCCGTCCATAATTGTATATACCACCTAACCGTGGTTTTTTTTTCTTTCTTTATACATACATACTAGTTACGAGTATACTATCTCTTTATCAACCAGTCTATATATTAGCAGCAGACACAGTACAGTGCGGTAGTTCACGGCTGTGGCTACCTCTGTGTCGGCACTCGGCAGCCCGTCCATAATTGTATATACCACCTAACCGTGGTTTTTTTTTCTTTCTTTATACATACATACTAGTTACGAGTATACTATCTCTTTATCAACCAGTCTATATATTAGCAGCAGACACAGTACAGTGCGGTAGTTCACGGCTGTGGCTACCTCTGTGTCGGCACTCGGCAGCCCGTCCATAATTGTATATACCACCTAACCGTGGTTTTTTTTTCTTTCTTTATACATACATACTAGTTACGAGTATACTATCTCTTTATCAACCAGTCTATATTAGCAGCAGACACAGTACAGTGCGGTAGTTCACGGCTGTGGCTACCTCTGTGTCGGCACTCGGCAGCCCGTCCATAATTGTATATACCACCTAACCGTGGTTTTTTTTTCTTTCTTTATACATACATACTAGTTACGAGTATACTATCTCTTTATCAACCAGTCTATATATTAGCAGCAGACACAGTACAGTGCGGTAGTTCACGGCTGTGGCTACCTCTGTGTCGGCACTCGGCAGCCCGTCCATAATTGTATATACCACCTAACCGTGGTTTTTTTTTTCTTTCTTTATACATACATACTAGTTACGAGTATACTATCTCTTTATCAACCAGTCTATATATTAGCAGCAGACACAGTACAGTGCGGTAGTTCACGGCTGTGGCTACCTCTGTGTCGGCACTCGGCAGCCCGTCCATAATTGTATACTAGTATCCAATCCATCCATCTCCATTGTTTACCTGAGGTGCCTTTTAGTTGTGCCTATTAAAATATGGAGAACAAAAATGTTGAGGTTCCAAAATTAGGGAAAGATCAAGATCCACTTCCACCTCGTGCTGAAGCTGCTGCCACTAGTCATGGCCGAGACGATGAAATGCCAGCAACGTCGTCTGCCAAGGCCGATGCCCAATGTCATAGTACAGAGCATGTCAAATCCAAAACACCAAATATCAGTAAAAAAAGGACTCCAAAACCTAAAATAAAATTGTCGGAGGAGAAGCGTAAACTTGCCAATATGCCATTTACCACACGGAGTGGCAAGGAACGGCTGAGGCCCTGGCCTATGTTCATGGCTAGTGGTTCAGCTTCACATGAGGATGGAAGCACTCAGCCTCTCGCTAGAAAAATGAAAAGACTCAAGCTGGCAAAAGCAGCACAGCAAAGAACTGTGCATTCTTCGAAATCCCAAATCCACAAGGAGAGTCCAATTGTGTCGGTTGCGATGCCTGACCTTCCCAACACTGGACGTGAAGAGCATGCGCCTTCCACCATTTGCACGCCCCCTGCAAGTGCTGGAAGGAGCACCCGCAGTCCAGTTCCTGATAGTCAGATTGAAGATGTCAGTGTTGAAGTACACCAGGATGAGGAGGATATGGGTGTTGCTGGCGCTGGGGAGGAAATTGACCAGGAGGATTCTGATGGTGAGGTGGTTTGTTTAAGTCAGGCACCCGGGGAGACACCTGTTGTCCGTGGGAGGAATATGGCCGTTGACATGCCAGGTGAAAATACCAAAAAAATCAGCTCTTCGGTGTGGAGGTATTTCACCAGAAATGCGGACAACAGGTGTCAAGCCGTGTGTTCCCTTTGTCAAGCTGTAATAAGTAGGGGTAAGGACGTTAACCACCTCGGAACATCCTCCCTTATACGTCACCTGCAGCGCATTCATAATAAGTCAGTGACAAGTTCAAAAACTTTGGGTGACAGCGGAAGCAGTCCACTGACCAGTAAATCCCTTCCTCTTGTAACCAAGCTCACGCAAACCACCCCACCAACTCCCTCAGTGTCAATTTCCTCCTTCCCCAGGAATGCCAATAGTCCTGCAGGCCATGTCACTGGCAATTCTGACGAGTCCTCTCCTGCCTGGGATTCCTCCGATGCATCCTTGCGTGTAACGCCTACTGCTGCTGGCGCTGCTGTTGTTGCCGCTGGGAGTCGATGGTCATCCCAGAGGGGAAGTCGTAAGCCCACTTGTACTACTTCCAGTAAGCAATTGACTGTTCAACAGTCCTTTGCGAGGAAGATGAAATATCACAGCAGTCATCCTACTGCAAAGCGGATAACTGAGTCCTTGACAACTATGTTGGTGTTAGACGTGCGTCCGGTATCCGCCGTTAGTTCACAGGGAACTAGACAATTTATTGAGGCAGTGTGCCCCCGTTACCAAATACCATCTAGGTTCCACTTCTCTAGGCAGGCGATACCGAGAATGTACACGGACGTCAGAAAAAGACTCACCAGTGTCCTAAAAAATGCAGTTGTACCCAATGTCCACTTAACCACGGACATGTGGACAAGTGGAGCAGGGCAGGGTCAGGACTATATGACTGTGACAGCCCACTGGGTAGATGTATGGACTCCCGCCGCAAGAACAGCAGCGGCGGCACCAGTAGCAGCATCTCGCAAACGCCAACTCTTTCCTAGGCAGGCTACGCTTTGTATCACCGCTTTCCAGAATACGCACACAGCTGAAAACCTCTTACGGCAACTGAGGAAGATCATCGCGGAATGGCTTACCCCAATTGGACTCTCCTGTGGATTTGTGGCATCGGACAACGCCAGCAATATTGTGTGTGCATTAAATATGGGCAAATTCCAGCACGTCCCATGTTTTGCACATACCTTGAATTTGGTGGTGCAGAATTTTTTAAAAAACGACAGGGGCGTGCAAGAGATGCTGTCGGTGGCCAGAAAAATTGCGGGACACTTTCGGCGTACAGGCACCACGTACAGAAGACTGGAGCACCACCAAAAACTACTGAACCTGCCCTGCCATCATCTGAAGCAAGAAGTGGTAACGAGGTGGAATTCAACCCTCTATATGCTTCAGAGGTTGGAGGAGCAGCAAAAGGCCATTCAAGCCTATACAATTGAGCACGATATAGTAGGTGGAATGCACCTGTCTCAAGTGCAGTGGAGAATGATTTCAACGTTGTGCAAGGTTCTGATGCCCTTTGAACTTGCCACACGTGAAGTCAGTTCAGACACTGCCAGCCTGAGTCAGGTCATTCCCCTCATCAGGCTTTTGCAGAAGAAGTTGGAGGCATTGAAGAAGGAGCTAAAAGGGAGCGATTCCGCTAGGCATGTGGGACTTGTGGATGCAGCCCTTAATTCGCTTAACAAGGATTCACGGGTGGTCAATCTGTTGAAATCAGAGCACTACATTTTGGCCACCGTGCTCGATCCTAGATTTAAAGCCTACCTTGGATCTCTCTTTCCGGCAGACACAGGTCTGCTGGGGTTGAAAGACCTGCTGGTGACAAAATTGTCAAGTCAAGCGGAACGCGACCTGTCAACATCTCCTCCTTCACATTCTCCCGCAACTGGGGGTGCGAGGAAAAGGCTCAGAATTCCGAGCCCACCCGCTGGCGGTGATGCAGGGCAGTCTGGAGCGACTGCTGATGCTGACATCTGGTCCGGACTGAAGGACCTGACAACGATTACGGACATGTCGTCTACTGTCACTGCATATGATTCTCTCAACATTGATAGAATGGTGGAGGATTATATGAGTGACCGCATCCAAGTAGGCACGTCACACAGTCCGTACTTATACTGGCAGGAAAAAGAGGCAATTTGGAGGCCCTTGCACAAACTGGCTTTATTCTACCTAAGTTGCCCTCCCACAAGTGTGTACTCCGAAAGAGTGTTTAGTGCCGCCGCTCACCTTGTCAGCAATCGGCGTACGAGGTTACATCCAGAAAATGTGGAGAAGATGATGTTCATTAAAATGAATTATAATCAATTCCTCCGCGGAGACATTGACCAGCAGCAATTGCCTCCACAAAGTACACAGGGAGCTGAGATGGTGGATTCCAGTGGGGACGAATTGATAATCTGTGAGGAGGGGGATGTACACGGTGATATATCGGAGGGTGAAGATGAGGTGGACATCTTGCCTCTGTAGAGCCAGTTTGTGCAAGGAGAGATTAATTGCTTCTTTTTTTGGGGGGGTCCAAACCAACCCGTCATATCAGTCACAGTCGTGTGGCAGACCCTGTCACTGAAATGATGGGTTGGTTAAAGTGTGCATGTCCTGTTTTGTTTATACAACATAAGGGTGGGTGGGAGGGCCCAAGGACAATTCCATCTTGCACCTCTTTTTTCTTTTCTTTTTCTTTGCATCATGTGCTGATTGGGGAGGGTTTTTTGGAAGGGACATCCTGCGTGACACTGCAGTGCCACTCCTAGATGGGCCCGGTGTTTGTGTCGGCCACTAGGGTCGCTAATCTTACTCACACAGTCAGCTACCTCATTGCGCCTCTTTTTTTCTTTGCGTCATGTGCTGTTTGGGGAGGGTTTTTTGGAAGGGACATCCTGCGTGACACTGCAGTGCCACTCCTAGATGGGCCCGGTGTTTGTGTCGGCCACTAGGGTCGCTAATCTTACTCACACAGCTACCTCATTGCGCCTCTTTTTTTCTTTGCGTCATATGCTGTTTGGGGAGGGTTTTTTGGAAGGGACATCCTGCGTGACACTGCAGTGCCACTCCTAGATGGGCCCGGTGTTTGTGTCGGCCACTAGGGTCGCTAATCTTACTCACACAGCTACCTCATTGCGCCTCTTTTTTTCTTTGCGTCATGTGCTGTTTGGGGAGGGTTTTTTGGAAGGGCCATCCTGCGTGACACTGCAGTGCCACTCCTAGATGGGCCCGGTGTTTGTGTCGGCCACTAGGGTCGCTAATCTTACTCACACAGCTACCTCATTGCGCCTCTTTTTTTCTTTGCGTCATGTGCTGTTTGGGGAGGGTTTTTTGGAAGGGACATCCTGCGTGACACTGCAGTGCCACTCCTAGATGGGCCCGGTGTTTGTGTCGGCCACTAGGGTCGCTTATCTTACTCACACAGCGACCTCGGTGCAAATTTTAGGACTAAAAATAATATTGTGAGGTGTGAGGTATTCAGAATAGACTGAAAATGAGTGTAAATTATGGTTTTTGAGGTTAATAATACTTTGGGATCAAAATGACCCCCAAATTCTATGATTTAAGCTGTTTTTTAGTGTTTTTTGAAAAAAACACCCGAATCCAAAACACACCCGAATCCGACAAAAAAAATTCGGTGAGGTTTTGCCAAAACGCGTTCGAACCCAAAACACGGCCGCGGAACCGAACCCAAAACCAAAACACAAAACCCGAAAAATTTCAGGCGCTCATCTCTAGTTTCGGCACCACAATAAATCCTTGCCTCGTTGTGGAATTGGTACTGGAACAATGACGTGGGACTGGACCAACTTTAGGATGGCCTGTTGTAACCCGCATATCTTACAAAGCTGGTAAGCTTGGAAAAATCGTTGGGGAGGAGCACCGTCGAACTCTAGCTTGTAGCCCTGAGAAACGAGATCCCTGACCTAGGTATCCTGGCAGGAAGCCTTCCAGATGCGGCTGAAGTGGCGAAGTTGAGCTCCCACCTCGAGATCCCCTTGGGGTGGGTGGGCACCGTCATGCTGAGGCCTTAGTGGAAGCTGAACTGGTGGTCTGTTCCTGAGAGCTGGTGCTGGCAGGTTTTCTCGACTTACCTCTGGTGCCTCTAGTCGCATTGGAGGCACCTCTGGCCTTAGATCGAAATCTGCGAGACCGAAAGGACTGTACAGACGGCCCCAGGTAGGAGCGTCTCACCGGCGGGGCCCCAGAGGGGAGAAATGTGGATTTCCCAGCTGTAACTTTGGAAATCCATGTATCTAATTCAACCCCAAAGAGACATTCCCCCAAGAAGGGGAGGGTTTCCACACTGCATTTGGATTCTACGTCCGCTATCCACTGACGCAACCTCAATGCCCTACGCACCGACACTGCCATGGCAGAAGTCCTAGTATTAATATTCCCCATCTCCTTTAGCAAATCACACAGGACGCGGGTAGTATCCTGAATGTGCTTAAGGAGGGTCACCATAGTGACCAGAGGCATAGCTCCGGAGAGGCCCTCCTGAATTTAAGTGGCCCATGAATGAATAGCATGTGACATCTAGCAACCTGCGATGACCAGTCGTTGCGATACATCTGCTGCCATGTAAATAGATTTAAGCGTAGTTTCTATTTTTCTATCCCCAGGATCCTTTATAGTGAAGGAGCCCAGGGCAGGCAGCACCGCCTTTTTGGACAGTCGAGAGACTGATACATCAACTCCCGGGGGTTCCTCCCAAAATTTCCTACCTTCAGGAGCAAATGGAAAAGTGCGCAAAAACTTTTTTGACACTTGGAATTTCTTGTCTGGATTTTTCCAGGCTAGCTTAAATAGGTAATCTAACTCTGCTGAATCAGGGAAAGTGACATTAGGCTTGTTTTGTGTAAAGAAAAACGACTGCTGTGACGCAGCGTCTTCTAGAGGGAGCTTTAACACGTCCCATATAGCCAGAATTAGGGGTTCAATACCCTGAGCAGAATCAGGATCCCCACTAACGGGGTCCAAATCCTCCCCATCCTCCTGTACATCCTCATCTGAGTCAGATAGTAGAGCAGGCAAACCACGCTTTTGTGGTCCTGCACGAGAGAGGGGGGGCTGTGTAACATCTGCCCTAGCAGCTAAATCTGCAACAGCTTGTTGTAGGAGCTGAGTTTTTTTGTACATTAGCAGTGAGCTGTGATGACATATCAGACATCATATTTTTAAGAGACCCCAACCATACGGGCTCCGCACACTCTCCCTCAGCCCCTTCACTGATCTGTGAAGATTGGCTGCATTTTTCACATGAGACAGAATCAGATGATAGAGGAGAGAATCTGGTGTGGCATACACTGCAGAGCTTGTGTTTACCCATGTTTCACAGTAAGCACAATAACATACACATACACACAGACAGTAATACTTTTCAAGCCTGCCCTTACTGTATGTGAGAGGAGACACAGACAGAGAGAGAGACGCCAGCACAGCCCCAGTGAGGCTTGCAGCTTGCTATATCACAGTAAACACTAATAAATGATGTCCAGTAAAAGACCCAGATAGTGTACAATGGTGGTCATTCAGAGTTGTTCGCTCATTGCCGATTTTCGCTATATTGCGATTAGTCGCTTACTGCGCATGCGCAAGGTTCGCAGAGCGCATGCGCTTAGTTTTCTCTAACGTCCTAAGTGGATGCTGGGGACTCCGTAAGGACCATGGGGAATAGCGGCTCCGCAGGAGACTGGGCACAAAAGTAAAGCTTTAGAACTACCTGGTGTGCACTGGCTCCTCCCCCTATGACCCTCCTCCAAGCCTCAGTTAGATTTTTGTGCCCGAACGAGAAGGGTGCACACTAAGTGGCTCTCCTGAGCTGCTTAGTGAAAAGTTTAGTTTTAGGTTTTTTATGTTCAGTGAGACCTGCTGGCAACAGGCTCACTGCATCGAGGGACTAAGGGGAGAAGAAGCGAACTCACCTGCGTGCAGAGTGGATTGGGCTTCTTAGGCTACTGGACATTAGCTCCAGAGGGACCGATCACAGGCCCAGCCATGGATAGGTCCCAGAGCCGCGCCGCCGGCCCCCTTACAGAGCCAGAAGACAGAAGAGGTCCGGAAAATCGGCGGCAGAAGACGTCCTGTCTTCAACAAGGTAGCGCACAGCACTGCAGCTGTGCGCCATTGCTCTCAGCACACTTCACACTCCGGTCACTGAGGGTGCAGGGCGCTGGGGGGGGGCGCCCTGAGACGCAATAAAAACACCTTGGATGGCAAAAAAATGCATCACATATAGCTCCTGGGCTATATGGATGAATTTAACCCCTGCCAGAATACACAGAATAACGGGAGATAAGGCCGCCGAAAAGGGGGCGGAGCCTATCTCCTCAGCACACTGGCGCCATTTTCCCTCACAGCTCCGTTGGAGGGAAGCTCCCTGGCTCTCCCCTGCAGTCACTACACTACAGAAAGGGTTAAAAAAGAGAGGGGGGCACTAATTACGCGCAGTATTAAAATTACAGCAGCTATAAGGGGAAAAACACTTATATAAGGTTATCCCTGTATATATATATATAGCGCTCTGGTGTGTGCTGGCAAACTCTCCCTCTGTCTCCCCAAAGGGCTAGTGGGGTCCTGTCCTCTATCAGAGCATTCCCTGTGTGTGTGCTGTGTGTCGGTACGTTTGTGTCGACATGTATGAGGAGAAAAATGATGTGGAGACGGAGCAGATTGCCTGTAATAGTGATGTCACCCCCTAGGGGGTCGACACCTGAGTGGATGAACTGTTGGAAGGAATTACGTGACAGTGTCAGCTCTGTATAAAAGACAGTGGTTGACATGAGACAGCCGGCTACTCAGCTTGTGCCTGTCCAGACGTCTCATAGGCCGTCAGGGGCTCTAAAGCGCCCGTTACCTCAGATGGCAGATATAGACGCCGACACGGATACTGACTCCAGTGTCGACGGTGAAGAGACAAATGTGACTTCCAGTAGGGCCACACGTTACATGATTGAGGCAATGAAAAATGTTTTACACATTTCAGATAATACGAGTACCACCAAAAAGGGGTATTATGTTCGGTGAGAAAAAACTACCTGTAGTTTTCCTGAATCTGAGAAATTAAATGAGGTGTGTGATGATGCGTGGGTTTCCCCCGATAACAACTGATAATTTCTAGAATGTTATTGGCATTATATCCTTTCCCGCCAGAGGTTAGGGTGCGTTGGGAAACACCCCCTAGGGTGGATAAAGCGCTCACACGCTTGTAAGAACAAGGGCTCTACCCTCTCCTGAGATGGCCGCCCTTAAGGATCCTGCTGATAGAAAGCAGGAGGGTATCCTAAAATGTATTTACACACATACTGGTGTTATACTGCGACCAGCAATCGCCTCAGCCTGGATGTGCAGTGCTGGGTTGGCGTGGTCGGATTCCCTGACTGAAAATATTGATACCCTAGATAGGGACAGTATATTATTGCCTATAGAGCATTTAAAAGATGCATTTCTATATATGCGTGATGCACAGCGGAATATTTGCCGACTGGCATCAAGTGTGAGTGCGTTGTCCATTTCTGCCAGAAGAGGGTTATGGACACGACAGTGGTCAGGTGATGCGGATTCCAAACGGCATTTGGAAGTATTGCCTTATTAAGGGGAGGAGTTATTTGGGGTCGGTCTTTCAGACCTGGTGGCCACGGCAACAGCTGGGAAATCCACGTTTGTACCCCAGGTCGCCTCTCAACATAAAAAGACGCCGTATTATCAGGCGCAGTCTTTTCGTGGGCAAGCGGGCAAAAGGTTCCTCATTTCTGCCCCGTGACAGAGGGAGAGGAAAAAGGCTGCAGAAATCAGCCAGTTCCCAGGAACAGAAGCCCTCTCCCGCCTCTGCCAAGCCCTCAGTATGACGCTGGGGCTTTACAAGCAGAATCAGGCACGGTGGGGGCCCGTCTCAATGAATTTCAGCGCGCAGTGGGCTCACTCGCAAGTAGACCCCTGGATCCTTCAGGTGATATCTCAGGGGTACAAATTGGAATTCGAGACGTCTCCCCCTCGCCGTTTCCTAAAGTCGGCTTTACCGATGTCTCCTTCTGACAGGGAGGCAGTTTTGGAAGCCATTCACAAGCTGTATTCCCAGCAGGTGATAATCAAGGTACCCCTCCTGCAACAGGGAACGGGGTATTATTCCACACTGTTGTGGTACCGAAGCCGGACGGCTCGGTGAGACCGATTCTAAATCTAAAATCTTGAACACTTACATACGGAGGTTCAAATTCAAGATTGAGTCACTCAGAGCAGTGATTGCGAACCTGGAAGAAGGGGACTACATGATGTCTCGGGACATCAAGGATGCTTACCTTCATGTCCCAATTTACCCTTCTCACCAAGGGTACCTCAGGTTTATGGTACAGAACTGTCACTATCAGTTTCAGACGCTGCCGTATGGATGGTCCACGGCACCCCGGGTCTTTACCAAGGTAATGGCCGAAATGATGATACTCCTTCGAAGGAAGGGAATTTTAGTTATCCCTTACTTGGACGATTCCCTGATAAGGGTAAGATCCAGGGAACAGTTGGAGGTCGGTGTAGCACTATCTCAGGTAGTGTTGCGGCAGCACGATTGGATTCTCAATATTCCTAAATCGCAGCTGATTCCGACGACTCGTCTTCTGTTCCTAGGGATGTTCCTGGACACAGTCCAGAAAAAGGTGTTTCTCCCGGAGGAGAAAGTCAGGGAGTTATCCGAGCTAGTCGGGAACCTCCTATAACCGAGCCAAGTCTCAGTACATCAATGAAATGGTTCTGGGAAAAATGGTGGCTTCCTACGAAGCAATCCCATTCGGCAGATTCCACGCGAGAACTTTCCAGTGGGACCTGCTGGACAAATGGTCCGGGTCGCATCTTCAGATGCATCAGCGGATAACCCTGTCACCAAGCACAAGGGTGTCTCTCCTGTGGTGGTTGCAGAGTGCTCATCTTCTAGAGGGCCGCACATTCAGGACTGGGTCCTGGTGACCACGGATGCCAGCCTGCGAGGCTGGGGAGCAGTCACACAGGGAAGTAATTTCCAGAGCTTATGGTCAAGCCTGGAGACATCACTTCACATAAATATCCTGAAGCTAAGGGCCATTTACAATGCTCTAAGCTCAGCAAGACCTCTGCTTCAAGGTCACCCGGAGTTGATCCATTCGGACAACATCACGGCAGTCACCCACGTAAACAGACAGGGTGACACAAGAAGCAGGGGGGCAATGGCAGAAGCTGCAAGGATTCTTCGCTGGGCGGAAAATCATGTGATAGCACTGTCAGCAGTATTCATTCCGGGAGTGGACAACTGGGAAGCAGACTTCCTCAGCAGACACGACCTCCACCCGGGAGAGTGGGGACTTCACCCAGAAGTCTTCCACATGTTTATAAAACTCGACAAGTATTGCGCCAGGTCAAGGGACCCTCAGGCAATAGCTGTGGACGTTCTGGTAACACAGTGGGTGTACCAGTCAGTGTATGTGTTCCCTCCTCTGCCTCTCATACCCAAGGTACTGAGAATTATAAGATGGAGAGGAGTAAGCACTATATTCGTGGCTCCGGATTGGCCAAGAAGGACTTGGTAACCAGAACTTCAAGAGATACTCACGGAGGATCCGTGGCCTCTACCTCTAAGAAGGGACCTGCTCCAGCAAGGACCCTGTCTGTTCCAAGACTTACCGCGGCTGCGTTTGACGGCATGGCGGTTGAACGCCGGATCCTGAAGGAGAAAGGCATTCCGGATTAAGTCATTCCTATCCTGATCAAAGCCAGAAAAGATATAACCGCAAAACATTATCACCGCATTTGGCGAAAATATGTTGCGTGGTGCGAGGCCAGTAAGGCCCCGACGGAGGAATTTTTCAACTAGGTCGATTCCTACATTTCCTGCAAACAGGAGTGTCTATGGGCCTGAAATGGGGGTCCATTAAGGTTCAAATTTCGGCCCTGTCAATTTTCTTCCAAAAAGAACTAGCTTCAGTCCCTGAAGTTCAGACGTTTGTGAAAGGGGTACTGTATATACAGCCTCCTTTTGTGCCTCCAGTGGCACCTTGGGATCTAAATGTAGTTTTGGGGTTCCAAAAGTCACATTGGTTTGAACCACTGAAATATGTGGAGTTAAAATATCTCACATGGAAAGTGGTCATGATGTTGGCCCTGGCCTGGGCCAGGTGCGTGTCAGAATTGGCGGCTTTATCCTGTAAAAGCCCTCATCTGATTTTCCATTCGGACAGGGCGGAATTGAGGACTTGTCCTCAGTTTCTCCCTAAGGTGGTTTTCAGCGTTTCACCTGAATAAACCTATTGTGGTGCCTGCGGCTACTAGGACTTGGAGGACTCCAAGTTGCTAGACGTTGTCAGAGCCCTGGAAATATAGGTTTCCAGGACGGCTGGAGTCAGAAAATCTGACTCGTTGTTTATTCTGTATGCACCCAACAAGCTGGGTGCTCCTGCTTCTAAGCAGACTATTGCTCGTTGGATTTGTAGTACAATTCAGCTTGCACATTCTGTGGCAGGCCTGCCACAGTCAAAATCTGTAAAAGCCCATTCCACAAGGAAGGTGGGCTCATCTTGGGCGGCTGCCCGAGGGGTCTCGGCTTTACAACTTTGCCGAGCAGCTACTTGGTCAGGAGCAAATACGTTTGTAAAATTCTACAAATTTGATACCCTGGCTGAGGAGGACCTGGAGTTCTCTCATTTGGTGCTGCAGAGTCATCCGCACTCTCCCGCCCGTTTGGGAGCTTTGATATAATCCCCATGGTCCTTACGGAGTCCCCAGCATCCACTTAGGATGTTAGAGAAAATAAGAATTTACTTACCGATAATTCTATTTCTCGTAGTCCGTAGTGGATGCTGGGCGCCCATCCCAAGTGCGGATTGTCTGCAATACTGGTACATAGTTATTGTTACCAAAAAATCGGGTTATTGCTGTAGTGAGCCATCTTTTCTAGAGGCTCCTCTGTTATCATGCTGTTAACTGGGTTTAGATCACAAGTTATATGGTGTGATTGGTGTGGCTGGTATGAGTCTTACCCGGGATTCAAAATCCTTCCTTATTGTGTACGCTCGTCCGGGCACAGTATCCTAACTGAGGCTTGGAGGAGGGTCATAGGGGGAGGAGCCAGTGCACACCAGGTAGTTCTAAAGCTTTACTTTTGTGCCCAGTCTCCTGCGGAACCGCTATTCCCCATGGTCCTTACGGAGTCCCCAGCATCCACTACGGACTACGAGAAATAGAATTATCGGTAAGTAAATTCTTATTATTTTACACAAAAGTTAGGTATTTTACTCACGGCATAACAAGGATTTTTCATTGTTCTGGTGATCGTAGTGTGATTGACAGGAAGTGGGTGTTTCTGGGCGGAAACTGGCCGTTTTCTGGGCGTGTGCGAAAAAACGCTGGCGTTTCTGTGAAAAGCGCGGGAGTGTCTGAAGAAACAGGGGAGTGTCTGGGCGAATGCTGGGTGTGTCTGTGACGTCAAACCAGGAACGAAACTGACTGAACTGATCGCAATGGCTGAGTAAGTCTGGAGCTATTCTGCGAATCTTTCGTTCGCAATTCTGCTAAGCTAAGATACACTCCCAGAGGGCGGCGGCTTAGCGTGTGCAATGCTGCTAAAAGCAGCTAGCGAGCGAACAACTCGGAATGAGGGCCAATAGCGGCTCTCCCCCTATGCTACACCCTGTACCAGTTTTCCAGCGTGTCTTGTGAGGCAGGAAGCGCTGAGTGTGCTGTCTGTGGCTGCATTAAGCCAAAGCGCCAAAATGCCTCTGGTCCCGCTCTGAGGTAGCTCCGCCCCTCCAAATGGCGCCGGAGCTAGTAAATATTTATACTGGCAAAGTCTCCTTTCAGCTAAAAAACATCACACAAGTGCTAGTCTTAGCGGTTTTGTGCCAGTCTAAACGGGGGATTGTAGCGGGACCCACCTGGGAGGGTCCCGTACGCCGCGCCCGTGTCAGCCGCACAGTGAACCGGGGGTCCCCCCTAGCAGGGCCCCCGGTTTGTACTCACCATAGATGTCACCTTCAGGCAGCGTTAGGGGTGTGCGGCGGGCTGCGGCTGTGACAGCCAAGGCGCAGTGCGTCCTGCAGCGGGGAAGCGGCACTGCACCTCTGTGAGGCCGGTGACCGCCCCCTTACTCCCATGGTGCAGGTATGCTGTTGCCCAAACAGCATACCGAAAATATCAAACTGAAAAAAAGAAATTGAAGAAAACTCTGGAGCTCAGAGATGTGCATCCTCTCCTGAGGGCACTTTTTTCTAAACTGCCTGTGGGAGGGGGCATAGAGGGGAGGAGCCAGCACACCCAGTGAAGAAATTTAAAGTGCACTGGCTCCTTTGGACCCCGTCTATACCCCATTGTACTATGTCTCCCCAATATCCCTTATGGATGCTAGAGAAAATGGGTTACACCTTGCAAAAACCTTTTTGTAGCCCCTGTCCTTGCATGACTTTTAGGTGATAAGAAATTACAATTATCGGCCCTAAACCCCAATCATTTTTATAAATATGCTCCCTAGTAATTGACTTTGCATTTCAAAACTGCATGTGTAGTGCAATGCGGACAGTTAGGGTCAAATTTACTAATTATCAGGTTTTAGAACCGATGTGTAAAGTGAAGTGATCGCAAAAGTAATCATTTCACTCCTATAGCGTGAGCCAGGGCCGTTTGGCGCATGCGCGGTCTGCTGACCAAGCATGAATGGCTCCGACTGCAGGAAACCTTACCCGGTTATTTTTGCAAAATATCCTATGGAGGCCAAACTATAGATCATTCTAGAGCTTGATAAATCTGCTGCAGTCCCTCCATGATACATTCGGGGATACTTAATATTTGCAGATATCCCCAGAAAACAGATGTTTTCGGGGATAATATTTGATAAATAAGGATCTATAGAGAAAGCATTACAGAGGTTAATTCAAACTTACACTTAGGTGAATTTATTATGCCACAGCGGTAACAAACATTATGGAAGAAAAAATGTAATAGCCTGCCATTTGTGGGAGCCAGCGCGATTCCAGGAAGATAGTCACTGGACTTAAAGCGGCAATTGGTTTAAAGGCAAAAGCAACCTGGTTTTTGATACTGCGCTCACTTGGGAATAAAGGATAAGGGGCACAGTGCCGCTGTATCTTGAAAGATGCCTGGCCTTCCTGTGGTAATAATTCAGTGCAGCAATGGGGCATTGGAAGAGAATGCGTATAGCATCCCGATGGACTGCCCACATCCCGAAGGTATCAGGGTAACTGCTAGGGTTAGGGCCCTGTGAGGAAGGGTTAGGCACTAGTGGGGGTTAGGGCTAGGCATGGGAACGGGGGGGGGGGGTTATCCACCACTTTCCTGAAGGGTTAGCCCTAGCCGCCATCCCTGGAGGGGGTATTTCATACTGAACCCATTGGGAGGGGTAGGGAGATGGGGGTCAGTATGATTTCCCGGCGGCATGGATGCCAGCTGTCAGTATACCTACAGCGGCATCCCAGTCGCCAGTATGCCGGCAGCGGGGCGAGGGCAAAGAGTCCCCTTGTTTGCTCACTGCGTTTGCCATGCTGCGGGCTCGGTGGCTCACTGCACTCGCCGCAGGTTTTATTCCCACTCTATGGGTGTCTTGGACACCCATGAGTGGGAATAATCCTGTTGCACCGGTATTCCGGCTGCCGGCATTGCCAGCTGTTGGGATTCCGGCGCAGTATCCTGACCGCCTGGATCCTAACTGCCGGCAAATTAAACGTATACCGGGAGATGTGTGTTAGAATGGTCTATGTGTGGGGATTTGGCCGGGTATTATGTAATTAGGCAATGGGGTGTAGGCGCAGACTTGAAAAAAAAGAAAAAAAACTGTGACAACCAGTGTAGTGGGAACTGTTTATTGCATATATACACATACAGCATAGAGTCACAATTCTCAATGTCAGGTGGATAATTTAGGGATTACCGTGTACCTATATACTGTATAACAGTAGCAGCAGCAAAAGCAGGATTTCTGGAGGGGGTTCCAAATGTTTTAAAGCGATTGTCGCTAGCCCATGAAAGATTTATAATTAGCATGTACGTAACAAGCTATAGTCAGCCCCAAGCAAAGTGCACTTTATGTAATACAGTACTTCAGACATACGCAGGCCCAATGATCACGGCAAACCATACACACACACAGCAGACTTGGTGGGAAAAGCTGCTGCCACTGGGCATATGCAGCAGCTCCATTCTGCCATTTAAGGTGTATGTAGTGGCCGCTGGTCAGGCTGTGGAGAAGGTGGGTTTCCAGGCAACTGGAACCCCCCCCCCCCCCCACCACCCCTGCATTTGCCTTTGAGTAGAGGGTCAGTATACTTCCACCTTGCTGGACACCTGTGAGTGAGTGTGGGGTTATTCTTTAGAAACACCTCAACAATACCTCTGTACAAAGAGCTATATTCACCCGTGCATAAATATAACAGTCTTGTGTAGTTTGCCTCCTTGAGGCTATGTCAGTCCAGTATGTGGATACAGTAACTTGTCTTACATGGATATTTGCTATCATTATTTCCGTTTCATATGAATTTACACTGAGTTTAACTAAGACAAAAACAACAAAGGGCTAATATTGGTTCATCTGAGTTAGCAGTGGTCCGTACATCTGATGTCATGCAGCAGGCAAGGGCTGGTTTCTCCACTGCTTCCTTTCAACCATCCCCTGTACCAGGGCTCCGGATACCACTCTGGTACAAGGGTTGGGAGAAAGAAAGAGTAGACTTGTGGAGCAGCTCATGCGGAATCCGTCAGCTTGCCACAGATCTGTCAGAAGGGAGAGATCAAGTGAGACACTTAATAGTCAGCGACCGCTAATGCTTTCTATAAATATGAATAAGCAGTGGGAGTGGTAATAAATTATTTCCGACATTATTTATACATGCGGTATGTCACTCCCCTATGCAGCTAAAGCCAGGCAGTTGACAGAAGATCTACATTGCATTAGTGGAATATGATGACTCTGTTTGAAACGCAACGTGGTGATTGGTGCGACAGAACAATTCTCCCACAACATTTCTATGCTGTAAAGAGCTGTAATGTCACCGTACAGGCGCAGGATGAGACACAGGGATGCGCTGGAAGGCAGGAGCTGATTACAACTTGCTTTTCTGTTTAATGTGTATGTGACCAAACCAGGGTGGCAAATTATATATTCCAATATATGCAAATTATATTGATCATAAACAAACACAAATCATGCTCAAATATAATGTACAACTTGATAACATGAAAACATGAGGTATTATTATTAATCTGTAGATATCTGGTGAACTTTGAATCCTCCTAAATTTGCCCTTGATCCTGCGGAACTGGGTTATATATCTGTTTACAAATCTGTGGCAACCAATCAGAAGTTAGCATTAATTTTTCTAATGCAAGTTAGACAATGAAAGCACATAGCTGATTGGGAAACCGCACCTCTTTGTGTATTATTGGTTGGTTGGTTGGTTGGTTGGTTGGTTTGTAATGATTTATTTATTATTACTTGGTTTGTAATGATTATGCAGTAGAGCGCAAGTCATTTATAAAATAAATGTGTTATAAGGAGACTGCTGAGTATTTGGGGAGATGAAAGGGCTGATGCACAGTTGAATGCATAGTTATTCATGCGTTGCATGCATGGATGGAACTTAATGCACAGTTTGACAGATGTACAGGCGTATTTACACTTCCTTCATAAGCTTAATCAGCAATTCCACTGACAATCCCTCTCCTATCTTGCACTAGGTGATACTGCCCAGTTACCAGCCAGTTTCACCTATCTTGTTGATGAAGACTAAAATGTGTGTGACTCTGCATTGTCCATACTAGCATACACTGGTCTGCAAATGAGTGCACACTCCAGTCTGCAGCGGGGATGCATTCGGCAAACCCGGCGGTTGAGGTGCCGGAGGCTCACGTGAGTAATGCCGGAATCCCGACACCACTCAGGACACCAGTGCCGGAACACTGACAGCCGGGATGGCGAAGGTGAGTATCAGGGTATGGGTTAGGCCCAGGGCCGGACTGGCCATCTGGCACTTCTGGCACATGCCAGAAGGGCCGATGGCCAGGTGGGCCGGTCTGGCAGCTGCAACCCCTCCCTCTTGACACTCCCACCTCCTCGCTGCGGCCGCTGTGCTCCGCGGAGAAGTCCTCTCCGCTTTCGTCCCACCTTCCCAGAATGCCGATGGGGGTGCGACGTCATCGCGCACAGCATTCTGGGAGCAGCCGCGGTGATGGGAAAAGGCCGGGGAGCAGCAGCAGCAGCCGCCCCAGCATGGCGTGTACTACACGCGAAGGACCATGTCTGCTGCCTGCCTGAGCCCCTGAGGAGGAGTCCCGCCACCATGCAGATCCCGGCCCCAGCAGCAGCACACACATGGCCAGCTGCAGCATCAGCACTGCAGGGAGAGTTCTGTCCCCTGGCCAAGGTGAGTGCGAGTGTATACATGCACTGGCTGATTCCTCCCTCTCTCTATCTCTCTGTCCTCACCCCCACCCCCCCAACCCTCTCTCTCTCTCTTTCTTTTGTCTTCACCTCTTTTGTTCTCACCCCCCCCTCTCTCGTTCTCACCCCCCCTCTCTCTTGTTCTCACCCCCCCCTCTCTCTTGTCCTCACCCCCCCCTCTCTCTTGTCCTCACCCCCCCTCTCTCTTGTCCTCACCCCCCCCCCTCTCTCTTTTGTTCTCACCCCCCCCCTCTTGTCCTCACCTCTCTTTTGTTCTCACCCCCCCTCTTGTCCTCACCTCTCTCTTTTATTCTCACCCCCCCCCCTCTTGTCCTCACCTCTCTCTTTTGATCTCACCCCCGCCCCCTCTTGTTCTCACTTCTATCTCTTTTGTCCTAACCCTCTCTGTCTCTTCACCTCTCTTTTCCTCACCCCTCTCTCCCATCCACATCCCTCTCTCCCATCCACATCCCTCTCTCTTTTTTGTCCCCACCCCCTCTCTTTCTTTTGTCCCTACCCCCACTATTTTTTGTCCACACCCCCTCTCTCTTTCTTTTGTCCTCACCCCCTCTTTTTTGTCCCCACCCCCTCTCTTTTTGTACACCCCCCCACTCTCTTTGTTTTGTCCTCACCCCCTCTTTTTTGTCCACACCCCCTCTCTTTCTTTTGTCCTCACCCCCTCTTTTTTTTTCCTCACCCCCTCTCTTTCTTTTGTCCTCACCTCTCTTTTGTCCTCACTCCCCCTCCCTCTAGTCCTTACCTCTCTCTGTCTTTCTTGTCCTCGCCTCTCTCTTTTGTTCTCACCCCCCCCTCTTGTCCTCACCTCTCTCTATCTCTCTATTGTCCTCACCCTCTCTCTTTTCCTCCCCCCTCTCTCCCATCCACATCCCTCTCTCCCATCCACATCCCTCTCTCTTTTTTGTCCCCACCCCCTCTCTTTCTTTTGTCCCTACCCCCACTATTTTTTGTCCACACCCCCTCTCTCTTTCTTTTGTCCTCACCCCCTCTTTTTTGTCCCCACCCCCTCTCTTTTTGTACACCCCCCCACTCTCTTTGTTTTGTCCTCACCCCCTCTTTTTTGTCCACACCCCCTCTCTTTCTTTTGTCCTCACCCCCTCTTTTTTGTCCACACCCCCTCTCTTTCTTTTGTCCTCACCCCCTCTTTTTTTTTCCTCACCCCCTCTCTTTCTTTTGTCCTCACCTCTCTTTTGTCCTCACTCCCCCTCCCTCTAGTCCTTACCTCTCTCTGTCTTTCTTGTCCTCGCCTCTCTCTTTTGTTCTCACCCCCCCCTCTTGTCCTCACCTCTCTCTATCTCTCTATTGTCCTCACCCTCTCTCTTTTCCTCCCCCCTCTCTCCCATCCACATCCCTCTCTCCCATCCACATCCCTCTCTCTTTTTTGTCCCCACCCCCTCTCTTTCTTTTGTCCCTACCCCCACTATTTTGTCCCCACCCCCTCTCTTTTTGTACACCCCCCCACTCTCTTTGTTTTGTCCTCACCCCCTCTTTTTTGTCCACACCCCCTCTCTTTCTTTTGTCCTCACCCCCTCTTTTTTTTTCCTCACCCCCTCTCTTTCTTTTGTCCTCACCTCTCTTTTGTCCTCACTCCCCCTCCCTCTAGTCCTTACCTCTCTCTGTCTTTCTTGTCCTCGCCTCTCTCTTTTGTTCTCACCCCCCCTCTTGTCCTCACCTCTCTCTATCTCTCTATTGTCCTCACCCTCTCTCTTTTCCTCCCCCCTCTCTCCCATCCACATCTCTCTTTCTTTTGTCCTCACCCCCTCTCCTTCTTTTGTCCTCACTCCCCCTCTCTCTAGTCCTCACTTCTCTCTCTCTTTTATCCTCACCTCTCTCTCAGCTTTACCACCTCTTTTGCCCTCACTTCTCTATCTCTTGTTTTCACCCCCCTTTTGCCTCACCCCTCTCTCTCTCTTTCTATCTATCATCATAGCACATAGCATTCTGGGAGCGGCTATGGGGGAAAGAAGTCCTAGGAGCAGCAGCACGGTGTCCGCCCACAATCACCCAGTTTACAGCCTGCCTGAGCCCCTGGCCCTGAGGAGGAGACACGCCACCCATGCAGTCCTGGAACCCGGCCACAGCAGCCCCACAGCACATGGTCAGCTGCAGCATCAGCACTGCAGGGAGAGCGCTGCCTCCCACCAAGGTGAGTATGGGTATACCCATGCCATGGCTGTCTGTCTCTCATGCTCTCTCTATTGTTCTCACCCTCTCTCTCTCTGTCCTCACCTCTCTCTCTTGTCCCCACCCTTTCACCCCATCTCTCTCTCTCTTGTCCTCACCTCTCTCTCCCGTCCTTTGTCTCCTGCCCTCACCTCTCATTTTCATCCTCGCCTGTTTTTCTCATGCCCTCACCCCTTACTCTCTCTCAAGTCCCGACCTCTCTCTCTGTCTGCACCTTTCTCACACTGTCTTTTGTCATCACCTTTCTCTCTCTATCTCGTCCTCACCTCTCTTGTCCTCACCTCCCTCCCTCTCTTTCTTGTCCTTGCCTCTCTCTCTTTCTTGTCCACACCTCTCTCACGCACTCTCTCTCGTTCTCACCTCTGTCTCTCCTGTCCTCACCTCTTTTACTCTCTTCTGTCCTCACCTCTCACTCTCTCTCTCTCTCGTCCCCACCTCTCTTTTGCACTCCCCTCTCCCTCTCTCTCATGCCCTCACCTCTCTCTCAGGCCTTGACCTCTCTCCTACTTGTCCTCACCTCTCTCTCTCTCTCGTCCTCACCTCTCTTGTCCCCACCTTTCTCTCTTGTCCCCACCTTTCTCTCTCTTGTCCCCACCTTTCTCTCTCTTGTCCCCACCTATCTCTCTCTTGTCCTCACCTCTCTCTCTCTCTCTTGTCCTCACCTCTCTCTCTCTCTCTCTCGTTCTCTGTTTGGCTTTAAAATATAGATTGCCTTGCTCTAGATGGGCGTACAGTGAGGAGCTAAACTGGACAGACCTGTGCGCTCAGTCCTTCTCTGCACCTCCGCCAGCTCCCACAGCCTTCTCCTCCACACCATCTTCGAGGCCCACAGCCTCCTCCGCCCCGCGCCGATCACAGCCTCCTCATCCACCACAGCATCCTCTGCTAAATAGGTACTCTTACCCTGCTGCCTTTCACTCCCTCTAGTCTCTACTGTATGCCCTTGCTGTCCCTCTCTCTATCACTCTCCCTGTCCCTATGTCCTTACTGTCACTCTCCCTGTCCCTCCGTCACTCTCCCTGTCCCTCCGTCACTCTCCCTGTCCATATGTCCTTGCTGTCACTTTCCCTGTCCCTCTGTCACTCTCCCTGTCCCTATGTCCCTGCTGTCACTTTCCCTGTCCCTCTGTCACTCTCCCTGTCCCTATGTCCCTGCTGTCACTTTCCCTGTCCCTGCTGTCACTCTCCCTGAATTTTGTCTCATTCCATGTGGCATAATGTGAATTTCGGCTCATTCAGTGTGCTACAATGTGAATTTCAGCTCATTCTGTGTGCTATAATGCAAATTTCGGCTCATTCCGTGTGCTGTAATGTGAATTTCGGCTCATTCTGTGTGCTATAATGTGAATTTCGGCTCATACTGTTAGGCGCCGGGGTCCGCTCGGCCGTGCGGCCCGGCGCCTAGCAACCAGGGACGCCGGGCGCGTTCAGCCGCCGGCTCCCTGGCAACGCTGAGACGCCGGGCGCACGGAGCCGCCTCTGGCCTTAGCAACGGGGACGCCACGTGCAGCCGCGTTCCCCGTTGCTGGGTCTATCCTCATTGCCCTGATTATGTGCTGGCCGTGCAGCATGCAAGCTGCACGGCATTTCTTTTGATTGTCCTGTCCGGATCTTGATTGGAGGATGCCTGAATAAAGGCATCCTCAGGACTTCCTACAGACGCCGGTGATAGTTTCCTGTTTGCCTTGTCTGCTGCAGAGAGTTCCCAGTCCCGGTCTATTCGGTTGTTCCTGTCCTCAAGAGATCCTGTACTCGGAAGTTACCATCTGTTCCTGGAGTCTGACCGAGCACCTTTAACATCTGGTGGTGTTCGTGAGTCGCGGCACAGCTGTGTGTTGCGGCTTGTCCGCTACTGTTTATTATTTTGTTTATATTGTGTTCTGGAGTTTTGCGGAGGATTCCGCTTCCACAGATCCACTCTGGTGTCCAGCGGTGCCGGATAGGAGTGTCGGATCAGTGGATCTTTGGTTGTCCTTTTCCCTGGCGGCTAGTCCGCACATACCTTTTGGTTTAGTTAGTCAGCTTGTAACCCCTGGCCGTGTTGCTTAGTCAGAGGGCCCCTTGTTATCACCCTGTCTCGGACTTCCCCTTGTCTCCCATTAAGACCTGCGGGGGCATCGGGGTTGGGCAGACATAATCCGCCCTTCGAACGCGGCTGCCATGGGCTCAAGCAACCATAGTCTCGCAGGGGATTACTGATAACACGGGCGAGACAACGGAGTTAGGGCGCCAGGGGTTACTAGGCCTTCCAGCTCCCACAACCAGCTTATTTTCCTGAACTCAGATCCCTGTCATAAGATCTCCTCCGGTCTGGAGTTCAGGAATCATAACATTATCACCGGCCAGACAAAAGAAAAAATTTGAACAAGAGTTAATTTTTTCACTTATTCAGTTGGGAGAATTTTGTCGGCCTCATGAATCCCACCGGGGTTGGGCCAAATCCTGGCCAGTTTCTAGTTAGTCAGATTCAGGAACTTACTCAGATGGTTCAGGATCTGTCCCTCCGGGTGAGCTCACAGGAAGATCTGTTACGGACCTCCCCGAGGGTCGTCCCTGAACCAAAAATGCATCTGCCTGACCGTTTTTCGGGGGATAGAAAGCAGTTTTTTAATTTTAAAGAATCTTGCAAACTGTATTTTCGTTTAAAACCAGTTACCTCAGGTACAGAGGCTCAGCGGGTTGGGATTATTATTTCTCTGCTCCAGGGGGATCCTCAGACCTGGGCTTTTGGTTTAAAGACAGACGATCCGGCCTTATCGTCTGTAGACGCCTTTTTAAAATCTTTAGGGCTATTGTATGACGACCCTGATAGAGAGGCATCCGCAGAAAGTCAGTTGCGTACTCTTAGACAGGGTAGGAATCCCGCAGAGAATTATTGTACGGAGTTTCGCCGTTGGTCGAACGACTGTGGCTGGAATGACCCAGCCCTGCGCAGTCAGTTTCGCCTCGGCTTATCTGAATCTATAAAAGACAGTCTCCTCCAGTATCCCGCTCCTGCGACCCTCGATAACCTCATGGAGCTCTCTATTAAGATAGATCGTCGGCTCAGAGAGCGGAGGGCTGAAAAAGGGGCATCTGTCGGGTCCTCTTCCTGGGTTCCTTCCATTCCTGTAGACATAGAGGAGCCTATGCAGATAGGTCTCTCCAAATTGTCTCCGGAAGAAAGAACCAGGAGGCAAAATTCTGGTCTGTGTTTATACTGCGGAGGTAAGGGACATTTTGCCCGTAGTTGTCCAAACAAGTCGGGAAACTTCCTGACCAAGTGAATTGTGAGGGGGTTCACTTTGGTCTGCAGCTCATCTCCTCAAATAATTCACTGTTGGTTCCTGTTAAAGTTTCCTATGGCAGCCTCTGTTCCTCGGTCTCTGCTTTTGTGGACAGTGGAGCTGCAGGAAACTTTATGGATTTAACATGGGCCAAGGCCTTAGGTATTCCTCAGCTAACCTTGAATAGGTGTATCACCATGCATGGTTTAGACGGGAGTCCCTTGTCCAATGGGGTTATTTCTCTATGTACACCTCCAGTTTTGCTCTCGGTGGGAGCTTTGCATTCTGAAAAGATTGAGTTTTTCCTTACCCATTGTCCAGCAGTTCCTGTGGTTCTGGGTCACCCTTGGCTGGCCTTTCATAATCCCATCATAGATTGGCAGTCCGGGGAGATCCTACAATGGGGTACCATCTGTGATAAAGAATGTATTACGCTTCCTATCCGAGTAGCTGCCGCCGGTTCCGCACATATTCCTGGGGAATACCAGGATTTTGTTGATGTGTTTTCCAAGGGCAATGCAGATATTTTGCCTCCCCATAGGCCTTATGATTGTACCATTGAGTTAATTCCTGGTGCCACGTTGCCTAAAGGAAGGTTATATGCATTATCTGGTCCTGAGACTGTGGCCATGAATGAGTATGTGAAAGAAAGCCTTGGGAAAGGGTTTATCAGGCCATCTAAATCCCCTTTAAGTGCAGGGTTCTTCTTCGTAGAGAAGAAGGACGGTTCACTCAGACCCTGCATTGACTTTAGAGCTCTGAATAAAATCTCAGTAAAGAATACTTACCCTCTGCCGCTGATCTCTGTCATCTTTGATCAGCTACGTTCGGCTGTTATTTTCTCTAAGATTGATCTGAGAGGAGCATATAACCTCATCAGAATCAAGTCAGGGGATGAGTGGAAAACGGCATTTAGTACTCAGTCAGGCCACTATGAGTATCTGGTCATGCCATTCGGCCTATCTAACGCTCCGGCAGTTTTCCAGGATCTCATTAATGATGTGCTCCGTGAGTTTCTGGGAAGATTCGTCGTGGTCTATTTAGACGATATTTTGATATATTCTGAATCCGTGGAACAGCATGTTACCCAGGTGCGTCAGGTGCTAAAGAAATTACGTGAAAATCACTTATATGCCAAACTGGAGAAGTGTGAATTTCATGTCACAGAAGTATCCTTTTTAGGGTACATTATTTCCCCTCGGGGATTCCGAATGGAACCAAAAAAGCTCCAGGCCATCCTTAGTTGGGCGCAACCCACCAATTTAAAAGCAATTCAGCGCTTTTTAGGGTTTGCAAACTACTATAGAAGATTTATTCACTCTTTCTCTGACCTAGTAGCTCCTATTGTGGCACTTACTAAGAAGGGAGCAGATCCTACCAATTGGTCATGTGAAGCTGAGTTATCTTTTCAGGCCTTAAAACAAGCCTTTGTCTCAGCCCCTGTCCTTAGACATCCCAACCCAGAATTACCTTTCATTGTTGAGGTTGATGCCTCGGAGGTTGGAGTAGGGGCTATCCTGTCTCAGAAGGATCCAGATTCCCTTGAATTACATCCTTGTGCCTTTATGTCCAGGAAATTCTCATCTGCAGAATCCAACTACGACGTTGGTAACCGGGAATTGCTGGCTATTAAATGGGCTTTCGAGGAGTGGAGACATTGGCTTGAAGGAGCTACCCATACCATTTCAGTTTTGACTGATCACAAAAATCTTCAATACATTGAATCGGCTAAACGACTGAATGCCCGACAGGCTCGTTGGGCTTTATTTTTTACTCGTTTCAAATTCATTATCACCTTCAGACCAGGTTCCAAGAATACCAAGGCAGATGCCCTGTCACGCAGTTTCCTTCCGGTTCAAGACAACAGTCCTGTTACTCCCATACTTCCGTCTTCAGTCATTCAGGCAGGTCTCACACAGGATGTATTTTCCCAATTAAAGCTGCTTCAACATCAAGCTCCTGGAAATACTCCTGCTGGTCGTCTTTTTGTCCCTGAATTTTTGAGAGCAACTGTTTTGGCAGAGTTTCATGATAGCAAAGTTGCCGGGCATCCTGGAATCGCCAAGACTTTGGAATTGGTATCCCGCTCAGTATGGTGGCCTGGTCTTTCCAAAGACATTAAAGAGTTTGTTTTTTCGTGTCAGGTCTGTGCACAGCATAAAATTCCTCGTTCTTTGCCTATTGGTCAACTTATGCCCTTGAATGTTCCCCTTAGGCCATGGTCGCATATCTCCATGGATTTTGTGGTGGACCTCCCTCTGTCAGCAGGATGCCGAGTCATATGGGTAGTGGTGGACCGTTTCAGCAAAATGGCCCATTTCATTGCTCTTCCCCGATTGCCATCTGCCCAGGGATTGGCAGTCCTGTTCCTCCGTCATGTTTTCAGACTCCATGGGTTACCCACCGATATTGTTTCTGACAGGGGTCCACAATTCATTGCGCAATTTTGGAAATCTTTTTGTGCTTCGTTAAAGATGAAATTATCATTAACCTCCGGCTATCATCCACAATCCAATGGACAGACTGAGCGAGTTAACCAATCTCTAAAACAATATTTGCGTTTGTACTCGGCCAAACTCCAAAATTACTGGTCTGAGTTTCTTCCATTGGCGGAGTTTGCTTATAATAATGCCTGTCATTCCTCCACCAATGTGTCTCCATTTTTTGCAGTTTTTGGTTTCCACCCCAGAGCTAATTCATTTTTTCAACATTCCTCTGTCTCCTCTCTGGCCCTGACCTCTCATCTTAAATTTATTTGGAAAAAAGTGCACCTGGCTCTCAGAAAAGCAGCTTTCCGGGAAAATAAATTTTCTGACAGGCTCCGGCGGCCGTGCACTTTTAAAGTAGGAGACAGGGTGTGGTTGTCGACTCGCAACATCAAACTTCGACAAACTTCAGCCAGATTGGGTCCTAGATTTATTGGACCATTTCTCATTATCAAAAAAGTCAATCCAGTTGCTTTCCGGTTACGTTTACCAAAAACTTTACGGATCGGAAATACCTTCCATTGCTCATTGCTTAAACCATATGTTTCGTCCAGCAGATTTCCTCGTAAAAAATCTCAGGGGAGATCACCAGTTAATGTACAGGGTCAGCAAGAGTTCTTGGTTGAGAAGGTTCTCGATTCCAAGTTGTCCCGGGGTCGGCTTTATTTTTTGGTGCATTGGAGAGGTTATGGGCCAGAGGAAAGGTCGTGGGTCCTGGATGAAGACCTTCATGCCCCGAGGCTGAAAAGGGCATTTTTTCATGAATTTCCTCGGAAACCTGGCTTTGGGGGTTCCTTGACCCCTCCTCAAGGGGGGGGTACTGTTAGGCGCCGGGGTCCGCTCGGCCGTGCGGCCCGGCGCCTAGCAACCAGGGACGCCGGGCGCGTTCAGCCGCCGGCTCCCTGGCAACGCTGAGACGCCGGGCGCACGGAGCCGCCTCTGGCCTTAGCAACGGGGACGCCACGTGCAGCCGCGTTCCCCGTTGCTGGGTCTATCCTCATTGCCCTGATTATGTGCTGGCCGTGCAGCATGCAAGCTGCACGGCATTTCTTTTGATTGTCCTGTCCGGATCTTGATTGGAGGATGCCTGAATAAAGGCATCCTCAGGACTTCCTACAGACGCCGGTGATAGTTTCCTGTTTGCCTTGTCTGCTGCAGAGAGTTCCCAGTCCCGGTCTATTCGGTTGTTCCTGTCCTCAAGAGATCCTGTACTCGGAAGTTACCATCTGTTCCTGGAGTCTGACCGAGCACCTTTAACATCTGGTGGTGTTCGTGAGTCGCGGCACAGCCGTGTGTTGCGGCTTGTCCGCTACTGTTTATTATTTTGTTTATATTGTGTTCTGGAGTTTTGCGGAGGATTCCGCTTCCACAGATCCACTCTGGTGTCCAGCGGTGCCGGATAGGAGTGTCGGATCAGTGGATCTTTGGTTGTCCTTTTCCCTGGCGGCTAGTCCGCACATACCTTTTGGTTTAGTTAGTCAGCTTGTAACCCCTGGCCGTGTTGCTTAGTCAGAGGGCCCCTTGTTATCACCCTGTCTCGGACTTCCCCTTGTCTCCCATTAAGACCTGCGGGGGCATCGGGGTTGGGCAGACATAATCCGCCCTTCGAACGCGGCTGCCATGGGCTCAAGCAACCATAGTCTCGCAGGGGATTACTGATAACACGGGCGAGACAACGGAGTTAGGGCGCCAGGGGTTACTAGGCCTTCCAGCTCCCACAACCAGCTTATTTTCCTGAACTCAGATCCCTGTCATAAGATCTCCTCCGGTCTGGAGTTCAGGAATCATAACACATACCAGGTGCTGTAATGTGAATTTTGGTTCATACCGGGTGCTATAATGTGAATTTCGGCTCATTCTGTGTGCTACAATGTGAATTTCGGCTCATTCTGTGTGCTACAATGTGAATTTCGGCTCATTCTGTGTGCTGTAATGTGAATTTCGGCTCATTCTGTGTGCTATAATGTGAATTTCGGCTCATACCAGGTGCTGTAATGTGAATTTTGGTTCATACCGGGTGCTATAATGTGAATTTCGGCTCATTCTGTGTGCTACAATGTGAATTTCGGCTCATTCTGTGTGCTATAATGTGAATTTCGGCTCATTCTGTGTGCTATAATGTGAATTTCGGCTCATTTTGGGTGCTGTAATGTGAATTTTAAGTTCATACCGGGTGCTATAATGTGAATTTTGGTTCATACCGGGTGCTATAATGTGAATTTCGGCTCATACCTTGTGGTATAATGTGAATATTGACTCATACTGTGAAAGAGGCGCCAGTACTAGATAGTATAAGGGGTCCTACTATTGTGGTGCATAATTTGAATATGGGGTATATGGTGTGGTAAACTACACTGAAGGACACGCCCCCTTTTGAGTGACCACGCCCCCTTTTCTGGAGCGCGCGCGCCGAAGGCGCTTAATTACAACCTTCACTTTTCCATACCCCCACTTAAAAATTTCCACTTCAACCACTGGTTGTGTGTATTTTAATAGAGAATGATGTACCCTTGTATGTTGTTATAATATTAATTATATTTGTAAGAGCATAGACTAAGAAGTAGGAGGAGTCAGGAATACTAAGGGGAGGAGTCGCCGAGGTGGGCCTGTGTGCTTCAAAAATGCCAGGGCCTATTTTTAGTCCCAGTCCGGCCCTGGTTAGGGCTCATGCGGGAGGGGGGGGGGGGGTGATAAGGGGGCAGGAGGTAGGGTTAGGCACTGGGGGAAGGGGGTTAGCCGTAGCCACCATCCCCTGAAGGTTAGCCATAGCCGCCGCCCCAGAGGGTTAGGGTTACGGTAGGGAAGGGTAAAAATACTTACTCCATATGCAGTCGGGTTCTTCAGGGTCGGGATGTCTGTGTCGGTCATGTGACCACCGGCATCCCAGCTGCCGGTATTAAATACTGAACCCCTGCAGGGGCCCCAACGTTCAGGTACAACTTGCAACTTTCAAACTTACACTTATCCTAAGTATTCTCCTCCTGCATATCAGACTTGTAGTCTTCAAATGTTACCAGTCACCTACACACTCTGGATATAGGGCCAAATTCAGACCTGATTGCTCTTCTGCAAATTTGCAGAGGGCTGCGATCAGATAGTCACGACCTGTATGTGTGTAAATTGACTTCAAGGTAGTCTCCTGCTTGCGATCAGCAGGATCCCTGAGGGTTGCGGTATCCTGAGATGGCAGCGCCACCTTTTTGGAAAGGCGCGTCAACGCTTTGTCCACCCTTGGGGAGGATTCCCACCGTATCCTGTCTTTAATCGGGAAAGGATATGCCATAAGAGAATCCTTTTGGGAATCTGCAGTTTCTTGTCTGGAGTTTCCCAAGCACTCTCAAATAACTCATTTAGTTTATATGAAGGGGAAAAAGTAACCTCAGGCTTCTTTTCTTTAAACATGTGGACCCTCGTGTCAGGTACAGAGGGGTCATCTGTGATATGTAACACATCCCTTATAGCAATAATCATATAATCAATACTTTTAGCCAATTTTGGCTGCAACCTCGCATCATCATAGTCGAATCCTTGTCGGTATCAGTGTTTACTACTGGAGAAAGTGGGCGTTTTTGAGACCCAGAAGGCCCCTGTGACATAGGGAAAGGCAGGGTATGACCCCCTGTACATTCCCTGGACTCTGCTTTGTCCAAACGTTTGTGCAATAAATTCACATTTGCATTTAAAACATTCCACATATCCAACCAGTCATGTGTCGGCGTTGCCGACGGGGACACCACACTCATGCGCTCCACCTCATCCCTAGAAGAGCCTTCTGCTTCAGACATGCCGACACGCACGTACCGACACCCCACACACTCAGGGGAATCTCTAATCTGGAGACAGTTCCCCCACAAGGCCCTATGGAGAGACAGAAAGAGAGTCTGCCAGCACACACCCAGCGCCAATAACCCTGGTAAAAAATACCCAGATAAAGCGCTTTTTATTATATATATATGTACTGCGCCAAATAAGTGCCCCCCCCCCTTCTTTAAAACCCTCTGTCACCGGTGATCAGCAGGGGAGAGTGCCAGCTTCTCAGCGTGTGCTGTGGAGGAAAATGGCGCTGGTGAGTGCAGAGGGACAAGCTCCGCCCCCTCAGCGGCGGGCTTCGGTCCCGCTCTATTTTAAACAAACTGGCGGGGATCTCCTAAATATACCACAACCAAGTGCATATATAGTATACTGGTACGTTATTCAGACCGGCAATAGCGTCGGCTTGGGTTTGTAGTGCTGTAATAGCGTGGACTGATACCCTATCTGCTGATATTGATACGATGGATAAGGAAGCTATTTTATTGACCCTGGGTCATATTAAGGATGCGGTCCTTTATATGAGAGATGCTCAGAGGGATGTGGACATACTGGGTTCCAGAGCGAACGCTATGGCGATTTCTGCCAGGCGAGCCCTGTGGACCCGATAGTGGACGGGTGATGCCGACTCGAAACGGCATATGGAGGTTTTGCCTTTCAAAGGTGAGGAATTGTTTGGGGAAGGTCTCACGGACCTAGTTTCCATGGCTACTGCAGGTAAATCAAATTTTTTGCCTTATGTTTCCTCACAGCCTAAGAAAGCGCCACATTATCAGATGCAGTCCTTTCGGTCGCATAAATCCAAGAGAGCTCGGGAATCTTCCTTTCTTGCCAGAGGTAAGGGCAAGGGGAAAAAGCTGCCAGCTACAGCCAGTTCCCAGGAACAGAAGTCCTCCCCGGCTTCTAATAAATCCACCGCATGACGCTGGGGCTTCGTTGGGGGAGCCCGCCCCACTGGGGGCACGTCTTCGACTGTTCAGCAATGTCTGGGTTCACTCCCAGGTGGATCCCTGGCAATAGACATTGTTTCCCAGGGGTACAGGCTGGAATTCGAAGAGGTGCCTCCTCGCCGGTATTTCAAATCGGCACTGCCGGCTTCTTCCCCGGAGAGGGAGGTAGTTTTAGCGGCAATTCAAAAATTGTGCCTTCAACAAGTGGTGGTCAAAGTTCCCCTGCTTCAGCAAGGGATGGGCTATTATTCAACCCTGTTTGTGGTCCCGAAGCCGGACGGTTCGGTCAGACCCATTCTGAATTTAAAATCCTTAAACCTATACTTAGGTTCAAGTTCAAGATGGAATCGCTCAGAGCGGTCATCGCCAGCCTGGAAGAGGGGGATTATATGGTGTCCCTAGACATAAAGGATGCATACCTTCATGTCCCCATATATCCACCTCATCAGGCGTTCCTGAGGTTTGTGGTGCAGGATTGTCATTACCAATTTCAGACGTTGCCGTTTGGGCTTTCCACGGCCCGGAGGATTTTTACCAAATTAATGGCAGAAATGATGGTGCTCCTGCGCAAGCAGGGTGTCACAATTATCCCATACTTGGACGATCTCCTGATAAAAGCGAGATCGAGAGAACAGTTGCTGGACAGCGTATAGCTCTCCCTGAGGGTGTTGCAACAGCACGGCTGGATTCTCAATCTCCCGAAGTCACAGTTAGTTCCAACGACCCGATTGCCTTTCTTAGGCATGATTCTGGACACGGAACAAAAGAGGGTCTTTCTCCCGATGGAAAAAACCCAGGAACTTCAGGGCTTGGTCAGGGACCTGTTGAAGCCAGAGAGGGTGTCGGTGCATCACTGCACTCGAGTTCTGGGAAAAATGGTGGCGTCTTACGAGGCCATTCCATTCAGCAGGTTCCATGCGAGGACTTTTTAATGGGACCTTCTGGACAAGTGGTCCGGATCACATCTGCAGATTCATCAAATGATCAGCCTGTCCCCCAGGGCCAGGGTATCTCTCCTGTGGTGGCTGCAGAGTGCTCACCTTTTAGAGGGTCGCAGGTTCGGCATTCAGGACTGGGTTCTGGTAACCACGGACGCGAGCCTCCGAGGCTGGGGAGCAGTCATGCAGGGAAGAAACTTCCAGGGTCTGTGGTCAAGCCAGGAGGCTTGTCTGCACATAAATGTGCTGGAATTAAGGGCCATATACAACGGCCTTCGGCAAGCAGTGACCTTACTTCGAGGTCTACCGGTTCTGATTCAGTCAGACAACATCACAGCGGTGGCTCATGTAAACCGCCAAGGCGGCACAAGGAGCAGAGTCGCAATGGCAGAAGCCTCAAAGATTCTTCGATGGGCGGAGAGTCATGTCAGCGCTCTGACAGCAGTTTTCATTCCGGGAGTGGACAACTGGGAAGCAGACTTCCTAAGCAGACACGATCTGCATTCCGGAGAGTGGGGACTTCATCAGGAAGTCTTCGCAGAAATTGCAAGTCAGTGGGGTCTGCCTCACATAGACATGATGGCGTCACGCCTCAACAGAAAGCTTCCGAGATATTGCGCCAGGTCAAGGGACCCTCAGGCGGTTGCAGTGGACGCACTGGTGACACCGTGGGTGTTTCAGTCGGTCTATGTGTTCCCTCCTCTTCCTCTCATCTCAAAAATACTGAGAATCATAAGACGAAGGCCCTCATTCCGAGTTGTTCGCTCGTTATTTTCCTTCGCATCGGTGCGATTTTCTGCTAACTGCGCATGCGCAATGTTCGCACTGCAGCTGCGTCAAGTAAATTTGCTAAGAAGTTTGGTATTTTACTCACGGCATTACGAGGATTTTTCTTCGTTCTGGTGATCGGAGTGTGATTGACAGGAAGTGGGTGTTTCTGGGCGGAAACTGGCCGTTTATGGGTGTGTGAAAAAACGCTGCCGTTTATGGGAAAAACGCGGGAGTGGCTGGAGAAACGGGGGAGTGCCTGGGCGAATGCTGGGTGTGTTTGTGACATCAAACCAGGAACGAAACTGACTGAACTGATCGCAGTGGCAGAGTAAGTCTCGAGCTACTCAGAAACTGCTAAGAAATTTGTATTCGCAATTTTGTGAATCTTTCGTTCGCAATTCTGCTAAGCTAAGATTCACTCCCAGAGGGCGGCGGCTTAGCGTGTGCACTGCTGCGAAAAGCAGCTAGCGAGCGAACAACTCGGAATGAGGGCCGAAGAGCTGTACAGACAATTCTCATTGCTCCAGATTGGCCTCGAAGGGCCTGGTATCCGGATCTGCAAGAAATGCTCACAGAGGATCCGTGGCCTCTTCCTCTCAGGGAAGACCTGTTACAACAAGGGCCTTGTCTGTTTCAGGACTTACCGCGTCTGCGTTTGACGGCATGGCGGTTGAACGCAGGATCCTAGCGGAGAAGGGCATTCCGGATGAGGTCATTCCTACTCTGATAAAGGCTAGGAAGGAGGTGAGAGCAAAACATTATCACCGTATATGGAGGAAGTATGTGTCTTGGTGCGAAGCCAGGACTGCTCCTCCGGAAGAATTCCATCTGGGCCGTTTTCTTCACTTCCTGCAAACTGGAGTGGATTTGGGCCTGAAATTAGGCTCCATTAAGGTTCAGATTTTGTCCCTCTCTATTTTCTTTCAAAGGGAATTGGCTTCTCTTCCAGAAGTCCAGACTTTTGTGAAAGGGGTGCTGCATATCCAGCCTCCTTCTGTGCCTCTGGTGGCACCATGGGACCTTAACGTGGTGTTAAGTTTTCATAAGTCTCACTGGTTTGAGCCTCTTCAAACAGTTGAATTGAAGTATCTCATTTGGAAAGTGGTCATGTTGTTGGCCTTGGCTTCGGCACGGCGAGTGTCTGAGTTGGCGGCTTTGTCTCACAAAAGCCCTTATCTGATTTTCCATGTGGATAGAGCTGAGTTGCGGACTCGTCCTCAATTTTTGCCTAAGGTGATTTCTTCTTTTCATATGAACCAACCTATTGTGGTGCCTGTGGCTACAAGGGACGTGGAGGATTCCGCGTCCCTGGATGTGGTCTGGGTATGGAAAATTTATGTGGGCAGAACGGCTCGGGTTAGGAAAACAGAGGCCCTGTTTGTCCTGTATGCAGCCAACAAGGTTGGCGCTCCTGCTTCTAAGCAGACTATTGCTCGCTGGATCTGTAACACGATTCGGCAGGCTCATGCTACGGCTGGGTTGCCGTTGCCAAATTCCGTAAAGGCCCATTCCACTAGGAAGGTGGGCTCTTCTTGGGCGACTGCCCAAGGTGTCTCGGGATTACAGCTTTGCCAAGCAGCGACTTGGTCGGGTTCAAACACCTTTGCAAAGTTCTACAAGTTTGATACCCTGGCTGATGAGGACCTCATGTTTGCTCATTTGGTGCTGCAGAGTCATCCGCACTCTCCCGCCCGGTCTGGAGCTTTGGTATAATCCCCATGGTCCTTACGGAGTCCCCAGCATCCTCTAGGACGTAAGAGAAAATAAGATTTTAAACCTACCGGTAAATCTTTTTCTCCTAGTCCGTAGAGGATGCTGGGTGCCCGTCCCAGTGCGGACTTCATTCTGCAAGACTTGTATATAGTTATTGCTTGCACAAGGGTTTTTTGTTGCAGTTGTGATCGGTCTTTGACTGATGTCCGTCTCCTCTGGGCACAGTTTCTCTTTAATGAGGTCTGGAGGAGGGGCATAGAGGGAGGAGCCAGTGCACACCCATACCTAAAGTTCTTTTTAGTGCCCATGTCTCCTGCGGAGCCCGTCTATTCCCCATGGTCCTTACGGAGTCCCCAGCATCCTCTACGGACTAGGAGAAAAAGATTTACCGGTAGGTTTAAAATCTTACTTTTTAGGTGTCGTTTTCTTCGTAAAGTGACCAGGAACCCCAATTAGTGCACTGTGTCCCATCGCATGGCTCGCGAAAGGTGCCTCGCTCCCCTACCGCTGCGCTCGGCACAGGTTACTATTCCCAATCGTAGTCCACGTGGATCGTAAAGTATAAAAAAGTCAAAAAAAGGGGAAAAACTCATGTCGACTTTTTCCCATGTTGACCTAGTGACCATGTCGTCCTAATGACCTAAGTGTGGTCGACCTAGAGACTGGATACCCACCAAGACTTTGGTTCTTGACTCGGCAAAACCCTTCTGGATATGAAGACAAACCTATAATGACAAACCTAGAATTTTATTTGTGTATATAAATGCTGTATTGTTTATAACAAACAAACCTGAATCAGGAAAACTATTATAGATGAGTTTCACAATCCACATATGAAACACATGAGCAGGGGCGTATCTACCTATTGGCCAGGATGGCACTCGCCAGGGGCGCCAGCCAAGGAGGGGCGCCGCCCAGCGGTGCCACCCGCGGCCAGTAGGTAGATTTAATATTAATGTCAGCAACTGTCCACTCCGGCCCCCCAAGGTGTGTCTCCCCCCACTCCCTGGTAGTTCGTCTCCCCGAACTGACACCTGGCAGGCTGGCCGCACTGAAGACCATAGCAGGAAGCCGCAGCAGTGGCAGTCCCTGTAATTGGCGCCGGGGTCCGACACCGCGCTACAATCAAGAAACTACAGCTCCCAGCAGCCCTTGCTGCCGGGAGGTCACTGCAGAAAGGGCTGCTGGTAAGGTGTAGTTTCTTGATTGTAGCGCGGTGTCGGACCCCGGCCTCTGATGAAGCGAACAGCGAAGCGTGCGTCAGGCTAGCTGCGCACCTTAGATAGTCACCGGACAATGGGGGTAATTCCAAGTTGATCGCAGCAGGAATTCTGTTAGCAGTTGGGCAAAACCATGTGCACTGCAGGGGAGGCAGATATAACATGTGCAGAGAGAGAGAGAGATTTGGGTGTGGTGAGTTCAATCTGCAATCTAAATTGCAGTGTAAAAATAAAGCAGCCAGTATTACCCTGCACAGAAACAAAATAACCCACCCAAATCTAACTCTCTCTGCACATGTTATATCTGCCTCCCCTGCAGTGCACATGGTTTTGCCCAACTGCTAAAAAATTTCCTGCTGCGATCAACTTGGAATTGCCCCCAATGTCAGATTAGGAAGGATTATAACCTAGTGAAGAGTGTTCTATCCCATGCAAGCTGCGGGGATATGAACAGGAAACAGCCTAATTAGAAAACAAATGTTTGACTCCATTGTGTATATTGAAACACACTGTGCATAGTGAATGATATGTATTAAGTGCTCTTTAAATAATGCAGTACTCAGGTCTGATATGAACAACATCAGATATCCGATGTGCAAATATATATATTGAAAAGTGCCATATAAAGGACTGAATACACATTGGGATATCAGTGACATGGTTCACATTTATAATGATCTCTCAATCGCTATATAATCAGTAAGCTTGCTGAATCCTTTTCTTATCACAATAAAGGTTTAAAACTGTTCAATTGTGGGCATTTGATATATTAGGGTATCAGAATATATTTATAAAGGCTTAACCTATTACTGCACTTCTCTGGGACATCCTAATAGAGGAATGAATAGTGCATAGATTATAAAATCAGTAGATATATAGATGAGAACCAAGTGAGCCTGCATTATCTCCTGCTCCAATAGAGAGAGATTAAACCTTGAATGTTTATGGATTATTCAAGAGTATACATTGTATAACTACACAGCGATTCTGAGAGGGAAAGTGTCAAGTAATTAACATCGTGACAAGGGACTACTGATTAGTCATTATCAGCAGCTACGTCAGCTGCAAATAAATCCTTTATTCTGTCACAATAAAACCAAGATAAAATCATCAGGTATGAACAGCCAAAAGTTACAAGGCTGCTAGAGTTCAATCTGTGAATAGACATCTGTTGTTTCTCTCCTATGTGATACAATTGTATCATTATGTACATGATTTTCTTATAGTGGATGTAACAACATTTAAGGAGTTCAGGAGGGCACTCAGATGCTTCTGAGATATAATTGAAGCTTAGCAAGAATTCTGTTACCATCCCAGTGATACAATCAAAACACAGCATACAACATTGGGAGATCATTTTATTGCGTTTATCCATAATTATACACAGTAAATCATTAGAGCATCACTATCATTCTACTAGAAGCACACATCATGAAAACTGGAGTCCTGTTTTCCTAACGGTCTCACATTATATATCCTGGAAGGGATTAGAAAACCAGAGACATTTATTTAAGGAGTTCCTCCATGGCTAGCAGAAATATAGCCATATAGGAAATAAACACTCCTGACACACTCTTCATTATCCTGAAACCTTATGAACAATTTAGGAGTCATATGGGTGACATCTAGTGCGCAGCTCTTTTAATTTTAATCACGATTTCTTTCTTACTTACACTACTTTATTCTTCCTTTTAATTTTAGCTGGTTTTACTATATATTATAATAAAAGTTATATTTTAATATAAGATTGTGTGCACCACTTTAGGGCATCTCGAACCCTTCTCCTCTCTCTCTTTTGCTAATATAGGAGGAGTACAGTGCAGAGTTTTGCTGATCAGTGACCACCAGTTATCCGTTCTCTGCCTGAAAAAAACGCTCCATATCTATGCTCAGTGTGCTGCATATATCTGTGCTCACACTGCTTAATTGTGGGGACTGGGGAGCAGCTGTATTATATAGCAGGAGTACAGTGCAGAGTTTTGCTGACAGTGACAACCAGTATACGTTGTCTGCCTGAAAAACACTCCATATCTGTGCTCAGTGTGCTGCTTTATTGTGGGGACTGGGGACCACCAGTATAATATTATATAGGAGGAGTACAGTGCATAGTTTTGCTGACCAGTGACCACCAGTATATAATATATAGCATTACGGTACAGTAGGCCACTGCTGTACCTACCTCTGTGTCGTCATTAAGTATACTATCCATCTAGATTCTATACCTGTGGTGCATTTTAGTTTTGCAGTTTGCTGACACAGTGACCACCAGTATACTATATATAGCAGTACGGTACGGAAGGCCACTGCTGTACCTACCTCTGTGTCGTCATTAAGTATACTATCCATCTACATTCTATACCTGTGGTGCATTTTAGTCTTGCAGTTTGCTGACACAGTGACCACCAGTATACTATATATAGCAGTACGGAAGGCCACTGCTGTACCTACCTCTGTGTCGTCATTAAGTATACTATCCATCTACATTCTATACCTGTGGTGCATTTTAGTTTTGCAGTTTGCTGACACAGTGACCACCAGTATACTGTATATAGCAGTACAGTACGGAAGGCCACTGCTGTACCTACCTCTGTGTCGTCATTAAGTATACTATCCATCTACATTCTATACCTGTGGTGCATTTTAGTTTTGCAGATTGCTGACAGTGACCACCAGTATATATAGCAGTACGGTACGGAAGGCCACTGCTCTACCTACCTCTGTGTCGTCAAGTATACTATCCATCCATACCTGTGGTGCATTTCAGTTGTGCGCAGTATATATAGTAGTAGGCCATTGCTATTGATAGTTACTGGCATATAATTCCACACATTAAAAAATGGAGAACAAAAATGTGGAGGTTAAAATAGGGAAAGATCAAGATCCACTTCCACCTCGTGCTGAAGCTGCTGCCACTAGTCATGGCCGAGACGATGAAATGCCATCAACGTCGTCTGCCAAGGCCGATGCCCAATGTCATAGTAGAGAGCATGTAAAATCCAAAAAACAAAAGTTCAGTAAAATGACCCAAAAATCAAAATTAAAAGCGTCTGAGGAGAAGCGTAAACTTGCCAATATGCCATTTACGACATGGAGTGGCAAGGAACGGCTGAGGCCCTGGCCTATGTTCATGGCTAGTGGTTCAGCTTCACATAAGGATGGAAGCACTCATCCTCTCGCTAGAAAAATGAAAAGACTGAAGCTGGCAAAAGCACAGCAAAGAACTGTGCGTTCTTCTAAATCACAAATCCCCAAGGAGAGTCCAATTGTGTCGGTTGCGATGCCTGACCTCCCCAACACTGGACGGGAAGAGCTTGCGCCTTCCACCATTTGCACGCCCCCTGCAAGTGCTGGAAGGAGCACCCGCAGTCCAGTTCCTGATAGTCAAATTGAAGATGTCACTGTTGAAGTACACCAGGATGAGAATATGGGTGTTGCTGGCACTGGGGAGGAAATTGACAAGGAGGATTCTGATGGTGAGGTGGTTTGTTTAAGTCAGGCACCCGGGGAGACACCTGTTGTCCGTGGGACGAATATGGCCATTAACATGCCTGGTCAAAATACAAAAAAAAATCAGCTCTTCGGTGTGGAATTATTTCAACACAAATGCGGACAACAGGTGTCAAGCCGTGTGTTGCCTTTGTCAAGCTGTAATAAGTAGGGGTAAGGACGTTTACCACCTCGGAACATCCTCGCTTATACGTCACCTGCAGCGCATTCATCATAAGTCAGTGACAAGTTCAAAAACTTTGGGTGACAGCGGAAGCAGTCCACTGACCACTAAATCCCTTCCTCTTGTAACCAAGCTCCTACAAACCACACCTCCTTACCCAGGAAAGCCAATAGTCCTGCAGGCCATGTCACTGGCAAGTCTGACGAGTCCTCTCCTGCCTGGGATTCCTCCGATGCATCCTTGAGTGTAACGCCTACTGCTGCTGGCGCTGCTGTTGTAGCTGCTGGGAGTCGATCGTCATCCCAGAGGGGAAGTCGGAAGACCACTTGTACTACTTCCAGTAAGCAATTGACTCTCCAACAGTCCTTTGTGAGGAAGATGAAATTTCACAGCAGTCATCCTGCTGCAAAGCAGATAACTCAGGCCTTGGCAGCCTGGGCGATGAGAAACGTGGTTCCGTTTTCCACCGTTAATTCAGAGCCAACTAGAGACTTGATTGAGGTACTGTGTCCCCGGTACCAAATACCATCTAGGTTCCATTTCTCTAGGCAGGCGATACCGAAAATGTACACAGACCTCAGAAAAAGACTCACCAGTGTCCTAAAAAATGCAGTTGTACCCAATGTCCACTTAACCACGGACATGTGGACAAGTGGAGCAGGGCAGACTCAGGACTATATGACTGTGACAGCCCACTGGGTAGATGTATGGCCTCCCGCAGTAAGAACAGCAGCGGCGGCACCAGTAGCAGCATCACGCTAACGCCAACTCGTTCCTAGGCAGGCTACGCTTTGTATCACCGCTTTCCAGAAGAGGCACACAGCTGACAACCTCTTACGGAAACTGAGGAACATCATCGCAGAATGGCTTACCCCAATTGGACTCTCCTGGGGATTTGTGACATCGGACAACGCCAGCAATATTGTGCGTGCATTACATCTGGGCAAATTCCAGCACGTCCCATGTTTTGCACATACATTGAATTTGGTGGTGCAGAATTATTTAAAAAACGACAGGGGCGTGCAAGAGATGCTGTCGGTGGCCCGAAGAATTGCGGGCCACTTTCGGCATTCAGCCACCGCGTACAGTAGACTGGAGCACCACCAAACATTTCTGAACCTGCCCTGCCATCATCTGAAGCAAGAGGTGGTAACGAGGTGGAATTCAACCCTCTATATGCTTCAGAGGATGGAGGAGCAGCAAAAGGCCATTCAAGCCTATACATCTGCCCACGATATAGGCAAAGGAGGGGGAATGCACCTGACTCAAGCGCAGTGGAGAATGATTTCAACGTTGTGCAAGGTTCTGCAACCCTTTGAACTTGCCACACGTGAAGTCAGTTCAGACACTGCCAGCCTGAGTCAGGTCATTCCCCTCATCAGGCTTTTGCAGAAGAAGCTGGAGACATTGAAGGAGGAGCTAAAACAGAGCGATTCCGCTAGGCATGTGGGACTTGTGGATGGAGCCCTTAATTCACTTAACCAGGATTCATGGGTGGTCAATCTGTTGAAATCAGAGCACTACATTTTGGCCACCGTGCTCGATCCTAGATTTAAAACCTACGTTGTATCTCTCTTTCCGGCAGACACAAGTCTGCAGAGGTTCAAAGACCTGCTGGTGAGAAAATTGTCAAGTCAAGCGGAACGTGACCCGTCAACATCTCCTCCTTCACATTCTCCCGCAACTGGGGGTGCGAGGAAAAGGCTAATAATTCCGAGCCCACCCGCTGGCGGTGATGCAGGGCAGTCTGGAGCGAGTGCTGACATCTGATCCGGACTGAAGGACCTGCCAACGATTACTGACATGTCGTCTACTGGCACTTCATATGATTCTCTCACCATTGAAAGAATGGTGGAGGATTATATGAGTGACCGCATCCAAGTAGGCACGTCAGACAGTCCGTACGTATACTGGCAGGAAAAAGAGGCAATTTGGAGGCCCTTGCACAAACTGGCTTTATTCTACCTAAGTTGCCCTCCCTCCAGTGTGTACTCCGAAAGAGTGTTTAGTGCAGCCGCTCACCTTGTCAGCAATCGGCGTACGAGGTTACTTCCAGAAAATGTGGAGAAGATGATGTTCATCAAAATGAATTATAATCAATTCCTCCGTGGAGACATTCACCAGCAGCAATTGCCTCCACAAAGTACACAGGGACCTGAGATGGTGGATTCCAGTGGGGACGAATTAATAATCTGTGAGGAGGGGGATGTACACTGTAAAAGGGGTGAGGAATCGGAGGATGATGATGAGGTGGACATCTTGCCTCTGTAGAGCCAGTTTGTGCAAGGAGAGATTGATTGCTTCTTTTTTTGGTGGGGGCCCAAACCAACCAGTCATTTCAGTCACAGTCGTGTGGCAGACCCTGTCGCTGAAATGATGGGTTCGTTAAAGTGTGCATGTCCTGTTTATACAACATAAGGGTGGGTGGGAGGGCCCAAGGACAATTCCATCTTGCACCTCTTTTTTCTTTAATTTTTCTTTGCATCATGTGCTGTTTGGGGACAATTTTTTTGAAGTGCCATCCTGCCTGACACTGCAGTGCCACTCCTAGATGGGCCAGGTGTTTGTGTCGGCCACTTGTGTCGCTTAGCTTAGCCATCCAGCGACCTCGGTGCAAATTTTAGGACTAAAAATAATATTGTGAGGTGTTCAGAATAGACTGGAAATGAGTGGAAATTATGGTTATTGAGGTTAATAAAACTATGGGATCAAAATGACCCCCAAATTCTATGATTTAAGCTGTTTTTTAGGGTTTTTTTGTAAAAAACACCCGAATCCAAAACACACCCGAATCCGACAAAAAATTTTTGGTGAGGTTTTGCCAAAACGCGTCCGAATCCAAAACACGGCCGCGGAACCGAATCCAAAACCAAAACAGAAAACCCGAAAAATGTCCGGTGCACATCACTAGGCAGCATGTATTTGTCCTCTTTAATAGTGCAAAAAAAGGGTTGTTTTTGTATGATTATTGAATTTAAACACATAAAAAGGTATGTGTGTATGTGTGTGTGTATATGTATATGTATATGTATATATATATATATATATATATATATATATATACATATATACAGGTGTGTGCGGCACTCATGGCGACTTTCAATAAGCAGACTTTAGACAGCAAGAAGTTAGCAACGTTTCAATGCTTAAAGGCCCTCATTCCGAGTTGTTCGCTCGGTAAAAATCTTCGCATCGCAGCGATTTTCCGCTTAATGCGCATGCGCAATGTCCGCACTGCGACTGCGCCAAGTAAATTTGATATGCAGTTAGGAATTTTACTCACGGCTTTTTCATCGTTCTGGCGATCGTAATGTGATTGACAGGAAATGGGTGTTACTGGGCGGAAACAGGCCGTTTTATGGGCGTGTGGGAAAAAACGCTACCGTTTCCGGAAAAAACGCAGGAGTGGCCGGAGAAACGGAGGAGTGTCTGGGCGAACGCTGGGTGTGTTTGTGACGTCAAGCCAGGAACGACAAGCAGTGAAATGATCGCAGATGCCGAGTAAGTCTGGAGCTACTCAGAAACTGCTACGAGGTGTGTAATCGCAATATTGCGAATACATCGTTCGAAATTTTAGATGCTAAGATTCACTCCCAGTAGGCGGCGGCTTAGCATGAGCAAATTTGCTAAAATCCGCTTGCGAGCGAACAACTCGGAATGACCCCCAAAGCATTGAAACGTTGCTAACTTCTTGCTGTCTAAAGTCTGCTTATTGAAAGTCGCCGTGAGTGCCGCACACACCTGCCTATCTATTGAAACCTTCACATGCGGGCACCCGGTGCGTTATTAGGAGCTTATGGGAGAGCCGGCACCTGCTGAGTTGTGTGTGTGTGTGTGTGTGTATGTATATGTATGTATATATATATATATATATATAACAACAAAAAATGCTCCGGCACTCCAGAAATCCCGTAGGACCGACTTGCTCAGGTGCCCTCCCCTGGGGGGTCACCCCAGATTACCCACGACGACAGAAAGAGGCGGCACTCAGAGACTTAGAAACAGTGCAAAACTTGTATTAGGTGCGATCTACGTTTCGGGGACCAACTCCCCTTCGTCAGGATAACTGCACAAGTGGTACAAACAGACTTATATAACAGTGAACTTACCCCCACATCAGAATCCCCACGCCCGTTCTCCTCTGGCCACGCCACTCAGGCTTCCGGCAGGCGTCACTGCTCACTCCGGCGAAACCGGAAGTGACGTCGCGGCTCCCTCCTGTGTGACCATGGAGACGCTAAACAATAACAAAAGCAAGTGTATGAACATCGTGTCTGGCAATAAGACTGCAGCATAAATGGCAATACAGATTAAGTGCATCCAAATAACATAACCATACAATAATCGTGTTGCATAATATAAAAATAGTTTAAAAAATATATCTAGTCGATCTAGATGAGCTTTGCAATTATTTAAAACAGACGGTGTCCCTATTTTCAAGTGGGCACCTATTTGTGCATAGTGGATTAAAACTCAGTAAATGTGAATAACAACATTACGGTGCGTCTAGATCACTCTGTGCCACTTAAGAACCTCCATATGATTACTACATTAATAAAATAACATCCTGCGCTGACACCTATAAAGGCTTCCTAGTAAATCAGGCCCTCATGGGGCAAGAAATATGCTGCCTCATAGAAGACACCTTGTGGATCTATACAGTAATAACAAGATGTGCAGGTCACGACAATTATGAACATACCTGAGAAGTTATAACAGATTATAAAAACTATTTATAAAAAATTGATGAGGCCCAGGCTCTCATTGAGCCCGCCTGGTTTAAGTGTATTGAGCCTATGTATCCACCTGGACTCAAGCTGTAGCAATTTCTTGCCCCTGTTGCCCCCCCGAGGGGCCTCGGGGACATGGTCAATGATGCGATGTTTGAATGTGGCCATGCTATGCCTGTGTTCGAGAAAATGCTTGGCCACTGGCTGCTCACCCTCCCCAGTTGACAGCGCGTTTCTGATGGCAAGCCTATGTTGCGCCATCCTCACCTTGAATTGGCATTCCGTTTTACCAATATAATAACGCCCGCATGGGCAAATAATGGCATAAACCACATATTTCGAGGTACACGTAAGGGGCCATCTGATGTTAAATTTCTTACCCGAGAAGGGATGTGAGATGCTGTCTCCGGGAGACATGTGGGTACACGTAGTGCAGCCTGAGCACTTAAAACAGCCATTTTTGCGGGATAGAAAATGCCTAGGAGGAGGTGGTTTAAACCTGGTCATATCAGTTTTAACTAACCAGTCTCTGATGTTTCTGCCTCGTGTATAACTGGGCATCACTCTCTTGTCTCGAAAGGACTTTAAGTCTGGGTCAGTGGCCACCAAAGGCCACAGTTGACGCAGCTTCTTTGCACTTTGTTCACTCTGGGTGCTGAATTCAGTGATCCATGGAATGACTTTGGTCATATCCTGTGCCTGTCTGGGTGATAATAACTCCTCCCTATTTTTAGCTGCAGCTTTTTGTTTGGCTGTGCGGAGGAGGTCGCATGGATACCCTCTCTCGGCAAACCTCTGCTCCATTTCCTCCAATTGTGTCTCTTTCACCTTGGTGTTACTATTAACCCTGCACACCCTGAGGAACTGGGAATACGGTAAGCCCTGTAGCGTGGATTTAGGGTGGAAACTGTCATATCTCAAGAGCGTATTCCGATCAGACGGTTTTTTATATAGGCTCGTTTCCAAACTCCTATCTCCCAGTGTCAGCTGGACGTCCAAGAAACATATCTCGGTTTTGCTATAACTCATAGTCAGTTTCACAGGACTATCTGTGGAGTTGTGTGCTGCTACAAGATCACACAGATCCTGCGCTTCATCTCTCCAAAACACTAACAAATCATCTATATATCTATAATAGATGAACAGTCTGTGGGCAATGTCAGGGTTAGTGAAGAATAATGCCCGCTCCACCTCCCACATGTAGGCATTGGCGAACGAGGGTGCCACGGCCGACCCCATGGCACACCCCGTTCGCTGTCTATAGTAGACGCCATCAAAAATGAAAAAATTATGTGTGAGAGTGAAACGCAATAGTGAAATGAAAAAATCTATGTCAGGGCCTGTGTATGCACTGTTGCCTGTGATCAGCTGTCGCACGGCTTGTAAGCCCTGTTCATGCGGTATGCATGTGTACAGGCTTGTGACGTCTATCGTGGCCAATGTGACATTCTCGGGGACTTGATCTATCTGTGACAACCTCTTTAATAGCACACTTGAATCTTTCAAATGGGTAAAAGTACCCTGCACACAGGGCTGTAAATAGGCATCTAAATATATCGCTAAAGGCTCACACAGGGACCCCCGGGCAGAGATGATAGGTCTCCCAGGGGGTCTCTGTGCGTCCTTGTGTATCTTTGGAATAGTGTAAAAGAGAGGGATGACTGGCCATTCAGAGGACAATTTCTGCACAATATTAGTGCCAATGGTGCCCTCATCTTTGGCCTGTTGCAGCAGCTGGGCCAGTTCAGCCTGGTAAGCCTTGGTGGGGTCTTTGGATAACACACAGTAAGTGTCCCCATCCGACAATAATCGGAGACATTCCTGTGTGTAATCCTCGACCTCCTGTACTACAATGGCTCCCCCCTTGTCCGCACTGCGTATTACAATGTCAGTTCTTTTACTGAGCGTCTTGAGGGCTTCTCGTTCGTCCTTTTGCAGGTTGTGCCATCTTCTTTGCTGCGGTTTGTTTTCTGAACTGTCCAACATGCGGTAAAAGGTCTTCAATGACGCATTGTTGGAGACCGGGTCAAACCGAGATTTGGGGCCTAGCCTCTGAACCCTCGCCGGTAATGGATTGTCGGAAGTTGCAGCTGGCATTTTAGAGTAGTAGTCCTTAAGCTTCAGTGTGCGATGTAACCTGAATGCATCCACCTTCATTCTGAATTCATCACCAGAGTTTGTGGGCACATAAGAAAGTCCCTTATTGAGAACCTTTAACTCAGCTGAAGCAAGGGGGGTTCTCGACAGATTGAAGATTAGCGTTTCTTCGTTTTCGCTGGTTTTGTTTTGTTTTTGTCTTTGTCTTTGGCTCTGTCCTCCCCTCCGTGTATACTTGAGTTTTTCCCCCGTGCTGCTATCCCAGCGCGGGTTCGTGCCCCTAAAGGGATCTCTCGGTGAGACGTGGCCGACGAGCTGGTATGTATGTCATCTGAATCGCTGGCGGATGTATGTCCTGCTCTGCCGCTGCCTCTAGGTCTGCGCATGCGGTGCGGGCCAGGTCCTGTGTTCAAATGTGTAGAATTGCCAAGCCAGGTGTAAACTCGGTGGTGGGCATAGTCCATCTGAACTTTGTTCAGTTTCTCCTTTTTGAACTTTAATAAGTTGGATTTATACTGTTCCACTTGTTCTTGTAGTTTGGTCATCCACCCCTTGGCCTGTTCGGACGAAAGCAGCCCCGCATGCTCCGTTTCAAATTTCATTATGAGATCTTTGGTTCTGTCATGTTCTTTGGTGGACTCCTCAATGACAAGTAAAATTAAATCCATGGAGCACTTATTCAGCACAGAGATCCACTTTTTGCAGAACTCCATATTATAACGTCCTATGGTGGGTATATTGTGCACCCTGAAGCCTCGGGGTAACTGCTTAGCTCTGTAGTAATCCGACAATGTGCGGCTATGGTACAAATAGTCAAGTTCACGTTTCTTGAGACGTAACAGATCCCTGTACGCCTCATCATTAGTAGTGGCAGATGTTTCAGAGAACACAGGCTCTTTGTGCAAAATGAGCTCAGCCTCAACATCAGAGAAGCTGAGAGTATCATAGGTGTCGCAGTGCAATAAAAAAGATGTAAAATCTCCTTGATCAGCCGCTGCCGTAGCCATGTTGTATCTTCACTGAGTGATACTGTTTATATTGGTGCAAAAAATAGCTTTGAAAAAGTGTAAATACACTGTGCAAAAAATGCGTGCAAATATGCAACCAGTGAATAAAGTGCTCTAGTGCTGTGAATAGAGTCCTGAAGAGGCGGAAAGTTGATGGTGCTAAATGTTCCAGGTGCCTTGAGTAGAAAATCCCGTGTGCCTGCACGGCACGCCCGGGATCAATACAACAACAAAAAATGCTCCGGCACTCCAGAAATCCCGTAGGACCGACTTGCTCAGGTGCCCTCCCCTGGGGGGTCACCCCAGATTACCCACGACGACAGAAAGAGGCGGCACTCAGAGACTTAGAAACAGTGCAAAACTTGTATTAGGTGCGATCTACGTTTCGGGGACCAACTCCCCTTCGTCAGGATAACTGCACAAGTGGTACAAACAGACTTATATAACAGTGAACTTACCCCCACATCAGAATCCCCACGCCCGTTCTCCTCTGGCCACGCCACTCAGGCTTCCGGCAGGCGTCACTGCTCACTCCGGCGAAACCGGAAGTGACGTCGCGGCTCCCTCCTGTGTGACCATGGAGACGCTAAACAATAACAAAAGCAAGTGTATGAACATCGTGTCTGGCAATAAGACTGCAGCATAAATGGCAATACAGATTAAGTGCATCCAAATAACATAACCATACAATAATCGTGTTGCATAATATAAAAGTGCGGACAAGGGGGGAGCCATTGTAGTACAGGAGGTCGAGGATTACACACAGGAATGTCTCCGATTATTGTCGGATGGGGACACTTACTGTGTGTTATCCAAAGACCCCACCAAGGCTTACCAGGCTGAACTGGCCCAGCTGCTGCAACAGGCCAAAGATGAGGGCACCATTGGCACTAATATTGTGCAGAAATTGTCCTCTGAATGGCCAGTCATCCCTCTCTTTTACACTATTCCAAAGATACACAAGGACGCACAGAGACCCCCTGGGAGACCTATCATCTCTGCCCGGGGGTCCCTGTGTGAGCCTTTAGCGATATATTTAGATGCCTATTTACAGCCCTGTGTGCAGGGTACTTTTACCCATTTGAAAGATTCAAGTGTGCTATTAAAGAGGTTGTCACAGATAGATCAAGTCCCCGAGAATGTCACATTGGCCACGATAGACGTCACAAGCCTGTACACATGCATACCGCATGAACAGGGCTTACAAGCCGTGCGACAGCTGATCACAGGCAACAGTGCATACACAGGCCCTGACATAGATTTTTTCATTTCACTATTGCGTTTCACTCTCACACATAATTTTTTCATTTTTGATGGCGTCTACTATAGACAGCGAACGGGGTGTGCCATGGGGTCGGCCGTGGCACCCTCGTTCGCCAATGCCTACATGTGGGAGGTGGAGCGGGCATTATTCTTCACTAACCCTGACATTGCCCACAGACTGTTCATCTATTATAGATATATAGATGATTTGTTAGTGTTTTGGAGAGATGAAGCGCAGGATCTGTGTGATCTTGTAGCAGCACACAACTCCACAGATAGTCCTGTGAAACTGACTATGAGTTATAGCAAAACCGAGATATGTTTCTTGGACGTCCAGCTGACACTGGGAGATAGGAGTTTGGAAACGAGCCTATATAAAAAACCGTCTGATCGGAATACGCTCTTGAGATATGACAGTTTCCACCCTAAATCCACGCTACAGGGCTTACCGTATTCCCAGTTCCTCAGGGTGTGCAGGGTTAATAGTAACACCAAGGTGAAAGAGACACAATTGGAGGAAATGGAGCAGAGGTTTGCCGAGAGAGGGTATCCATGCGACCTCCTCCGCACAGCCAAACAAAAAGCTGCAGCTAAAAATAGGGAGGAGTTATTATCACCCAGACAGGCACAGGATATGACCAAAGTCATTCCATGGATCACTGAATTCAGCACCCAGAGTGAACAAAGTGCAAAGAAGCTGCGTCAACTGTGGCCTTTGGTGGCCACTGACCCAGACTTAAAGTCCTTTCGAGACAAGAGAGTGATGCCCAGTTATACACGAGGCAGAAACATCAGAGACTGGTTAGTTAAAACTGATATGACCAGGTTTAAACCACCTCCTCCTAGGCATTTTCTATCCCGCAAAAATGGCTGTTTTAAGTGCTCAGGCTGCACTACGTGTACCCACATGTCTCCCGGAGACAGCATCTCACATCCCTTCTCGGGTAAGAAATTTAACATCAGATGGCCCCTTACGTGTACCTCGAAATATGTGGTTTATGCCATTATTTGCCCATGCGGGCGTTATTATATTGGTAAAACGGAATGCCAATTCAAGGTGAGGATGGCGCAACATAGGCTTGCCATCAGAAACGCGCTGTCAACTGGGGAGGGTGAGCAGCCAGTGGCCAAGCATTTTCTCGAACACAGGCATAGCATGGCCACATTCAAACATCGCATCATTGACCATGTCCCCGAGGCCCCTCGGGGGGGCAACAGGGGCAAGAAATTGCTACAGCTTGAGTCCAGGTGGATACATAGGCTCAATACACTTAAACCAGGCGGGCTCAATGAGAGCCTGGGCCTCATCAATTTTTTATAAATAGTTTTTATAATCTGTTATAACTTCTCAGGTATGTTCATAATTGTCGTGACCTGCACATCTTGTTATTACTGTATAGATCCACAAGGTGTCTTCTATGAGGCAGCATATTTCTTGCCCCATGAGGGCCTGATTTACTAGGAAGCCTTTATAGGTGTCAGCGCAGGATGTTATTTTATTAATGTAGTAATCATATGGAGGTTCTTAAGTGGCACAGAGTGATCTAGACGCACCGTAATGTTGTTATTCACATTTACTGAGTTTTAATCCACTATGCACAAATAGGTGCCCACTTGAAAATAGGGACACCGTCTGTTTTAAATAATTGCAAAGCTCATCTAGATCGACTAGATATATTTTTTAAACTATTTTTATATTATGCAACACGATTATTGTATGGTTATGTTATTTGGATGCACTTAATCTGTATTGCCATTTATGCTGCAGTCTTATTGCCAGACACGATGTTCATACACTTGCTTTTGTTATTGTTTAGCGTCTCCATGGTCACACAGGAGGGAGCCGCGACGTCACTTCCGGTTTCGCCGGAGTGAGCAGTGACGCCTGCCGGAAGCCTGAGTGGCGTGGCCAGAGGAGAACGGGCGTGGGGATTCTGATGTGGGGGTAAGTTCACTGTTATATAAGTCTGTTTGTACCACTTGTGCAGTTATCCTGACGAAGGGGAGTTGGTCCCCGAAACGTAGATCGCACCTAATACAAGTTTTGCACTGTTTCTAAGTCTCTGAGTGCCGCCTCTTTCTGTCGTCGTATATATATATATATATATATATATATATTTATTTCAAATGGTGATGCCGTGGTCATAGGGACCATCTCCACAGAGCCGCTGCCCCGGGCTTCCTCCTCTTCACCGCTGCTGCCCATGTCCTCCGCCGCTGCCCATGTCTTCCTCCGCTACACCACCCGGGGCCTTCTACTGGTCACCACCACTGCCCAGGGCCTCCTCCTCACCACCGCTGACTTCAGCCTCTGCACCGCCGCTGACCACAGCCCCATCAGCTGCTCAGGTACTCACTCTTTCTGTCCCTGTCACTGCTGTCACTCTCTCTGTCTCTGCTGTCACTCTCTCTGTCTCTGCTGTCACTCTCTCTGTCTCTGCTGTCACTCTCCCTGTCCCTGCTGTCACTCTCTCTGTCACTGTCCCTGCTGGCTCTCTGTCACTATCCCTGCTGTCACTCTCCCTGTCCCTATGTCCCTGCTGTCACTGTCCCTGAATTTTGGCTCATACTGTGTGGGGTAATGTGAATTTTGGCTCATACTGTGTGGGGTAATGTGAATTTTGGATCATACTGTGTGGGGTAATGTGAATTTTGGCTCATACTGTGTGGGGTAATGTGAACTTTGGATCATAATGTGTGGGGTAATGTGAATTTTGGATCATACTGTGTGGGGTAATGTGAATTTTGGATCATACTGTGTGGGGTAATGTGGATTTTGGCTCATACTGTGTGGGGTAATGTGAATTTTGGCTCATTCTGTGTGGGTTAATGTGAATTTTGGCTCATTCTGTGTGGGTTAATGTGAATTTTGGCTCATACTGTGGGGGGTAATGTGAATTTTGGCTTAGTCTGTGTTGCATAATGGGAATTTTGGCTCATTCCGTGTTGCATAATGTGAATTTTGGCTCGTGCAGTGTGGCATAATGTGTATGGGGCACCAGTACTAGATGGTATAAGGGGTCCTACTATTGTGGTGCATAATGTGTATAAGGGGTATATGATGTGGTACACTACACTTAAGGACAACAATGGGCATTACTGTGCTGTGTTATGTTAGTAAGGAATGCTACTGAGTGGTGTAATTCGTATTTGAGTATTATTGAGTGGCCACGCCCCCTTTTTGGCACATGCGTCTTCGATATTTCAAATATGGGTGGGTGTGGGGCGCCAGTCCTTTACTTTGCCAGGGGCGCTCAGACCCCTAGATACACCCCTGCACATGAGATAGATTGATACTATTGTGGTAACAACATGTGTCTGGGGCCACTAGAAGTAAAGACAGATGGATCTGCTGTAAACTCTGCTATGAACTGCGCACAAAGGGGGTCATTCTGACCCGTTCACTTGCTGCTTTTTGTCGCAGCCGATCGAACGGGCCGGCATGCCAGACGGCCGAAGGCCGTAGCAGGGATGCGATCGCCTCTGCCTGATTGACAGGCAGAGGCGGTACCTGGGCGGGAGGGGGCGGAAAGGTGGCGTTTGGCCGCCGTTCGTGGGAGTGGTCCGGCCAACGCAGGCGTGGCCGGACCGAACGGGGGGCGGGCCGCAGCGGCTTCGTGACATCACAGGCAGCCGCTGCGGGCCGGGGAGCGATGAGTAGCTCCCGGCCAGCACGCTAAAGCTGCGCTGGCCGGGAGCTGCTCTTGAAGTGCAAAGGCATCGCCGCTGTGCGATGCCTTTGCACTTCTGCGGGGGGGGGGAGGGGGCGGCGGCACGGACATGCAGGGCGGACTAGCCCTGTGCTGGGCGTCCCCCCGCATGTCACAGCTACGATCAACTCTGAATGACCCCCAAAGTGTAAAAGACAAGATCACATTATTGGGACTTTCCCTATTCCTAACATTACCCTCCTGTATAGCACATAGGCAGCTCCCCCTAAGACCCCCCCCCCCCTCTCCCCTTTTTCCACCACCACCACCTTTGAGAAGCTGCTGCAATGCTTAGCTGTTTTAATCACATTCTATGAGATTTATATTAACCTGGAGTATACAAAAGGGCATCATGACTGCCAGTATGCGGTCTGGAACCTATGAAAATAGCCACCTATCCCGCAGAATGGGATTTGTAGGGGATGGGGAATAATTCCCATAAAAGTCCCATTTTCCAGTTTATCGTTAGGAAGTGTGCGCTAAATTTATACACAGACAGTATGTACAAAGGACGAGCGGTGGCGGCCTCAGGCAGACGTCCAACAAACACATAGAACAATATCATACTTATGAGCACAAATCACTACAGATGTCCACAGAAACCGAAATGCAATTCTGCAACTTAGGGGGACATTTACTAAGCAGTGATAAGAGTGAGCCAGTGGAGAAGTTGCCCCATCAACCAATCAGCAGCTCTGTATCATTTTATAGTATGCAAATTACAGATGTGACTTCAGTGCTGATTGGTTGCCATGGGCAACTTCTCCACTGGCTCACTTCTCCGCTCTTATCACTGCTTAGTACATGTCTCCCTTAGACATATACCGGTAATTAGTTTACAAAACTCGAACAGGAGTTTATTATATATTAATGAAAACTATGGATAAACAGTCAGCGAGATGTAAGAGTCCAACATTTACGTGGCTGCGGGATGCTGAACGATCTCGGACTTTTTTAAAGGGGCAATCCACTTACAAGGCATGAATTTGCCTCATAAGTGATTGCCCCTTAAAAAAAACAGAGATCGTCCGGCATCTTGCACCCCTGGCGATCTCCGACACCGTTACATCCTGCCATGTATGTCAGATATAGAATCTGGAGTAGAGTGGAATTTCTATGGAGTTAGGGGCTGTGAAACCTTTGGCGTTTGCTTTCAGGCTGTGATACTGTATATCAGTTATCAGCGGTCTTGGTAGTTTTTTTTTCCCCATCATAAGGAAACCACATCTTCACAGGACCAGAAATCACTTCATTATCATGAAAACAAATCTCTGCTGCAGAAATTAAAATGAAGAAGTTAAAAAGTTAACTAGTTCAGTGCCGGATACTGGGAGGATCCTCTGCACTGGGTGGTCGGATGGTATCTGCACATATATCCCCCGCTCTGTCCTCATGCAGTGTCATTTGTTCAGTTCATGTCAGCCCCTGTCCCAGCGCATATCCAGTCTCCACGAATGTGACATGTAATTACATCTGTCTGCTTGTCGGCTGGATCTGTCATCTGCGTGCGGTTTGCCTCCTGTTGCTATCTATCATCCCATCACTCATTATAGGAAATGACTAGCCACTGCTGGGGCGTATTTACACTGCAGACACTTCACGTGACATCACACTTCTCAGGTCACAGTCTTTTACACTGTCAACGTCACATGTGTCTTTGTATTCATGCAAAATAGCCACTCAGGGATCATTCTGTTATATTAAACGTTACTAAACTTGGAACTCGCAGTAAGAGCAGCGGTCATGCACAATGTCAGGCGGGTTATTTAAGCAAATTGTATTTTAGAAAAACAAAAACTGTTAAAATGAATCATTATGATTATACTAAACCTTATTTAGTTCAACAAGGGAAGCATACAGTATTATATAGCATTATCGTGTGTGTGTGTGCGTGTGTGTGTGTGTGTGATAGATAGATAGATAGATAGATAGATAGATAGATAGATAGATAGATAGATAGATTTTAGATAGATTTTAGATAGATCGATCTATATCTGGATAGATTGATCTGTATCTGGATAGATAAATCGAGCTATATCTGGAGAGATAGATAGATAGATAGATCTATATCTAGATAGATAGATAGATCGATCTATATCTGGCTAGACAGACAGACAGATAGATGGATAGATAGATCGATCTATATCTGGCTAGACAGACAGACAGATGGATAGATAGATGGATAGATAGATGGATAGATAGATCTATATCTATCTAGATAGAAAGATGGATAGATAGATAGATAGATAGATAGATAGATAGATAGATCTATAGATAGATAGATAGATCTATATCTAGATAGATAGATCTATATCTAGATAGATACACACAGTATAGATATAGAAATAGAGTATATATGATAGGCATAGGCTTGCCACCTGTTGTGGAACTACAAGTCCCAGCATCGCATATCAGAAACTACTAGTTTCACAACACCAAGTGCCACGGGTTGCGTGTTCCATTCTAGTGTCTGATTCTGAGATGTGAGCAGAGCAAAAAATAAATAAAAAAATAGCTTTTTAGCCTGGACAAAACCCTGTTGCACTGCAGGAGGGGCAGCTGTTCAATGTGCAGAGATTTAGGGGCGTGTCCTAGCTTATATCTAAATTGCAGTGTAAAAATAAAGCTGACCAGTATTTGTGGGTCACTTGCAATAGCAGCCAGTATTTACCCTGCATGCAAACATAGTAAATGTATTTGCGCCCCTTGCACTGCAGTATGATTTGTCCAGGAGCAAAGTTACTTGTTTCTTTACTACACCTACTTCAGAATCAGCCATCTAGGGGTATATTTACTAAAGTGCGGGTTTTTAGAAGTGGAGATGTTGCCCATAGAAACCAATCAGATTCTGGCTATTACCTCCTAGAAGGTGCTTGATAAATGATAAATAGAATCTGATTGGTTGCTATGGGCAACATCTCCACTTCTAAAAACCCGCACTTTAGTAAATATACCCCCTAGTGCTCTCTACCCACCAAGAAGAAAAATACAGCAGTATTTGCAGATGATAATCTTTGTTTATTTTTACTAAAACAAAGATTGTCCACTTCTTAATGTTCTTTTCTCTATCTACCATGTTTGCTCATTTCAAAATAGGTGTGAACTATTAGATCTACACTAAAAAGGTCTACAAATGTCAACCTTTTAACCATGTCGACTTTTTTGACCTGTCGACATTTTGAACTGTCTTCCTTTTACATGTCGACTTTTTTGACCTGTCGACCTTTTGAACTGTCTTCCTTTTACATGTCGACTTTTTGACCGTCGACCTAATGCATGTCTACCATTAGTGGTAGACCTATTGACTGTAGACCTTTTTAGCGTAGATATGCAATTTACATTTCACTTGCAATTCTTCACAAACCGTTCATGTTGATGCCCCAAGACAAGTATAAAATCATCTTATAATTTGTATATATCTAAAACATTTGTGGACAAGTACTGTAACACATTTGCAGAATGCTTGTTATATAGAAATAATAAATTATTTGCAGTGCTAACCTAGATGCATAATAATAAACATACATTTGTATGTGTACATATCTATCACATTTTCAAGTAAACAGTGTGTGTGTGTGTGTGTGTGTGTGTGTGTGTGTATATATATATATATGTATATATATGTATGTATATATATATATATGTATATATATATATGTATATATAATCTTACCTGAGTCCCATTGTATGATTATGCCGTCCCCTTCAGGTCTGGTATGTGAATGTGTATAACCACCACGTCCCCAAATAACAACACACATGATCCCTCCCTAGGCTATCCGATTGAGCCAATAAACCAATCAGGAAACAGAGACTAGAGATGGCAGGAAATGATAGGACTCGGGCTTCCTCCAGTGAAGGATGTATGCGCAGAGAGAAGTGAAGTCACCAGTAACAAAACTAGGCAGCTGTTTACTTCAACAATCAAATACTTCAGTGCATAAACAGGAAGAGGTGTTTGTGGAGGGGAGGGCGGAGGTCTCGGTATAAGGGTGTGTCAAAGGCATTAATCAGAGAAACACAATGTCACCTTGGTATTGATTTCTTATCCACAGGTCTCATTCTGGTGCCCTTTGATGTGGTTTTCACCATGAAGATCTGTGGTTCCATGCTGATGGCTACCGTTGCATGGTTGGGTGAGGTTCTCTTCTTGAGGTTTCACTTCCATTTAGTCTACAAATTATATTGATTGGCTACAAGACTTATCAGCACTCCATAGTATTTTGAGGTCCAGGGACCACTGGCAAATCACCACGAGTCAAATAATAGACAGGGAAAAGATAATTGTCCATGTTTTTGGTAGCCTTCCAGAAACTGGAAATTGAGTACTCAGCACTGTATTTCCCTTACAAGCTGCTTTAGAATTCACTGTATTTTAAATGATAATAAACCTATATGCAACGATAGTATCACATGCACTCATAATCCATTTCAGCCCTAGTGTCCTTCTGTGTAATTTAGGCCCAGACACTTCATAGATGATCTCTTGGAGTGTACCTTAGCAAACCTCCTATCACTACCCCATGGAGCTGGATTGTCTTTCTATACTCAGAGCCGGATTATAGACTACATGGGCTCTGGGATGGAAATGTTGATTGGCCTAGCCCTTGAGGGAGGAGCTGTGACCAGTAATGTGCGGGTGTGGCCAGAGCCATGTGGGCGTGTGCACCCCTACACTGTCTGCCCCACTGCCTCCCTAAATATATAAAAAAATAAAAATTGCATCATTGTGGTAGAAAACTAGAAAATACAATATTAATACTTAATGACAAAAGGACAATTTTTATGTGGCTGGAGCTCCATCCATCCAATTATTAATCTGGCCCTACCTTCCAACTTTTGACGGGACAGTCCTGTTTTTCGAGTCGAGCACTGATCCACTGTCTCACCTGGTGGGAGGCCCTCCCTCACTTGCTGGTCTGCTTAGCAAGGCGGGAGGTATGATCTGGCCCTGCCTATACCATGATCTACAGTAACATCCTTAACCATCCTATATAACCATGTATACTGTATATACTGTATAATAAAGCTAAATCATTTATTTACTCTTGAAAACTGATGAGCAAAGTTTAAAGGAGCCTTCTTGAAATAACAAATAATAATTATAGAAGAATAATATGTTCTTAATTGTGCTTATTATTGAATATAAAGCATGGAAAAGGATAAAGAGGTCTATTTATCACCATCGGCATCTGATGGTGCGGATGACAGGTGATAAACTAGACCAAACTCGCACTGTGATAATTGATTACATCGCATGGATGTATCAATTACCGCATGCATGCCTCTTCACAGCATCATCAGGGTATTTTTCGTAAAAAATACCCCTATGTCCTGCTGTGCATGCGCCACTGCCCATCACTACCGCAGCTGCCGGGTTCTTCACGCCGTTGCTACTACTCCGAGCCGCAAAAGCCACTTTCCAGCCCAGGAGCCGGTGTCCACTGCTCCAGGAGGCTGCCGGGCGCTGTGTCCTTCTTCTGTGCTGTGACTGCCGGTGCTGTAAAGTAAGCTGCCGCTTTGCAGCGTCACTTTACTGCACCGGGGTCACATCGCAGCATATGGAGATCCTGGCGCCCGGCAGCGCTTACCGGAGCAGCGGACACCGGCTCCCTGGACTGGTAAGTATGTTTTTTTTTTTTTTTTGTTTTTTACACTGTGATCAGCTTGTGTGTCCATCGGGGTTCCGGTATGAATGGTCGACCATGTTATGGTCGACAGTCATTAGGTCGACCACTATTGGTCGACATTGACATGGTCGACATGGACACATGGTCGACACATGAAAATGGTGACACATGAAAGGTCGACATATGAAAAGGTCGACGTGAGTTTTGTAACTTTTTTTGGTGTCGTTTTTTGCGTAAAGTGACTGGGAACCCCAATTAGTGCACCGCGTCCCCTCGCATGGCTCGCTTCGCTCGCCATGCTTCGGGCATGGTGCCTTCGCTTCGCTCGGCACACTTTACCGTTCCAATCGTAGTCCATGTGGATCGTAAAGTATGGAAAAGTTCCCCAAAAGAAAAAAAAGTTAAAAAACTCATGTCGACCTTTTCATATGTCGACCATTTTCATGTGTCGACCATGTGTCCATGTCGACCATGTCAATGTCGACCAATAGTGGTCGACCTAATGACTGTCGACCATAACATGGTCGACCATGTGAACGGATACCGTCCATCGGACACACTGAGCTGATCACTGGAGCCCGCTCCCCGCACAGCTTTCTCTGCCAGGGGGCAGAGAAAGCTGGGCAAAGGGTGTACATCGCAGTTCTGCTATGTGAATTTGCCAGCCTGAGCTGGTGAAATGATCATAGGGCACACTGCGGTATTTATTTCCATTTTTTGTTAGTAAATTCGGCCACATCACATTTCCCATTATAATAAGTATGGGGAATGCGATGTGGCTTACTAAAGAAATGACAATTAAAGGGTTTGGAACAGTTTTTCATGAAAACTGCTCCAAATGCCCTTTAATACAGTGGAGCGATACTAAAATAAGGTGAAATGGGTGTGAAAACACCCTTTTCACATTATTTTAGTAAAAATAATGTTAATAAATAGGCCCCTAAGTCTTATACCTTCAGCTGCTCCATCAGAGCCTAGGAAATGATGTGTTGCGTGCTGAGTATGCAAGTTTATGGCAAAGTCTGTTCCCATTTATGTGCCAAGCGCTCTGCTGAAGCTGAAGAACAGGAGTCTGCTTGTCTACGGAGGTGACAATTATTATTATCCTTCATTTTATAAAGTGTGACATTATACAACAGTATGCATGGAGGGGATCTTATTGCTAACACATTCCATACGATGACATGAAACAGGAGCTTACAATACACATTTAGGAGGGAAATGGAATGGGCTCAGATTGGTCAAAATCACAGATTTATTGTCAGAGAGGGGAGATTTTTGCTTTGCCAATAATAAGATCAATTGTTTAAAGTGAAAATCTGTATCTTTGCCAAATCGGAGCTTATTACATAGTATAAACTGTTATATATGTTAGTAGAGAGAGTAGGTATGGTATGTCGACAGTCATTCAATTGTTTGAAAAGTCAGTTTGTTGTCTGTTTTTTTCCCTATCTAATAAACAGGAAAATCAGACACCCATCCGACTTTTCAAACACTTGAATATCCCTCATAATGTCAACATTGACCATGTTAATGTACATTATGTAGATACTGATGAAATTTCAACATGATAGCTGCATCTGCAGCGGCTGCTTCCAGGTCTTGGCTGTCATGTAACCGTCAGTTCTAGCAGAGTCACCTAATTCACCAGTGTCCCAGTAAGTACAGTCACCTTATCCCTAACCCTAATCTCTACACCTAATTCTTACCCTCCCTCCAGTGCGTAACCCTAGCCTCCCACCCCTAGTGTTCCCCCTAGGAATTTTGCAGGGCAGGGTGCAGGTTTGCCGGGGACAATAAAGGGGGCGTAGCTGGCCGGGAAGGAAGCACTGCCTGTTGGAATCATTAATGGGGGTGGGCCAGCACCCTCAACGTCACTAATGGGGTGCCGCCATTCTCAAAGTCACTGATGGGGCGCGCTCCACCCCACGTCATCACTGATGGCCCCCATCAGTCCCCCATCGGAGGGGTTGAGCTTCCCCCAAGCTCTACCTATAATGTGAATAGATGGCGTGTGCCCACAGCGACGGGCTGTTTTAGCAAAGCATCGCTAAAGTGACAAGGCACGTTATGACCTTTAAAAATTGGGCAGGTCGTGGCGCCCTGCTAAAACAGCCTAGCGTAAACATTACACCCTTCCCAGTAGACTATCTACCCTCCCCCTAGTGCCTAACCCTCCCATTTTGCAGCCTAACCCTAATGTTGACATTGTGAGAATGTCGGTATGTTGATGTCTGCATTTTACAAATGTCAGCATAACAGTCCACATTGGAATTGTTGACCTAACTGATGCCCCATTAGTAATACTAGAGATGTGCATTGGAAATTTTTCGGGTTTTGTGCTTTGGTTTTGGATTCGGTTCCGCGGCCGTGTTTTGGATTCGGACGCGTTTTGGCAAAACCTCCCTGAAAATTTTTGGTCGGATTCGGGTGTTTTTTTTTTCAAAAACCCCTCAAAAACAGCTTAAATCATAGAATTTGGGGGTAAATTTGATCCTATAGTATTATTAACCTCAATAACCATAATTTCCACTAATTTCCAGTCTATTCTGAACACCTCACACCTCACAATATTATTTTTAGTCCTAAAATTTGCACCGAGGTCGCTGGATGACTAAGCTAAGCGACCCAAGTGGGCGGCACAAACACTTGGCCCATCTAGGAGTGGCACTGCAGTGTCAGACAGGATGGCACTTAAAAAAATTGGACCCAAACATCACATGAATCACATCACATCAAATTTTAAAAAAGAGGTGCAAGATGGAATTGTCCTTGGGCCCTCCCACCCACCCTTATGTTGTATAAACAGGACATGCACACTTTAACAAATCCATCATTTCAGCCACAGGGTCTGCCACACGACTGTGGCTGAAATGACTGGTTGGTTTGGGCCCCCACCGAAAAAAGTAGCAATCAATCTCTCCTTGCTCAAACTGGCTCTACAGAGGCAAGATGTCCACCTCATCATCATCCTCCGATTCCTCACCCCTTTCACTGTGTACATCCCCCTCCTCACAGAGTATTAATTCGTCCCCACTGGAATCCACCATCTCAGGTCCCTGTGTACTTTCTGGAGGCAATTGATGGTGAATGTCTCCACGGAGGAATTGATTATAATTCATTTTGATGAACATCATCTTCTCCACATTTTGTGGAAGTAACCTCGTACGCCGATCGCTGACAAGGTGACCGGCTGCACTAAACACTCTTTCGGAGTACACACTGGAGGGGGGGCAACTTAGGTAAAATAAAGCCAGTTTGTGCAAGGGCCTCCAAATTGCCTCTTTTTCCTGCCAGTATACGTACGGACTGTCTGACGTGCCTACTTGGATGCTGTCACTCGTATAATCCTCCACCATTCTTTCAATGGTGACAGAATCATATGCAGTGACAGTAGACGACATGTCAGTAATCGTTGGCAGGTCCTTCAGTCCGGACCAGATGTCAGCTCTCGCTCAAGACTGCCCTGCATCACCGCCAGTGGGTGGGCTCGGAATTCTTAGCCTTTTCCTCGCAGCCCCAGTTGCGGGAGAATGTGAAGGAGGAGCTGTTGACGGGTCACGTTCCGCTTGAGTTGACAAGTGTCTCACCAGCAGGTCTTTGAACCTCTACAGACTTGTGTCTGCCGGAAAGAGAGATACAACGTAGGCTTTAAACCTAGGATCGAGCACGGTGGCCAAAATGTAGTGCTCTGATTTCAACAGATTGACCACCCATGAATCCTGGTTAAGCGAATGAAGGGCTCCATCCACAAGTCCCACATGCCTAGTGGAATCGCTCCGTTTTAGCTCCTCCTTCAATCTTTCCAGCTGCTTCTGCAAAAGCCTAACGAGGGGATTGACCTGACTCAGGCTGGCAGTGTCTGAACTGACTTCACGTGTGGCAAGTTCAAAGGGTTGCAGAACCTTGTACAACCTTGAAATCATTCTCCACTGCGCTTGAGTCAGGTGCATTCCCCCTCCTTTGCCTATATCGTAGGCAGATGTATAGGCTTGAATGGCCTTTTGCTGCTCCTCTATCCTCTGAAGCATATAGAGGGTTGAATTCCACCTCGTTACCACCTCTTGCTTCAGATGATGGCGGGGCAGGTTCAGGAGTGTTTGCTGGTGCTCCAGTCTTCGGCACGCGGTGGCTGAATGCCGAAAGTGGTCCGAAATTCTTCGGGCCACCGACAGCATCTCTTGCACGACCCTGTCGTTTTAAAAAAAATTCTGCACCACCAAATTCATTGTATGTGCAAAACATGGGACGTGCTGGAATTTGCCCACATGTAATGCACGCACAATATTGGTGGCGTTGTCCGATGTCACAAATCCCCAGGAGAGTCCATTTGGGGTAAGCCATTCTGCGATGATGTTCCTCAGTTTCCGTAAGAGGTTGTCAGCTGTGTGCCTATTATGGAAAGCGGTGATACAAAGCGTAGCCTGCCTAGGAACGAGTTGGCATTTGCGAGATGCTGCTACTGGTGCCGCCGCTGCTGTTCTTGCTGTGGGAGGCAATACATCTACCCAGTGGGCTGTCACAGTCATATAGTCCTGAGTCTGCCCTGCTCCACTTGTCCACATGTCCGTGGTTAAGTGGACATTGGGTACAACTGCATTTTTTAGGACACTGGTGAGTCTTTTTCTGACGTCTGTGTACATTCTCAGTATCGTCTGCCTAGAGAAGTGGAACCTAGATGGTATTTGGTACCGGGGACACACTACCTCAAGAAATTCTGTAAGTCCCTGTGAACTAACGCCGGATACCGGACGCACGTCTAACACCAACACAGCTGCCAAGGCCTGAGTTATCCGCTTTGCAACAGGATGACTGCTGTGATATTTCATCTTCCTTGCAAAGGACTGTTGGACAGTCAATTGCTTACTGGAAGTAGTACAAGTGGTCTTCCGACTTCCCCTCTGGGATGATGATCGACTCCCAGCAGCAACAACAGCAGCGCCAGCAGCAGTAGGCGTTACACTCAAGGATCCATCTGAGGAATCCCAGTCAGGAGAGGACTCGTCAGACTTGCCAGTGACATGGCCTGCAGGACTATTGGCGTTCCTGTCTAAGGAGGAAATTGACACTGAGGGAGTTGGTGGTGTGGTTTGCAGGAGCTTGGGTACAAGAGGAAGGGATTTAGTTGTCAGTGGACTGCTTCCGCTGTCACCCAAAGTTTTTGAACTTGTCAATGATTTCTGATGAATGCGCTCCAGGTGACGTATAAGGGAGGATGTTCCTAGGTGGTTAACGTCCTTACCCCTACTTATTACAGCTTGACAAAGGCAACACACGGCTTGACACCTGTTGTCCGCATTTCTGTTGAAATAATTCCACACCGAAGAGGTGATTTTATTTGTAATTTGACCAGGCATGTCAATGGCCATATTCATCCCACGGACAATGGTGTCTCCCCGGGTGCCTGACTTAAACAAACCACCTCACCATCAGAATCCTCCTTGTCAATTTCCTCCTCAGCGCCAGCAACACCCATATCCTCATCCTGGTGTACTTCAACAGTGACATCTTCAATTTGACTATCAGGAACTGGACTGTGGGTGCTCCTTCCAGCACTTCCGGGGGGCGTGCAAATGGTGGAAGGAGCCACCTCTTCCCGTCCAGTGTTGGGAAGGTCAGGCATCGCAACCGACACAATTGGACTCTCCTTGGGGATTTGTGATTTAGAAGAACGTACAGTTCTTTGCTGTGCTTTTGCCATCTTAACTCATTTCATTTTTCTAGCGGGAGGATGAGTGCTTCCATCCTCATGTGAAGCTGAACCACTAGCCATGAACATAGGCCAGGGCCTCAGCCGTTCCTTGCCACTCCGTGTCATAAATGGCATATTGGCAAGTTTACGCTTCTCCTCAGACGCTTTTAATTTAGATTTTTGGGTCATTTTACTGAACTTTTGTTTTTTGGATTCTACATGCTCTCTACTATGACATTGGGCATCGGCCTTGGCAGACGACGTTGATGGCATTGAATCGTCTCTGTCATGACTAGTGGCAGCAGCTTCAGCACTAGGTGGAATGGGATCTTGATCTTTCCCTATTTCACCCTCCACATTTTTGTTCTCCATTTTTTAATGTGTGGAATTATATGCCAGTAATATTATTATCTCAATAGCAATGACCTACTGTACTGTACAACTATATACTGTTGGTCACCAAAATGTTGCACTGTACTACTATATATACTGCTCACAAAAATGCAGCACAGATATGGAAGGGATACTTGCAGTGACACAGAGCTGCAAGATACAGCAATAGCCTACTGTACTGTACAACTATATACTGTTGGTCACCAAAATTCTGCACTGTACTACTATATATACTGCTCACAAAAATGCAGCACAGATATGGAATGGATACTTGCAGTGACACAGAGCTGCAAGATACAGCAATGGCCTACTGTACTGTACAACTATATACTGTTGGTCACCAAAATGCTGCACTGTACTACTATATATACTGCTCACAAAAATGCAGCACAGATATGGAATGGATACTTGCAGTGACACAGAGCTGCAAGATACAGCAATGGCCTACTGTACTGTACAACTATATACTGTTGGTCACCAAAATGCTGCACTGTACTACTATATATACTGCTCACAAAAATGCAGCACAGATATGGAATGGATACTCGCAGTGACACGGAGCTGCAAGATACAGCAATGGCCTACTGTACTGTACAACTATATACTGTTGGTCACCAAAATGCTGCACTGTACTACTATATATACTGCTCACAAAAATGCAGCACAGATATGGAATGGATACTTGCAGTGACACAGAGCTGCAAGATACAGCAATGGCCTACTGTACTGTACAACTATATACTGTTGGTCACCAAAATGCTGCACTGTACTACTATATATACTGCTCACACAAATGCAGCACAGATATGGAATGGACACTTGCAGTGACACAGAGCTGCAAGATACAGCAATGGCCTACTGTACTGTACAGCTATATACTGTTGGTCACCAAAATGCTGCACTGTACTACTATATATACTGCTCACAAAAATGCAGCACAGATATGGAATGGATACTTGCAGTGACGCAGAGCTGCAAGATACAGCAGTGGCCTACTGTACTGTAGAACTATATACTGTTGGTCACCAAAATGCTGCACTGTACCACTATATATACTGCTCACCAAAATGCAGCACAGATATGGAATGGATACTTGCAGTGACACAGAGCTGCAAGATACAGCAATGGCCTACTGTACTGTACAACTATATACTGTTGGTCAACAAAATGCTGCACTGTACTACTATATATACTGTTCACAAAAATGAATGCAGCACAGATATGGAATGGATACTTGCAGTGACACAGAGCTGCAAGATACAGCAATGGCCTACTGTACTGTACAACTATATACTGTTGGTTACCAAAATGCTGCACTGTACTACTATATATACTGCTCACAAAAATGCAGCACAGATATGGAATGTATACTTGCAGTGAAACAGAGCTGCAAGATACAGCAATGGCCTACTGTACTGTACAACTATATACTGTTGGTCACCAAAATGCTGCACTGTACTACTATATATACTGCTCACAAAAATGCAGCACAGATATGGAATGGATACTTGCAGTGACACAGAGCTGCAAGATACAGCAATGGCCTTCTGTACTGTACAACTATATACTGTTGGTCACCAAAATGCAGCACACTGAGCACAGATATTTGCAGCACACTGAGCACAGATATGGAGCTTTTCAGGCAGAGAACGTAGATATTTGCAGCACACTGAGCACAGATATTTGCAGCACACTGAGCACAGATATTTGCAGCACACTGAGCACAGATATGGAGCTTTTCAGGCAGAGAACGTAGCCACGTCCTCTCCGTTCAATCTCCAATGCACAAATGAAAATGGCGGCGACGCGCGGCTCATTATATAGAATACGAATCTCGCGAGAATCTGACAGCTGGATGATGACGTTCGGCCGCGTTCGGGTTAACCGAGCAAGGCGGGAAGATCCGAGGCTGCCTCGGACCCGTGTAAAATAGGTGAAGTTCGGGGGGGTTCGGATCTCGACGAACCGAATCCGCTCATCACTTAGTAATACTATTTCTTTATTGTTGAGAAAACCTCTTTTCTCTTTGATGCCTTTTTAGAGTGTCCAAAGAAGCGCAGGAATGAGTTATTTCATGCCTGAAGTGGAATTGGACACAATCCTTGATGATTAGGCCTCCTCTATGTCTTATATAAAGGCGCTCTTCAAGATGCTGTGTTGTTGAGAATAGCACTTCCCTCCCCACCCAGGGAAATTCCTATCACTATTCACCAAACAAACGGTTTCCTGAACTTTTCCGCTGCTGCTTTTATTTTAGGCTGTTTGATGTGAAGTGTTTGAAGTTTGCTCTCCCCAAAGTGGTTATTCACAATATACATGGAAAAATAATGTTCCTTCTATAGAAACGCTGTTTGTGGTGTAGACTCACCCTAGACTCTAACGCTGAACATCTATGCACAACAATTCAGTTTCTAATATTCTTAATCAAGAATATTATATATCAATCGTCGAGATGCTGCCAGTTTTGCAATAGCAAATTTGAACCCACAGTGCGCTAATATTTGGGTAAGGGCACAGTGGTGCAAACGTGGGGGTTTCTCGGTGTCCAGGTATCCCGCCCTTCAGATGGACCAAATTTTTCTTTTTCTGAGACAAACACAACTTTGTCGCCATCTCTGCACTGTGATAAGCTGCAGAGCACACTTGTAACAACCCCCCACCACACACACACACACACACACACACACACACACACACACACCCGCCCCCACCACCACCACCTCTTGTGGATTATTGCCATGATTCATGTGGGTGAAGATATTGTAAAATTTTCCAGAATTTGAATTCATCTGGATCTTGGAATTTTTCTTGGGATCAGGAAAATCAGAATAGCAATCAGATAAGCAATATTAATTTCAGTCCAAGTACACAGTATTAATCTGTGCCATATTCTTAGTGTATTTTATTATTTTACACTACAGTGGGTATTCAATTACCTGCGAACAAGCTTCGAGAGTGAAAAACTTAAGTTTTTTTAATTATTTTCCCATGTTTCTTCATTATTATTTCTTTCTTGGCGTATCCAGTTAGATCACCCGAAAAAAAAAATCCTTTTCACCCGAAAAGGATGCAGGTAAAACAAAATCCTGATAAGCCGCGCATCATGCTGGTTTATTGGGGCTCATTGAATAGCCCCCCGTCCAGAGCCGGCCTTAGGCATAGGCAAACTAGGCAAATGCCTAGGGCATTTGGTATGCTTAGGGGCACCAGCAGCTCCTGCTGATTAAAATGATATGCGGCATGCCTATATTCTGTGTGTAACTGCGGCTCTATCTGGATACGAAATGCTACGTTGCGTGTATCCCTGGAAATCACTGTAATGTAGCATTTTGTATGCAGATACAGCTGCAGTTGCACATGCATGCTGCATATAATTTTAATCAGCAGAAGCTGCTTGTGCTTTCTAGCCATATAGTAATGCAAATAATATGCATTTTCATAAACAAAAGGTGCCCGACGTTAGCAGAGCTGCCAGCTGACTCATGCCAGGCATCTCCTGCAGAACTAGCGGCGGTGCTAGGGGGCACCAGCCAAAATCTTGCCTAGGGCATCATATTGGTTAGGGCCGGCTCTGCCCCCGGCTACACAATTACTCGCCAATTACCCATGATCAATGATCGCGGATGATTGAGTACCCCCCTATGAGCACTTATTATTCTGTTTTGCGTGAGTACTTTGTATTTCAGAGCCTTGCAGAGACTAAAGGGTATATTTATTACAGTGCGGGTTTATATAGAAGTGGAGATGTTACCCATAACATCCAATGAGATTGTACTTATTTATCTAGCACCTTCTAGAAGATAATAGCTAGAATTGGATAGGTTGCTATGGGCAACATCACCACTTCTATAAACCCGCACTTTAGTAAATATACCTCTACATTTTATTTGCACAGCAACAGTTGTGTAATGAGATGGAAGGGTACAAAGGGGACTTTTTCAGGGGGTCGAGGATTGTTTACTGTGCAGAACGTGCTCTTTGGTTAGTTCCACTCAGTTTTGCACCAGCTCAGATATGATGGTCTTTGGCTCGTTCTTGTCCTATACTTTAATACAGAGGTAGGCAATAAGCGGCTCTCCAGGGCATCCCAGCATACCGTGCCACAGTTTTGCTATTTGGTCATGCTAAAATTACTGCAGGGCATGCTGGGATAATGTAGTCCAACAACAGCTGGAGGGCTGCTTATTGCCCACCCCTACTTTAATGAGACATATTTTACGCGCTAAGGGGTCACGTGCCCCGGGCGCCGGATTTGAGGGGGCGCGGCCGGGGACTTCTATCTAGCTCCCAAGTCAGCTGCTTCTCCACCCCCGCGATCACCTCCTGCAGTCACGGCCGGTCCTACCAATAGACAGGGTACGCAGCCATGTGGAGCGCTGGTAACAGGAAGTGGCCAGTGCTGCCGTCCAGTCTCCCACCACTCCCCCCTGGCTGTAAGGTGCGCACCACAGTGAGCAGCCAGAAGACGGCGCCACGATCGCCTACCATGGGATGCACCCAGTCAGGCATGGACTGGGCAGCCAGGCACAGCTCCATGAGGCAGGAGCTGCAGCAGAGCCGGGCCACGAGGCAGAGAGGAGCGGACAGAGCAGTGGTGTAACTTTGGTTACCGCAGTGACTTGGGGGTGCCACTGCCTACACGCTGGAGCTGCGGCCGCGAGTGACACTGGTGCCAAATTAGTGATAGGTGAGTGTGGAGTCTGCTCATATTTGGTCCTCAGTGAGGGGGAAGGGAGAGTAATGTGATGTGATAGCCAGGATGCTGTTGCGGGGACAGGTGGGTGGGTGCTGGTGCTTAACAGAGGTGGACGTCACCTCACCACCTGAGAAGCAGAGAGCGTGCGGCTGCTGGCAGGGGATTAGACATACTGCTGCCTTGCCTAATTAACCTGTTACCTTGTTCAAAAAGGTAAGGCTCTGTCTCTTGCTGTCTCTTCTCCTGCACCACCCTTCTCCTTGTGCCTCTGACCCTCGGTCATTTCCCGGACTGCAGAGCACTGGAGACTGTCTGCACGGCAGAGGTGACCTCACTGCCTCCCATATAGTATAGCAGACATGAGGAGCACCCCTCATTTCCACATTGCACAGTGGCCAGCAGTGTATAGCAGATACTAGCACCCCTGATATCCCCATTACTCAGTGAGAAGCAGTATAAAACAAGCAGGCTCACCTCTGATTCCCCCATTGCTCATTTAGTAATAGTATATAGCAGGCTGGAGCACCCCTGGTTTCCACATTGCTCAGTAATTAGTAGTATATAGCAGGCAGAAGCTGCACTGGTCTCTTAATTGCTCATTGTCTAGCAGTATATAGCAGACAGCACCCCAGGTCTCCCTATTGTTCAGTGAGCAGAAGTATATAGCAGACAGGAGCACCCTAAGTCTCAGTGTCCAGCAGGGACGTGCAGTCAGGGGAGGCAGTGCCTCCCCTGTCATTACTGATTAAAATAATATAAAGAAGATACTTATGACACATATTCTGTGTCATAAGTATTTGCTTTATATTATCCTAATCATCCCAGTCCTGTGTAAAGTGTTTGGGAGGCACCGATCGTGGTGCCTCCCTGTCAGATAGGGAAAAGTATGGGAGCGGGGGGTGGGCGCGAGCGGGGCCTAGCAATGGGCATTAAAAGCCCATTGAAAAATCATGGGAAAGCGGCACCATTAGTGGTGCCGCTTTCACACAGGGACCTGCTTTCAACCTATGAAAGCACGTCCCCTGTCAGTCAGGCCACAGTGATTGGCCAGTGGATCCGTCACTGGATCCGCTGTCAATCACTGTTGTGGGCGCGGCGTGGGTGCGGGCGGCGGGGGTGCGGGCGGCGTGGTTGCGGCGGTGCGGGCGGCGTGAGTGCGGGCGGCGGTGCAGAGTTTGAGCAGCGGAGCTGTAACCCATTTCAAAAATGGCACCTCAGCGTCATTTTTGAAATTGAAGATGGCTGCCGCGAGCCAATCACGGCTCGCCGCGTCATCGCTCCGCCCCCTCTGGCTGACTTATATAAGTCAGCGCGAAGGAGCGGCTGTCAGTCTGACGGCGGAGGAGGAGCGGAGAAGAGCTCCTGAAGGTTGAAGACGCCGGAAGTCCTGGATGGGCGGCGGCTATGCAAAAGAGCTTAGCAGCCGCCGCCCACCAGGTGAAGACGCTGGAAGCCCTGGGGAAGGCGGCGGCCATGCAAAAGAGCTTTAAGGCCGCCGCCTCCCAGGTGAAGACTTCAGAGGAAGACGCTGGAAGCCCTGGGGAGGTGGCGCCCCCCCAGGTGAAGACGCCTGAAGCCCTGGGGAAGCGGCGGCCATGCAAAAGAGCTTAAAGGCCGCTGCCCCCAGGTGAAGACCCTGTGCAATAAAACTTATTTTTTAAGACTGTGTGGTGTTTTTATTTTAATATTTTCTTTACAGGTGGGCAACAGGTGCCAGCAGGCCATTTATGTCCGGGCATGCTGGCACTTGTGGTTCTCCAAGTGCCAGCATGCTTGGGCAGGCTTGCTGGGACCTGTAGGCCACCTGTAAAGAACAATATTACTATTCTTTACAGGTGGACTATAGGTGCCAGCGGGCCCATTATGTCCGGGCATGCTGGCACTTGTGGTTCTCCAAGTGCCAGCATGCTGGGGCAGGCTTGCTGGGATCTGTAGGCCACCTGTAAAGAACAATTTTAACAATGAACCCCGCACCCACCGCCACCAGGGGTGCGGGGCATAGCACCGGGCTATCAGCCCAGTGCTGGTTATTGCTCGGGAGGGGGACCCCATGTTTATTTTTTGGGGTCCCCACTTCCGAGGAATTCCAGCCCTGGGCTGACTAGCTTGGGGGGATAGATTAATGCTATGGCAGGGGGACCCCATACCGAGTGACTCCCCTGCTATGGCATTACCCCCCCTGGCTGGTTCTGCCTGGTGCTGGTTTTACAAATAAAGGGGGGGGGGGGCTACGCTTTTTTTCCCCCCTCTATGGGGGGGGGGGATGTTAGCTGCTTGTGCCTCCCCAGCCACTGACCTCACCGCACGCCACTGGTGACCAGCAGTATATAGCAGTCAGAACGAAGCACCTTGGGACTCCGTGAACAGCAGTATATTGCAGCTAGGAGCACCCCAGGTATCACTGACCAGCAGTATATAGCAGGCGGGAGCACCCCAGGTCTCAGTGACCACCAGTATGTTACACGCAGAAGCTCTCTGGGTCTCAGTGATCAGCAGTATAGGTGGATTCATTCCCAATTACAGGAAAAGTGAGCAGCCCTCTGGGTCCCACATAGACAAACGAGTGGAGGAGGAGCCAGTGACAGCCCTGGTTCTGGAAGCTGGAGGTGATGAAGTGGCAATAGCAGAGTCCAGAGGGAGAAGGAGAAGAGCGCTGTAGCCTGCCTGCAGTATTTTTTATTTTATTATTATTATTTTTTTTACTTTTAAGGTTGGGGGGCTTGGGGGTCAGCCGCAAAAAATTACTGCCTTGCCCCGGGTGCTATAAATCCTAGTTTCGGCCCTGTATTCGGAGTCATACAGTATAGAGCTGCATTTTATAGACATGGTTGATTTACATGTCCTTCGAAAAATGGTGCAATTTTTCTATTGTTACATATTTAGGGAGACAGTGGGGCTGATAGTGTAGTGGGTGTACACGCCCAGATTGCACTGGCCACACCCACACAACACTGGTCGCACCTCATCTTTTCACAATAGGCCCTTGATCATTCCCAGGCTCATGTGTCCCTTAATCTGGCTATGATGTTATGGTTCCAACAAGCACTAGATCAGGCCTGGTCAACCTGTGGTTGTCCAGCTCTTGTGAAACTACAAGTCCAAACATGTCCTGCCATAGATTTGCTATTAAGGAATGCTAAAACTGTGTCAGGGCATGCTGGGATGTGTAGTTTCGCAACAGCTGGAGAGCCACAGGTTTACCAGGCCTGCACTAGATGAATCTCTAGAACCAAACATATTTTGCATAGAGCTCAATATGCAATGCTGGTACTTCGAAGCCTTCAGTACTTTTAGCTCAGAGTAGTAGGGACTTATGAAGTTAGGGCCTAATTCCAAGTTGATCGCAGCAGGAAATTTTTTAGCAGTTGGGCAAAACCATGTGCACTGCAGGAGGAGCAGATATAACATGTGCAGAGAGAGTTAGATTTGGGTGGGGTGAGTTCAATCTGCAATCTAAATTGCAGTGTAAAAATAAAGCAGCCAGTATTTACTAGTGATGAGCGGGTTCGGTTTCTCGGAAACCGAACCCCCCCGAACTTCACGCTTTTTACACGGGTCCGAGGCAGACTCGGATCTTCCCGCCTTGCTCGGTTAACCCGAGCGCGCCCGAACGTCATCATCCCGCTGTCGGATTCTCGCGAGGCTCGGATTCTATCGCGAGACTCGGATTCTATATAAGGAGCCGCGCGTCGCCGCCATTTTCACACGTGCATTGAGATTGATAGGGAGAGGACGTGGCTGGGGTCCTCTCCGTTTAGAGTAGACTAGAGAGTAGTAGAGACACTTGATTTACTAATTTTGGGGAGCATATTAGGAGTACTACTTGCTGATAGTGTAACCAGTGACCACCAGTTTAATTAATCCGTTCTCTGCCTGAAAAAAAACGATACACAGTGTGACACAGTCACATACCATATCTGTGCTCAGCCTCAGTGTGCCCTCAGTGTGCTGCATCATCTATGTAATACTGTATATCTGACTGTGCTGAGTGCTCACTGCTCACACAGCTTAATTGTGGGGGAGACTGGGGAGCAGTTATAGCAGGAGTACATATTTTAACAGTGCACACTTTTGCTGCCAGAGTGCCACTGCCAGTGTGACTGACCAGTGACCACTGACCACCAGTATATTGTGATTGTCTGCCTGAAAAAGTTAAACACTCGTCGTGTGGTGTTTTTATTCTATAAACGCATTCTGCTGACAGTGTCCAGCAGGTCCGTCATTATATAATATATACCTGTCCGGCTGCAGTAGTGATATATATATATTTTTTATATCATTATCATCCAGTCTATATTAGCACTGCAGCAGACGCAGTACGGTAGTCCACGGCTGTAGCTACCTCTGTGTCGGCAGTCGCTCGTCCATCCATAATTGTATACCACCTACCCGTGGTGTTTTTTTTTCTCTATCTTCTTGATACCAGTAGCTTACTTTAGGAGTCTGCAGTGCTGAGCTGACAGTGTCCAGCAGGTCCGTCATTATATAATATATACCTGTCCGGCTGCAGTAGTGATATATATATATTTTTTATATCATTATCATCCAGTCTATATTAGCAGCAGACGCAGTACGGTAGTCCACGGCTGTAGCTACCTCTGTGTCGGCAGTCGCTCGTCCATCCATAATTGTATACCACCTACCCGTGGTGGTTTTTTTTTTTCTATCTTCTTGATACTAGTAGCTTACTTTAGGAGTCTGCAGTGCTGAGCTGACAGTGTCCAGCAGGTCCGTCATTATATAATATATACCTGTCCGGCTGCAGTAGTGATATATATATATATTTTTTATATCATTATCATCCAGTCTATATTAGCAGCAGACGCAGTACGGTAGTCCACGGCTGTAGCTACCTCTGTGTCGGCAGTCGCTCGTCCATCCATAATTGTATACCACCTACCTGTGGTGTTTTTTTTTTTTCTATCTTCTTGATACTACTAGTAGCTTACTTTAGGAGTCTGCAGTGCTGAGCTGACAGTGTCCAGCAGGTCCGTCATTATATAATATATACCTGTCCGGCTGCAGTAGTGATATATATATATTTTATATCTCATTATCATCCAGTCTATATTAGCAGCAGACGCAGTACGGTAGTCCACGGCTGTAGCTACCTCTGTGTCGGCAGTCGCTCGTCCATCCATAATTGTATACCACCTACCTGTGGTGTTTTTTTTTCTTCTATCTTCTTGATACTACTAGTAGCTTACTTTAGGAGTCTGCAGTGCTGAGCTGACAGTGTCCAGCAGGTCCGTCATTATATAATATATACCTGTCCGGCTGCAGTAGTGATATATATATATTTTATATCTCATTATCATCCAGTCTATATTAGCAGCAGACGCAGTACGGTAGTCCACGGCTATAGCTACCTCTGTGTCGGCAGTCGCTCGTCCATCCATAATTGTATACCACCTACCTGTGGTGTTTTTTTTTTTCTTTCTATCTTCTTGATACTAGTAGCTTACTTTAGGAGTCTGCAGTGCTGAGCTGACAGTGTCCAGCAGGTCCGTCATTATATAATATATACCTGTCCGGCTGCAGTAGTGATATATATATATATATATATTTTTTATATCATTATCATCCAGTCTATATTAGCAGCAGACGCAGTACGGTAGTCCACGGCTGTAGCTACCTCTGTGTCGGCAGTCGCTCGTCCATCCATAATTGTATACCACCTACCTGTGGTGTTTTTTTTTTTTTTCTATCTTCTTGATACTAGTAGCTTACTTTAGGAGTCTGCAGTGCTGAGCTGACAGTGTCCAGCAGGTCCGTCATTATATAATATATACCTGTCCGGCTGCAGTAGTGATATATATATATATTTTTTATATCATTATCATCCAGTCTATATTAGCAGCAGACGCAGTACGGTAGTCCACGGCTGTAGCTACCTCTGTGTCGGCAGTCGCTCGTCCATCCATAATTGTATACCACCTACCTGTGGTGTTTTTTTTTTCTATCTTCTTGATACTAGTAGCTTACTTTAGGAGTCTGCAGTGCTGACAGTGTCCAGCAGGTCCGTCATTATATAATATATACCTGTCCGGCTGCAGTAGTGATATATATATATTTTTTATATCATTATCATCCAGTCTATATTAGCAGCAGACGCAGTACGGTAGTCCACGGCTGCAGCTACCTCTGTGTCGGCAGTCGCTCGTCCATCCATAAGTATACTAGTATCCATCCATCTCCATTGTTTACCTGAGGTGCCTTTTAGTTGTGCCTATTAAAATATGGAGAACAAAAATGTTGAGGTTCCAAAAATAGGGAAAGATCAAGATCGACTTCCACCTCGTGCTGAAGCTGCTGCCACTAGTCATGGCCGAGACGATGAAATGCCAGCAACGTCGTCTGCCAAGGCCGATGCCCAATGTCATAGTACAGAGCATGTAAAATCCAAAACACCAAATATCAGTAAAAAAAGGACTAAAAAATCTAAAATAAAATTGTCGTCGGAGAAGCGTAAACTTGCCAATATGCCATTTACCACACGGAGTGGCAAGGAACGGCTGAGGCCCTGGCCTATGTTCATGGCTAGTGGTTCAGCTTCACATGAGGATGGAAGCACTCAGCCTCTCGCTAGAAAAATGAAAAGACTCAAGCTGGCAAAAGCACAGCAAAGAACTGTGCGTTCTTCGAAATCACAAATCCACAAGGAGAGTCCAATTGTGTCGTTTGCGATGCCTGACCTTCCCAACACTGGATGTGAAGAGCATGCGCCTTCCACCATTTGCACGCCCCCTGCAAGTGCTGGAAGGAGCACCCGCAGTCCAGTTCCTGATAGTCAGATTGAAGATGTCAGTGTTGAAGTACACCAGGATGAGGAGGATATGGGTGTTGCTGGCGCTGGGGAGGAAATTGACCAGGAGGATTCTGATGGTGAGGTGGTTTGTTTAAGTCAGGCACCCGGGGAGACACCTGTTGTCCGTGGGAGGAATAGGGCCATTGACATGCCTGGTGAAAATACCAAAAAAAATCAGCTCTTCGGTGTGGAAGTATTTCAACAGAAATGCGGACAACATTTGTCAAGCCGTGTGTTGCCTTTGTCAAGCTGTAATAAGTAGGGGTAAGGACGTTAACCACCTCGGAACATCCTCCCTTATACGTCACCTGCAGCGCATTCATCATAAGTCAGTGACAAGTTCAAAAACTTTGGGCGACAGCGGAAGCAGTCCACTGACCAGTAAATCCCTTCCTCTTGTAACCAAGCTCACGCAAACCACCCCACCAACTCCCTCAGTGTCAATTTCCTCCTTCCCCAGGAATGCCAATAGTCCTGCAGGCCATGTCACTGCCACTGGCAATTCTGACGAGTCCTCTCCTGCCTGGGATTCCTCCGATGCATCCTTGCGTGTAACGCCTACTGCTGCTGGCGCTGCTGTTGTTGCTGCTGGGAGTCGATGGTCATCCCAGAGGGGAAGTCGTACTCGTAAGACCACTTTTACTACTTCCACCAAGCAATTGACTGTCCAACAGTCCTTTGCGAGGAAGATGAAATATCACCGCAGTCATCCTGCTGCAAAGCGGATAACTGAGGCCTTGGCATCCTGGGCAGTGAGAAACGTGGTTCCGGTATCCATCATTACTGCAGAGGCAACTAGAGACTTGTTGGAGGTACTGTGTCCCCGGTACCAAATACCATCTAGGTTCCATTTCTCTAGGCAGGCGATACCGAAAATGTACACAGACCTCAGAAAAAGACTCACCAGTGTCCTAAAAAATGCAGTTGTACCCAATGTCCACTTAACCACGGACATGTGGACAAGTGGAGCAGGGCAGGCTCAGGACTATATGACTGTGACAGCCCACTGGGTAGATGTATGGACTCCCGCCGCAAGAACAGCAGCGGCGGCACCAGTAGCAGCATCTCGCAAACGCCAACTCTTTCCTAGGCAGGCTACGCTTTGTATCACCGCTTTCCAGAATACGCACACAGCTAAAAACCTCTTACGGCAACTGAGGAAGATCATCGCAGAATGGCTTACCCCAATTGGACTCTCCTGTGGATTTGTGGCATCGGACAACGCCAGCAATATTGTGTGTGCATTAAATCTGGGCAAATTCCAGCACGTCCCATGTTTTGCACATACCTTGAATTTGGTGGTGCAGAATTATTTAAAAAACGAGAGGGGCGTGCAAGAGATGCTGTCGTGGCCAGAAGAATTGCGGGACACTTTCGGCGTACAGGCACCACGTACAGAAGACTGGAGCACCACCAAAAACGCCTGAACCTGCCCTGCCATCATCTGAAGCAAGAAGTGGTAACGAGGTGGAATTCAACCCTCTATATGCTTCAGAGGTTGGAGGAGCAGCAAAAGGCCATTCAAGCCTATACAACTGAGCACGATATAGGAGGTGGAATGCACCTGTCTCAAGCGCAGTGGAGAATGATTTCAACGTTGTGCAAGGTTCTGCAACCTTTTGAACTTGCCACACGTGAAGACAGTTCAGACACTGCCAGCCTGAGTCAGGTCATTCCCCTCATCAGGCTTTTGCAGAAGCAGCTGGAGACATTGAAGGAGGAGCTAACACAGAGCGATTCCGCTAGGCATGTGGGACTTTTGGATGGAGCCCTTAATTCGCTTAACAAGGATTCACGGGTGGTCAATCTGTTGAAATCAGAGCACTACATTTTGGCCACCGTGCTCGATCCTAGATTTAAAACCTACCTTGGATCTCTCTTTCCGGCAGACTTGTGTCTGGGGTTCAAAATTGTCAAGTCAAGCGGAACGCGACCTGTCAACATCTCCTCCTTCACATTCTCCCGCAACTGGGGGTGCGAGGAAAAGGCTCAGAATTCCGAGCCCACCCGCTGGCGGTGATGCAGGGCAGTCTGGAGCGACTGCTGATGCTGACATCTGGTCCGGACTGAAGGACCTGACAACGATTACGGACATGTCGTCTACTGTCACTGCATATGATTCTCTCCCCATTGAAAGAATGGTGGAGGATTATATGAGTGACCGCATCCAAGTAGGCACGTCAGACAGTCCGTACTTATACTGGCAGGAAAAAGAGGCAATTTGGAGGCCCTTGCACAAACTGGCTTTATTCTACCTAAGTTGCCCTCCCACAAGTGTGTACTCCGAAAGAGTGTTTAGTGCCGCCGCTCACCTTGTCAGCAATCGGCGTACGAGGTTACATCCAGAAAATGTGGAGAAGATGATGTTCATTAAAATGAATTATAATCAATTCCTCCGTGGAGACATTGACCAGCAGCAATTGCCTCCACAAAGTACACAGGGAGCTGAGATGGTGGATTCCAGTGGGGACGAATTGATAATCTGTGAGGAGGGGGATGTACACGGTGATATATCGGAGGATGATGATGAGGTGGACATCTTGCCTCTGTAGAGCCAGTTTGTGCAAGGAGAGATTAATTGCTTCTTTTTTGGTGGGGGTCCAAACCAACCCGTCATTTCAGTCACAGTCGTGTGGCAGACCCTGTCACTGAAATGATGGGTTGGTTAAAGTGTGCATGTCCTGTTTATACAACATAAGGGTGGGTGGGAGGGCCCAAGGACAATTCCATCTTGCACCTCTTTTTTCTTTAATTTTTCTTTGCGTCATGTGCTGTTTGGGGGGTGTTTTTTGGAAGGGCCATCCTGCGTGACACTGCAGTGCCACTCCTAGATGGGCCAGGTGTTTGTGTCGGCCACTAGGGTCGCTTAGCTTACTCACACAGCTACCTCATTGCGCCTCTATTTTTCTTTGCGTCATGTGCTGTTTGGGGAGTGTTTTTTGGAAGGGCCATCCTGCGTGACACTGCAGTGCCACTCCTAGATGGGCCAGGTGTTTGTGTCGGCCACTAGGGTCGCTTAGCTTACTCACACAGGTACCTCATTGCGTCTCTTTTTTTCTTTGCGTCATGTGCTGTTTGGGGAGTGTTTTTTGGAAGGGCCATCCTGCGTGACACTGCAGTGCCACTCCTAGATGGGCCTGGTGTTTGTGTCGGCCACTTGGGTCGCTTAGCTTAGCCATCCAGCGACCTCGGTGCAAATTTTAGGACTAAAAATAATATTGTGAGGTGTGAGGTGTTCAGAATAGACTGAAAATGAGTGGAAATTATGGTTATTGAGGTTAATAATACTTTGGGATCAAAATGACCCCCAAATTCTATGATTTAAGCTGTTTTTTAGTTTTTTTTGAAAAAAACACCCGAATCCAAAACACACCCGAATCCGACAAAAAAAATTCGGTGAGGTTTTGCCAAAACGCGTTCGAACCCAAAACACGGCCGCGGAACCGAACCCACTAGTATTTACCCTGCACAGAAACAAAATAACCCACCCAAATCTAACTCTCTCTGCAAATGTTATATCTGTCCCCCCTGCAGTGCACATGGTTTTGCCCAACTGCTAAAAAATATCCTGCTGCGATCAACTTGGAATTACCCCCATGGTTTTGCCCAATTGCTAACAAACTTGCTGCTGCGATCAACTCAGAATTACCCCCTTAGGGTGTAATTCCAAGTTGATCGCAGCAGGAAATTTTTTAGCAGTTGGGCAAAACCATGTGCACTGCAGGGGGGGCAAATATAACATGTGCAGAGAGAGAGAGATTTGGGTGTGGTGAGTTCAATCTGCAATCTAATTTGCAGTGTAAAAATAAAGCAGCCAGTATTTACCCTGCACAGAAACAAAATAACCCACCCAAATCTAACTCTCTCTGCAAATGTTATATATGCCCGCCTGCAGTGCATATGGTTTTGCCCAACTGCTAAAAAAAATTCCTGCTGCGATCAACTTGGAATTACCCCCTTAGCTAGCACAGGAATAGGAAGACTAGTGCAATACCTTGGTGGACAGCCAATAGAGAGGAGCTCCATTACTAGAGGAATTTGACTGGTTTTCTTGTTTTTTATTTTTATTGCACCGTTATGCTGGGTTATCATCAGAGGCATCTATGGAAAAATGGTGAATGCACATGTTTTATTCTGCAGTACTATTCAGGTTATTCCCTAGCTGATATTTGTAGCCCTGCAATAATTATCACACATCTATGCAAGCTGCAAAAGCTCTAGAGTGTATAACTGGATGAGGCCACTAACTTTAACCCAACCACAAAATGACACCTTTATATCAGTAGCAGATGCAATCTTATTTTTTTCTTCATATACTTTAGATAGATGCTAGAACCAAGTGGGCTAAAGGACCTCTGACGTCAGGGGTAGGAGCAATTCCGTCAGGATAGGTTACATGCAGTGCAGTCCAATCTCCATATGAAACCCCATGACTTTAATGTTTTTCATGGTCCCCCAATCCCTAATCCATTTCACTAGCCCATTTCCCTTATTTTGCACCATCTATCTCTGCACTTTGCACAAGAACATTTTTCACAGATGCAGAGAGATCCCAGGAAGGTAGTTGCAGGAAGTCACTGAGCAGGGCGATTACATCATTATTGTCACATGAAGCAATGCAATGTGTCAGGTCCTATGATCACCATGGTGTATGCTCCATCCTGGTATCCGGATGATAGATAGACAGTGTCTAGTTAGACAGTCAATAGATAGACAGCTTAGGCTAAATGTAATAGGGTGCTATTCCAGAAAAAGTGCGATTTTTACCGCAAATTCGCACTTTTTCTGAATATCGAAAATGTAATAGGTTGTGATTTTGGCAAAAATCGCAAGTTTTGACCATATAACAAAAATCGCAAGTGAAAAATCGCATCCAGATGTTTTCCCAGTGAAAACAGTGAAAATCGCAAATGTAATAGAATGCGATTTTTTCACTTGCACATAAAACCTTACCAAAAATCGCCAGAGTAATAGACCAGGTTTAGACTGGCGATCTTTGGTGAAACATGCGCATGTCAGTGAGATCCGTGCATGCTTCTTTATGGAACAGTAAAGAAAGTGTTATAAAAAAAAGACATGCAGGCCCCCCCAAAAGCATAACCATCCTCGGGCTCTTTGAGCCGGTTCTGGTTACAAAAATCCGGGGTGGGGCGGGGGTTTGGGGGGGGGGGGGAATTGACTGGGGTAATCCGTACTTAAGCAACCAGCACCAGGCTCTTGGACCGGTCCTGATTTAAAAAATACGGGAGACAAAAGAAGTAGGGGTCCCCCATATTTTTAAGACCAGCACCGGGCTCCATTAGCCAGGGAGGTAATGCCGCAGCGTGGGGACACTTTTATACAGGTCCCTGCGGCCGCAGCATCACTCCCCCCCAACTAGTCACCCCTGGACGGGGTTCCCTGGGGGAGTGGGGACCCCTTGATTTAAGGGGTCCCCCCCTTCCAGGCACCCAAGGGCCAGGGGTGAAGCCTGAAGCTGTCCCCCCCCATCCCTGGGTGGTGGATGGGGGGCTGATAGCTTTTTAAAGTGTAAAAATAGAATATTTTTGTTGTTGTGGAACTACAAGTCCAAGCAAGCCTCCCCACAAGCTGGTACTTGGAGAACCACAAGTACCAGCATGTAGGGAATTAATGGGCCCGCTGGTACCTGTAATTCCTCAACAAAGAAATACCCCCAAAAAAACAAGACACACTGTGAAAGTACAACTTTAATACACATATATGCACACTTGCACACTCATAAAGACTTACCTACATCCCACGCCGCCATTTTCATCCACTTCTCCAGTAGAATCCAAAAGGGTACCTGTAAAAAATATATATATACTTACAAACAATCCAGTGAAGCTCGGTCCTCTTTTTTCCATGTAGCATCCACAGGGTTAAAAAAATAATAAACCGAAAAATCCGATTCAACGAACAAAAGGGGTTCCATGTTTACACATGGAACCCCTTTCCCCGAATGCCGGGACCCCCCGTGACTCCTGTCACTAGAGGGCCCGGCAGCCAATCAGGGAGTGCCACGTCATAGCATTCTCCTGATTGGCTGAGCGCTCCTGGCCTATTACATCTAGCCTCATATGTTAGACAGACATTAGGTCGACAGGGTCAAAAGGTCGACATGAAAAGGGTCGACAAAGGTAGACAGGATTTTTGGGGAAAAATTACATGTTTTTGGACTATATCATACCTTCTCTATCCATGTTGGCATAGAGTTTGTTATAAACCTTGTGGCGAGCGCAGCGAGCCCGAAACGAGGTGAGCGAAGCGAGCCCTGCGAGGGTATGCATTTCTACAATTGTGGGTCCCAGATGACAAAACTATCCACACAAACCACAAAAATGCAAAAAAAAAACATGGTGTCTACCTTTTTTGTGTGGACCATTTTCAGGTCAACCTTTTGACCCTGTCGACCTAATGTCTGTCTAACATGTGGTGTCTATCTATTGACTGTCTAACTAGACACTATCTATCTATCATCCCACACCCCTCCATCCTGTCCATTTTAGTAGGAATGGGTGGGATGTCGGGAGCGTGACCTGGGCTCCTAGGGGGTTGTGAGACTCCCCAAGTGTCCCCCAGATGTTCCAGGAGAATATGCAAAATTTTAAAATACTGTATATATCGAAATAAATGTTTTCTCAAATTATAATAAATTATATTTATTGAAATTGTATTGGAGAAAAGCAGTAAGAAATACAGGGGAAGGTATACATACACAGAATCAAATTGCAGCATATCTGAAAACAGTTACAATAATGATTGGGTGTAGAGGGAGGGGAGGCAAAGGAAAAGGGGACAAGCACAAAGTAATAGCTATGTTTTGCAAGGCACATAGAGCCTGATTCATGTTTGTAAGCAGGGCCGTCTTTTTATATGGGCACTTGCCCAAGGGCCCCAGGTGTATAAGGGCCCTAGGCTGATATCTGAGGGTCCCCTCTCTCCAGGGGTACTAGATTTTTGAAAATCTGCCCTGGGGAACCGGAGATATCTGACTTGAAAGCAGTGGTCCCCAACCAAGCCTGTTAATTACTCTTCCCAGCCTGATATCTCGGGTTCTGTCTGACTTAGAGTATTTCTGAGGGTATAAGCCAAAAGCTGGGACTCTCCCCTTTTGGTGGACACTGGCAGCTTGTCTCTACTATGCCCAGAACCAGAGATATCAGCCGTCAATAAGCTGGTCCCTGCTCCAGCTCTACACGCCTAATATGCAGTATTAGATTTTCGTTGGTGGGGGGGCGTGGCCTGGCTGGCAATCGGGGAAGCTGCTTTCCTCATGGGCTCCAGCCTAAACTTGCAAATATTTACTCTATAGCACCCTTTTTTGCCTTTCTCCCCCTGGCTATTATTCCCCACCGTCTCATCTTGTGCCCGTGCATTTGAGGGAGTGAGTCACGGAGTCGGGAGGCAGCCCTCGCTGTCTCTGCGGACTGTGGCCTTCCTTCTTGCCTGCAGCCGGGGACTGGAGTCTGAGGGGGCTCTGAAGCGGCAGACGCAACCGTGTGCGGGAGGTCGAGTCCTCTCCCCCCGCTGGATCGCTGGCCGGACCTCGTCTTGTCATTCCTCTGTGCAGCCTGGGTTCCCGTCTGGCGGCTGGACTTAGCGGCAGTCGCGTCTTCCGGTTTACTGGAGGAGAGCGGCCCGCGGCAGCGGCCATCTTCTCCACGCGCACCTCAGCACAGATGGGCTGTCTGGCGCTCGGAGACTTGGCAGCATCTTCAGGAATTCATACCTGTGCCTTCCTCTCTCTCCCCCCCTGGCCTCCCTGTGAATACTAGTCTGAATGCTGAGGCTCTCTCCCTGCACTATAAGCCTCTTTAATAATAGCATCTGTGCTTAATAGTGGATATAGTGCACAATTTACCTCACCCCCCCCCCCCCCCCCTGCCTCTGTATTCCCCCTGGTTCCAACAAGTGGCCCTACCTGCTGCCAGCCATTCACTGTGTTGCCCACCATCTCAACACCCCCCACTTCACCCTGCCTGTACTACATTGCTCTCTGCTGGGAAGTAGCTTATAGATTCTCACTCCTGGGAGGACGCTGCTGGTCAGGTCCCCCAGTTGTATTGGAAATCCTTCTATTTTTGCTGAAGTAAGCGCTTCATCAAGCAATACAGTACACAGCGGTGCTTTCATTATGTACCTGCACCCTCACTTCCATGTAGCATATATGGCGTAATGCCCTACATTCAGCGGCAGCCGTGAATATCTCTCAAAACGATTATTTTCTTGGAAATGTCTTGGCCTGCTTAACTTATACTTACTGAGCTCCTTGAACGTGTTATGGACAAATTCATCACTGTGTCGATTCCTAAACCTCAACGTCTTCGTGCAGGTGGTAAAAGGTCGGCACCTTCTCCTGATTCAACGCCCCCTCTGGAGCTTGGCATAAGCCCTGATCTCTTACCTGATGACCCTGTCATCATGCCGCCTAAGGCGCCTCCTACGCCTCCTTCCTACGCTGAAATTGTGAAAGCTATAAAAGAAACTGTGGAACCTTTGCTCCAGATACAAGCCGACAAGCTTATGTCGGCGGTCTCCGACATTAAATCAGAGTTAAATTCTATGTCTCACAGATTCTCCGTTAATGAGAATCGCATAGGGGCCAATTTCCAGGAGATTGATGATTTGAAGCAACAGGTGTCACAACTGTCTTCCTCACGTCAACATATACTGTCTAAGCTAGACGACCTGGAAAACCGTTCGAGACAGAATAATCTGAGGATAGTCGGCCTTAAAGAATCCATCACGGGACCTGACTTACTTAGATTTCTGCTTTCTGATCTCCCTGACCTGCTTGGAATTCCTGAAGAATTATCATCCCTTGAGATTGAACAGGCCCACCGCCTGGGCCCACCGAGGGACTCTAATCAAGCCCGTCCTCGTCCTGTAATATTTCGCTGTTTAAATTTCAGACATAAGGAACTGATTTGGTCCGCAGCTAGATCCAAAGGCGCACTGACATGGGATGGTCAGAGAATATTTCTTTTTCAGGACTATTCAGCGGAGGTATCCAGGTCTCGCAAAGAAATGTCGGTTGTATGTTCTCAGTTGGTGCAGTTGGGTACCAAGTTTGCATTGCTTTATCCTGCCCGGCTGCGCATTTTCCTGCCTCAAGGTCCTAAGGACTTTATGAACGTGGAGGATGCCAAAGCTTTTCTGTTACGTAAGGCGAAACCTCCAGAGTCTTCCGCAATGGATCACAATGAGTGAGGCTGCGGGTGCTCTGCTTGTTTTGTTCTCCCATCTTGGCAATCCAATTTATGATGCAGGTTGTTTTACCGTTATTATGTTCCATATACTAATGTTTCACGTTTCTTTGATATCTGATAAGTTTAAGATAGAGCCTCCGTGCCCTGTTCTCATGCATACTATTGGTCAATCCTTCATAGGTTTATACCTCCTCTTGATAATATTTCTGATTGTTTAGGTCTTCATTATATTTAGAGGAGGGCGATGTTATACTGTTTATTTCCGCATCTCATGTTCATGTCGCGGGAGAATGTTCGCGGTTGCTGCAGTTCTATATAATATGGTTGTGATCCCACTGTTTCACAACCGTTTTGTTTATTTCGTATTTTTCTATGTTCTTTACTCTGTCTTTCGCTCCTTTCTTCCTTCCCCTACTTTCTCTACCCCTTTCCTTTTAGGGAGCTGGAGACATGTCCCCACTGACATTCTACTGTCGGTACTTGTGAGTATAACTATGCAAATGTTCTATTTTAATGCTTTCTACTGTAAATGTAGATTCTCATTTTGTGTGATGCTGCTACCACCCCTTTTTCTTGATTATGGCTGCTTATCTTAAAATTTACTCATGGAACGTGCGGGGCATACATTCCCCTGTCAAGTGTAGGCGAATACTTACCTACATGAACAAAGTGAAGGCTGATATTATCTTGTTACAGGAGACACATTTGACTCCCGATGAACACTTAAAGCTTTCCATGCTTCGTCAGAAGCTGGTTGCTTCGTCCTCTTACACATCGAAAGCAAGAGGGGTAGCTATACTCATCCGTAAAGGGATCTCCTTTGAGATACATAACCAAAATATTGACACACAAGGTAGATTTATCATATTAGACTAGGGGTGGGCAACATGCGGCCCGCGGGCCGGATGCGGCCCGCGAACCGATCCTGCCTGGCCCGCTGTCCCCCACCAGTGTGCAATGACAAGCGGCCCGACTGGCTGAGCCGCTTGTCATTGCGCTATAGCAGCTCCGGGAGACGCGGCGCCGCTGAGGAAATCCCGGTCACGTCACAGGGGCTGCTGACCGGGATTTCCTTTCCGACCTCTTAGGTGCTGGGCAGCGCAGGGGGCGGAGCCATCTCAAGAAGAGTGTGCCTGTGCAGCAACAGCGGATATCTCCAGCGGGCAGTGGGAGCTGAGCTCTGATGAAGTCACCGTCACTCTCTCTGCCGCCCGCGTCTTGCCGCTCACCTCTCACCCCCAACCACTCACCAATTGCCGGTCGCTGCTCACCACTCACTACTCGCCACCCGCCGCTCACCTCTCACCGCCTGCTGGCCGCCGCTCACCACCCCGCACACGCCAGCCATCATGCAGAACAGAGAGATTTGGTACAGTTGCCACTCCTGAGATACCAACTACAGTACCTGGACCCACTCAGTGGAGAGGGATCTGGAGAACAAACCGTCAACTGTGATCGGTTCAAGGCTGCTTATTTGTTGAAAAGGGAACAAACGGTACATATTAATATGACTGCCGACACCTTGCTGGTGTTTTCCCAGCTTTTATTTATGATTTTCTTACATTTATTTCCAAAGGTTTAGGGTTCTATTTAAAAAAGAAATGCAAAATACTTATTTTTATTTTTGCCGTTAAGGTCTGTACTGTGGTGTGTCGTGTATAAGCAACTGTACTGTGGTATAAGCTGCTCTACTGGGTTGTAACGTGTATAAGTAGCTCCACCCCCTCAGGTTACATTGAGCATCCCATCAACAGGCGTGCAGTTTACAGTGCAGCATGACCAGTGAACACCCCCTCCTCCTGATGGAGTGTGAGCCGCAGGCAATACTGCCAGATCCCCCTGCTGCCGCAGCCTCCAGAGTTTACAGTGAGCTGCGGGCTGTAATACCCAACCCCCCTTCCCATCTCCATGCCGCCACTGCAGTTTAAAGCCGTCCTCCCGATCTTGAGCTTGTGACCCGCAGGCTGTAACGCCCGATCCCCCCCGCAGCCGCAGGAGTTTACTGTGAGGCTTAGCCGCAATGCCTGGGCCCACTCCCATCTCACTGCCAGCGCAGCATCTTAAAGTCCAACCCACCCCAAAGCTTACAGTGACCTGCGGGCTGTAATGCCCCCCCCCCCCCCCCCCCCGCTCCTCCCTTCCTCCCTGCCACTGCCATAACTTAAAGTCTACCCCCACCAAAGCTGACAGAGAGCCGTGGCTGTAACACCCGATTCTCCCTCTCCCCTCAAAGTTGTGTGTAAAAGAAGGACTCTGCCTGCCGTAATGTGTAAAAGGGGGCTCTGTCTGCCGTAATGTGTAAAAGGGGGCTCTGCCTGCCGTAATGTGTAAAAGAGGGCTCTACCTGGCGAAATGTGTGATAGGGGCTCTACCTAGAGTAATGTGTGTAAGTGGCACTACTGTGCAGAGTAATTTGAATAATAGAGACTATTGTGCAGCCTAATATGAATCTGTATTATTTTGTGGCCACGCCCCTTCCCCATGAAGCCACACCCCTATATGTTTGGCGCATGCCTATGGCGGCCCTCGAGTACTCATTGGAAAGTGTTAAGTGGCCCCTCAGCTGAAATAATTGCCCACCCCTGAATTAGACATTACTTTGGAAGGCTCTAGATACATTCTATGTAATGTTTACGCCACTACTATATATGGCAAATCGTTCTATATAAAACTCACCAACCTGCTCCGACCCTATACCGATACTCCTATCATTCTGGGTGGTGACCTAAATCTAGTCTCGTCTGTGGTGTTAGATAGGAAGGCAGCTTCTTCTCGCAAATATAGCCTTCCGAAGACCAACCTGACATACCTGTCCACCCAGCTTGGTCTTGTTGACATTTGGAGACTCCACAATCCTATAGAACTCGAGTACACATATTACTCTGCCACTTTCAACTCTTTTTCTCGCTTAGATTATTTTTTTGTCTCTGATGTTTTGTCAGATAAAATCACGGATACTAGTATAGAACCAATACTAATCTCAGATCATGCACCTATCTCCATCACGCTTCCAACTAAATATATACTGGGCTCCTCCTCTCAGTGGAGGTTCCCTGCCCGCCTGGCAGGGTCCCAACACTTCCAAGACATGTTGCTTGCCGCTTGGGATTCCTACTGCCTCAATAACTACGCACATGAATCGAACCCGGCTCTGTTTTGGCAGACTGCCAAGGCGGTGCTGAGGGGAGATATTATTGCCTTTGTTGCTAAGTTTAAAAAAGAAATGAATACCACCTATCATGCTGCCCAATCTAATCTCACTTCCTCCTTTCGAGGCTTTAAAGCATTCCCCACGCTGGATAGGAAAATTATATACACCAAGGCTAAACAACACTTTGATCAAGTCCTTACGCAAATATCTAATACATTTTTGGGCGCGGGCAAACATAATATATTTTGCTTTGGCAATAAATCCGGGAAACTATTGTCTGGACTTCTTAGGGCGGACTCTGGTCCGCATCACATAGCAGCCTTGAGAGATGGAGAGGGGAAATGTCATTTTCAGGGGAACAAGATCTCTGACATTTTTCATGACTTTTATAAAAATCTGTACTCCCAAGACCAGATTGACACTGTGGCTAAACATGACTTTTGGAAAGAGATAAATTTACCCCAACTTAGTCACGTACATTCGATATCGCTCACAGCCCCCATTACCGCGCAGGAGGTCCTAGATACCATTCATTCTCTTAAAAATCTTAAATCTCCAGGCCCCGATGGTCTGTCCGCGGAATTCTATAAGATTCTTGAGACAAAAATTAGTGCCCCCTTAGCATCTTTATACAATTCCATTTATTCCCTTCATGAGATCCCACAATATCTCAATTCGGTCTCGATTAGAGTACTGCCCAAATCGGGGCGAGACTCGCTATTGCCTTCCTCATATAGACCTATCGCGTTACTTAACGTCGATTATAAGATCTTCACTAAACTTTTGTCAGATAGGATAAAAAAAATGCTTCCGAACCTCATTCATGAAGACCAAACTGGTTTTGTATGGGGAAGGCATTCAGTGACAAACATTAGGAAGATTCTCGCTATTATGCAGGCCTTGGAGTCCTCTCGAGCGGGTGGTCCTACCTTCCTGCTATCATTATATGCCGAGAAGGCTTTTGGTTTGGTTACGTGGGATCACCTGTTCGAGACTCTCCAGAGGTTTGGCTTCCCTCCTGCGTTTGTTTCCATACTGCAGGCTCTTTATCATGAACCCCTCACCCAAATCTTCACTAACAAATTCCTATCTGCTCCTTTCTTTACCCAGAGAGGTACTAGGCAGGGCTGCCCACTTTCTCCCCTCCTATTTGCATTGGCTCTGGAACCCCTGGCTATTGCGCTTAGACGCCTTCATTCCTTTTCTGGTGTGGAGGTGGGCGATGTGGAAAATAAGTTAAGTTTATTCGCAGACGATATGCTCTTGTTTGTGCGTGACCCCATGACTTCCATACCAGCCATATTCGATGTCATAACTAAATTCGGTTCGTTTGCAGGGTACAGAGTGAATGTCAGCAAATCTGATTTGCTCCCCATAGGCCCTCAGTCGGCCTCGATAGACCTTACAAGTCTCATACCTCGCCTCAAACTCAACACGGCTTCGTTAAAATACCTAGGAATAAACATCCCCACGCATACCTCCCAAATTTCTTCTTGTAACTATACGCCAATCATCCAGAAAATGAGGCGTCAATTGGAAAATTGGATTGATCTCCCCCTCTCCATCCTAGGCAGGACTATAGTGGTGAAATCAGTGACCTTTCCAAAATTGTCATATTTGCTCCAGATGTTGACTGTAACAATATCTAGATCAGATGCTCTGGTATGCTCCAGACTATTCTCCAAATTTATTTGGAAGAATGGAAGACCGCGCATGCCAAGGTCTCGTACGTTCCTTCCTAAACATAAGGGAGGACTCAGTGTCCCTAATGTCCAATTGTTTGCCAGAGCAGCCCTATTCCGCTACGCTTCGGATTGGCTCCTCAACCAAACATCTTATGTTAACCTCGCCCTAGAGGAAGCGCTCTTCTCCCCATACTCTCCGGCTGCACTTCTGCACACCTGTCTAAGAGATGTCCCAAAAGAGATCAGATCTAATATTTTATTTCATGACACATATAAGGCCTGGGTATCGATTCATAAAAATCTAAAGACTGATCCATATATCACTCCTTACATCCCTATCTGGCGAAATCCTAATTTCATTCCATCACTGCATAACAAAATGTTCTACTCATGGAAATTACAAGGCATTTCTGCAATAAAAGATGGTTTTGATCCCGGCGGACAAATTCTCTCGTTTTCCCAATTGCAAGGCAAATTCTCTCTGCCACAGAGAAAATTCTTTATGTACCTCCAACTTAGGCACTATGTTACAGCTCTTAAGGGCCCTGTGTGTATGTCCCCCTCCTCTCATATAATACTGAATGTCTTAGTTCCTTGCCGATCCCGCCCATTCAAAATTAAATACTTATATGCTGACTTGATTGATGCTAATACCCCCTCATGGCTCCCCCTTTCACTAGCTTGGAGGAGGGAAGTTCCAGATTTCCCAGACATTACGCACATATTAAGTAACACGAAACGAGTTCTTAAACACTTGTAGCCAGCTAGGTTACAGGAAATTCATATTAAAACTATTAATAGAATGTATGTCTCCCCAGCTCAGAGGAAACATTTCAATCCCTCAGAATTAGGGTTATATGTTTGTCTTGAATTTACCGATAAATATCCGAGCAATGTTATTTGCTGATTTCTCAGACTGGTTGGGAATCTCCGGCATTTCTCCTATAGTCCCGGCCTTGACGGTTATGGTAACTGTGGCAAAGCAAATTATACTTTCCCACTGGATTTACCCCGACGGCCCCAACTATACAAGAATTAGAGACTGCTTTATTAGAAGTTATCTATCATGAATGCCGTACGGCGACTGTATATGCTACTAATGGTATTTACATTTTCCACAAGAAGTGGGGCTTTGCTTTAAATAATATGTCCTTACATACCCAGGATCAGCTGCATAGGCTTTTTGACTCTGTTTCCAAGCGTGGGCAGCTGTCTCCTCTCTCTTGATGTTTGCGGCTAAGATTGGGTTGTTCATCATCAGTGATGTTGCCTAAATGCTTTCGCTATTTCTCAGAGGTGCCAACACACTTTCTAGTATCCTTGTATTGAGTGATACTCCAGCTCCCTATCCCCGTCTCCTTCTCTTCCCTTTCCTTCTCCTCTCCACTCCCCTCTCATTGTTTCCTTCTTCCCCTTCTCTTTTCTGATCTTTCTATTTTCCACCCTCGATTTAAATATAAAAAAATAGATCAGCCATTATGTTTGTAATGTAAATTTCTGGACCTGTACTGTATTTTTGTCATTTGCTGATATCCATTTCTGTACTCTCCAGATGTATACAAGTTTTCCCATGTGTATTTTTGGCTGATCAATAAACAAATTATGAAGGGAAAAAAAAAAAAGATTTTCGTTGGTGAATTGCTTTGGCTCCTGAACTCTGATCCCCAAGTCCCGAAAACCGTCTGAAAGGTGGGACTCGCTAGTTTTTTATCCCATTCAAAGCTAAGAAATATATTTTCAGGAACTTGAGATATCTGCAGTCAAGCAAGTTGCCCTCCCACCAGAAAATTATAAATATTAAGCTCACTCCATTATCCACCACTCCCCTACGTATTATACACCCCCTACCACTCTGGAAGTTATGTACCAGGACTTCTTCATTCAGCCCAATGCCCCCTTCTAAAGATTAGCACCTTCTGTTCAGTAAAGGAGTAATTAGCAGAAATTACTGTTCCAGGTCCTACATGCTGAGCGGAAGATAGAACACCCCCTATCCCTACCGCTGGAGGATGGGTAGGGGGCCCAGTAGATTGCTGTGCCCAGGGGCCTACACTGCTGTTAAGACGGCCCTGTTTGTAAGTAAAGCAAATGATCAAGCACAAGGGCAAAACCATGTTGCACTGCAGGTGGGGCAGATGTAACATGTGCAGAGAGATTTAGATTTGGGTGGGTTATATTTTTTTCTGTGCAGGGTATATACTGCATGCTTTTGCATGTATCCCACAAATGTAACAGATTTATTATTACATTGCAATTTAGATTTCGGTTTGAACACACCCCACCCACATCTAAATCTCTCTGCACATGTTACATCTGCCCCACCTGCAGAGCAACATGGCTTTGCCCAGTTGCTTGATAATTTGCTTTACTTACAAACATGAATCAGGCCCAGAGAGCGAAAAAATAAATCCTGAAAGAAATTGCAACTCAAAAAGAGAACAAAACGAGCGATATAGGACTTGTAAATGAAGGTCTGGTTTCACCTAGCAGGGGATCCAAGGAAAGAATAAAGGGATCCACAGGGCTTTCGGAGGGTTATCTGTTTGCCAGGTCTCCTTTTTGAGGCCCCCTACACTTCAGCATCCGTAGCACTTGCTGGAGGACCCAGAGTGGAGTCCTCTTCTAAGTGGCCCAAGAAAAAACGACTTAACACTAGAGGTGTGCGCTGACGTCAGTTGCAATGGATGAGAATGGTGCGACTGCATTCTCATTATTCTGAGTAGCCCTGGGTCAACCATTATTGTCGATGGTAGTCGATTTCTGCGTATGCATCACAATTTTGCGACTGCATCAGTGAGCGTCTTTTACCTTTGGATATTGGAGAAGAGGAAAGAGAGACTCAGTGTTGGGGCACACTTAAGATGAAAATAGTTTTAAAACTTAACTTTTAATTTTGTAAGCTTTAAAAATTAATGGGTATACACAAACAAAATATACAAAGATAATAGAAATAACATCTCTGCATTAAGACTTGTGAACTATAGTTCAAATGCAAAAAAAAAAATGTAAGAGTGTCAGAAAACTTTCTATCATGTGCCTGAGGTGAAAATATTAAAAGTATTATAAACTGGAATATCTGTCGATATCCAGATGGTGGAAAAAGAAGGCGATACTGAATAATTAGAACTCGAGTAATGAATTAGGTGTCGCCTTCTATGAAATTTCTCCTGGTGAGAATGAGGATATCTGTATATAGTGTTGGAGAACAAAAGAATACGGGCTAGGACTGATCTGTATAAGAGTGGTATGAGTCAAAGGCTGCTCCCACACTTCTGCTGTTTGTGTTAAACAAAGATTTAACAATTACTGCACCCAATATTCCCTAGAGGTCTCCCGTCTAGGTACTGATTCGCCTGTTCACTGCTTAGCTTCCAAGATCAGACGAGTTTGGGCGTGGCTAATTAAATATGGCAGTAAAAGGTCCGTGATCACAAATGAGAGAGTGTGTGGTTAATGACAAAACCAAGAGTAGAAGTACTTCTGCTTTCAAAGTAGTTGCACAGGTTCTCTGTTACTGAAGCATTGCAGAGAGAAAAATATCTGGCATTGGATGAGAGAGTACTTAAAATGAGTAAACGAGATAAGGGAAGTATGGGTAAAGGGCCTCACCTTCTGCTGTCCAGTGTCATATATTACTATAGCGGTCAATGGATGAGAGAGGTGGGCTGGCTTTGACCCATAGAAGGTGAAAAATTCTAAGGTATTGTGAACCTTAAAATAAAGTGTGATTGTCTATTAATGTATATGAGGCTGAGATAGCCGCTACTTTGCACGGTAGACACAATTTCGAAGTATCTGTGACGATATGTATATATATATATATATATATATATATATATATATATATATATATATAGCATCCGTTGACAGCAGTAAGTTAGACCTATAATGGTGGAGTAACAATGGTAACAATATAAGCAATTGCTAATTCATTTGCTGAAAAATAATAACCAGACCAAAATAACCTAAATTCACAGATATAAATCTATCTCACAACAAGTTCATACTGATGAGAAAAAGTATGTCGTACAAATGTGAAACCCAAATGGGTAAATACGATACCAGGAAAAGTGTGGGCTGGACTGTGCACCATCCAGCACCACAGACACAAACGGCCGTTTCACCGGAAAGAGGCTTGTTCACTGTGTGTGGACGTTAGATGAAAGCTGTCTTATAAAGGAGGAATGTGGGTGTGTGCTAATTACCCGCTCTCGCAGGTGTAATCACTCCCCGAGAGTTGGGGTCTGACACGTCATATCCTAATCTAATTGGACATTCCCTATTAGATCGTGGGAGTGTGCTTATTTTGCTATGCAACGTTGTTCATTTCATATATCCATATGTAGTCTGGAGGGAGGTTCCGTTACGTAATTTCCTAATATGACGTATCTAATGTTAGATCGTGGTTTGCATATACGTTGCTGAGCAACGACTGTAAAGCGCAACCAAAGCATAGCTGAGACACATTACTTAAGGGGGTAGTACGTGTGTATATAGCTGGGCAACGTCTAAGGGGCGTTCTTGATGCAAAATTAGAGTATGTTACTGTCGGAGGTGATGCGCCATGTTATAAAGATTACAAGTGTAGCGTGATTAGTATAGCGCTTATAAGTCGTTGCCAGATCAAGTCGTACACATAGACCTTGGTCTGTGTGTACATTGTTAAGCAGTGAAGATAAAGCACTCCCGATGCATGATTAAAACACATTACTTCCGGGAGGTGATGTGCGTGTACGTTGCTAAGCAACATCTTAAGAGCGCTCCTGATACATAGTTGAAGCACATTACTACCTGAGAGGAGGTGTGTGTGTACGTTGCTGAGCAGTGTCTATAGGACGCTCCTGAACCATAGTTGAAGTACGTTCACTCTGGGGTTAACGTGCTATGTTATGCAGGTTACTATTATAGCATGATTGTTATGACGCTCACAGGTCGTTGCCAGGCAGCGGAATAATTAGATGTTAAGCAAACCGTAAAGGCTAAGGTTGTGTGCTAAACTTATTTAATAAGCCATGACTGCCTAAGAAGTTTAAATTTCAGACAGGGGGGTTCCCTGACTGAGGAAAAAGAGTGTCACGTTGGTTTGAACATTAGATTATTTCTAAGGTACTTAGACCATGTGATTTAATCAGTGAATTCTATCTGATATAAATAATAAAATAATGATGTGTTTTGAAGTGTAGAAGTAAAAGAATATGTGAACTAGAGAAGTGAAGAAGGGGTTGGTGGCATCTGAGTATTGTGTTAAATAAGTGAGTAGCTGTAATGGGGGAAAGAAGCAAGGGGCTTGCAAATGAGTGAAAGCAATTTATACATGTATAAAATATTATGTAGGGAGAGAAACGTGCATTGAGGACATGAATATTTAAGACGTATATATACAGTTAAAGTGAAATAAGCATATAGGTGTCAAAATAAAAGATACATTAAAAGTTTGATTTAAATATGGTACATAATATTGGTTAACCTATACTAATATTGGGTGGTACCTACATAGATAGTGCCTGGGTGGGTATAATCACAGAAGTAATAGAGTGACATGTCTATCTTTAGATTACCACTCACCGGTAAATAAGGCATGTGTTGATGGTGTCCGAAGGTATATGCTCACATAAGTACATGTGCTAGTCTATACATACATGCATGCGATCTTACGTTTCTAGTGCATGTGGAGAGCACTAGGTAATAAGATGTTCAAATTGATAGGTGTTAGGGACGCTGGGTAAGTATCAAAGGGATATTCCGAAGTTGATATGCTCGTTCATGCCTTTTGGTGCGAGACAATATAGTCTGAAAGTCCATTCCGTTTCATGTTTGAGTAGTTCTTGCATAAGATCACCTCCACGTATGCCCAGATTTATTTTCTCCAGACCAAAGGCTATTAATTCCTTTGGATTATGGGGTGATGTTTGTAAAAGTGACGTGCCACTGATGTTAATTTCTTCATCTTGGAAGTATCTTTGAGGGCGTTTCTAACGGATCCGATGTGTTGCAGGATTCGTTGTTTTAGGGCTCTGGTGGTGATGCCAACGTATTTCATGTCACATGAACAGGAAAGATAGTACACAACTCCCATCGCATTGCAATTTATGAACTGCTCGATTGTGATTTATTTTTCCATACCAGTCAGAGACTGTAGATGTTTTTACCATATGGGGGCATGCTTTGCATGTTCCGCAGGGAAAGGAGCCTTTGATCGTGGGTTTCTTTTTAGGAGTTTTAGTGAAATGGCTGCTGGTCAATTTGTCTTTAAGGTTTCTCGATCTTTTCCAGCTCATCGACACTTTTTGCCCTACACTGTTAGATAAATCCTTGTCCAGGAGTAGGACTGGCCAGTGTCTCTCAATGGACTCTTTGATTTCCCTCCATTCCCTGCAAAAGGTGCCCACGAATCTGAGTGTACTTCCTTGCTCAGTAGTATTTTTCCTCATCTGGGCGGTTTTAGTGTGCGGGAAAATTAATGTTTCTCTTTGTGTTTGGCTGGTATGCTATTTGGCTTTTTTTAATGGAGAGATGACTATAGCCACGTTCTCGTAGCCTTGTTGTTAACTCCATGCTTTTTTCCTTAAAAGTAGTTGAATCCGAACAGTTCCTCTTTAGGCGTAAGAACTCTCCTTTAGGGATGTTCTCAACTGTTGGTGGAAAATGTGCGCTGGTCTGATTGAGAAGACTACTAGTAGCAGTTTCCTTACGGTATAACTTGGTCTGTATCTGACCATCTGGTGCTCTGTATATGTTAAGATCCAAGAAGTATACTGAATCAGCGCTGATGTGATGGGTCAGTTTGAGGTTAATGTCGTTGTTAAGTTCCTCAATGAATGACAGGAGTAGCTTCTTATCTCCTTCCCATATCAGAAAGATATCATCTATATAGCGCCACCAGGCAACTACATGTTGAATATATTTCTCGTTGGTGTAGTGCATCACAATCTCTCTATCCCACCAGCCAGATATAAATTTGCATATGTGGGGGCACAGGCTGCACCCATCGCTGTACTGCGAGTTTGAAGGTAGAATCAGTCGTTGAAGGTAAAGTAGTGACGGTCAGTACAAAATCAATAAGTTCCATCAAAAAGCCATGGAAGTCATTCTTATCAGCCATCTCTAGAAATTGTTGCGTTGCTTGTATACCAGTTTGATGGTTTATACTGGTGTACAATGATTCCACATCAAGTGTTACTAGTAGATGGTTGTCTTCCAGTCTTACATCATGTAATTTTTCTAAAATGTCAGTCGTATCCCGTAGTATGATGGGAGATTCAATACGTGTTGATGCAGGTGTAAGTCCAAAAAAGTGCTAGGTTTTTCCAAGAGGCCTCCTTGTCCTGAGACAATGGGGCATCCCGGTGGGAGTGTTATGCTTTTATTGACCTTAGGTAGAAGAGTCCGGGTCTTAGGTTTGGGTGTAGTGAGGTATTCCTTTTCTTCTTTGGTTATTATGCCAAGGGAATATGGGGGTAATTCCAAGTTGATCGCAGCAGGACATTTTTTAGCAGTTGAGCAAGACCATGTGCACTGCAGGGGGAGGCAGATATAACATGTGCAGAGAGAGTTAGATTTGGGTGAGTTATTTTGTTTCTGTGCAGGGTAAATACTGGCTGCTTTATTTTTACACTGCAATTTAGATTGCAGATTTAACTCACCACACCCAAATCTCTCTCTCTCTGCACATGTTATATCTGCCTCCCCTGCAGTGCACATGGTTTGCCCAATTGCTAACAAACTTGAAGATGCGATCAACTCAGAATAACCCCCTATGCACGGTCCAGAATTCTATTCAGGGCGATCCTAAAGTTGTCAGTTGGATCAAATGTGATCTGTTTGTAGCACTGTGTGTCTCCTAGTTGTCTCATAGCCTCAATGATATACATAGTCTTTGGCCACAAGACTATGTTACCGTCTTTATCGGAAGGCTTGATCACTATGTCTGACCAAGATTGTATTTCCTGTAGGCTCCTCCTCTCTAGTTTACTCAGATTGTCCTTGTGGGGAGGTATATATTTGGATCTGGTATAAATTCTATCCAAATCTCTGGAAACCAATTCTTGGAATAATTTTATCTCTGCAGAGATATGTTCTGAAGGGAAAAATGTAGATTTGTTCATACATCTAGGTCTTAATTGAGTATCATTCCTCTCTGATTCAGAGGATTGTAATTCCTCCAAAGCTTCAATGGCTTCCATCTCATCTACTGTAAGGGATTCTATTCTTTGATTATCTTGGAAAGTGGCCATCAGGTGTTCTTCTATATTTGTAAAGAATTTCTTGAGTAGTTTCCTCCCAAAGAGTTTCAGGTCTTTCTCCCATATAAAACGGTTCAAAGATTGCATGGGTGAGAAGGATAGCCCTTTGGCTAATACCGAGATGTGTTCATCAGTAAGGGTTTTATCAGAAAGGTTAATGACTTTTAAATTGTCTCCTTGTGTTACTTCCTCCTGTTGTTCCTGACTGGATATCTCGGAGGATCCAGGAATTTAATGTGAATATTCACGCGGCGGCAGCGGGCAGCCTATTTTAGCAGGCACTGCTAAAGGGGCAGGGCACATTTAGCCCTTTAAAAATCGGGCAGGGGAGGGCGTGGCGCCCTCCTAAAACAGCCTAGCGTGAACACTAATCTACCTATCTCTTTTTAATGGTGGAATATGTGTTCTGGTTCACTTTCCAGAATGTGGTCACACCTCCTGCACAGCACAAGATAGGCCCTTTACTAAATTTCAGCTCCAGGCCCATATTGAGCTTAATCTGGTACTACTGCCGTCTAATCAAACACTGCTGCCTTACATGATACAGTACAATGGGCCTAATTCAGGACATACTTGCATACTCTCCCGGGAAGGCCGGGATGCTTGCGAAAATCGGGTGGCACTCCCGGGCCCCGGGGAAGTGGCCAAGTCTCCTACATCCCAGTTTCCCCCCCACCGCATCCCCACTCCTCCCGCTGCACCCCCCCCCCCCCCGCTCCCTACCACTTTCATACCATTACACAGAGAAAGGGGGCGAGGTGATGACGCGATTGTGCTAAAACGCGTCATCATAGCCCCGCCCCCCGCTTTGCTATACCAATAATGTGGGCATTCTAAAGCAGGGTGCGGGGCTATGATGATGCAAACGCATCACCACGCCCCCATGCTGCCTCCTCCACGCCCCCTCTTGTGTGACTTGGCTGCTCCCTCCCATAGGGAACAGCCACAAAGTAGGTAAGTATGATTCAATCAGGGTTGATTGCAAAAGCTAAATCTCTCTTTAATGGGCAAAACCATGTGCACTGCAAGTGGGGCAGATATAACATGTGCAGAGAGAGTTAGATTTGGGTGGGTTATTTTGTTTCTGTGCAGGGTAAATACTGGCTGCTTTATTTTTACACTGACATTTAGATTTCAGTTTGAACACACCACACCCAAATCTAACTTTCTCTGCACATGTTATATCCGCCCTACCTGCCAGCAGTGCACATGGGCCCTCATTCCGAGTTGTTCGCTCGCAAGCTGCTTTTAGCAGCTTTACACACGCTAAGCCGCCGCCTACTGGGAGTGAATCTTAGCATAGTAAAATTGCGAACGAAAGATTCTCAAAATTGCGATTACACACCTCTTAGCAGTTTCTGAGTAGCTTCAACCTTACTCGGCATCTGCGATCAGTTCAATGCTTTTCGTTCCTGGTTTGACGTCATAAACACACCCAGCGTTTGCTCAGACACTCCTCCGTTTCTCCAGCCACTCCCGCGTTTTTCCCAGAAACGGTAGCGTTTTTTTCCCTCACGCCCATAAAACGGCCTGTTTCCGCCCAGAAACACCCACTTCCTGTCAATCACACTCCGATCGCCTGAACGAAGAAAAAGCCGTGAGTAAAATACCTACCTGTATAGCAAATTTACTTGGCGCAGTCGCAGTGCGAACATTGCGCATGCGCACTAAGCGGAAAATCGCTGCGATGCGAAGAAATTTACCGAGCGAACAACTCGGAATGACCCCCATGGTTTTGCCCAATAGAGAAAGATTTTGCTTTTGCAATCAACCCTGAATTAGGCCCAATATGCAAAAAAATAAGAATAGGTACCATCAAATGAGCACACTGCTAAAGCTGCCTGTAAAGAGGACACACATAAGGAGAACCTCACTCCTTAACTAAACTAATGCAACCAAAAATTTTGAATGTCCTTTCTATTGGCTCTTATTATTGAATCAGTCAATATATACAGTGCTTCTGGAAAGTAATCACATCGCTTCACTTTTTCCATATTTTGTTATGTTACAGCCTTATTCCAAACTGGAATAAATTAATTTTGGCCCTCAAAATTCCACACAATACCCCATAATGACAATGTGAAAAAGTTAAAAAAAAAATAAAAATACTTCCTCAATAAATCAAAGTAAGAACATGCAATATAAATATCATTTGCATTCGTTTTGAACAATTTTGTGTGTGCCAGTGTCATAGGTAAGACAAGTTATATGACATATTCCACAATATATATCATAGTCCAATAATATGAAGTATTAAAGCCAAAGACAACTACAGTATGTGGGACTGTAAAAAGAAATTGTAGGGTCCTCCAATGCAACCCGTGTTTCGTACCATAGAGCACCTTGGAAACATTTCACTAGTGAGTCTTTGGTGGATGTCGGTAAAGTCTCCATATAAGTTTCCCATGATTCGAAAAATTTCCTGACACGAGACTCCTTTTGCATGGAAGCCTCCAACCAGTCAGATTTTTGCAAATTGAAAAAAAAAAAAAAAATCTAAGAAATCACATGTACATAAGTATTCACAGCCTTTGCTCGATACTTTGTTGATGCACCTTTGGCAGCAATTACAGCCTCAAGTCTTTTTGAATATGATGCCACAAGCTTGGCACACCTATCTTTGGGCAGTTTCGCCCATTCCTCTTTGCAGCAACTCTCAAGCTCGATCAGGTTGGATGGAAAGCATTGGTACACAGCCATTTTCAGATCTCTCCAGAGATGTTCAATCGGATTCAAGTCTGGGCTCTAGCTGGGCCACTCAAGGACATTCACAGAGTTGTCCTGAAGCCAACCTTTGATATCTTAGTTGTGTGCTAAGGGTCATCTTGCTGAAAGATGAACCGTCGCCCCAGTCTGAGTTCAAGAGCGCTCTGAAGCAGGTTTTCATCCAGGATCTCTCTGTACATTGCTGCATTCATCTTTCCCTCTATCCTCACTAGTCTCCCAGTTCCTGCCACTGAAAAACATCCCCACAGCATGATGCTGCCACCACCATGCTTCACTATAGGGATGGTATTGGCCTGGTGATGAGCGGTGCCTGGTTTCCTACAAATATGATGCCTGGCATTCACGCCAAAGAGTTCAATCTTTGTCTCATCGGACCAGAGAGTTTTGTTTCTCATGGTCTGAGAGTCCTTCAAGTGCATTTTGGCAAACTCCAGGCAGGCTGCCATGTGCTTGTTTTTACTAAGGAGTGGCTTCCATCTGGCCACTCTACCATACAGGCCTGATTGGTGTATTGCCGCAGAGATGGTTGTCCTTCTGGAAGGTTCTCCTCTCTCCGCAGAGGAATGCTGTAGCTATGACAGAGTGACCATCGGGTTCTTGGTCACCTCCCTGACTAGGGCCTTTCTCCCCCAATCGCTCTGTTTAGACGGCCGGCCAGCTCTAGGAAGAGTCCTTGTGGTTCCGAACTTCTTCCATTTACGGATGATGGAGGCCACTGTGCTCATTGGGACCTTCAAAGCAGATATTTTTTCTGTACCCTTCCCCAATCCTGTCTCGGAGGTCTGCAGACAATTCCTTTTGACTTCATGCTTGGTTTGTGCTCAGACATGCCCTGCCAAGTGTGGTACCTTATATAGACAGGTGTGTGCCTTTCCAAATCATGTCCAATCACTGAATTTACCACAGGTGGAATCCAATTAAGCTGTAGGAACATCTCAAGGATGATCAGTGGAAACAGGGCACACCTGAGCTCAATTTTGAGCTTCATGGCAAAGGCTGTGAATACTTATGTACATGTGATTTCTGAGTTTTTTTTTATTTTTAATACATTTGCAAAAATCACAAAAAAATGTTTTTTTTTATGTTGTCATTATGGGTTATTGTGTGTAGAATTTTGAGGGGAAAAATTGATTTATTCCATTTTGGAATAAGACTGTAACATAACAAAATGTCGAAACAGAGAAGCGCTGTAAATACTTTCCGGAGGCACTGTAATAGAATGATACATCCCTTATTGTATAAGGATGCCTCCTCTTCTCTGACCATAGTACAATTGTGGGTTTGTCAGAGCATGTGGAGCCTGTTAATCTCTCCTTCTTCACAATCAGGGCCGGATCTAGACCTTGTGGCGCCCAGGGCGAAACAATAGGGGCGTGGCTTCATGGAGAAGGGGCGTGGTCAGTTATGACGCCTGTAGCTGTGCCCTCAGTAGTTGTGCCCCCTGTAGCTGTGCCCACAGTAGTATTGCCCCCTGTAGAGTTGTGCCCCCTGTAGTATTGCCCCCATTACTGTGCTTCCTGTAGAGTTGTGCCCCCTGTAGAGTTGTGCCCCCAGTACTGTGCCCCCTGTAGAGTTGTGCCCCCTAGTTGCGCCACTTATAAAAAAAATAAAATTAATTAATACAATCCCGCTCCTGCTTCCCAACCGCTGCTGCCCTCCGTCTCCGGCCGCCCGCGCCGTTCCTCGGATCAATGGAAGAGACATCATGAGGTCTCTCCCTTAACACCGCATAGACACTAGAGGTCAATTATGACCTTTAGCGTCTATGTGCCGCTCCCACAATGCAGTGCGGTGCGTGATTACTTCATCGCTCACAGCACCGCATCTACACAGCACCGGGCGACACCAATAGCGGATCTTGCCACGGCGGTGGCGCCCTCCAGAAGGCGGCGCCTCGGGCAAAAATCCTGCTTGCCCGTAGCAAGATCCGCTACTGTTCACAATCTCCCACGAGATGTTATAGTCCGATAAACAAAATAGGTAAGAGGCAAAAATGTATATTGGACCTTATTTAGCTTCAGTTGCAGTTTTGCTAAATTAGTGAAACTGAAACTGCTTGCGATCACTTGCATCGCTGAATTAGGGATGCCTCTCTGCATGCGCAGCCTTGCTGCAAAGGCAGGCGCAGATCGGCCATGTTTACCATCGCAGCGGCCGCATGACCGCCCCGAAAATGGCCCACACCCGCCCCCGGTTTTGTCGCACCGCCCCAATGCCACGCCGCCGTACCCGACTGCCCCGCAAATGCCTTTGTCTGTCAATCAGGCCGAGGCGTTTGCATCACTAAGATACAAACTAATCTCCCGGAAAGAATAATATAAATAGATACCAGCGCTGTTGCTATTTCTTATATGATAAATTAAACAGATATGTTAAAAAGACATAAAATTTATTAAGACATTAATTCACACGTATAAACAATTATTAATCTCCAATAGCAGTGACTCACTATGTATATCACCACACCTTAAGTATCGACTTCTTAAGCAGGCTTATAACTTATCACCGGTCCAATTGGACTTGCAGATTGTCAGAATCTTAGGATAGTACCATGACATGGAACAGTTCCATTGTAGTCCCTTTAACATACATTTTTTATGGGAATTCCACTGAATATCCAAAGTGACTGTTGGTTATCTGGATTGCTGGAAAGGGTTGCACACTAGAGATGAGCGCCTGAAATTTTTCGGGTTTTGTGTTTTGGTTTTGGGTTCGGTTCCGCGGCCGTGTTTTGGGTTCGAACGCGTTTTGGCAAAACCTCACCAAATTTTTTTTGTCGGATTCGGGTGTGTTTTGGATTCGGGTGTTTTTTTCAAAAAACACTAAAAAACAGCTTAAATCATAGAATTTGGGGGTCATTTTGATCCCAAAGTATTATTAACCTCAAAAACCATAATTTACACTCATTTTCAGTCTATTCTGAATACCTCACACCTCACAATATTATTTTTAGTCCTAAAATTTGCACCGAGGTCGCTGTGTGAGTAAGATAAGCGACCCTAGTGGCCGACACAAACACCGGGCCCATCTAGGAGTGGCACTGCAGTGTCACGCAGGATGTCCCTTCCAAAAAACCCTCCCCAAACAGCACATGACGCAAAGAAAAAAAGAGGCGCAATGAGGTAGCTGTGTGAGTAAGATTAGCGACCCTAGTGGCCGACACAAACACCGGGCCCATCTAGGAGTGGCACTGCAGTGTCACGCAGGATGTCCCTTCCAAAAAACCCTCCCCAAACAGCACATGACGCAAAGAAAAAAAGAGGCGCAATGAGGTAGCTGTGTGAGAAAGATTAGCGACCCTAGTGGCCGACACAAACACCGGGCCCATCTAGGAGTGGCACTGCAGTGTCACGCAGGATGTCCCTTCCAAAAAACCCTCCCCAAACAGCACATGACGCAAAGAAAAAAAGAGGCGCAATGAGGTAGCTGTGTGAGTAAGATTAGCGACCCTAGTGGCCGACACAAACACCGGGCCCATCTAGGAGTGGCACTGCAGTGTCACGCAGGATGTCCCTTCCAAAAAACCCTCCCCAAACAGCACATGACGCAAAGAAAAAAAGAGGCGCAATGAGGTAGCTGACTGTGTGAGTAAGATTAGCGACCCTAGTGGCCGACACAAACACCGGGCCCATCTAGGAGTGGCACTGCAGTGTCACGCAGGATGTCCCTTCCAAAAAACCCTCCCCAATCAGCACATGATGCAAAGAAAAAGAAAAGAAAAAAGAGGTGCAAGATGGAATTGTCCTTGGGCCCTCCCACCCACCCTTATGTTGTATAAACAAAACAGGACATGCACACTTTAACCAACCCATCATTTCAGTGACAGGGTCTGCCACACGACTGTGACTGATATGACGGGTTGGTTTGGACCCCCCCCAAAAAAGAAGCAATTAATCTCTCCTTGCACAAACTGGCTCTACAGAGGCAAGATGTCCACCTCATCTTCACCCTCCGATATATCACCGTGTACATCCCCCTCCTCACAGATTATCAATTCGTCCCCACTGGAATCCACCATCTCAGCTCCCTGTGTACTTTGTGGAGGCAATTGCTGCTGGTCAATGTCTCCGCGGAGGAATTGATTATAATTCATTTTAATGAACATCATCTTCTCCACATTTTCTGGATGTAACCTCGTACGCCGATTGCTGACAAGGTGAGCGGCGGCACTAAACACTCTTTCGGAGTACACACTTGTGGGAGGGCAACTTAGGTAGAATAAAGCCAGTTTGTGCAAGGGCCTCCAAATTGCCTCTTTTTCCTGCCAGTATAAGTACGGACTGTGTGACGTGCCTACTTGGATGCGGTCACTCATATAATCCTCCACCATTCTATCAATGTTGAGAGAATCATATGCAGTGACAGTAGACGACATGTCCGTAATCGTTGTCAGGTCCTTCAGTCCGGACCAGATGTCAGCATCAGCAGTCGCTCCAGACTGCCCTGCATCACCGCCAGCGGGTGGGCTCGGAATTCTGAGCCTTTTCCTCGCACCCCCAGTTGCGGGAGAATGTGAAGGAGGAGATGTTGACAGGTCGCGTTCCGCTTGACTTGACAATTTTGTCACCAGCAGGTCTTTCAACCCCAGCAGACCTGTGTCTGCCGGAAAGAGAGATCCAAGGTAGGCTTTAAATCTAGGATCGAGCACGGTGGCCAAAATGTAGTGCTCTGATTTCAACAGATTGACCACCCGTGAATCCTTGTTAAGCGAATTAAGGGCTCCATCCACAAGTCCCACATGCCTAGCGGAATCGCTCAGTGTTAGCTCCTCCTTCAATGTCTCCAGCTTCTTCTGCAAAAGCCTGATGAGGGGAATGACCTGACTCAGGCTGGCAGTGTCTGAACTGACTTCACGTGTGGCAAGTTCAAAAGGTTGCAGAACCTTGCACAACGTTGAAATCATTCTCCACTGCGCTTGAGACAGGTGCATTCCACCTCCTATATCGTGGTCAGTTGTATAGGCTTGAATGGCCTTTTGCTGCTCCTCCAACCTCTGAAGCATATAGAGGGTTGAATTCCACCTCGTTACCACTTCTTGCTTCAGATGATGGCAGGGCAGGTTCAGTAGTTTTTGGTGGTGCTCCAGTCTTCTGTACGTGGTGCCTGTACGCCGAAAGTGTCCCGCAATTCTTCTGGCCACCGACAGCATCTCTTGCACGCCCCTGTCGTTTTTTAAAAAATTCTGCACCACCAAATTCAAGGTATGTGCAAAACATGGGACGTGCTGGAATTTGCCCAGATTTAATGCACACACAATATTGCTGGCGTTGTCCGATGCCACAAATCCACAGGAGAGTCCAATTGGGGTAAGCCATTCCGCGATGATCTTCCTCAGTTGCCGTAAGAGGTTTTCAGCTGTGTGCGTATTCTGGAAACCGGTGATACAAAGCGTAGCCTGCCTAGGAAAGAGTTGGCGTTTGCGAGATGCTGCTACTGGTGCCGCCGCTGCTGTTCTTGCGGCGGGAGTCCATACATCTACCCAGTGGGCTGTCACAGTCATATAGTCCTGACCCTGCCCTGCTCCACTTGTCCACATGTCCGTGGTTAAGTGGACATTGGGTACAGCTGCATTTTTTAGGACACTGGTGACTCTTTTTCTGAGGTCTGTGTACATTTTCGGTATCGCCTGCCTAGAGAAATGGAACCTAGATGGTATTTGGTACCGGGGACACAGTACCTCCAACAAGTCTCTAGTTGGCTCTGCAGTAATGATGGATACCGGAACCACGTTTCTCACCACCCAGGATGCCAAGGCCTCAGTTATCCGCTTTGCAGTAGGATGACTGCTGTGATATTTCATCTTCCTCGCAAAGGACTGTTGAACAGTCAATTGCTTACTGGAAGTAGTACAAGTGGGCTTACGACTTCCCCTCTGGGATGACCATCGACTCCCAGCGGCAACAACAGCAGCGCCAGCAGCAGTAGGCGTTACACGCAAGGATGCATCGGAGGAATCCCAGGCAGGAGAGGACTCGTCAGAATTGCCAGTGACATGGCCTGCAGGACTATTGGCATTCCTGGGGAAGGAGGAAATTGACACTGAGGGAGTTGGTGGGGTGGTTTGCGTGGGCTTGGTTACAAGAGGAAGGGATTTACTGGTCAGTGGACTGCTTCCGCTGTCACCCAAAGTTTTTGAACTTGTCACTGACTTATTATGAATGCGCTGCAGGTGACGTATAAGGGAGGATGTTCCGAGGTGGTTAACGTCCTTACCCCTACTTATTACAGCTTGACAAAGGGAACACACGGCTTGACACCTGTTGTCCGCATTTCTGGTGAAATACCTCCACACCGAAGAGCTGATTTTTTTGGTATTTTCACCTGGCATGTCAACGGCCATATTCCTCCCACGGACAACAGGTGTCTCCCCGGGTGCCTGACTTAAACAAACCACCTCACCATCAGAATCCTCCTGGTCAATTTCCTCCCCAGCGCCAGCAACACCCATATCCTCATCCTGGTGTACTTCAACACTGACATCTTCAATCTGACTATCAGGAACTGGACTGCGGGTGCTCCTTCCAGCACTTGCAGGGGGCGTGCAAATGGTGGAAGGCGCATGCTCTTCACGTCCAGTGTTGGGAAGGTCAGGCATCGCAACCGACACAATTGGACTCTCCTTGTGGATTTGGGATTTCGAAGAATGCACAGTTCTTTGCTGTGCTGCTTTTGCCAGCTTGAGTCTTTTCATTTTTCTAGCGAGAGGCTGAGTGCTTCCATCCTCATGTGAAGCTGAACCACTAGCCATGAACATAGGCCAGGGCCTCAGCCGTTCCTTGCCACTCCGTGTGGTAAATGGCATATTGGCAAGTTTACGCTTCTCCTCCGACAATTTTATTTTAGGTTTTGGAGTCCTTTTTTTACTGATATTTGGTGTTTTGGATTTGACATGCTCTGTACTATGACATTGGGCATCGGCCTTGGCAGACGACGTTGCTGGCATTTCATCGTCTCGGCCATGACTAGTGGCAGCAGCTTCAGCACGAGGTGGAAGTGGATCTTGATCTTTCCCTAATTTTGGAACCTCAACATTTTTGTTCTCCATATTTTAATAGGCACAACTAAAAGGCACCTCAGGTAAACAATGGAGATGGATGGATTGGATACTAGTATACAATTATGGACGGGCTGCCGAGTGCCGACACAGAGGTAGCCACAGCCGTGAACTACCGCACTGTACTGTGTCTGCTGCTAATATATAGACTGGTTGATAAAGAGATAGTATACTCGTAACTAGTATGTATGTATAAAGAAAGAAAAAAAAACCACGGTTAGGTGGTATATACAATTATGGACGGGCTGCCGAGTGCCGACACAGAGGTAGCCACAGCCGTGAACTACCGCACTGTACTGTGTCTGCTGCTAATATAGACTGGTTGATAAAGAGATAGTATACTCGTAACTAGTATGTATGTATAAAGAAAGAAAAAAAAACCACGGTTAGGTGGTATATACAATTATGGACGGGCTGCCGAGTGCCGACACAGAGGTAGCCACAGCCGTGAACTACCGCACTGTACTGTGTCTGCTGCTAATATAGACTGGTTGATAAAGAGATAGTATACTCGTAACTAGTATGTATGTATAAAGAAAGAAAAAAAAAACACGGTTAGGTGGTATATACAATTATGGACGGGCTGCCGAGTGCCGACACAGAGGTAGCCACAGCCGTGAACTACCGCACTGTACTGTGTCTGCTGCTAACATATAGACTGGTTGATAAAGAGATAGTATACTCGTAACTAGTATGTATGTATAAAGAAAGAAAAAAAAACCACGGTTAGGTGGTATATACAATTATGGACGGGCTGCCGAGTGCCGACACAGAGGTAGCCACAGCCGTGAACTACCGCACTGTACTGTGTCTGCTGCTAATATAGACTGGTTGATAAAGAGATAGTATACTCGTAACTAGTATGTATGTATAAAGAAAGAAAAAAAAACCACGGTTAGGTGGTATATACAATTATGGACGGGCTGCCGAGTGCCGACACAGAGGTAGCCACAGCCGTGAACTACCGCACTGTACTGTGTCTGCTGCTAATATATAGACTGGTTGATAAAGAGATAGTATACTCGTAACTAGTATGTATGTATAAAGAAAGAAAAAAAAACCACGGTTAGGTGGTATATACAATTATGGACGGGCTGCCGAGTGCCGACACAGAGGTAGCCACAGCCGTGAACTACCGCACTGTACTGTGTCTGCTGCTAATATAGACTGGTTGATAAAGAGATAGTATACTCGTAACTAGTATGTATGTATAAAGAAAGAAAAAAAAACCACGGTTAGGTGGTATATACAATTATGGACGGGCTGCCGAGTGCCGACACAGAGGTAGCCACAGCCGTGAACTACCGCACTGTACTGTGTCTGCTGCTAATATATAGACTGGTTGATAAAGAGATAGTATACTCGTAACTAGTATGTATGTATAAAGAAAGAAAAAAAAACCACGGTTAGGTGGTATATACAATTATGGACGGGCTGCCGAGTGCCGACACAGAGGTAGCCACAGCCGTGAACTACCGCACTGTACTGTGTCTGCTGCTAATATAGACTGGTTGATAAAGAGATAGTATACTCGTAACTAGTATGTATGTATAAAGAAAGAAAAAAAAACCACGGTTAGGTGGTATATACAATTATGGACGGGCTGCCGAGTGCCGACACAGAGGTAGCCACAGCCGTGAACTACCGCACTGTACTGTGTCTGCTGCTAATATATAGACTGGTTGATAAAGAGATAGTATACTACTAATATTATATATACTGGTGGTCAGGTCACTGGTCACTAGTCACACTGGCAGTGGCACTCCTGCAGCAAAAGTGTGCACTGTTTAATTTTAATATAATATTATGTACTCCTGGCTCCTGCTATAACCTATAACTGGCACTGCAGTAGTGCTCCCCAGTCTCCCCCACAATTATAAGCTGTGTGAGCTGAGCAGTCAGACAGATATATAATATATATAGATGATGCAGCACACTGGCCTGAGCCTGAGCAGTGCACACAGATATGGTATGTGACTGAGTCACTGTGTGCTGTGTATCGCTTTTTTCAGGCAGAGAACGGATTATAAATAAAACTGGTGGTCACTATCAGCAAAACTCTGCACTGTACTGAGTACTCCTAATGCTCCCCAAAATTAGTAAATCAAGTGTCTCTCTAATCTATTCTAAACGGAGAGGACGCCAGCCACGTCCTCTCCCTATCAATCTCAATGCACGTGTGAAAATGGCGGCGACGCGCGGCTCCTTATATAGAATCCGAGTCTCGCGATAGAATCCGAGCCTCGCGAGAATCCGACAGCGTCATGATGACGTTCGGGCGCGCTCGGGTTAACCGAGCAAGGCGGGAAGATCCGAGTCGCTCGGACCCGTGAAAAAAAACATGAAGTTCTGGCGGGTTCGGATTCAGAGAAACCGAACCCGCTCATCTCTATTGCACACGCCACTAAATGTTGCACACGCCACTAAATCAGTTTGTTAAGTCCCAGGTATGTGGTGGCTGGAGTCCATGTGGAGGTTAAAGCTTGAAGCGTTTCTCTGGGCAAGCGTCTTCCAGGAAGCACACGCTCAGCACAAGTGATGTGCGTGCGCACTGGCCCAAAAACCATCAGTATGCAATCACATCTCAGATGCGATCCATACTGAATAGGGTCCATAGTGTAGTACGTTTTTTTAATCCAAACATGCAGTTTATTTAAAAAGTATAGCCCTATAAAACAACACACATAAAAGATAAGCATTCCACAAGATGGTGTGAATAAAGCTACCTTTGAACGAGTGAATGAGAACCAATGTAGATCAGCTCTCTGTATAGATGTTTAAAGAAATACCAGCAGGTGTCCCGGACCACAACCACGGCATAGCTCCTAGTCAGGCAATGGCTCCGGAATCCTTCCCCATCTACTGCATACTCCACACAAATACCAACCCATTTCATTCCTTTTCTGGGATCTTTTTTAAGGCCAGGAATAGTGGGCGAGATGCATTATCGCTTGAAGAGTGATTAAATGGAGAGAGAAAAAGTACCAGCCAGTCATCTCCTAACGGGTATATTCAATAAGAGTCGGGTCCATTCCGACATGCAGTTGTCGGAATCGACCCGACAACCCCTATTCAAAGAGCGGCCAAATCCGACTGTCGGATATGGCCGTTCCCTATCTCCTGTCCTGCCGCTGCTGTCAGCGGCTGCCGGGTGCGCTGACAGCAGCGGTGGGGGGAGCATTGTGAGGCGGCCGGCAGGGGAGCAGTGTGCGGCGGCTGGCGGGGGAGCATTGTGAGGCGGCCGGCGGGGGGAGCAGCGTGAGGCGGCCGGCGGGGGGAGCAGCGTGAGGCGGCCGGCGGGGGAGCTTCCAGCGGCGGCCAGAACTGTCAGCGGGAGTGATGTCTGCGGCGGCGAGGGAGGCACTACAGGTACAACTCTCATCCCCGTAGCCCGCCGCGCCGCTCCCCATCTCCTCACTTTAATTGAGTTTGTCGGAAAGGGGACCAAAACCTGTCGGCTTTAGCCCCGTTTCTGAAAACAGCAGGTGGATCGGCGGGTATTCCACCGATCCACCTGCTTTCCGACAGCATTCTGACAAGTTGGGTTTCCCGACTTGAATAGGTCGGAACCCCTTCCGACCTATTCCAGTCGGAAACTGCCATCTTTCCGACAAGACCGCAGTTTCCGACTCTTATTGAATACAGCCCTAAGTGTCATTTTTCAAACACAGCCTGTAACATGGCAGTTAGGAGCTGATTGCTGATTGTTCTTCTCTCTCCATTTTATCACTCTCCAAGCGATGATGCATCTAGCCCAGTGTTCTATCCTCATCTCCTTCACAGAATTAAATAACAGATCTAACCAATCATCTGTCAGTATACTGTAGGTAATTTCTGTTTAAACAAACAGTCATGGAGGTAGGAGGGCCCTGCTTGCAAGCTTACAATCTATGGGGCCTGCCTTTCCGGGGGGCCGGGAGGGTGGGTAATTCTGACACAGAGCGGCTAAGTTACTGCTGTTATTCATGACAGTATTTTTAAACTTATATGTATGTGAGCATAGGCGCCGATTCTGTGGGTGCTCCCGGGCACCTTTCACCTGTCCCGACTGCTCGGAATGATGCGTTTGCATCGTGACATCATGGCACAATGTGTCATTTCGTAAAACTCCGCCCCCCAAGTGGAGTACTATGACAGAGAGGAGAGGGAGGGAGCGGAAGGGAGCTGGCGGGCAGGTGCGCTGGCTCACTGTGGCTGGTTGTACACACCCCTGACAACAAGCATTACCCCAGGCAAATAGCATTACACCCCCCTGGCAACTAGCATTACCCCTGACAGCAAGCATTACACACCCATGGGAACTTGCATTACACACCCCTGGCAACGAGCATTACCCCTGGCAACTAGCATTACACACCCCTGGCAACGGTTATTACCCCTGGCAATGAGTATTACCCCTGGCAACTAGCATTACACACCCCTGGCAACGATTATTACCCCTGACAACAACCATCACCCCAGGCAAATATCATTACACCCCCCTGGCAACTAGCATTACCCCTGACAGCAAGCATTACACACCCATGGGAACTTGCATTACACACCCCTGGCAACGAGCATTACCCCTGGCAACTAGCATTACACACCCCTGGCAACGATTATTACCCCTGGCAACGAGTATTACCCCTGGCAACTAGCATTACACACCCCTGGCAACGATTATTACCCCTGACAACAAGCATTACCCCAGGCAAATATCATTACACCCCCCTGGCAACTAGCATTACCCCTGACAGCAAGCATTACACACCCATGGGAACTTGCATTACACACCCCTGGCAACGAGCATTACCCCTGGCAACTAGCATTACACACCCCTGGCAACGATTATTACCCCTGGCAACGAGTATTACCCCTGGCAATGAGCATGACACCTGTCCCAGAGCATGAAATGAGCATGGATCCCAGAGCATGAAACACCTGGCAATGAGCAAGACACCCAGCCCATGAAACCCCTGGTAACGAGCATGACACCTAGCTCGTTAAACCCTTGGCAATGAGTAGGTAATTTAAAAGTAATAATGTATCACAGGCATTGCAGTGTGTGGCATAATATGGTGCAAGGGGCATTACTGTGTGGGGCTTAATTAGAGATGTGCACCGGAAATTTTTCGGGTTTTGTGTTTTGGTTTTGGGTTCGTTTCCGTGGCCGTGTTTTGGGTTCGAACGCGTTTTGGCAAAACCTCACCGAATTTTTTTTGTCGGATTCGGGTGTGTTTTGGATTCGGGTGTTTTTTTCAAAAAACCCTAAAAAACATCTTAAATCATAGAATTTTGGGGTCATTTTGATCCCAAAGTATTATTAACCTCAATAACCATAATTTCCACTAATTTTCAGTCTATTCTGAACACCTCACAATATTATTTTTAGTCCTAAAATTTGCACCGAGGTCGCTGGATGACTAAGCTCAGCGACCCAAGTGGCCGACACAAACACCTGGCCCATCTAGGAGTGGCACTGCAGTGTCACGCAGGATGGCCCTTCCAAAAAACACTGCCCAAACAGCACATGACGCAAAGAAAAAAAGAGGCGCAATGAGGTAGCTGTGTGACTAAGCTCAGCGACCCAAGTGGCCGACACAAACACCTGGCCCATCTAGGAGTGTCACTGCAGTGTCACGCAGGATGGCCCTTCCAAAAAACACTCCCCAAACAGCACATGACGCAAAGAAAAAAAGAGGCGCAATGAGGTAGCTGTGTGAGTAAGCTAAGCGACCCTAGTGGCCGACACAAACACCTGGCCCATCTAGGAGTGGCACTGCAGTGTCAGGCCGGATGGCCCTTCCAAAAAATACTCCCCAAACAGCACATGACGCAAAGAAGAAAAAAAAGAGGCGCAATGAGGTAGCTGTGTGACTAAGATAAGTGACCCTAGTGGCCGACACAAACACCTGGCCCATCTAAGAGTGGCACTGCAGTGTCAGGCAGGATGGCCCTTCCAAAAAACACTCCCCAAACAGCACATGACGCAAAGAAAAAAAGAGGCGCAATGAGGTAGCTGTGTGAGTAAGCTAAGCGACCCTAGTGGCCGACACAAACACCTGGCCCATCTAGGAGTGGCACTGCAGTGTCAGGCCGGATGGCCCTTCCAATAAATACTCCCCAAACAGCACATGACGCAAAGAAGAAAAAAAAGAGGCGCAATGAGGTAGCTGTGTGACTAAGATAAGTGACCCTAGTGGCCGACACAAACACCTGGCCCATCTAGGAGTGGCACTGCAGTGTCACGCAGGATGGCCCTTCCAAAAAATACTCCCCAAACAGCACATGACGCAAAGAAGAAAAAAAAGAGGCGCAATGAGGTAGCTGTGTGACTAAGATAAGCGACCCTAGTGGCCGACACAAACACCTGGCCCATCTAGGAGTGGCACTGCAGTGTCACGCAGGATGGCCCTTCCAAAAAACACTCCCCAAACAGCACATGACGCAAAGAAAAATGAAAGAAAAAAGAGGTGCAAGATGGAATTGTCCTTGGGCCCTCCCACCCACCCTTATGTTGTATAAACAGGACATGCACACTTTAACCAACCCATCATCATGTCAGGGTCTGCCACACGACTGTGACTGAAATGACGGGTTGGTTTGGACCCCCACCAAAAAAGAAGCAATTAATCTCTCCTTGCACAAACTGGCTCTACAGAGGCAAGATGTCCACCTCATCATCATCCTCCGGTTCATCACCGTGTACATCCCCCTCCTCACAGATTATCAATTCGTCCCCACTGGAATCCACCATCACAGCTCCCTGTGTACTTTGTGGAGGCAATTGCTGCTGGTGAATGTCTCCATGGAGGAATTGATTATAATTCATTTTAATGAACATCATCTTCTCCACATTTTCTGGAAGTAACCTCGTACGCCGATTGCTGACAAGGTGAGCGGCGGCACTAAACACTCTTTCGGAGTACACACTTGTGGGAGGGCAACTTAGGTAGAATAAAGCCAGTTTGTGCAAGGGCCTCCAAATTGCCTCTTTTTCCTGCCAGTATACATACGGACTGTCTGACGTGCCTACTTGGATGCGGTCACTCATATAATCCTCCACCATTCTTTCAATGGTGAGAGAATCATATGCAGTGACAGTAGACGACATGTCCGTAATCGTTGTCAGGTCCTTCAGTCCGGACCAGATGTCAGCATCAGCAGTCGCTCCAGACTGCCCTGCATCACCGCCAGCGGGTGGGCTCGGAATTCTGAGCCTTTTCCTCGCACCCCCAGTTGCGGGAGAATGTGAAGGAGGAGATGTTGACAGGTCGCGTTCCGCTTGACTTGACAATTTTCTCACCAGCAGTTCTTTGAACCCCTGCAGACTTGTGTCTGCCGGAAAGAGAGATACAACGTAGGTTTTAAATCTAGGATCGAGCACGGTGGCCAAAATGTAGTGCTCTGATTTCAACAGATTGACCACCCGTGAATCCTTGTTAAGCGAATTAAGGGCTCCATCCACAAGTCCCACATGCCTAGCGGAATCGCTCAGTGTTAGCTCCTCCTTCAATGTCTCCAGCTTCTTCTGCAAAAGCCTGATGAGGGGAATGACCTGACTCAGGCTGGCAGTGTCTGAACTGACTTCACGTGTGGCAAGTTCAAAAGGTTGCAGAACCTTGCACAACGTTGAAATCATTCTCCACTGCGCTTGAGACAGGTGCATTCCACCTCCTATATCGTGGTCAGTTGTATAGGCTTGAATGGCCTTTTGCTGCTCCTCCAACCTCTGAAGCATATAGAGGGTTGAATTCCACCTCGTTACCACTTCTTGCTTCAGATGATGGCAGGGCAGGTTCAGGCGTTTTTGGTGTTGCTCCAGTCTTCTGTACGTGGTGCCTGTACGCCGAAAGTGTCCCGCAATTCTTCTGGCCACCGACAGCATCTCTTGCACGCCCCTCTCGTTTTTTAAATAATTCTGCACCACCAAATTCAAGGTATGTGCAAAACATGGGACGTGCTGGAATTTGCCCATATTTAATGCACACACAATATTGCTGGCGTTGTCCGATGCCACAAATCCACAGGAGAGTCCAATTGGGGTAAGCCATTCTGCGATGATCTTTCTCAGTTGCCGTAAGAGGTTTTCAGCTGTGTGCGTATTCTGGAAAGCGGTGATACAAAGCGTAGCCTGCCTAGGAAAGAGTTGGCGTTTGCGAGATGCTGCTACTGGTGCTGCCGCTGCTGTTCTTGCGGCGGGAGTCCATACATCTACCCAGTGGGCTGTCACAGTCATATAGTCCTGAGTCTGCCCTGCTCCACTTGTCTACATGTCCGTGGTTAAGTGGACATTGGGTACAACTGCATTTTTTAGGACACTGGTGACTCTTTTTCTGAGGTCTGTGTACATTTTCGGTATCGCCTGCCTAGAGAAATGGAACCTAGATGGTATTTGGTACCGGGGACACAGTACCTCAATCAAGTCTATAGTTGGCTCTGCAGTAATGATGGATACCGGAACCACGTTTCTCACCGCCCAGGATGCCAAGGCCTCTGTTATCCGCTTTGCAGCAGGATGACTGCTGTGATATTTCATCTTCCTCGCAAAGGACTGTTGGACAGTCAATTGCTTGGTGGAAGTAGTAAAAGTCGTCTTACGACTTCCCCTCTGGGATGACCATCGACTCCCAGCAGCAACAACAGCAGCGCCAGCAGCAGTAGGCGTTACACGCAAGGATGCATCGGAGGAATCCCAGGCAGGAGAGGACTCGTCAGAATTGCCAGTGACATGGCCTGCAGGACTATTGGCATTCCTGGGGAAGGAGGAAATTGACACTGAGGGAGTTGGTGGGGTGGTTTGCGTGAGCTTGGTTACAAGAGGAAGGGATTTACTGGTCAGTGGACTGCTTCCGCTGTCGCCCAAAGTTTTTGAACTTGTCACTGACTTATGATGAATGCGCTGCAGGTGACGTATAAGGGAGGATGTTCCTAGGTGGTTAACGTCCTTACCCCTACTTATTACAGCTTGACAAAGGTAACACACGGCTTGACACCTGTTGTCCGCATTTCTGTTGAAATACTTCCACACCGAAGAGCTGATTTTTTTGGTATTTTCACCAGGCATGTCAATGGCCATATTCCTCCCACGGACAACAGGTGTCTCCCCGGGTGCCTGACTTAAACAAACCACCTCACCATCAGAATCCTCCTTGTCAATTTCCTCCCCAGCGCCAGCAACACCCATATCCTCCTCATCCTGGTGTACTTCAACACTGACATCTTCAATCTGACTATCAGGAACTGGACTGCGGGTGCTCCTTCCAGCACTTGCAGGGGGCGTGCAAATGGTGGAAGGCGCATGCTCTTCACGTCCAGTGTTGGGAAGGTCAGGCATCACAACCGACACAATTGGACTCTCCTTGTGGATTTGTGATTTCGAAGAACGCACAGTTCTTTGCTGTGCTTTTGCCAGCTTAAGTCTTTTCATTTTTCTAGCGAGAGGCTGAGTGCTTCCATCCTCATGTGAAGCTGAACCACTAGCCATGAACATAGGCCAGGGCCTCAGCCGTTCCTTGCCACTCCGTGTGGTAAATGGCATATTGGCAAGTTTACGCTTCTCCGACGACGATTTTATTTTAGATTTTTTAGTCCTTTTTTTACTGATATTTTGTGTTTTGGATTTTACATGCTCTGTACTATGACATTGGGCATCGGCCTTGGCAGACGACGTTGATGGAATTTCATCGTCTCGGCCATGACTAGTGGCAGCAGCTTCAGCACGAGGTGGAAGTGGATCTTGATCTTTCCCTATTTTTGGAACCTCAACATTTTTGTTCTCCATATTTTAATAGGCACAACTAAAAGGCACCTCAGGTAAACAATGGAGATGGATGGATAATAGTATACTTATGGATGACGAGTGACTGACGACACAGAGGTAGCTACAGCCGTGGACTACCGTACTGCGTCTGCTAGTATAGAGATGATAATGATATAAAAAATATATATATATCACTACTGCACAGAGGCGGAACTACCGGCAGTGCAGGCAGTGCACTGCACTGGGGCCCGCCTCTGTCCAGGGGCCCAAGCATGTAATGAGTCAAACTGACTCATTACATGCCGCTGTGCGCTGCAGGCAACCGCTGCCCGCAGCGCACAGCCGCCCGGAGATAGGAGCTGAGCAGCGGTACAGACGGGGGAAGGAGGAGGGAGCCGGAGGACGGAGCCGCAGCAGCGCTTTGTTACTGGTGGAGGCGCTGCTGCTGCTGCTCCTCTGCTTCCCTATAGGCTGTCTTCCGAGAACAGCCTATAGGGAAGCAGAGGGGCAGCAGCAGCAGCGCCTCCACCAGTAACAAAGCGCTGCTGCGGCTCCGTCCTCCGGCTCCCTCCTCCTCATTCTCTACTGCCCGGGAATCGTCGTCTGACGCAGCTGCACCGAGGAGCCTGAGGGTAAGTATAATTCTTCTTTCTTTCTTTCTTTCTTTCTTTCTTTCTTTCTTTCTTTCTTTCTTTCTTTCTTTCTTTCTTTCTTTCTTTTTCTTTCCTTCTTTCTTTCTTGTGCCTGCCTGCCGCAATGTGTAAAAAGGGGGGACTACCTGCCGCAATGTGTAAAAAGGGGGGACTGCCTGCCGCACTGTGTAAAAAGGGGGGACTGCCTGCCGCAATGTGTAAAAAGGGGGGACTACCTGCCGCAATGTGTAAAAAGGGGGGACTGCCTGCCGCACTGTGTAAAAAGGGGGGACTGCCTGCCGCAATGTGTAAAAAGGGGGGACTACCTGCCGCAATGTGTAAAAAGGGGGGACTGCCTGCCACTATGTGTAAAAAGGGGAATCTGCCTGCCGTAATGTGTAAAAATGGGGACGCTGTCTGCCGTAATGTGTAACAAGGGCACGCTGTCTGCCGTAATGTGTAAAAAGGGCACGCTGTCTGCCGTAATGTGTAACAAGGGCACGCGGTCTGCCGTTATGTGTAAAAAGGGGTAATCTGCCCGACGCTATGTGTAAAAATGGGGAATCTGCCTGCCGTAATGTGTAAAAAAGGGGGGCTGCCTGACGCTATGTGTAAAAATGGGGAATCTGCCTGCTGCTATGTGTAAAAAGGAGGAATCTGCCTGCCGTAATGTGTAAAAATGGGGACGCTGTCTGCCGTAATGTGTAACAAGGGCACGCTGTCTGCCGTAATGTGTAACAAGGGCACGCTGTCTGCCTTAATGTGTAACAAGGGCACGCGGTCTGCCGTTATGTGTAAAAAGGGCACGCTGTCTGCCGTTATGTGTAAAAAGGGCACGCTGTCTGCTGTAATGTGTAAAAAGAGGAATCTGTTCGCTGTAAGGTGTAAAAGGGTCTCTACCTGGTGTAGTGGTGCTACTGTGCGGCGTAATTTGAATAATGGAGACTACTGTGTTGGTATTATTTTGTGGCCACACCCCTTCCCCACGAAGCCACGCCACTATGTATTTTTGCGCGCGCCTACGGCGCGCACTGCCCCCGGGGTGGACTTGGATGGGGGGGGGGGGCCCAAAGCATTTTGTCGCACCTGGGCCCACCGCTTGCTTGTTCCGCCACTGCTACTGCAGGTATATATAATATAATGACGGACCTGCTGGACACTGTCAGCAGACTCCTACTACTAGTATGAAGAAGATAGAAAAAAAAACCCACCACGGGTAGGTATACAATTATGGACGAGCACTGACGACACAGTGGTAGCTACAGCCGTGGACTACCGTACTGCGTCTGCTAGTATAGAGATGATAATGATATAAAAAATATATATATATCACTACTGCAGGTATATATAATATAATGACGGACCTGCTGGACACTGTCAGCAGACTCCTAAACTACTAGTATGAAGAAGATAGAAAAAAAAACCCACCACAGGTAGGTATACAATTATGGACAAGCACTGACGACACAGAGGTAGCTACAGCCGTGGACTACCATACTGCGTCTGCTAGTATAGAGATGATAATGATATAAAAAATATATATATATCACTACTGCAGGTATATATAATATAATGACGGACCTGCTGGACACTGTCAGCAGACTCCTAAACTACTAGTATGAAGAAGATAGAAAAAAAAAACCACCACAGGTAGGTATACAATTATGGACGAGCACTGACGACACAGAGGTAGCTACAGCCGTGGACTACCGTACTGCGTCTGCTAGTATAGAGATGATAATGTTATGCACACCAGTGCCTGCAGGAATGTACTGGTGTTTGAACTGTTATGCACACCAGTGCCTGCAGGAATGTACTGGTGTCTGAACAGAGAGGGATGCAAAACAAATGAACTCACAGACAGACTGGGAAATATGACATAACGTACACAGAAGGTGATAGGGTAACAAAACCAACACAGAGTGAACAGAGAAGCCCAGAGGCTAAGAAACTGGGTGTCTCCCTAGTATTAGAAATGCTCAGATGGAAAAAGCAAGATGTTGTGTTTTAATACGTAGAGAACCCGAAATGCTGTTGCTAAGGGCAACAGCAAAACCCTAAAGGGTTACCAACGGGTGTGGCAGTAAACTCCTTGGTCAGAGATGGAATAATAGACACAAGGAGAGTCTCCACAATCCTAATTCTCACTTGCAGGGCCCAGGTACAGCTTACTGCCACTAAACTGACACATGGACACCCTGCACAGTGAGAGAGGATTAAGCAGGCAGGTCTGAAAGTACAGCCACAAACCTGCTGGGTTCACAGAATATCAAAAGAACCTCAGCAGGCTAAACGACTGACTCCAGTCTTACTGCTAGGTCTGGATTGGCAGAGTGTAGTACCAAATCCCCAGGCCTATTTGCAGTAAGCAACAACAAATACAAAGCTACACAGTACTGGCTAACTTTCAGGAACTGACTAACCAACAAAGATTCAGCAGCATCTGCTTAACCTGAGAAGAGGCCTTATAAAGCAGGTGCTGTCCACGCCCCCTCAGACCTCACAGACTGTGAGCACAAAAACCAGCACCGGATCTCCTGCCTGTAACCACTGCACAGCAAAAGACCCGAACCGGAGTATCAGCTGCGCTCAGGTTACTCCGCTAGCACTTGTCTCCCGGTTGCCATGACGACGTGGCAGCACAGGGCAGGAGACCCTAACAGTACCCCCCCTCTGACGAGGGGTCAAAGAACCCCTACCACCGGGTTTATCGGGGAACTGCGAGAAGAAAGAGCGTATCAGTCTGGGGGCATGAAGATCACAACTGCGCACCCACGACCACTCCTCCGGGCCATACCCCTTCCAGTGCACCAAAAATGACAGCCGACCCCGAACCATCTTGGAGTCAAGAATCCTTTCAACAACAAACTCCCTCTGGCCACGTATCAGAAGAGGGGAAGGTCTTCCTCTGGAAGAAGGATTACTAATCGCCCGTTTTAAAAGGGAACAATGAAATGTTTTATTGATACCCAAAGAACGGGGCAGATCTAACTGAAATGCCACCGGATTGATAACCCTGGTGATCTTATAAGGGCCGATGAACCGGGGGCCTAACTTATGAGATGGCTGTCTCAACTTCAAATTCTTGGTAGACAACCAGACGAAGTCTCCTAATTTGAAGCTGCAGGGTCTTTTCCGCTTATCAAAAACCCTTTTGGTCACTAATGACACAGACACAAGGGCTTTCTTCACTTTCCTCCAAATACCTCTAAGGACCAAAACGACAGAGGAACCACCAGGCGTGGAGTCCAGGGGGTCAAAAGAATTGGCCTTAGGATGATGCCCATACACACAAAGGAAGGGAGAGATCCCTGTAGCAGAGTGAGCCGCGTTGTTATAGGCAAACTCCGCCATTGACAGATGAGCAACCCAGTCAGTCTGACACTTGGAGACATAACACCTGAGGAACTGCTCCAAGGACTGGTTCACCCTTTCAGTCTGCCCATTAGACTGCGGATGGTAGCCTGACGACAAGCTGACAGAAATCTGGAGATCGGAACAAAATGCCCTCCAGAATTTGGCCACAAACTGGGATCCGCGGTCAGAGACCACATCAAGTGGCAACCCGTGGAGACGCACAACATGCAGCATAAATAATTCAGACAGGCGTCTGGCCGATGGCAGCCCAACCAGTGGAACGAAGTGCGCCATCTTCGAAAACCTGTCAACGACAACCCAGATGGCTGTCATCCCCGAGGATTTGGGCAAGTCCACAACAAAATCCATTGAAATGTGGGTCCATGGCTTAGATGGAATAGAGGGTGGATGTAATGGGCCAACAGGAACCCCTCTAGGAGTCTTATTTCGGGCACAGATGTCACATGCCCGAACCCACTGATCCACATCCTTAGCCACCGAGGGCCACCACACCGCCCTAGATAGCAACTCCCGAGTTCTGGCAATACCCGGGTGACCTGCCGACTTCTTGGCATGGAATTCCAGGAACACTCTCTGTCTTAACCTAGGAGGCACAAACAAAAGACCTACCGGAAGGTCTGGAGGAGCCTGCTCCTGTGCTCTAAGGACTAATGACAAGAGGTCCTGGGTAATGCCCACTTTAATACATGATGGGGACACAATGGGCAACGGCTCCTCGGTGGTCTCCTGGATTGGAGCAAAACTCAGCGAGAGCGCATCAGCCTTGATGTTTTTTGACCCAGGGCGATATGTTATCAAAAAATTAAAGCGAGCAAAAAACAAAGCCCATCGTGCCTGCCTGGCATTGAGACGCTTCGCTGACTCTAAATATGCCAAATTCTTATGGTCGGTGAGAATTGAGACCACAAACTTAGCCCCCTCAAGCCAGTGTCTCCACTCCTCGAGTGCATCCTTAATAGCCAACAATTCCCGGTTACCCACGTCATAATTCATCTCGGCAGGCGAAAATTTACGGGAAAAGTAAGCACAGGGATGAAGGCGATTATCAGACACTCCCATCTGAGAGAGCACTGCCCCAATACCCATCTCAGAGGCATCCACCTCCACCACAAAAGGACGCTCTGGATCTGGGTGTCGCAGCACCTTGGCCGAGACAAATGCCCTTTTGAGACGGGCAAAAGCCGCTTTGGCCTCACGAGACCAGTGAGCAACATCCGCCCCTTTCTTAGTGAGTGCCACCAAGGGCGCCACTATAGACGAAAATCCAGCGATAAATCGTCTATAAAAATTTGCAAAGCCCAGGAAACGCTGAAGCGCCTTCAAACTAGTGGGCTGCACCCAATCCAGGACTGCCTGTACCTTGGAACCCTCCATTTGGAAACCTTCTGGGGAGATAATATATCCTAGAAATGCGATTTGCTGAACTTCAAATTCGCACTTCTCCAGCTTCGCCCCAAGCCGGTGGTCTCTGAGTTTCTGGAGGACTAAGCGTACATGCTTCCGATGTTCCTCCAGGGAATGGGAGAAGATTAGGATGTCATCTAAGTATACAACTAAGAATCTATCCAAATATTCCCTGAGCACATCGTTCATGAAATCCTGGAAGACTGCCGGGGCATTACAGAGCCCAAAAGGCATCACCAAATATTCATAATGCCCTGAGTGGGTATTAAAGGCAGTCTTCCATTCATCCCCCTCTCTTATTCGGATAAGATTGTACGCACCGCGTAGGTCAATCTTAGAAAAAATGGTGGCAGTACGAAGCTGGTCAAACAAGACCGAAATGAGAGGCAGTGGGTATGAGTTTTTAATCGTGATACGGTTCAATTCCCTGAAGTCGATGCAGGGTCGCAATGAACCGTCCTTTTTACCCACGAAGAAGAACCCCGACCCAACTGGAGACTGTGAAGGTCTGATAAATCCTTTAGCCAAGTTCTCCTGAATGTACTCTGCCATAGCCTGAGTCTCAGGACGTGACAGGGAGTACAACCTGCTCTTGGGAAGCTTAGCATTCGGCAACAAATCAATGGCACAGTCATAGGGGCGATGGGGAGGTAGTACCTCTGCAACTTTTTTGGAGAACACGTCCGCAAAATCTGCATAACACCCTGGCAATCCTGGCAAACTTAGCTGCGAGAGCCTGACTGGAAGGCTCAAGCAACTCCTGAAACAATCAGTACCCCAACTAAGAATCTCCCCAGAGACCCAGTCAAATTGAGGATTGTGGGCCCTTAACCAGGGTAACCCCAACACCAATGGGGCAAAAGTACAGACAGTCACATAAAAGGACAATTTTTCAGAGTGTGTGGCTCCAATAAACAAAGAAATCTGGCTAGTGCAAGAGGTAATTTTACCCTGGGATAATGGTTCCCCGTTTAACCCACAAATCTCAATTTCCGACGCCAAGGGTACTAAGGAAACAGAGTGTTTCAGGGCGAATTGGCGGTCCATAAAAACCCAGTCGGCCCCACTGTCCACAAAGGCCCCAGTCTTGACAGTTTGACCGAGGATCTTCAAGGTCACCGGAATGATAAAAGTCTTCTTGGGAAATTCTGACTTCTGGCCTGACAGGATATTTCCCATCACCCTCAGGCCCTGAAGTTTTCCAGCTTTTCTGGGCATGATACTACCACATGACCCTTATTCCCACAGTACAAACACAACCCCTGCTGTCTCCTCCGCGTCTTCTCACGCGAGGAGAGGCGGGTAGCCCCAATCTGCATAGGCTCCTCGGAAAATTCCTCAGAGTCTGAGGTTCCCTTGGGAAAGAAGGAAACCTCGGTCTCCCTTTCAAGCCTACGCTCTCTCAGCCGTCTATCCACCCGGATGGATAACTGCATGAGCTGATCCAAGCTATCAGGCAAGGGATATTGTACCAGTTGGTCTTTTATCTGGTTAGAAAGACCTCTTCGGTACTGGTGTCTCAGGGCTGGGTCATTCCACTGGGTATCATGGGCCAACCTCCGAAACTCCATACAGTAAACCTCAACTGGCCTTCGCCCTTGCTTAAGGATCGAAATCTGAGCCTCGGCTGAGGCCGTCTTGTCAGGGTCATCATACAACATGCCCAGTGCCGTAAAAAAAGCATCAACACTTTTAAGCGACGGACAGTCAGGCTGCAACCCATATGCCCAGACCTGTGGGTCTCCTTGTAGCAAGGAAATCACTATGCCCACCCGCTGAATCTCTGACCCAGAAGACTGAGGCCTAAGCTGGAAATATAACTTGCAGCTCTCCTTGAAACAAAAGAACTGCGAGCGATCTCCAGAAAAACGATCCGGAAGATTTACTTTCGGCTCCTTAACCCCTGAAGGTGCTGCTGCTGCGGGAGCTCCGCCAGCGGCCTGGGAGGTGTGCATTTTAATGGACAAATCATTAAATTGACGAGTCAGGACCTGCACCTGATCGACCACCTGTTGCAACGTATTTTGAGGGGTATGCTCCATATTCCCACAAAATTTCAACAGGAGTATTGGGCTGCTGAATATGTTATGCACACCAGTGCCTGCAGGAATGTACTGGTATTTGAACTGTTATGCACACCAGTGCCTGCAGGAATGTACTGGTGTCTGAACAGAGAGGGATGCAAAACAAATGAACTCACAGACAGACTGGGAAATATGACATAACGTACACAGAAGGTGATAGGGTAACAAAACCAACACAGAGTGAACAGAGAAGCCCAGAGGCTAAGAAACTGGGTGTCTCCCTAGTATTAGAAATGCTCAGATGGAAAAAGCAAGATGTTGTGTTTTAATACGTAGAGAACCCGAAATGCTGTTGCTAAGGGCAACAGCAAAACCCTAAAGGGTTACCAACGGGTGTGGCAGTAAACTCCTTGGTCAGAGATGGAATAATAGACACAAGGAGAATCTCCACAATCCTAATTCTCACTTGCAGGGCCCAGGTACAGCTTACTGCCACTAAACTGACACATGGACACCCTGTACAGTGAGAGAGGATTAAGCAGGCAGGTCTGAAAGTACAGCCACAAACCTGCTGGGTTCACAGAATATCAAAAGAACCTCAGCAGGCTAAACGACTGACTCCAGTCTTACTGCTAGGTCTGGATTGGCAGAGTGTAGTACCAAATCCCCAGGCCTATTTGCAGTAAGCAACAACAAATACAAAGCTACACAGTACTGGCTAACTTTCAGGAACTGACTAACCAACAAAGATTCAGCAGCATCTGCTTAACCTGAGAAGAGGCCTTATAAAGCAGGTGCTGTCCACGCCCCCCTCAGACCTCACAGACTGTGAGCACAAAAACCAGCACCGGATCCCCTGCCTGTAACCACTGCACAGCAAAAGACCCGAACCGGAGTATCAGCTGCGCTCAGGTTACTCCGCTAGCACTTGTCTCCCGGTTGCCATGACGACGTGGCAGCACAGGGCAGGAGACCCTAACAGATAATGATATAAAATATATATATATATCACTACTGCAGGTATATATAATATAATGACGGACCTGCTGGACACTGTCAGCAGACTCCAAAACTACTAGTATGAAGAAGATAGAAAAAAAAAAACCCACCACAGGTAGGTATACAATTATGGACGAGCACTGACGACACAGAGGTAGCCACAGCCGTGGACTACCGTACTGCGTCTGCTAATATAGAGATGCTAAAGATGATAGAGATGAACAAAAAAAATATAACACTACTGCAGGTAAATATTTATATAATATAATGAATGACGGACCTGCTGGACACTGTCAGCAGAATGCGTTTATAGAATAAAAAAAAAAAAACACTACAGGAGTGTTTAACTTTTTCAGGCAGACAATATACTGGTGGTCACTGGTCAGTCACACTGGCAGCAAAAGTGTGCACTGTACTCCTGCTATAACTGCACCCCAGTCTCCCCCACAATTCAGCTGTGTGAGCAGTGAGCACTCAGCACAGTCAGATATACATATAGATGATATTATCATGCAGCACACTGAGGCTGAGCACAGATATGGTATGTGACTGTGTATCGTTTTTTTTCAGGCAGAGAACGGATTATATTAAATAATAAATAAAACTGGTGGTGGTCAGTCACTAGTAACTATCAGCAAAACTCTGCACTCTGAGTACTCCTAATGCTCCCCAAAATTACTAAGTAATCAACTCAAGTGTCTCTATCTATTCTATTCTAACGGAGAGGACGCCAGCCACGTCCTCTCCCTATCAATCTCAATGCACGTGTGAAAATGGCGGCGACGCGCGGCTCCTTATATAGAATCCGAGTCTCGCGATAGAATACGAGCCTCGCGAGAATCCGACAGCGGGATGATGGCGTTCGGGCGCGCTCGGGTTAGCCGAGCAAGGCGGGAAGATCCGAGTCTGCCTCGGACCTGTGTAAAAAGGCTGAAGTTCGGGGGGGTTCGGATTCCGAGGAACCGAACCCGCTCATCTCTAGGCTTAATATGGTGGCCGAGGTCTGTTGGTGCGGGGTCAAAAACTGAGGTGTAAGGTAATCTTTTCCTGCGAGGCCACGCCCATTTTAGGGAAGCCATGCCCTCTCGCCGCTGGGCGTCACAGGCTAGAGCACCCACCAGCAAAAACATATATCAGCACCTCTGTATGGGCGGGATGTACTAAAGCAAAAATGCGGTAAAACCCCCGAAAACGGGGGTTTTACCGCATTTTCATATTTACTAAGACCCTACCGCAGCGTTTTCGGCGTCCAGGGTTTCGCCATCTCTGGATGGCGAAACCCTATAGAAGCCTATGGGCTTCTTTTCGCCGACCGCCGCAACCCGCCGACACCGTCGACCCCCGCCGCAGACGCCGACCCCCCTTCCCCCTGGCTTACCTTCCTCCAGGCTGCCCTGGACCCGGAAGGTAGTGTCCTCCTCCCCCTAGCAACGCAGCCGGACGTCCTTCCGGCTGCAGGGGGGAGGAGGAGGTGCCGGGGGCAGCCTGCTGCTGCTTCCCGGCATCTAGCCAGTGTGGGGACCCCGGGGAGGTGACGGAGACCCCCCGCAGACCACCTAACAGGTATCGCGGGGGGCCTCCGTCACCGCATCGCGATGTTGATCGCATATGTTAGTACATACGCGATCAACATCGCTGCGGTAACCGGCGAGGGGCGGCGATGTATGTTAATACATCCCGCCCTATGTGAGCATATGTTTCTAGTAACGATTGTGCTTTTTAGGATATTTATGAGTGCAATCTCCGTTTGTCGCTCAGTTTCCATTTATACTCCAGAGGCTTGGAGTGGATTAGAGCTACACCGTATATGACAGGAGAACTTAATGTGCAAATCTATACGTTAGTAAATCCTTAAATACAAAGCTCAATCAGATGAAAGATAGGGGTAAATATTAATATTGTGTGTAAGACAGTGAAACACTGTGATCAGTTGTAATTTGCCTTGTCCCTGTTTTTTCTTATTGTACTTTGTGGTGATTTTAGACTTTTATCTTCATTTTACACTTTCCTGGATTTTACACCCAGTCATCTTATTCCTTTGAAAAACTCCAATATCCACAATAAGGAAAATGTTTCTATTCCTAGGGGGGGGGGGGGGGGAAATAGACTGCGCAGAGAGAACCCTCACACCTACCCGTTCCTATCACGGAACGCCAAATATAAATATCGGCATAATTACCATCTTATTATGTATAGGGGTTTTTTTGTCTTTTGTCCTAACGTTTCTGTTGATGTGCAATACCCTGGAAGACAAGAGCCCTAGATATAAAGGGCCCTTTGACTGTGTTAGGCAGCAGAGAAAGACATCCTGCACCCCACTTCAGTAAGCTTAATGACAGGAAGTCTTGTGTTAGTTTTCAGTAACTTGTATATAATGCAAATTGCTTTCTAATTTTAGTGGTCTTTTACGAATGCAGGATTAGCCATGATGAATGCAGTGTTCTCTATTTCTGCAGCTGGTAAGGGACCCACATATGTTACTACTAACCTACAGTAGATATTATTAGGCTTTATGGTGGAAACCCCATATAACCATAGAATTAAGGGGCGGGATTATCAAATAGCATAAAGCCCAATTTCTCCTGGCTGGCAGTGAGTGCACTTTCAGAGTGCAGTTATTGTCTGTGACACTCATGGCAGTTTCTTCCCTTTCTCCTGACCAACCCAGACACCATGGTCACATTGACGCAGTCTAGTTTATTCTATTCCCTTACATTTTAACAGGCCACTGTGGGGGGAGAAGATGCCACCACCGTTGCCGACACTGCCACCTCAGCTGCTAACACTGCCGCCGCTGCCACCACCACCACCGAGCACACTTGCCTCCACTCAGACTGCCTCTCTGAGTATGCACTGTGGAATGGCCACTGCTACCCACAGCCTATGCAGGCCCTGGCATTTCCAGACTCGCGCATGCGCAGTCTGGATTTTTATGGTGGGACACTGAAAAACCAGGAGGGCTAGCAAGGTTTTCAAGGCAGCGGGAGGCTCAATGAAAAAAACGTGATCAGCAGAAGGGTATGTAAGCGTGAGGGGGGGTTGCAGGAAGATTTGATTATATGTAACTGGGGATCATTATTCTATATCGGGTGTGGTATGCGTAAGCATACTGACGCCAGGATCCTGCCACGGATTCTATTCCCACTCTATGGGTGTTGTGGAGTCCCTGTTGGTCGGCATGCTGACCGTCGGGATTGTGAGGGGGTGGGATGTAGGGGGAGGTTATGCGACCGTCGGTCACATGACTACATCCCTTCTGTATCTGGTGGATTGTAGAATGTCCGCTGCTGTATAACGTCAGTGACACACAATTTGGGATATACATACAGTAGCTCGCTTTAATGATGCCAGCAGTAATGCCTCAAGCTTGGGGTGTGTGATTGGTGTGAGTGGGTAACACTCTGGGTGTGAGAGTGCCCAGCAGCAGTGCCAACTGTCAGTGTTCTGCTCAGGCACTGGCTGCACGGAGGGAAGGTGGCGCTGAGCGCCTGGGATAAATGACGAATGCCCTTCCCTCACCAGCAGCTCCCAGCACTGAGGATGGAATTTAGGATACAGCACACTTGCAGGAGCCGGATTGACCCTCTCTCCCGGAGCGCATCCATCCCTGACGAAATAGTGCATCCGTCATGAAGTCTCCTATACAGGCCCCGCCTGCAGCATTTCTGGACTAGAGCATGCAGATTGCAGGACCAGGAAGAGGTAAGCTGGACTGTGTGTTACACGCAGTCCACTGTGAGGTGGGCGGGGCCAGCTGCAGCAGTGAAGCAGAGCACTGACTATCAGTAGACCAGCTGCTCTGCTGATCATTCTCCTGCGTCCGCTCAGGCTGCCTGGCTCAGTGTGCACAGCAGGACGGCCACCGCTATCCACAATCCCGCGGTGGCCGGCTGTGACCTCTTCCGTGCAGGCCCCCCACCGCATTTCCGGACTCGCGCATGCGCTGTTCGGATTTACAGGGAGCTGCTTTAAAAACCGGGTGGGCAGGCAAGGTAAGCGGGGCAGCGGGGAAGCTCACTTAAAAATCAGGAGCCTCCTGTTAAATGCGGGAGGGTAGGCAACGCTGTGATAGTCTCTTACGTGGGAACTGTTAATAAAAAGTATAAAGACTCCTAGGGGTATAGAGGTTAATTCAGACCTGTTCGCTCGCTGTTTTTTTTTTTTTTGCAGCAGTCCTACGTTCCCTTTGCAAGTGTGTGAACGCATGTGTAGCAGAGCTGTACAAACAGATTTTTTTGCAGTCTCTGAGTTGCCCAGGACTTACTCAGCCGCTGTAAACACTTCAGCCTGTCCAGGACCAGAACTGACGTCAGACACCCTCCCTGCAAACGCATGGACACGCCTGCGTTTTTCCAGACACTCCCTGAAAACGGTCAGTTACCACCCACAAACGGCTTCTTTCCGGTCAATCTCCTTGCGAATGCCCGTGTGAATGGTTCCTTCGCACAAACCCATCGCTGAGCAGCGATCCACTTTGTACCCGTGCGACACGCCTGCGCACTGCGGTGCAAACACGTGCGCAGTTTAGACCTGATCGCCCGCTGTACGAAAACGCAGCCTAGCGATCAGGTCTGAATTAGGCCTATAGTTACTAAACTGCGGGTTTACAGAAGTGGAGATTTTGCCCCGGCAACCAATCACATTATCTTCTAGAAGGTGCTAAACGAATGATAAGTAGAATCTGATTGGTTGCTACGGGCAACATCTCGCCTCCTGAAAAGTTTGAAAACCCGTAGTTTAGTAAATATACCCCCTAGAGTCCTGCTTGCAGCCTGAATCAAACTCACTTTGTACAGGTTAGTTGGATTCCCAAAACACATTGGGCCTGATTATGAGTCAGACAGAGCATGGATGCAAATGGCAAGCTATTGCAAACAGCGCATGTGCAGAAGTGAATTTACACAATTTAATGTATCCCTGTCCTATTCTGACTTGGAAGGAACTTGTCCAGATCATTATTTCAGTGAAATAGGGCGTTTTGGGGCTGAAACTGGGTGATGACAATGTATACCGGGATGGGAAAACAGGTTCTGACGGCATGGCACGGGGCTGGAACAAGTGCCAATAGTAATGGAGGCTGGCGTAAAATCATTGAGCGGCTCTGCTTCCCACTTACAGACTCACAAACTCCCTGCATTAGCTGAACGGAACCTCCATTAGCATAAAGTGGTAAATCAGGCTTCCGCTGCTGCCACAGTGCCACCAACTAAAGCCACTTTGCATGTGTCTCTGAATCAGCCCCATTAGACGTATTAAGTAAACTCAGATTTATCTCCACCAAGAAACAGGGAGAAAAAATCACTATGTAGTTAATATCCCAGTGCACAGAATCCTGACGGTCATATTCCCGACAATAAGTATTGGGGTTTGGTTTAGGGTTAGGCTATGGGAAGTGAGGTTTAGGGTTAGCTGCAGCCAGGGTTGGTAAGGCTGTGGGAGGGGTAGGTAGGCCTGGGCTGCAGGAGTGGTGGGTTAAGCTGCAGGAGGGCTGGGTAGGCTGCAGGATGGGTAGGTTAGGCTGTGGGAGGAATGAGATAGGCCTGGGCTGCGGGAGTGGTGGGTTAAGCTGCGGGAGGGCTGGGTAGGCTTAGGCTGCAGGAGGGGTTGGTTAGGCTGCAGGATGGGTAGGTTAGGCTGTGGGAGGAGTGAGATAGGCCTGGGCTGCGGGAGTGGTGGGTTATGTTGTGGGAAGGCTGGGTAGGCTTAGGCTGTAGGATGGGTAGGTTATGCTGTTGGAGGGGTAGGTAGGCCTAGGCTGCAGGAGGGGTTGGTTAGGCTGCAGGATGGGTGGGTTAGTATTAAAGTTAGGGTTAAAAAACAAACAAAATCCAACTGGATTTTGAACGTCAGGATGCCACTATTGGGAATTCTGATCATCGGAATTCTGTGCGCCGGGATCTCTATACCAACCCAAAAATATCATATCAGCAATCAGTAAATCTTAAAAATTGGGGATATGAATTAGAAAATTAATTTAGTGGTGTACCCTTACAATCTTAACGCAAAAACAGATGGTGCTAAAAGCATAGATTGAGATATAGGCCCTCATTCCGAGTCGTTCGCTCTGTAATTTTCTTCGCATCGCAGTGAAATTCCGCTTAGTACGCATGCGCAATATTCGCACTGCGACTGCGCCAAGTAATTTTACAATGAAGATAGTATTTTTACTCACGGCTTTTTCTTCGCTCTGGCGAACGTAGTGTGATTGACAGGAAATGGGTGTTACTGGGCGGAAACACGGCGTTTTCGGGGCGTGTGGATAAAAACGCTACCGTTTCCGGAAAAAACGCAGGAGTGGCCGGAGAAACGGGGGAGTGTCTGGGCGAACGCTGGGTGTGTTTATGACGTCAAACCAGGAACGACAAGCACTGAACTGAACGCAGATGCCGAGTAAGTCTGAAGCTACTCTGAAACTGCTAAGTAGTTTGTAATCGCAATATTGCGAATACATCGGTCGCAATTTTAAGAAGCTAAGATACACTCCCAGTAGGCGTAGGCTTAGCGTGAGCAACTCTGCTAAATTCGCCTTGCGAGCGATCAACTCGGAATGAGGGCCATAGATCTATACATGTAGTATAAGAGTATAAGTGGCATCTGTGACCCTGATCAGTGAAACGACTGTTACTTTTATCAGCCACATCAGATAAGGCAGAAGCACAAGAGGGGATATAACCTTGGGAACAAACAACAGTAATTTCACTGCTGAGCGGCACCTTTCCGGGACAGTTAAGATGAGACTTGTGGGTTTCAGGGTGTGGGCCCCTTTTTGAGCTCAGCAAGGAGGGAAGGTGCAAATAACATGTTAGATAGAACTAGGGCGTTTCTTTTTCAATGACTTGCATGACTGACACATAAAGGTTGTAAAAATCTTACAGGACATGAGTATTTTTTGAAACTAATTTGAGCTCTAGTAGTACAGAGATGGGTAACACTCCAAGGGCCGCATAACCTTTAAACGTGCTGAGCGTTACCATCATTCTTAGAAGTAAGGAAAACAATCCATTGAATAAAAGAAAGAGACGCCAATCTGTAATGATAGATCAGCAAGCATTATAATGTAAGGTAATCAGTGTCATAGGCTATGACAAATAAACTGACACTTTAATGTGGCTTCCGGGCGAGCAATTTTTCATAGTTTTTTGGAAGTTGGGTATAAGGCTACAGTAGACGCAAACCAAAACCTGCAGAGTGGTTCTCACCCGTCAGCCTATTGTATTTGTTGCTTTTATGGTGAATATTTGGAATAAGTGGGAACAAAAATAGACAAGAACTCGGTGCATCACAGGATCTGAGTAGTTTTATAGATGTAACATATGCAGAGACATTTTGATGTGAGTTATATTGTTTCTGTGCATGGTAAATACTGTCTGCTTTATTTTTACACCTTAAATCTACCTCTCTCTGCACGTGTTACATCTGCCCCACCTGCAATGCAAGATGGTTTTGCCCATTAGTGTGCTTTTTTGGTTTGCTAACAACTCTGATTAAGGTCCATGGTTTATTTGCACATGAATAAGATCTTCCTCAGAATGTTCCTTATCCAAGTCAAGTTCCTCACATACAGTGAAATGCCCCTATTCCCCAAACTAATATGGAATGGATAAAGGGTCTATTTATCAATAATCTTATACTCAATGCAATCTGGGCACGATATTAACACCCAGAATTGCATTACAAATAATATGTGATTACCAGGGCCAGCAGGTCATTTCCATCGGACATATTAATGTGCTCCCCACATTCTCACACCCACCCGCACTGCTCCCATGAGACCAGGACGTTTATCATTTTCTCAAAATAATGTTATAACAGTTTTCCTCTGTTTGTAGGTTCCTGCAGTGCAAATGTGTTTTTCTCTTCTTTTTCTTCTTACAGCGTAATTCCACCCCACTGTGTGCTATCTCTGTAATGTGTACCTCCACTGATTGCACACCCTGCCAGCAGCAACCTACGCAGAGCTCCCCGGATGGCTCCTCCGTGGGCAGGGTGTGCTTCATTTGGATATTTCTCTGCAGGGTATAGCATACTCCTACACATGTGTCAGTTTTCCCATACATGCATTTGGCCCTCATCTCCCACAGTGTAACCTTCGTAGTGAGCCCAACATGGCTGCCTCATCTGGTGCGCTTGTGGATGGGATGAAAAATACATGGACCTGATGGTTTTGTTGGACCCTACTCTGAACTAGAGATGAGCGCCTGAAATTTTTCGGGTTTTGTGTTTTGGTTTTGGGTTCGGTTCCGCGGCCGTGTTTTGGGTTCGAACGCGTTTTGGCAAAACCTCACCGAATTTTTTTTGTCGGATTCGGGTGTGTTTTGGATTCGGGTGTTTTTTTCCAAAAACACTAAAAAACAGCTTAAATCATAGAATTTGGGGGTCATTTTGATCCCAAAGTATTATTAACCTCAAAAACCATAATTTACACTCATTTTCAGTCTATTCTGAATACCTCACACCTCACAATATTATTTTTAGTCCTAAAATTTGCACCGAGGTCGCTGTGTGAGTAAGATAAGCGACCCTAGTGGCCGACACAAACACCGGGCCCATCTAGGAGTGGCACTGCAGTGTCACGCAGGATGTCCCTTCCAAAAAACCCTCCCCAAACAGCACATGACGCAAAGAAAAAAAGAGGCGCAATGAGGTAGCTGTGTGAGTAAGATTAGCGACCCTAGTGGCCGACACAAACACCGGGCCCATCTAGGAGTGGCACTGCAGTGTCACGCAGGATGGCCCTTCCAAAAAACCCTCCCCAAACAGCACATGACGCAAAGAAAAAAAGAGGCGCAATGAGGTAGCTGTGTGAGTAAGATTAGCGACCCTAGTGGCCGACACAAACACCGGGCCCATCTAGGAGTGGCACTGCAGTGTCACGCAGGATGGCCCTTCCAAAAAACCCTCCCCAAACAGCACATGACGCAAAGAAAAAAAGAGGCGCAATGAGGTAGCTGACTGTGTGAGTAAGATTAGCGACCCTAGTGGCCGACACAAACACCGGGCCCATCTAGGAGTGGCACTGCAGTGTCACGCAGGATGTCCCTTCCAAAAAACCCTCCCCAAACAGCACATGACGCAAAGAAAAAAAGAGGCGCAATGAGGTAGCTGTGTGAGTAAGATTAGCGACCCTAGTGGCCGACACAAACACCGGGCCCATCTAGGAGTGGCACTGCAGTGTCACGCAGGATGGCCCTTCCAAAAAACCCTCCCCAAACAGCACATGACGCAAAGAAAAAAAGAGGCGCAATGAGGTAGCTGTGTGAGTAAGATTAGCGACCCTAGTGGCCGACACAAACACCGGGCACATCTAGGAGTGGCACTGCAGTGTCACGCAGGATGTCCCTTCCAAAAAACCCTCCCCAAACAGCACATGACGCAAAGAAAAAAAGAGGCGCAATGAGGTAGCTGACTGTGTGAGTAAGATTAGCGACCCTAGTGGCCGACACAAACACCGGGCCCATCTAGGAGTGGCACTGCAGTGTCACGCAGGATGTCCCTTCCAAAAAACCCTCCCCAAACAGCACATGACGCAAAGAAAAAAAGAGGCGCAATGAGGTAGCTGACTGTGTGAGTAAGATTAGCGACCCTAGTGGCCGACACAAACACCGGGCCCATCTAGGAGTGGCACTGCAGTGTCACGCAGGATGTCCCTTCCAAAAAACCCTCCCCAATCAGCACATGATGCAAAGAAAAAGAAAAGAAAAAAGAGGTGCAAGATGGAATTGTCCTTGGGCCCTCCCACCCACCCTTATGTTGTATAAACAAAACAGGACATGCACACTTTAACCAACCCATCATTTCAGTGACAGGGTCTGCCACACGACTGTGACTGATATGACGGGTTGGTTTGGACCCCCCCCAAAAAAGAAGCAATTAATCTCTCCTTGCACAAACTGGCTCTACAGAGGCAAGATGTCCACCTCATCTTCACCCTCCGATATATCACCGTGTACATCCCCCTCCTCACAGATTATCAATTCGTCCCCACTGGAATCCACCATCTCAGCTCCCTGTGTACTTTGTGGAGGCAATTGCTGCTGGTCAATGTCTCCGCGGAGGAATTGATTATAATTCATTTTAATGAACATCATCTTCTCCACATTTTCTGGATGTAACCTCGTACGCCGATTGCTGACAAGGTGAGCGGCGGCACTAAACACTCTTTCGGAGTACACACTTGTGGGAGGGCAACTTAGGTAGAATAAAGCCAGTTTGTGCAAGGGCCTCCAAATTGCCTCTTTTTCCTGCCAGTATAAGTACGGACTGTGTGACGTGCCTACTTGGATGCGGTCACTCATATAATCCTCCACCATTCTATCAATGTTGAGAGAATCATATGCAGTGACAGTAGACGACATGTCCGTAATCGTTGTCAGGTCCTTCAGTCCGGACCAGATGTCAGCATCAGCAGTCGCTCCAGACTGCCCTGCATCACCGCCAGCGGGTGGGCTCGGAATTCTGAGCCTTTTCCTCGCACCCCCAGTTGCGGGAGAATGTGAAGGAGGAGATGTTGACAGGTCGCGTTCCGCTTGACTTGACAATTTTGTCACCAGCAGGTCTTTCAACCCCAGCAGACCTGTGTCTGCCGGAAAGAGAGATCCAAGGTAGGCTTTAAATCTAGGATCGAGCACGGTGGCCAAAATGTAGTGCTCTGATTTCAACAGATTGACCACCCGTGAATCCTTGTTAAGCGAATTAAGGGCTGCATCCACAAGTCCCACATGCCTAGCGGAATCGCTCCCTTTTAGCTCCTTCTTCAATGCCTCCAGCTTCTTCTGCAAAAGCCTGATGAGGGGAATGACCTGACTCAGGCTGGCAGTGTCTGAACTGACTTCACGTGTGGCAAGTTCAAAGGGCATCAGAACCTTGCACAACGTTGAAATCATTCTCCACTGCACTTGAGACAGGTGCATTCCATCTCCTATATCGTGCTCAATTGTATAGGCTTGAATGGCCTTTTGCTGCTCCTCCAACCTCTGAAGCATATAGAGGGTTGAATTCCACCTCGTTACCACTTCTTGCTTCAGATGATGGCAGGGCAGGTTCAGTAGTTTTTGGTGGTGCTCCAGTCTTCTGTACGTGGTGCCTGTACGCCGAAAGTGTCCCGCAATTTTTCTGGCCACCGACAGCATCTCTTGCACGCCCCTGTCGTTTTTTAAAAAATTCTGCACCACCAAATTCAAGGTATGTGCAAAACATGGGACGTGCTGGAATTTGCCCATATTTAATGCACACACAATATTGCTGGCGTTGTCCGATGCCACAAATCCACAGGAGAGTCCAATTGGGGTAAGCCATTCCGCGATGATCTTCCTCAGTTGCCGTAAGAGGTTTTCAGCTGTGTGCGTATTCTGGAAAGCGGTGATACAAAGCGTAGCCTGCCTAGGAAAGAGTTGGCGTTTGCGAGATGCTGCTACTGGTGCCGCCGCTGCTGTTCTTGCGGCGGGAGTCCATACATCTACCCAGTGGGCTGTCACAGTCATATAGTCCTGACCCTGCCCTGCTCCACTTGTCCACATGTCCGTGGTTAAGTGGACATTGGGTACAACTGCATTTTTTAGGAGACTGGTGAGTCTTTTTCTGACGTCCGTGTACATTCTCGGTATCGCCTGCCTAGAGAAGTGGAACCTAGATGGTATTTGGTAACGGGGGCACACTGCCTCAATAAATTGTCTAGTTCCCTGTGAACTAACGGCGGATACCGGACGCACGTCTAACACCAACATAGTTGTCAAGGACTCAGTTATCCGCTTTGCAGTAGGATGACTGCTGTGATATTTCATCTTCCTCGCAAAGGACTGTTGAACAGTCAATTGCTTACTGGAAGTAGTACAAGTGGGCTTACGACTTCCCCTCTGGGATGACCATCGACTCCCAGCGGCAACAACAGCAGCGCCAGCAGCAGTAGGCGTTACACGCAAGGATGCATCGGAGGAATCCCAGGCAGGAGAGGACTCGTCAGACTTGCCAGTGACATGGCCTGCAGGACTATTGGCATTCCTGGGGAAGGAGGAAATTGACACTGAGGGAGTTGGTGGGGTGGTTTGCGTGAGCTTGGTTACAAGAGGAAGGGATTTACTGGTCAGTGGACTGCTTCCGCTGTCACCCAAAGTTTTTGAACTTGTCACTGACTTATTATGAATGCGCTGCAGGTGACGTATAAGGGAGGATGTTCCGAGGTGGTTAACGTCCTTACCCCTACTTATTACAGCTTGACAAAGGGAACACACGGCTTGACACCTGTTGTCCGCATTTCTGGTGAAATACCTCCACACCGAAGAGCTGATTTTTTTGGTATTTTCACCTGGCATGTCAACGGCCATATTCCTCCCACGGACAACAGGTGTCTCCCCGGGTGCCTGACTTAAACAAACCACCTCACCATCAGAATCCTCCTGGTCAATTTCCTCCCCAGCGCCAGCAACACCCATATCCTCCTCATCCTGGTGTACTTCAACACTGACATCTTCAATCTGACTATCAGGAACTGGACTGCGGGTGCTCCTTCCAGCACTTGCAGGGGGCGTGCAAATGGTGGAAGGCGCATGCTCTTCACGTCCAGTGTTGGGAAGGTCAGGCATCGCAACCGACACAATTGGACTCTCCTTGTGGATTTGGGATTTCAAAGAACGCACAGTTCTTTGCGGTGCTTTTGCCAGCTTGAGTCTTTTCAGTTTTCTAGCGAGAGGCTGAGTGCTTCCATCCTCATGTGAAGCTGAACCACTAGCCATGAACATAGGCCAGGGCCTCAGCCGTTCCTTGCCACTCCGTGTGGTAAATGGCATATTGGCAAGTTTACGCTTCTCCTCCGACAATTTTATTTTAGGTTTTGGAGTCCTTTTTTTACTGATATTTGGTGTTTTGGTTTTGACATGCTCTGTACTATGCCATTGGGCATCGGCCTTGGCAGACGACGTTGCTGGCATTTCATCGTCTCGGCCATGACTAGTGGCAGCAGCTTCAGCACGAGGTGGAAGTGGATCTTGATCTTTCCCTAATTTTGGAACCTCAACATTTTTGTTCTCCATATTTTAATAGGCACAACTAAAAGGCACCTCAGGTAAACAATGGAGATGGATGGATTGGATACTAGTATACAATTATGGACGGGCTGCCGAGTGCCGACACAGAGGTAGCCACAGCCGTGAACTACCGCACTGTACTGTGTCTGCTGCTAATATATAGACTGGTTGATAAAGAGATAGTATACTCGTAACTAGTATGTATGTATAAAGAAAGAAAAAAAACCACGGTTAGGTGGTATATACAATTATGGACGGGCTGCCGAGTGCCGACACAGAGGTAGCCACAGCCGTGAACTACCGCACTGTACTGTGTCTGCTGCTAATATATAGACTGGTTGATAAAGAGATAGTATACTCGTAACTAGTATGTATGTATAAAGAAAGAAAAAAAAACCACGGTTAGGTGGTATATACAATTATGGACGGGCTGCCGAGTGCCGACACAGAGGTAGCCACAGCCGTGAACTACCGCACTGTACTGTGTCTGCTGCTAATATATAGACTGGTTGATAAAGAGATAGTATACTCGTAACTAGTATGTATGTATAAAGAAAGAAAAAAAAACCACGGTTAGGTGGTATATACAATTATGGACGGGCTGCCGAGTGCCGACACAGAGGTAGCCACAGCCGTGAACTACCGCACTGTACTGTGTCTGCTGCTAATATATAGACTGGTTGATAAAGAGATAGTATACTCGTAACTAGTATGTATGTATAAAGAAAGAAAAAAAAAACCACGGTTAGGTGGTATATACAATTATGGACGGGCTGCCGAGTGCCGACACAGAGGTAGCCACAGCCGTGAACTACCGCACTGTACTGTGTCTGCTGCTAATATATAGACTGGTTGATAAAGAGATAGTATACTCGTAACTAGTATGTATGTATAAAGAAAGAAAAAAAAACCACGGTTAGGTGGTATATACAATTATGGACGGGCTGCCGAGTGCCGACACAGAGGTAGCCACAGCCGTGAACTACCGCACTGTACTGTGTCTGCTGCTAATATATAGACTGGTTGATAAAGAGATAGTATACTCGTAACTAGTATGTATGTATAAAGAAAGAAAAAAAAACCACGGTTAGGTGGTATATACAATTATGGACGGGCTGCCGAGTGCCGACACAGAGGTAGCCACAGCCGTGAACTACCGCACTGTACTGTGTCTGCTGCTAATATATAGACTGGTTGATAAAGAGATAGTATACTCGTAACTAGTATGTATGTATAAAGAAAGAAAAAAAAACCACGGTTAGGTGGTATATACAATTATGGACGGGCTGCCGAGTGCCGACACAGAGGTAGCCACAGCCGTGAACTACCGCACTGTACTGTGTCTGCTGCTAATATATAGACTGGTTGATAAAGAGATAGTATACTCGTAACTAGTATGTATGTATAAAGAAAGAAAAAAAAACCACGGTTAGGTGGTATATACAATTATGGACGGGCTGCCGAGTGCCGACACAGAGGTAGCCACAGCCGTGAACTACCGCACTGTACTGTGTCTGCTGCTAATATATAGACTGGTTGATAAAGAGATAGTATACTCGTAACTAGTATGTATGTATAAAGAAAGAAAAAAAAACCACGGTTAGGTGGTATATACAATTATGGACGGGCTGCCGAGTGCCGACACAGAGGTAGCCACAGCCGTGAACTACCGCACTGTACTGTGTCTGCTGCTAATATATAGACTGGTTGATAAAGAGATAGTATACTCGTAACTAGTATGTATGTATAAAGAAAGAAAAAAAAACCACGGTTAGGTGGTATATACAATTATGGACGGGCTGCCGAGTGCCGACACAGAGGTAGCCACAGCCGTGAACTACCGCACTGTACTGTGTCCGCTGCTAATATATAGACTGGTTGATAAAGAGATAGTATACTCGTAACTAGTATGTATGTATAAAGAAAGAAAAAAAAACCACGGTTAGGTGGTATATACAATTATGGACGGGCTGCCGAGTGCCGACACAGAGGTAGCCACAGCCGTGAACTACCGCACTGTACTGTGTCTGCTGCTAATATATAGACTGGTTGATAAAGAGATAGTATACTCGTAACTAGTATGTATGTATAAAGAAAGAAAAAAAAACCACGGTTAGGTGGTATATACAATTATGGACGGGCTGCCGAGTGCCGACACAGAGGTAGCCACAGCCGTGAACTACCGCACTGTGCTAATATATAGACTGGTTGATAAAGAGATAGTATACTCGTAACTAGTATGTATGTATAAAGAAAGAAAAAAAAACCACGGTTAGGTCACTGGTATATACAATTATGGACGGGCTGCCGAGTGCCGACACAGAGGTAGCCACAGCCGTGAACTACCGCACTGTACTGTGTCTGCTGCTAATATAGACTGGTTGATAAAGAGATAGTATACTACTAATATTATATACTGGTGGTCAGGTCACTGGTCACTAGTCACACTGGCAGTGGCACTCCTGCAGCAAAAGTGTGCACTGTTTAATTTTAATATAATATTATGTACTCCTGGCTCCTGCTATAACCTATAACTGGCACTGCAGTAGTGCTCCCCAGTCTCCCCCACAATTATAAGCTGTGTGAGCTGAGCAGTCAGACAGATATATAATATATATAGATGATGCAGCACACTGGCCTGAGCCTGAGCAGTGCACACAGATATGGTATGTGACTGAGTCACTGTGTGCTGTGTATCGCTTTTTTCAGGCAGAGAACGGATTATAAATAAAAGTGGTGGTCACTGGTCACTATCAGCAAAACTCTGCACTGTACACTACTGAGTACTCCTAATGCTCCCCAAAATTAGTAAATCAAGTGTCTCTCTAATCTATTCTAATTCTAAACGGAGAGGACGCCAGCCACGTCCTCTCCCTATCAATCTCAATGCACGTGTGAAAATGGCGGCGACGCGCGGCTCCTTATATAGAATCCGAGTCTCGCGATAGAATCCGAGCCTCGCGAGAATCCGACAGCGTCATGATGACGTTCGGGCGCGCTCGGGTTAACCGAGCAAGGCGGGAAGATCCGAGTCGCTCGGACCCGTGAAAAAAAACATGAAGTTCTGGCGGGTTCGGATTCAGAGAAACCGAACCCGCTCATCTCTACTCTGAACTGTAGGACTCTGCAATCTCCCCATTTGGTGTCATCTCTTCTAGGGGTAGACTATTCCACCCTGTGTAATCCTACGCAGTGCGCCCAAGATGGCTGCCGCACCTGGTACCTTGTGAGGGTGGAATATACAACCCTTGGAAGTTATTACCCAAAATGCCTACACCAATCATGCATTATGCTTTCTCTGAGCTCAAGGTTTTCTTGTATGTCTGTGTGGCTTATATATTGCTGTATTACTTAAATCTTCTGTATTATGAGGGTCATTCCAAGTTGATCGCTAGCTGCAGTTCGCAGCGCAGCGATCAGGCAAAAAAATCGGCATTTCTGCGCATGCGTATGGACCACAATGCTCACGCGAGACGTACGGGTACAAAGGCCTTTGTGGTTTTGCACAGGTTCTAGCGACGTTTTCATTCGCACTGGCGGCCGCAAGAAGATCGACAGGAAGGGGGCGTTTCTGGGTGTGAACTGACCGTTTTGAGGGAGTGCTTAGAAAAACGCAGGCATGCCAGGGAAAACGCAGGCATGGCTGGCCAAACACTGGGCGGGTGTGTGACGTCAAAAGCCAACCCACCAACGTTAAAATCAATACACACAAAGAGTAACTACAGGACTGGTCTTGTTTTGCACAAAATGTTTTTGTAAGTGCTCTGATGCACAGGCGTTCGCACTTCTGCAAATCGAAAATACACTCCCCGGTGGGCGACGACAATGCGTTTGCACGGCTGCTAAAAACTGCTAGCGAGCGATCAACTCGGAAAGACTGTGTATGTAGGGCATATAATGTGACCGAGCAGCATAAACTCACCGTCTGGGCTTACGGCGCGCCTCTCAATGCAACACCTTGGCTTGGAAGGGGTTAATGTTTTTTGGTGGGAGGAACTTAGGGAAAACGTTCAGGATCTTGATTGGCTGGATCGTGGATAGGGGCTGGTCTGTCATACATATAGGTTGCTGACCTAGGACTTCCTGCCTCTTGCCAGTTTTCTCGTGGACTGCTATGTGCTATAGAATTATTAATACCTACTTCATACCTACTTCATTCTCAATAATCCTTTACATTTCCTAGATCTTTCTCTCTTGTTCTTTCCCTACTCTTCCTTCTATCCCCTCCCTGCTGTCTCCTATTCCTGCAACCTTTCCTGTTCTTTAGTGCTCCTTTTTTCTAATGGCCGCCAGACCCAGGCGCAGCGCGGGCCTCCCACCCGGCTCATGGACTCCGCTGAGGTCCGGCCAGCCCAGGGTAGAACTGCTGCGGCTGCAGTACGGGGGACTCTGGGCGCGCGCGGGCGGGTGCTCCCCTATGTCCGTGTTCTCCTTCTCCGTCACCGCCGCTGGCTGCGGCGGTGAACGGAGCGCCGGGGGTCCGGGGGCGTCTGAGGCGGCCTGATAGGGACGGCTGGCGGCCGCGCGAGTCACGTGGGGCCGGGACAGCGTTCCCGCCCTGCGGCTCGGCGGATCTCTCTTGCCAGGGAGGGCAGCCCCCATTCTTCACCAACACGCTCCAGCGGGCGGGCGGGGGGTCGCGCAGCTGCCGGACGCGAGGGGTCTGGGCGGCGCGTGCGTGCCGGTTTTCATACAGTCACCAGGGGGCCCATATGAGGCCTACTCCCGCTGGTGCTGATCCCCATGTACACTCCCGGGTCCGGGCAGTGCCCTCCCACGATGGGGCGGGGCGACACGCCCGCTCTGCGGCTGCGGATGGGCTGTTGCCGCCAGTGGTCATTGCAGGGCCCGTCGGGCGGGGGCTTGCCGCGTCCGCCCGCGGTGGGATGGTCCACCTGGCCTCTCCTGCCGTGGATGGACCCGTGGCACAAGCCCCTGCCGGGTTGGCTCGCATGGCAGTTAGTACTGCCGCCTGCCGTGGCCGTGCGGCCCCTGCCGGTCACAGGCCGGGGTCTCAGCTGCCGGTCACTCACCCCTTACGGGGAGCGGCGTGCACAGGCGGGTGGTGAGCGATCTGGCCCTCACCGCATCCAGACGTCTACTTCCGACGCTGCAGCGGACAGCCCTCAGTCTGACGTTGCGCTGCCTCTTTCTAGTAGTGACGACTCTCCGGTTTCTCATCCTGAGGCCAATGCTCGGGATAGGAGGAGGTCGTGGCGCAGGCGGTTCGGGCGGGGTTTATCGCAGCAGGATGGATGTGCCGTGATACCCAACAGTGAGGGATCATCCGGGTCCTTGCTCCCGACAGGAGGTTTGCGAACCTCCCGTGGGGCGCGCGACTCGCGTGTCGGGTCTGATCTTAGAGCACCTGCCACGGGGGCTGCACCCTTGGTGGACGCCACCGTCTTGTCCGCCATATGTGCCGCTGTCGTGTCGGCGGTGGCTACCTTGTTATCCTCCGTACTCGGGGGACTGGGGCGGCCCACTGCTTCTTTGGCAGATAGCATTGCGCAAACTCTTACTCCGCTCCTGTCCTCTGGTGCGACGGTCGCCCCGCCAGCCCCGCTCCTGGCGACTGCGGGACCGTTGGGGGAGCAGGGGAGCAATGTCTCTTTTGTCTCCCCTGATGTGGACGTCGGCTCAGGAATGGAGTCAGTCGGTGCATCCACAAGTCGTCCGGAGGCTGCTGGGATGGACGGAGTTCCCTTTCGTGCAGGTGAGTCTTCATCGGACCCTGACTGGTCCAAAGGGAGCGCGGTTACCCCCATAGCGGCTTGGGATCCAGTACTCAGTCCCGCTCCTCTAGCGGCGGCAGCAGTATGCGTAGGGTTTCCAGCAAGCGCAGTAGACACAGACGCAGGCATCGAGGCACGGACTCTTCCCTTGCCTCCACGTCCTCGGAGGGTGTGTCCTCCGGCGGCGGTTTGCACAGGGTCAAGCGGCGCAAGCGGCGCAAGTGCCGGTATTCAACCTCTTCCACCTCGCAAGTATCGGTGGAGTCAGACACCGTTCACTGCGCCAACACAGCAGTGCAACGTGGGCTCAGGCCCCGGGTCCGGGACCGGATCCGTAAGGGCCAATACGTCAATATTTTTGCTCTTACTAGCGACGATCGTAAAGCCTTGCTTTCAGCTAAGAAAAAGGGCCAGGGTAGCGAGGACGCTTTGCGATCCTACCCGAATTGGGTTAGATGCATGTTGATCTTCGTGGCGTGTTACTTAGAAACGCGCCCGGACGAACACATGAACATTGTGCGCTATCAGTTCCTTATACACGTGCTGTACGATAAGTACAAAGGGTCGGCTTGGCGACGGTACGATGAGGACTTCCGGCGCAAACAACACGGACGGCAGATCTATAACTTTGGTAAAAAGGATGTGGAATTGTGCTCGGAGCTGACGCAGGGTTCAGACGGCACGGAGGAGAGCCCTACAGCGAGACGTTGGGCAAAACGACCTGCCTCTCGTTCTGCCTGCTTTCAAGGGGGTTCATTGCGCGCGGGGCATGAAAAATGCTTCGCTTTCAATAATGCCCAATGCGACTTGGGGGGGGGGGGGGGGGGGGTGCGGGTGTCGTTTTCGTCACTCCTGCATCAGATGTGGCGGAGGCCACGGGATCAAGGACTGCCCCAGTCCAGGGACCGGGGGTAATTCCGGCCCGCAGACCCGGCAGAGCTGCGCTCCCGCGGCCCCCGGCGCTGGCCACAGCCCCCACCCCAATTAGACTTCGGGCACTCATTCCCTTGCCGATACATGGACTGGTGGGTCCCGGGGCTGGTACGAACCTGCGTTCGGCTATGGAGTTTCCGGACATGCTACGGCAGAAGGTTGAGGCCGAGGTGTCGTTAGGCAGAATGATGGGCCCTTTTCGGGACCCCCCCCCCTTACCAGACTTGGTATTGTCCCCCGTAGGCATAGTGCCCAAAAAGACCGCGGGCAAATTTCGGCTCATTCAACATCTTTCCTGCCCTCTCGGGTCATCGGTCAATGGGGGTAATTCCAAGTTGATCGCAGCAGGATTTTTGATAGCAATTGGGCAAAACCATGTGCACTGCAGGGGAGGCAGATATAACGTGCAGAAAGAGTTAGATTTGGGTGGGTTATATTATTTCTGTGCAGGGTAAATACTGGCTGCTTTATTTTTACACTGCAAATTAGATTGCAGATTGAACACACCCCACCCAAATCTAACTCTCTCTGCACATGTTATATCTGCCTCCCCTGCAGTGCACATGATTTTGCCCAATTGCTAACAAAAATCCTGCTGCGATCAACTTGGAATTACCCCCAATGATGCTATCCCTTATGATCAGTGTAGGGTTGTTTACCTATCTTTTGATTCGGCCATAGACACCATCCGGTCTTTTGGTCCGGGGGCAGTGATGTGTAAATTGGACATCCAGTCAGCGTTTCGTCTCCTCCCGCTGCACCCTTCCGCCTTTCGATTTATGGGTTTTAAACTGGACGATGGCTATTACATCGATCGATGCCTCCCTATGGGTTGTTCTATCTCTTGCACATACTTCGAAAGATTCAGTTCTTTCCTCCACTCAGGGCCGGTGCAAGGTTTCTTAGCACCCTAGGCAAAACTTCAGCCTACTGCCCCCCCCCCCCCCCCCCCCTCACACTTATTTTTCAGCCAGGCACTGCCGACAGTGCCGAGGCTGTGTAGTGCTGTCATCCTGGAATGCTGTGTGCGTGTGTGCCTGCAGTCACTACTGGTGTCCTGCATGGGAGACAATGGCATACATACAGTCTGTAGACCCCTGTTAATATATTAATCGCGTCTAGAGCTGGCAGTGCCCCCACCAGACCAGGCTCCAGCCACAGGGGAGGATGCACTCAGTGTGACCAGTACAGTCACAATCACACTATCCTAAGTCCATATGGTTCTGCTCAGGGACTCTCTGCTGTTAGTGGGTCTCCTGGGGGTTGCCCATGCTTCCACAAAGAGTTGCAGGGATGGATAAGCTGGTGAAGCTGTGACACAGGATCTGGGCACATGAAGGGGGAGAGGGACACAAGACCTTGGGGCATGAGCGGGGTGGTGGGAGAGGGAGGAGGGACACAGGACCTGGGGACATGAGGGGGAATGGTAGCGTCTAGTTTACCTTCGTGGAGAGGACCTTTCCCATAACCCCCTGCGTCCAAGTCACAATCTATTTGTAATAGTAAAGTGTGGCGAGCGGAGCGAGACACCGAGCCCGAAGCGTGGCGAGCGTCCAATGCTGCATAGAAAAATAAAATTCCCCCAAATGAACGGAGAACGAAGAAGACATTTAGGTGCTGTAAGGGCGGAAGTTCTCTCCTGCCCTCTCATTTTATCACTTCCAGGTCCTGAGCACGTAGGGAACATAGACACAACCGAGGGGGAATGACACGGGACATGCGGACATGAGGGCGATGGGGTGTGGGAGGAGGGACACAGGACACGAGGGGGTGTGGCACAGGATTTTGGCACATGAGGGGGGAAGAGACACAAGACATGAGGGGGAAAGGCGAGGAGAGACACCGGACCTGGGGACATGGGGGGGGCGGGGGGAAATGACATAGGACTTAGGAGGATGACAAAGGACCTGTGCATATGAGGGGGAGAGGGTGACACGGGAAATGGGGGGGGGGGCACAAGACCTGGATGCATGATGGACACAGGATTTAGGGGATTGACACAGGGCCATAGAACATGAGGGAGAAGGTGGGGGGTGGAGAGGGGGAGTTGGGACACAGGACCTGGGTACTTGAGGGGGGGTGACACAGGACCTGGGTACCTGAGGGGGGAGGGGGTGCCACTGGACATGAGGGGGAGGAGAAATACATGACCTGGGCACTTGAGGGGGGAGGGGCTGCCAAGGGACATGAGGGGGAGGAGGGACACATGACCTGGGTACTTGGGGGAGAGCATCACGGAACGTGGGGACATGACGGGGTGGAGAGGGGGAGGAGGGACACACGTTGTCACACAACCTGGGGACATGAGGGGGGGTGACACAGGACCTGGGGAAAAACGGGGAGAAGGGGGGCTACAGGATACCAAACTTTTTTGGATGGAGACCTGCTCACTAAAAGCTTTATATGCCACAATAACAGAGTTCTGTACAGTTAGAGACGGCTGCTGGGAATCTGATGCACCTCAAGGTGTCAAATGGACGTCCTTTTACTTAACAGCGGGCTGTACCCTTAATGGCTGTCAGTGTCACCCACCTGACACCACGGAACGCTCCCCTCAAAAAAGTGCTGTCAGGACGCTGTAAGAAGTGAATCAACGGTAAGTATAACAAACGCCAGATTGGTCTAATTTGGCCGCACACTGACGAGCTGTAACTGGACATTACTCAGCCACTTAGCACGAGCATTCACATCTGGGCACCTTTATGCTGTCCTGCGCTGTACGAGCGGGGAAGGGAGGGCGGGCGGCCAGGCGGCGGGCGGCGGAGACGGTATCTTCCCTCACCTCGGCTGGGCTCGGATCAGTTTCATCTCCTCCTCAGCAAACGTGCGCCTCTACAGGAACGGACGTCGAGGGGCGGTGCTTGTGACTAAGGCTGTCAGCGCTGTGCCCTCTCTCCCTGGTGCCGATCTGTAGGCTGGGAGTTACTTGTGCCTGAGGAGCTGTGTGGCCACATACACTGCTCCGCTCTTATGCCGACAATAGAAAGCTATTTCAGAGATTTTTTTCTTCTACGCAGCCGTAGCAGGCCGCCCTCAGGTACCGCCGCCCATAGGCAGCTGCCTAAAGCTGCCTAGTGGAAGCGCCGGCCCTGCCTCCACTGGTGTTTGTAGCAGGCGACGGGCAAGCGGGGAATTTCGCATTACTTGGATGATTTTCTTTTGATCGGCCCACCGGGCTCAAATCGCTGCGTCAACTTGCTGCAGAGGGCATTGGCCCTCTTCGCACACTTTGGGGGCTTCTGTTGCACCAGAAAAGACGGAGGGTCCCTCCGCCTACTTGGTTTACCTCGGGATTCAGATTGATATGGTCGGTGGTCTCTGTAGGCTCCCTGTGGACAAGGTGTTGCGTCTTCACGATGGTATCCTCTATGGGCTCGCGGCGGGCAAGCTTACTCTGAAGCAGGCTCAATCCTTATTGGGCCTGTTTAATTTTGCTTGCAAGGTTATCCCCATGGGTAGGGTTTTCTGTAGGAAATTGGAACGGGCGACAGTTGGGATTAGACGCCCGCATCATTTTCTTAGATTATCACTCGAAATCCGGAGGGATTTACATATTTGGGATGAATTTCTAGTTCGTTTCAACGGCGTCTGTATTTGGCAGGAGGCGCTCGTGTCTAGCTCGGCCCTGGAGCTTTTCACGGACGCCTCGGGTGCTTTCGGTTTCGGAGCTTATTTCGCTGGCTGATGGTGCGCGTCTCCTTGGCCGCGTGCCTGGATTAGCGAGCGCCTCACGACAAACATGCTGTTGCTGGAAATTTTTCCCATTCTGGTCGCATTGGAATTGTGGTGCGATGCCCTGTGTAACAAACAGGTTATCTTCTGGTGCGACAATTTGGGCGTGGTTTTTGCCATAAACCTGCAGAAATCCACATCTTTGCCTGTCCTGCGGGTCCTTGCGCAGCTAGTCTTGCTATGCTTGGTGAACAACATTACGTTGCGAGCCAAGCATGTCCCAGGCGCGCGTAACGAAATTGCTGATTGCCTTTCTCGCGGCGACTGGCAGCGGTTTAAGCGCTTGGCTCCTGCAGCTCTAATCCAAGGGGAACCATGTTCTGCTTATGTGTGGCAGGTTATCTGCCCGGATTGGAGGATTTAGCCCACAGGTCGTTGGCCCCTGCAATTTTCACGGCTTATCTGGCCGCCTGGGAGCGGTGGAGTCGCTTCCTCCTGGAGAGAGGCCATAGTGGTAAGACCTCTCACGACTTACTTTTAGATTACATCTGGGTTTTGTGCACCTTCGGGATTTCGCGGGCGTATGTTGGTAGGGTTCTGGCGGGTATATCTTACTTTCTGCAGCTTCAGGGGGAGGAGGACTTTACCAAGTCCTTTTTCCTTCGGAGGGTGTTGAAAGGATGGGCTCGGGCGATCCCGCCCAGGCCAGACAATCGCCGGCCTATCACTGGGTCTTTGCTGAGGCGAATTTTGGGATCCCTACGGAGTATTTGCTCTTCTGGGTACGAGGTTTGCCTCTTCATGACGGCCTTTACGATGGCCTTCCACGGTGTGTTCAGGGTGGGTGAGCTGGTGTCCGTTTCTCGGACTTCTGCCTCGCCCATGCTGGCGGCCCATGTCGTCATACGCCCCGACGGTTTGTGGTGTAGGATTCAGCGCTCCAAGACTGACATAGTCGGCAGGGGGCAGTGGGTTCGAATGGGTCGGGCTTGTGTTCGGGGCATTTGTCCAGTTATCGCGGCCTGGTCTTATTCATCCGTACGGCCTCCAACGCCTACCGGGTGGCTCGTCCATAGTGACGGTTCCCCGTTGACCAGATATCAATTCCGGTCGGTTTTGGGGCGTTGTATTTTATACCTGGGTCTTCGGCCGACTATGGGACTCACTCTTTCTGCATCGGCGCTGCTTTAGCAGCCACTGCGGTGGGTTGGTCCGAAGTCGAAGTCCGGGCACTGGGTCGGTGGAGGTCTGGTGCAGTCAGGCGCTATATCAGGCCTTTTCCTCCCAGTGCGCCCATTTGAGGATTAGCTACTCGTCGCAGTTGCAATTTGCGATTGCGGGGGCCTTGAGGAATTTTTGTTTTATCGTTGGTTTTAATTACGGCTTTTGCCGGCTGACGGAGTTTTGCGTTTTTGCCTCAAGTCAAATTGGGCGACCCCCCCCCCCCCCCCCCCCCCTTCCCGTTAGGGATGCAGTTTAGGTTGCCCATTTTCTCATACTACCTATATTTCGTTTATTAACCTCGTCACACCCTTCTTTTGCAGGACGGTGGTTAGATCCACACTTTATATGGTTTGTCGGCCATTCCTACATATACTGGCTGTCAGTGTCGGCTCTGGCTTGTGACATGATCTGGCTTGTGACATGATCCGGTTTCCGGAGCTGCAGGCTGTGCGCTGGTTGGGGCATAGAGGCCTCCGCTGGGACGGCCTGCAGGATTGGCTGAGGTCGGCAGTCGGCCGATTCGGGTATCCGCTTTTTCTGGTCTTGCATCTGGGTGGCAATGATCTGGTACGCCGCACTGGGCTTGACATTCGCCTCGAGATCAGACATCAACTGTTGGAGCTTATGGCAGACTGGCCATGTTGCCTGATCCTCTGGTCAGACATCGTCCCTCGGAGGTCTTGGCGCGGAGCCTTTAACCCCGGGGCGATTGACCTGGTTCGGAGGCGGGTCAATTCGGTGGTCGGTCGTGCTGTCCACCAGCATGGCGGGCTGGTAGTGGCGCACGGTAGAATTTCTTTCCGTGATCCGACGCAGTACTGGTCTGACGGGGTGCATTTGTCGCTAGCGGGTATGCTGATCTTCTTGGAGGACATTATTCGGGTCCTTCGGTCTCTTTGTTCTGCTTTGTTTAGTTGAGTTGGGTTAGGTCTCTTTAGATAGTATTCTGCTTTGTTTAGTTGAGTTGGGTTTTTGAGTTCGGTGGCGGTGGCAGGTTGGTAACCTGGCATTTGGTCGGTTTCTGAACGGTTATTTTAGTTTAATTTAGGAGTTCAATGGGGGTAATTCCAACTTGATCGCAGCAGGAAATTTTTAAGCAGTTGGGAAAAACCATGTGCACTGCAGGGGGGCAGATATAACATTTGCAGAGCGAGTTAGATTTGGGTGGGTTATTTTGTTTCTGTGCAGGGTAAATACTGGCTGCTTTATTTTTATACTGCAATTTAGATTGCAGATTGAACACACCACACCCAAATCTATCTCTCTCTGCACATGTTATATCTGCCTCCCCTGCAGTGCACATGGTTTTGCCCAACTGCTACAAAATTTCCTGCTGCGATCAACTTGGAATTACCCCCAATGTTAGTAAGTTCGGGTGTACTTTCAGGTAAATTTGATAGTTTTATAATTAATTTACGGGCATCACTGTACCAGGTGGGTCCATATGATAGATATAAACATATGTGGATGTCTGGGCCAGTGGCCCAATTTTTACCCCGTAGGGGCGGAGTGTACCTCCATCCCTACAACTGTTGGTGGGCAGGGGTAGTGGCAGAAGGTCGACCCCTGTCCTTGGAGTTTTGATTTCCGATGTCTGGGATGGAGGCAGGAGGCTTGATCCTGGAACATCTGGGGTAGAAGGCTCCCTCACACACAGGGCCGGATTAAGGGCCACTTAGGCTTGGAGCTGAAAATATTCAAGGGCCTATTATGAGAAACAAGGGAGGTGTGATCAGTGCTGTGTGGGTGTGGCCAGAGCCATGTGGGTGTGTACTTCCCCTACACTATCAGCTACAATGTCTCCCAAAATATATAAAAACATACCCTCCAACTGTACCTTTTTGCCAGGTACAGTACCTTTTTTATATGGTCTGTAGCTGTACCGATTTCTGACTCTCCAAATGTCCATTGAAAGTATAGGAAAAGGGGCATGGCCAAACCCCCTTTACCCGTGACCATGCCCACTTTCCCGATTTGTACCGATTTTTATGTATAGAATGTAGGAGGGTATATAAAAATATAAAAAATTGCATAATTTTGTGAGAAAAATAGAAATGCAATGTTAATATTAGGATTTATCGGCAACCATGTGGCCAGCTGGTGGCTAGTGATCATCATACTGCCATGATGATGGGCCTATTTTTATGTGGAGGCCTGGAGCTGGAGCTCCAGCCGCCCCATTGTTAATCTGGCCCTGCTCACACATATGTTTTTTATTGCTTGTTTTTCGTATTATAATGTTGATCACCCACGTTACGTTTTTATCATGTTTAACCGTTCTTCTCCCCGCCACCTTAGTTAGAGAGGGAAGTCTGCAGTTTAGTTTTAGCATTAATAGGCCTTTCTCTCAGTCAGAAAATAAAAGCTGACCCCTTTCACGCCAATTACAGTTGTTGTGTCTTTATTTAATAAGATAAGTGTGCTTGAGTGGCGCGCGTATGCATCTGACGTGTGAGGTTTATGACCACCTATGTGCATTGTTTTTGATGTCTGTAAAGCACCTTGAGTCCTGTTGGAGAAAGAGCGCTATATAAATACAATTATTATTATTATTATTATTATTATTACACCGGGCAGATGCATGTATGAATGATCAGTCACACCGGCAGGCGTCCCTGCAATGTGTTCAGAGTGGTTCCGGTACTCGTGCATTCACATGCCTCTACATAAGGACCTGGCTCTGGTACATTTTCCTGCTTAGTCAACGTACTTGATTGTGCAGAGCCAGATCTCCATATGTAGCATTGCGCTTCAAGCAGACATATTACAGACTGAAGGGAATGCAATCTGCACCAACTTATCCGTGCCATTCTGCAAACCTATTAAATCCAGAAAGACTTCACAGTGGCTGTAATCCTGGGTACACACTACAGGACATAACGGCTGATATATAATTTTGACACGGATCGGAAATTATATATCAGCCACATCACATAGTGTGTACCGCGATTGTGCGCTCCCGGCCATCATCAACTGAGTCATGCAGTAAATCCGATAGGCCGTTTCGGCGAACAACAGCACACAGGCAATGTAGGGTGCACCAATATATCTCACCATTGTGCAATATATCGTGTAGTGTGTACCCAGCCTAAGATAAAGCTAAGCAATATCCCTGTTGTCTCTGGACAATGCTAAAGGCTTCTATTATAATTTAGGGCCTAATTCAGACCTGATCACAGCAGCAAATTTGTTAGCAAGTGGGCAAAACCATGTGCACTGCAGGGGGGCAGAGATATCGTGCAGAGAGACTTAGATTTGGGTGGGGTGTATTCAAACTGAAATCTAATTTTCAGTGTAAAAATAAAGCAGGCAGTATTTACCCTGCACAGAAACAATATAACCCACCCAAATCTAACTCTTTCTGCACATGTTATATCTGCCCGCAGTGCACATGGGGCCTAATTCAGACCTGATCGTAGCCGTGCAAAATTTTGCACGGCTACGATCAGCCACCCTGACATGTGGGGAGACGCCCAGCACAGGGCTAGTCCACCCCGCATGTCTGGCTCTCCCCCCGCCGCACAGGTGGCCCTCCCCCCTCGCACGGCGGCGATGCTTTTGTACCTGAAAAGTAGCTATCTACCAGCGCAGCTCCTGCACGCTGGCAGGGAGCTACCTGACGCTCTCCGGGTTGCAGCGACTGCGTGTGATGTCACGCAGCCGCGGGCCCCCCCAAACGGTCCAGGCACGCCTGCGTTGCCCAGACGCGACCCCAAAATGGCGGCCCAACGCCGCCGGCCCTCCCCCTTCCTCCCCTTTGGCAGAGGCAATCACTGGGCAGAGATGCCGATTGTATCTCTGGCATGCGCCGGCGCACTGCAGCGCCTGTGCAGTGCAGACCTGATCGCCCGCTGTGCGAAAACTCACAGCAGCGATCAACTCTGAATTAGGCCCTAGGTTTTGCCCATTAGCTAACAAATTTACTCCTGTGATCAGATCTGAATTAGGAAAAAGGCTTCTTGACAGATGATCTGCAGTCATATCATTATACCTGCGACAAACTGTTCATCTGCTGAGCTGATGATTTCTAATACTTCACAGAACGTTCTTCATGTTTTTGAAAAATGTTTAAATTAATTTCCTGAAGACTCAATGAAGAGCTCTGTAACAGCTTCACCAGCAGAGGCAAAGACCCAGAGGTCTTCACGATACAATCTGCACATGAAAATTATAAAGCAGTTTCTGTCTTGAATGACATGCATAAAATGTGTAGGAATAATTTGTTAAGCCCAATAAGGCATAACATGCTGAAAACTAGACAACCTACTACATCATTTGACCCATGATTTTATGTGTGGGACATTACGGCATTATACAGTACCTGACCCCGAACCTGAAAACCTTAATACTTTCCCTAGTGCAGGGAGTTATTGTCGCAGAATCATCAGACAGTGACTGCTAAAGTAACTACTGAAAGACTGAACTATTCTCTTTTAAATGTGTTCCCCTCTAGTTTCATCCAGGATGGATGAGATGGGACAATTTTAGTTATGTGGGCATTAGCAACAGTGACCACTAGCTGGCGCCTTTATTTGACAGAGGGTACTCCCCTGAGTATGAGTTTCATGAAGCCATAATGGGGGACATCCATGTGTATCATTGCAATTTACCTCTAATATATTGTGGGACAGCTGCCACATACCCTCCAACTAAAAAAACTGTAAAATTAGGAAAAGGGACGTGGCCACGCCCCCTTTCCAATACGTTCAATGGAAATTCAAAAATCGGTACAAAGCCCTTTTTGACTGGTACAGACCATAAAAAAACTCAACTTAGGTCAACAGTCATTAGGTCGACCACTGAATGTCGACATGAGCATTAGGTCGACATGCACTAGGTCGACCTGGGCATTAGGTAAGACATGTACTAGGTCGACAGGTAAAAAGGCCGACATGAGTTTTTTTACTCTTTTGGAGTCATTTTCTTCGTAAAGTGACGGGGAACCCCAATTAGTGCACCGTGTCCCCTCGCATAGCTCGCTTCGCTGCCCATGCTTCGGGCAGGTTACCATTCCAATCATAGTCCACGTGGATCGTCAAGAATGGAAAAATAAAAAAAATTTAAATTAAAAACTCATGTCGACCTTTTGACATTTTCACCTAGTACATGTCGACATAATGAACATGTCGACATTCAGTGGTTGACCTAATGACTGCCGACTTAAGTTGTGTCGACCTAACGACCACATCCCAAAAAAACTGTACTGTACCGGCCAAAAAGGTACAGTTGGAGGGTATGTGGTCTGATTCTCAGTTACAGTGATACCAGCTGACAGCAGTAGAGCTGGACTTTATGCTTCAGCGACAAGCCTTTATGCATATGCAGCTCCAGTTCCACGCTCTGCAAATAAAATTAATACAGTAATGAATAAAGTATATAAAAAATAATATACAGCAAATATGTTGCCATGCTGAATTGCTCAGATTGCTTTACTCAACATGAATTATCCAATTAGTAAAGTGCTTGTGTTATTGTGTGGATAATTTCATGCACGGTACATTCAGTGGGTGGACCCAGGGCCGGTTCTTGCCCTTTTGGCGCCCCGGGCGGGAAATATGGGCGTGGCTTCATAAGGGGGTGTGGTCAGTTACGCCCCCTGTACAGTAGAGTAGCACCGCTGTAAAAGAAAAAAAAAAAAGAAATTTAATACTTACTATCCCCGCTCCCGACCGCTGCAGACCTCCACCGGCGCCGCTCCTCTCCTCGGATCTGGCATAGACAGACACTAGAGGTCAATTATGACCCCTAACGTCTGTGTCTGTCCCACAATGCTGTGCGGTGCGCTATGACATCATCGCGCATTGCACAGCAAAGGTCCTCTCCACGAAGGGAAACTAGACGCGTAGCGTCTAGTTCCCTTCACAGCGGGGGACCAGCGGGGTGGCGGGGGACACAGCGGGCAGCGGGAGGCACAGCAGTAGCGGATCTTGCCATGGTGCGGCACCCTCGAATGGCGGCGCCCCGGGCAAAAGTCCTGCTTGCCCATGGCAAGATCCGCTACTGGGTGGACCTAATTAGATCGACCGATTAATAAGTGTTTATAAAGGGATTCAACTCACTGCTCCACAAAGTGGAAACACTCACACAGATCTTTCACAACAGTAATGTTCACCCAATGAGTATATTCTATATTCAGGGCCAGTTCTGGGACTTTGCGCGCCCCGGGCGGCAATGGGGGGCGTGGCTTCGTACAGGGGACGTGGTCATTTACGCCCCCTGTACAGACTACTGTAGCGCTCTGAAATGTGCCCGCCGCTGGCCGCTGTGAAGCCCTTCGTGGAGAGGTCCTTTAATGTGCGGTGCGCGATGATGTCATCGCACACCGCACAGTAACGGTCCTCTCCACGAAGGGAAACTAGACGCGTAGCGTCTAGTTCCCTTCGTGGAGAGTACCTTTGCTGTGCGGTGCGCGATGACGTCATCGCGCACCGCACAGTAAAGGACCTCTCCACGAAGGGAAACTCTAGTTTCCCTTCACAGCAGGCAGCAGGGGGCACAGCAGCAGCGGATCTTGCCCTGGTGCGGCGCCCTCCAGATGGCGCCGGCGCCCTCCGGAAGGCGGCGCCCCGGGCAAAAGTCTTGCTTGCCCGTGGCAAGATCCGCTACTGTCTATATTGCAGCACTGCTCTTTATAACTTCTGCCGATCACTCACATTTACATAAGTGACATCAAAAATCCATGCCTAAAAACAAAAAATGTTAATGGACAATAAAAATGTTTGCTAGCCCTCAAATATATACACAGAGTGGCTACTTTATTAGGTACACCTGTATACCTGCTCATTAATGCACATGTCAGTAACTTAATGTAATAAAGCATGAAAACATGGTCAAGAGGTTCAGTTTTTTTGGTTAGATCAAACCACAAGAAATGACTTTTACTGTGGAATGATGTAAATAACATAAATCCAACCTACCAAATGTCTGAAAATCATGCTGTTGGTGGTGATGGTGTAAGGGAGTGGGGAATTTTTATGTGGCCCCTAAATACCAGCTGAGCATGACTTAAATGCCATAGCATACATGAGTACTCCCACTGATCATGTGCATCCCTTTATGGCAACAGTCTTCTAATGGCTGCTTCAAGCAGGATAACGGCACATGTCACAAAGCACACGTCATCTGGTTTCATGAACATAACAATGAGTTCAGTGATCATCAATGACCTCCACAGTCACCAGATTTCACTCCAATACAGCACATTTGTTCCAGATGGGAACTGGAGATTTGTAACATGACTGCGCAGCCAGCAAATCTTTAGCAATTGCATGATGCTACCATGTCACCATGGATCAGAGGCCCTAAGGAATGCTTCCAGCATTGTATTGAATCCATGCAAAGAAGAATTCCAGCTGTGCTGAGGGCAAAGACTAGCCAGTTCTAGAACAGTGTAAATAATACAGAGTCCACTGAATAAATGAGTATATATATGGCACTGGATCTCTGGTGTACTCCTATACTACTTCTCTGCTCTTGTACGAAGGTTATGCATTGTACTAGTCCTAACTAATCTGAAAGTGGTGTAAATAAATATATAAGTTCTATACAAGTAAGGGCAACAACTAGTAATGTATTGCATACAGATTTACACACATACATGCATACCTAATGATCTGTCCCTTCTTTCTCCCTCTTCCTTGTGCACATCTTGGTGCCATCATAAAATATTTTTTTTTCTCAATTAAGTAAAACAATAAAATACAAAATAATGTCAGCACTCCCACATCAGCCATTTGCTGCTTCCTAGTATGGCCTCACATGTCCCTCAGACCTTGTAGATATCCCTTAGACCTTCAGCATGTCCCTCAGACCTTCTACATGTCCTTCAGATCTTCCACATATCCCTCAGACATTCTACATACTCATCAGACCTTCCACATGACCTTCAGACCTTCTACATATCCCTTTGACCTTTTGCATGTCTCTCAGGCCTTCTACATGTCCCTTAGACCTTCTACATGTCCCTCGGACCTCATACATGTGCCTCAGAGCTTGTAGGTGTCCTTCCGACCATCTGTGTGTCCCTCAGACCTTCCACATGTCCCTCAAAACTTCCAAATATGCTTCAGACAGTGTACATGTCCCTCATACCATCTACATGGTCCTCAGAACTTCTGCATGTAACTCAGACCTTCCACAAGTACATGTTCCAGAGACATCCCACAAGTCGCCCGGACTTTACACATGTCCATCAGACCTTGTACACATCCTTCAAACCATCCACATGTGATTCAGCCCCTCCCCCCAGCAATAAAATGCTTCAACCACAAAACAACCACGTCTCTCAGCTCTATACTTGCTCCAAAATGCCCCATATACCACTGAGACCTCCCACTTTCTCCAAAATAATCCGGCTCAACCAAAAACCTAGATCAATCAGATCTCACAAAGTAATATCCCCAAGTAACCACAAAATACCCCCTTTCCCCATAGATATCATATGTACTCCAAAACTCAATGTAGACTTCCTTACTATTCACACAGAGCTCCCCATATCCCCACTTACTAGGAGTAACAGTGCCCCCCCCACACACACACACACTACTAAACAAGTGCCCATTAACTAGTCACTAATCAATACCAATGAAGCTACCACAAACCTAAATCAATGATTGCAGCTTTCTCCAACCATGGAAAGAGTGGACACCACATGGTGCAGACTGCACTGCACTGTCAGATGTACTGCTTGTGCAGAGCATGTCATGTAAAACTGGAGTGGGCTGCTTTGATCTCATTCAGTATTATTCTCTTCTTTATGGTAGGCTGGGGACGGAATACAAATGTATTCCCGGCAGACGGGATGCTGGCTGTCAGTACCCCGACAGCGACATCCCATCCGCCAGAATGCCGGCAGCGGGGCAAGTGCCATGAATACCCTTGCGGGCTTGCTGCGCTCGCCACGCTGTGGGCACGGCGCTCGCTGCGCTCACAATAGAATCTATTCCCAGTCTATGGATGTCGTGGACACCCACGAGTGGGAATAGCCCCTGTGAGCTGGTATTCCGGCTGGCAGCATTGCCAGCTGGCAGGATTCCGGTATCGGTATCCTGACCGCCGGGATCCCGACAGCCGGCAAATTGATTGCCTCCTCTGGGGACATGTCATGCTATAGATCTGTTCTCACTTATGTACTATTCTATTAGTAGATCATATTGGGTATGTTGATATTAATATAATTAGTATTAAGATTTCAATTTGGTACATGCCACCACAGGATTTTTTATACTTGGGTTTGCGGTATGATGTGCACAATCCCTTATTTCCTTTAAATTAATATATCTCCATTTCCTCATTGAGCCAGCATCTGTTACTTCCCCATAACATGTTGTTCTAACTAGTTTCAACATCCTGCTGCAGCATTTGCTCTTCACTTCTGTCTTTGTTACACCATTTGGCATGAAGTCAAAGTCCTTACTTACTATATATCTCCAACAGTTTGCCAATGACCATGTTATTGTCTTTTTAGTTTACTTTAATTATGCATCATAGGCAAAAAGATACTGCAGCATTATTTCTGACAAAAATATCTGCTTATTGTAGTTTGGCTCTAAAAAGGGGCCCCCAAAGGTATGTGAAAAGTAACTAAGAATTCATGTTAGAAACTGGCCCTTGACCCGTCCTCCCTCTCCAGTTGTTGACCCATTTCTCTACTTCCATTTGCTTCCAAACTTCTTGAGCTATTTGTTTTCAACCAACTGACACATTTCCACATCGCCAGCCAACTTCATGACCCTCTTCAGTCTGATTTCCACCCTTTTCACACTGCAGAAAGTGCTCTCATTAAAGAGACCAGTGACCTACTCCTAGTTAAGTTTAAGGGCCACGTTACTGTCTTCCATTTACCAGCTTTGCCAGTGTCAATCACTCTCTTCTCCTTAACACTCTCCATCCCCAGCACATTCAGGACACTGCCCTCTGCTGGTTCGCCTCCTACAGATGGAGCCTCGCTCATCTGAGGCGGCTCCATCACAGGTGTGCACTCCCAGCGTGACTAGGCGATCCGTCCGCCTTACCCCACCGGGAGTGCACAGAGACGCTCTCCCATTCACTAGAATGCCGCGCATCTCCGTCAGCATCTCAGTCCACCCCATTCTAGTGAATGGGGTGCGTCTCCATCACGAGCGCATGTACCCGCTGGACGGAGACGCTGTAGTCGTAGGCGTGCCAATCGGGCACGCCCAGGCACAGGCGATGCCGCAATTAGAGTGGCTCCATCTGTACCTCTGTATCGTCACTCCTTAAGTGTCTCTATTCATCATTCTTGCTCTTCTCACCTCCTCCTCTCGCTCAGGGTCCCCCAAGGTTCTGTTTTCATCCCTTTATTCTTCTCTCTCTACACTGCCTTTCTAGAAGAACTCATATCCTCCTTTGTTTTCTGCTATCTTCTCAATGCTGATGACACTCAAATCTACCTTCCCCCCCTGACCACCTGGATGACTCAACATCACCTCAAGTTTAATTTGTCCAAATCTGAGCTTGAGATCTTTTCTCCTCCTCTAAGGCAATATCTCTGTCACATTTAACAACATAACTCTCTCCACCCTCTCTCATCAGTTACACTACAAGACATCCCAACCATACCTCTGACATTGTCACCAGATATATCCTTTCTCAACCTCTCCACTCTGCCAAAGACTTTACCCTCTTCTGCCCGCTTATAACCTCCTCTCATTTCTGGCTGCATGATTCATCCTACACAGCCCCTCACTCTGGACTCCTTACATCGTCCTACCAGATTTTATCTACCCTTCCTGCTTTTAGATTCCAACATTGCATTTTTTTCCTCCTTCTTCTGTTATACTCCACATTCACGTATATCCTGTATGTCCCATCTGCTCCTACTGTCTCTCACTTCTCTAGACTTTAAGCTCTTACGAACTGGGTCCTCTCTATAGTATACTGTAGCAGTGATAGAAGGAGCAATATCTAAGGGTTCAGGACATGAGAGGGGCACCAGTCAATCCACTCAGCCGGCCCCCACACTGCTTCAGTGAGCATGTATATGGGGCCAGTGTATACTGAGTGAAATTATATTTCAGTTACATCCGTTTTATAAACATAGGGCTCCATATTATCGCAGTGATATGAAATGAATGTCATTGATATTCATCATTACTTACCTCACCGGCAAGGTCTAGTGATGCCCCCTCTTCAGTGGCATCTCCTGCTCCATTGCTGGCAGCCTAACTCTGCCTGTGATGGGCTGCTGAGTCACGCGCTTGCGCTATGGCCAGTCTGTGCCAACAGTTTCACACCTGGCGGGGACCTGGCAGTGCCTGGAAGGCTTTGCTGAACCCAGAAAGGCTGCGTTGGGTTCCCATTGCTGGCAGTGGGGACAGTAGCACTCTTGCAAGAGGGTAAGAATCACAGGGTCTACCCTAATTAGGGCAACAGTCATTATGTTGACCACTGTTGGTCAACATTGTGTCAGGTTGATATTATGAAAAGGTCGACATGGTCAAAAGGTTGACACTGGAAAAGGTTGACATGCCAAATGGTCAACACAAACATTATTATTATTATTTTTTTATATTTTTTTTATGTCATTTTACTGCCATACCAAATGGAACCCCAATTTGTGTACCACGTCCCCTCACATGGCTCTCTTTGCTTGCCATGCTTCGGTTAAGGCTACTTTCCCAATTGTAGTCCACGTGGATGGTAAAGTACATAAAAGTTGTAAAAAAATGAAAAAAATAAAAAAATCCACCAAAAAGCAGTGTTGACCATATGTGTGTCAACAATTTGCACCTGTAGATCTTTTGTACTTGTTGATTGTTTACATGTCGACCTAATGTCCATGTTGACATTTTATTTATGTCAACCTAATGCATGTCGACCATTAGTGGTCGACCTATTGCCTGTCGACCTATCATCCAGATAGTATGATACCCTCTTGAGAGCAATACAGTGACAAACAGTGGTAAACTTAGTTTACCACTGTTTATTGAATACAGAAAGGAGGCCATAACCCCTTTAGGGGTCTATTTACTAAGCCTTGGATGGAGATAAAGTCACTGGAGATAAAGTACCAGCCAATCGGCTCCTAACTGCCATGTCACAGGCTGTTTGAAAAATGACAGTTAGGAGCTGATTGGCCGGTACTTTATCTCCAGCGACTTTATCTCCATCCAAGCCTTAGTAAATAGACCCCTTAGTGAGTGCCAAATGGGGCCCTAAATATGTTATCAATGCTCTTCACTCTACAGAACAGCATCCCATGTTAGGAGAAAGTGCTTTCTCTAACTGGATGAACAGAGAAGAAGATTATTTATGAAGCACAGTTGATGAGCACAACATACGGATTCGTACATAGGAGAAGAGGCCGGTGATGTCAGAGCATCTCAGTCTCAGCTTGTTGACCTGTATCAGATCCAATCCATGAATGTAGGTAGAGTTGTGGCTGTCTGCAATGGTGTGGGATGCTGTACTTTTGGGCAAAGCTGCTTGTGATGCCAGGTTAATGCTCACAATTTTACAATCATGGGGCCTGATTCAGATTTGTACGGTGTTGCACAGCCGCAGTGTTTTATACCGTGCAACTAAAATGCAAATACAGCATCTATTTCCTACTGTAGGAAATAGCCTCCTCCTGCCTTCATCTGCGATCAGAGGTTCTGTGTCCATAGACACAACATGGGTCAGTCTGTGTAAGCCGAAGCATACTCAGACTGGCCGTCGGAACTGGCCAGCCGGGTCCAGGAAGTCTACAACTGACGACACAGACTTTGGGCTCGGTACGCCTACAAAATGAGGTGCCGGGTCACCGCCATTGCTCCGCCCCCCAAGCGCCACAGCATATCGATCATGCTGCAGCTTAAGGGGGGACTGCAAGCAATCTGCACATGTGCAGTTCCCCCACCATTGGATTTGCGTGCGAATCACAATCGGGCCCATGGTTCATACTGTGGGTAGATTTATCAAAGCTTGGAGAGAGAGATAAAGTACTGAGCAAATCAGCTTCTAACTGCCATGTGACAGGTTGTGTTTGAAAAATGACTGTTAGGAGCTGATTGGCTGGTACTTTATTTCTCTCCACTTTATCACTCTCCAATTTTCATAGATCTGCCACTGTATCTGAAAACAGAAGCTTTAAGCTATTATTTATTGTAGTCTGTGGATTTTTCTGATGGAACAAATAGCTCCAGCTACTGTACATTGGGCCTAATTCAGATCTGATCGCTGCTGTGCGTTTTCGCACAGCAGCCGATCAGGTCTGAACTGCGCAGGTCTGAACAGGCAGAGGCGGTCGCTAGGCGGGAGGGGGCTGGCCGGCGGCATTTGGCCGCCGTTTAGGGGGCGCAGTCCGGGCAACGCAGGCGTGCCCAGACCGTTGGGGGGGGGGGGGGTGGGCGGGCTGCGGCGACTGCGTGACATCACATGCAGCCGCTGCGACCCTCACAGCGACGAGTAGCTCCAGGAGCTGTGTTGGCAGGGAGCTACTCCTACAGTACAAAAGCATCGCCACTGTGCGATGCTTTTGTACTTGTGCAGGGGGGGGGTCGGGCCTGACATGGGAGGCGGACTAGCCCTGTGCTGGGTGTCCCCCCGCATGTCAGTGTGCCTGATCGTAGATGTGCTAAATTTAACACATCTACGATCAGGTCTGAATTAGGCCCATAATTGGTAATGCAGAGCTTGCAATCCGTGTTAGCTTTTATTCCATGTTGTGTCTGGACAGACTTGCTACCTCTATCACTGCTCACCACTGTCAGTACTAGGCTGCAGGAATCACAGAGCTGTAAGAAGGGCTGTGTGCAGGATGGCATTATATGACTACATTAATGTCTGAAACTTCTATCCCCAGGCTACACTCTTATCTCCCCCCTGCCATCGCCCCCTCCCCTCTCCTTGAACCCTCCCCACAGCGTTGGCAATTAGTGCTCCTCCTGTTCGCTCCAGCGCCCTGATTCGAGGTGACCACACTGCAGTTCACAGTGACAGCTTCCTGGCGCTCAGGGGCACAACTGTGTGCAGAGGCAAAGGAAGGCAAGAGAGAGCGAAAGGGATAGGGGGCATTTGTAGGGAGAAGGGGGATGGATTCAGGGAAATATATGACTGGGTGAAGAGCTGTGTAATATAGCACGCTTCATTGTATTACTAAAAGGGATTGTACTTTTACATTTTACACCTAATTTAATCAAATATAATCTGTGTAAACACATTCCTCGGTTCTCTCTCAGAGTTTAGCAGAGGGCCTATATACATATACTGTAAGTAAATGTACATGTGCTCTGAGAGAGTCATTTCCTTACATGTCACAGGCTGTGGTCAGGATTTTGTGTGAGCGCTTGTCAAATAATTATGGTACATCATCCCGATATGCCTAATTCACCTGAGTACGCCCATTAATATCATTATGACCCTTGTCTAGTGTTAACTGATGAGCTGTATATATCCAGACACAGATGAAATGCATACTCCGTATGGCTTTACTGATGAGATTTCACAGGTATTACTGCAATCAGGGCCGGTGCTAGGGTGTTCGGTGCCCCCCTGCAAACTATAAATTTGCGCCCTCTCATACTTTACAAAGGGACATCGCACGCCTTTGGACCGCAACAAAAAAGGGGTGTGGTCTTACAAGGAAGAGAAATGGCCACACAATAGTATCACCATTTAAAATTTTGCCACACAGTAGCACAATCTTATTCACATTACACCGCACGTAGTAGTGATGCTTATAAATAATGCACCAAGTTGTGGCGCCACTTATACACATAAGGCCCACAGTAGTGGCGCCACTTACAAGTAATGCACCAGTAGTAATGCTGCTTATACCTAATGCTCCCAGTAGTGGCACCGCTTATACACATAACGCCTCCTGTAGCAGTGCCACTTATACACACAACGCCCTCTGTAGCAGTGATACTTACATACACAATGCACCCTGTAGCAGTGACGTAAGGACATATAACGCACCCCTGTGGCAGCGCCGATTAAACATGTAACACCCACTGTAGCAGTAACGCTTACACATATAAGGCCCCCTGTAGCAGTGACGCTTAAACAGATAACACCCCCTGTAGCAGTGATGCTTACACATATAATGCCCCCGTAGCAGTGATGCTTAAACATATAACGCCCCCCGTAGCAGTGATGCTTAAACATATAACACCCACCTTAGGAGTGATGCTTACACATATAATGCCCCTATAGCAGTGATGCTTACAGATATAACGCTCCCCCGTAGCAGTGACGCTTACACATATGACGCCCCCCTGTAGCAGTGACACTTACAAATATAAGGCCCCCTGTAGCAGTGACGCTTACAGATATAATGCCCCCTGTAGCAGTGACGCTTACACATGTAACACCCACCTGTAGCAGTGACGCTTACACATGTAACACCCACCTGTAGCAGTGACGCTTACACATGTAACGCCCACCTGTAGCAGTGACGCTTACACGTATAACACTCCCCTGTAGCAGTGACGCTTACACGTATAACGCACAAGCGATCGCTCTCTGGCACAGCGTTTACCCGCTCGCCTGTAGGTGGCGATTATCTGGTCGCAGCAGTGCAAAAATCCGCCTGCGTGCGACCAGGTCGGAATTACCCCCATTGTCCGATCTGGCTGGTTGGAATGAAAATCTGGTAATGTATGTGAGCAAATGACAATTGACCATTTGCTCCGAAATGCTGGAAGACAGACAAAAACGGTCGTTCAGACAAATTGGTTAAATCGAATGGATGCATTCGCATAGAAAAGCCACAAAGCCATATTCAATATTTTATCTATATAGTGCATCATTTACACATAGTCTATACACACTTCACCAGCAAGTTACTGTGGGGCAGATTTATTAAGCTCGGTGAAGTGATAAAGTGGAAGGTGATAAAGGACCAGCCAGTCATTTTTCAAACCCAGCCTGTAACGCGGCAGTTAGAATCTGATTGGCTGGTGCTTTATCACCTTCCACTTTATCACTTCACCAAGCTTAATAAATTTGCCCCTGTGTGCATTATGGTAGAACAGGCATGTGTTAAATGAAAAATCATATTGTCACAAAATAGCAAATCTCTCTTACACACACATTCAAAGGTGATACTTCCAAGAATACAATACAAAGTGTATTTCTTAAACGTATCTGACTGTCTTGTTTAAGCAGACATGATCATGGAAGATGGACCTTGAACTGAGGGAATGTGTAAATACCGTTGTTTGCCCCAATTGTTTGGGAGTTGTATATTGAGTCAACAGATACTGGACTGTCATTGTCACACTAAAGGTCAGAACAAACAAGAACACAATAACATACACAAACACAAGCCAGACCATTGTTTGGTTAATACCTTTCAAGAGTACCAAAAAAGGTGACATTACAAACCAGACATTTGATGTATGATAATAAGAATTTACTTACCGATAATTCTATTTCTCGTAGTCCGTAGTGGATGCTGGGGACTCCGTAAGGACCATGGGGAATAGCGGCTCCGCAGGAGACTGGGCACAAAAGTAAAGCTTTAGAACTACCTGGTGTGCACTGGCTCCTCCCCCTATGACCCTCCTCCAAGCCTCAGGATACTGTGCCCGGACGAGCGTACACAATAAGGAAGGATTTTGAATCCCGGGTAAGACTCATACCAGCCACACCAATCACACCATATAACTTGTGATCTAAACCCAGTTAACAGCATGATAACAGAGGAGCCTCTAGAAAAGATGGCTCACTACAGCAATAACCCGATTTTTTTGGTAACAATAACTATGTACCAGTATTGCAGACAATCCGCACTTGGGATGGGCGCCCAGCATCCACTACGGACTACGAGAAATAGAATTATCGGTAAGTAAATTCTTATTTTCTCTGACGTCCTAGTGGATGCTGGGGACTCCGTAAGGACCATGGGGATTATACCAAAGCTCCCAAACGGGCGGGAGAGTGCGGATGACTCTGCAGCACCAAATGAGAGAACTCCAGGTCCTCCTCAGCCAGGGTATCAAATTTGTAGAATTTTACAAACGTATTTGCTCCTGACCAAGTAGCTGCTCGGCAAAGTTGTAAAGCCGAGACCCCTCGGGCAGCCGCCCAAGATGAGCCCACCTTCCTTGTGGAATGGGCTTTTACAGATTTTGTCTGTGGCAGGCCTGCCACAGAATGTGCAAGCTGAATTGTACTACAAATCCAACGAGCAATAGTCTGCTTAGAAGCAGGAGCACCCAGCTTGTTGGGTGCATACAGAATAAACAACGAGTCAGATTTTCTGACTCCAGCCGTCCTGGAAACCTATATTTCCAGGGCCCTGACAACGTCTAGCAACTTGGAGTCCTCCAAGTCCCTAGTAGCCGCAGGCACCACAATAGGTTGATTCAGGTGAAACGCTGAAAACCACCTTAGGGAGAAACTGAGGACAAGTCCTCAATTCCGCCCTGTCCGAATGGAAAATCAGATGAGGGCTTTTACAGGATAAAGCCGCCAATTCTGACACGCACCTGGCCCAGGCCAGGGCCAACAGCATGACCACTTTCCATGTGAGATATTTTAACTCCACATATTTAAGTGGTTCAAACCAATGTGACTTTTGGAACCCAAAAACTACATTTAGATCCCAAGGTGCCACTGGAGGCACAAAAGGAGGCTGTATATACAGTACCCCTTTCACAAACGTCTGAACTTCAGGGACTGAAGCTAGTTCTTTTTGGAAGAAAATTGACAGGGCCGAAATTTGAACCTTAATGGACCCCCATTTCAGGCCCATAGACACTCCTGTTTGCAGGAAATGTAGGAATCGACCTAGTTGAAAATTCCTCCGTCGGGGCCTTACTGGCCTCGCACCACGCAACATATTTTCGCCAAATGCGGTGATAATGTTTTGCGGTTATATCTTTCCTGGCTTTGATCAGGATAGGAATGACTTCATCCGGAATGCCTTTCTCCTTCAGGATCCGGCGTTCAACCGCCATGCCGTCAAACGCAGTCGCGGTAAGTCTTGGAACAGACAGGGTCCTTGCTGGAGCAGGTCCCTTCTTAGAGGTAGAGGCCACGGATCCTCCGTGAGCATCTCTTGAAGTTCCGGTTACCAAGTCCTTCTTGGCCAATCCGGAGCCCGAATATAGTGCTTACTCCTCTCCATCTTATAATTCTCAGTACCTTGGGTATGAGAGGCAGAGGAGGGAACACATACACTGACTGGTACACCCACTGTGTTACCAGAGCGTCTACAGCTATTGCCGGAGGGTCCCTTGACCCGGCGCAATACTTGTCGAGTTTTATAAACATGTGGAAGACTTCTGGGTGAAGTCCCCACTTGCTGACAGTGCTATCACATGATTTTCCGCCCAGCGAAGAATCCTTGCAGCTTCTGCCATTGCCCTCCTGCTTCTTGTGTCACCCTGTCTGTTTACGTGGGTGACTGCCGTGATGTTGTCCGAATGGATCAACTCCGGGTGACCTTGAAGCAGAGGTCTTGCTGAGCTTAGAGCATTGTAAATGGCCCTTAGCTTCAGGATATTTATGTGAAGTGATGTCTCCAGGCTTGACCATAAGCTCTGGAAATTCCTTCCCTGTGTGACTGCTCCCCAGCCTCGCAGGCTGGCATCCGTGGTCACCAGGACCCAGTCCTGTGTCGAATCTGCGGCCCTCTAGAAGATGAGCACTCTGCAACCACCACAGGAGAGACACCCTTGTGCTTGGTGACAGGGTTATCCGCTGATGCATCTGAAGATGCGACCTGGACCATTTGTCCAGCAGGTCCCACTGGAAAGTTCTTGCGTGGAATCTGCCGAATGGGATTGCTTCGTAGGAAGCCACCATTTTTCCCAGAACCCTTTCATTGATGTACTGAGACTTGGCTCGGTTATAGGAGGTTCCCGACTAGCTCGGATAACTCCCTGACTTTCTTCTCCGGGAGAAACACCTTTTTCTGGACTGTGTCCAGGATCATCCCTAGGAACAGACGACGAGTCGTCGGAATCAGCTGCGATTTTGGAATATTGAGAATCCAATCGTGCTGCCACAACACTACCTGAGATAGTGCTACACCGACCTCCAACTGTTCCCTGGATCTTACCCTTATCAGGGAATCGTCCAAGTAAGGGATAACTAAAATTCCCTTCCTTCGAAGGAGTATCATCATTTCGGCCATTACCTTGGTAAAGACCCGGGGTGCCGTGGACCATCCATACGGCAGCGTCTGAAACTGATAGTGACAGTTCTGTACCATAAACCTGAGGTACCCTTGGTGAGAAGGGTAAATTGGGACATGAAGATAAGCATCCTTGATGTCCCGAGACATCATGTAGTCCCCTTCTTCCAGGTTCGCAATCACTGCTCTGAGTGACTCAATCTTGAATTTGAACCTCCGTATGTAAGTGTTCAAGATTTTAGATTTAGAATCGGTCTCACCGAGCCGTCCGGCTTCGGTACCACAACAGTGTGGAATAATACCCCGTTCCCTGTTGCAGGAGGGGTACCTTGATTATCACCTGCTGGGAATACAGCTTGTGAATGGCTTCCAAAACTGCCTCCCTGTCAGAAGGAGACATCGGTAAAGCCGACTTTAGGAAACGGCGAGGGAGAGACGTCTCGAATTCCAATTTGTACCCCTGAGATATCACCTGAAGGATCCAGGGGTCTACTTGCGAGTGAGCCCACTGCGCGCTGAAATTCATTGAGACGGGCCCCCACCGTGCCTGATTCTGCTTGTAAAGCCCCAGCGTCATACTGAGGGCTTGGCAGAGGCGGGAGAGGGCTTCTGTTCCTGGGAACTGGCTGATTTCTGCAGCCTTTTTCCTCTCCCTCTGTCACGGGGCAGAAATGAGGAACCTTTTGCCCGCTTGCCCACGAAAAGACTGCGCCTGATAATACGGCGTCTTCTTATGTTGAGAGGCGACCTGGGGTACAAACGTGGATTTCCCAGCTGTTGCCGTGGCCACCAGGTCTGAAAGACCGACCCCAAATAACTCCTCCCCTTAATAAGGCAATACTTCCAAATGCCGTTTGGAATCCGCATCACCTGACCACTGTCGTGTCCATAACCCTCTACTGGCAGAAATGGACAACGCACTTAGACTTGATGCCAGTCGGCAAATATTCCGGTCAGAACTGCGCATATGCTGCAGTCCGCTGGCGCATGCCAGATGGCCGAAGAGCGTTGCTGCGCTATGATCACCTTTGTCTGATTAACAGGCAGAGGCGGTCGCTGGGCGGGGGGGGGGGGGGCGGAATGGCGACGTTTGGCCAGCGTTTTGTGGGCGCAGTCCGGCCAACACAGGCATGGCCAGACTGTGCGGGAGGCAGGCCGCAGCGGCTTCATGACGTCACACGCAGCCACTGCGGGCTGGGGAGCGACAAGTAGCTCCCAGCCAGCACGCTAAAGCTGCTCTGGCCGGGTGCTACGCCTAAAGTGCAAAAGCATCGCCGCTGTGCGATGCTTTTGCACTTCTGCTGGGGGGGGGGGGGGGGCGGCACTGACATACGGGGCGGGATGGCCCTGTGCTGGGCGTCCCCCTGCATGTCTATGGTCATGATCGTAGCCCTGCAAACTTTTGCAGGGCTACGATCAACTCGGAATCACCCCCATTATGCCTTCTATTTATGGTGGTCATTCCGAGTTGATCGCACGTAGCAACTTTTTGCTGCTCGTGCGATCAACTAGACGCCTCCTATGGGGGAGTGTATTTTAGCATAGCAGTGCTGTGAACACTTGTGCAGCCCTGCTATGCTAAAAAAGTTTCCTACAAAACAAGACCAGGGTCAGACTTACTTACATTGTGCGACAGATCCAGCGACGAAGGTCCCGGATTTGACGTCAGACATCCACCCTCCAAACGCCTGGACACGCCTGCATTCGGATCTCCACGCCCAGAAAACGGTGAGTAGATGCCCCGGAACGCCTCCTCGCTGTCAATCTTCTTGCGATCGCGCTAGCGATCACTTTCTTCTTTGTTCTAGCTGTGCGCATTGCGTCCGCCGCGCATGTGCAGTTCCGACACGTTCGCACTGCAGCAAAGAACCGCTGCGTGCGAACAGATCGGAATGTGTCTAATGTCTACACACATGGCCTATTTATGGCCCTCATTCCGAGTTGTTCGCTCGTTTTTTTTTTTTCGCATCGCAGCGATTTTCCGCTAACTGCGCATGCGCAATGTTCGCACTGCGGCTGCGCCAAGTAAATTTGCTAAGAAGTTTGGTATTTTACTCACGGCATTACGAGGTTTTTTCTTCGTTCTGGTGATCGGAGTGTGATTGACAGGAAGTGGGTGTTTCTGGGCGGAAACTGGCCGTTTTATGGGTGTGTGTGAAAAAACGCTGCTGTTTCTGGGAAAAACGCGGGAGTGGCTAGAGAAACGGGGGAGTGTCTGGGCGAACGCTGGGTGTGTTTGTGACGTCAAACCAGGAACGACAAGCACTGAACTGATCGCACTGGAAGAGTAAGTCTGGAGCTACTCAGAAACTGCACAGAAAAATCTTTTCGCAATATTGCGATTCTTTCGTTCGCAATTCTGCTAAGATAAGATTCATTCCCAGAGGGCGGCGGCTTAGCGTGTGCACTGCTGCGAAAAGCGGCTTGCGAGCGAACAACTCGGAATGAGGGCCTATGTTCAAAAATGTAAGAAGCAGTTTAAACTGTAAAGATGTTATATTTAAAATGATACATGTGAGGTAACATGTACATTACTTTTTCATAAACAATAAAACCAAAACTTTTTTGCAACATATCCCTTGTGTCCTCTATTGTGTCCTAGCAGTGAGGATGTTACGGATTTCCTCAGCACTGCCACTAATTATCTCCCCCTCGTAGGCTGCTTCTGCTGCTTCTACCGAAGTATCGCACAGTTCAGAGTTCTTAACATTCCACTCTGGTAAAAAGTGTTCCTTCTGTATCTCACAGAAGTTGTGGAGGATACAACAAGCAGCAACCACATCCGGCACCAGGGTGATGGCAATGTCATTGCGCTTTAGTAGTCACCGCCAGCGCCCCTTCAGTCTCCCAAAGGCGTTCTTCACCACCATCCTGGCCGAGCTGAGAGTGTGGGTGAAATGCACTTGTTCCGGAGAGAGGGGGAGATGCTGTGTGAAGCCCTTGATGAGCCAACGCCTCAAAGGGTATGCCTCATCTCCAAGAAGGTGCACCAGGATCTCCACCCCATCAACAAACTTTGATTTCTGTAATGGGAATTTTTCTTTCTCTGACGTCCTAGTGGATGCTGGGAACTCCGTAAGGACCATGGGGAATAGCGGCTCCGCAGGAGTCTGGGCACAACTAAAAGAAAGCTTTTAGACTACCTGGTGTGCACTGGCTCCTCCCACTATGACCCTCCTCCAAGCCTCAGTTAGATTTTTGTGCCCGGCCGAGCTGGATGCACACTAGGGGCTCTCCTGAGCTCTTAGAAAGAAAGTATATTTTAGGTTTTTTATTTTACAGTGAGACCTGCTGGCAACAGGCTCACTGCAACGAGGGACTAAGGGGAGAAGAAGCGAACCTACCTGCTTGCAGCTAGCTTGGGCTTCTTAGGCTACTGGACACCATTAGCTCCAGAGGGATCGACCGCATGGAACTGGCCTTGGTGTTCGGTCCCGGAGACGCGCCGCCGCCCCCTTACAGAGCCAGAAGCAAGAAGAAGTCCGGAAAATCGGCGGCATGAAGACTTCTGTCTTCATCAAGGTAGCGCACAGCACTGCAGCTGTGCACCATTGCACCTCATACACACTTCACACTCCGGTCACTGAGGGTGCAGGGCGCTGGGGGGGGGGGCGCCCTGAGCAGCAATAAAAACACCTTGGCTGGCAAAACAATCACAATATATAGCCCCAGAGGCTATATATGTGATAATTACCCCTGCCAGAATCCTTAAAAAAGCGTGAGAAAAGTCCGCGAAAAAGGGGCGGAGCTATCTCCTTCAGCACACTGGCGCCATTTCTCACTCACAGCTCCGCTGTAAGGAAGCTCCCTGGCTCTCCCCTGCAGTCTACACTACAGAAAAGGGTAAAAAAGAGAGGGGGGGGCACTAAATTTAGGCGCAGTAAATATTATAGCAGCTATAGGGGACATAATTCAGTTAGTCCCTGCATTATATAGCGCTCTGGTGTGTGCTGGCATACTCTCTCTCTGTCTCCCCAAAGGGCTTCTGTGGGGTCCTGTCCTCTGTTAGAGCATTCCCGGTGTGTGTGCGGTGTGTCGGTACGGCTGTGTCGACATGTTTGATGAGGAAAATTATGTGGAGGCGGAGCAGATGCCTATAGAAGTGATGTCACCCCCTGCGGGGCAGACACCTGAGTGGATGGTTTTATGGAAGGAATTACGTGCAAGTGTCGACTCCTTACACAAAAAATTTGACGACATGCCAAATGCGGGACAGCCGGCTTCTCAGCTCGTGCCTGCCCTGGTGTCTCAAAGGCCATCAGGGGCTCTAAAACGCCCGCTACCTCAGATGGCAGACGCAGATGTCGACACGGATACTGATACCAGTGTCGACGACGATGAGTCTAATCTAATGTCCACTAGGGCCATTCGTTGCATGATTGAGGCAATGAAAGAGGTTTTACACATTTCGGATATAAACCCAGGTACTACTAAAAAGGGTATTATGTTTGGGGAGAAAAAACTACCCGTAGTTTTTCCCCCATCTGAAGAATTAAATGAAGTGTGTGAAGAAGCGTGGGCTTTCCCCGATAAAAGATTGGTAATCTCTAAAAAATTACTAATGGCGTTCCCTTTCCCGCCAGAGGATAGGGCACGTTGGGAAACACCTCCTAGGGTGGATAAAGCGCTCACACGTTTGTCTAAAAAGGTGGCACTTCCGTCTCCGGATACGGCCGCCCTAAAGGAGCCTGCGGATAGAAAGCAGGAGGCGATCCTGAAGTCTGTATATACACACTCAGGCATTATACTTAGACCAGCTATTGCGTCAGCATGGATGTGCAGTGCTGCCGCTGCATGGTCAGATTCCCTGTCAGAAAATGTTGACACCCTAGACAGGGACACTATTCTCCTAACCATAGAGCATATAAAAGACTCAGTCTTATACATGAGAGATGCACAGAGGGAGATCTGCCGGCTGGCATCTAAAATAAGTGCATTGTCCATTTCTGCTAGGAGAGGCTTATGGACTCGGCAGTGGACAGGGGATGCAGATTCCAAAAGGCACATGGAAGTTTTGCCTTATAAGGGTGAGGAGTTATTCGGGGATGGTCTCTCGGACCTAGTTTCCACAGCGACAGCTGGGAAGTCAGCATTTTTACCCCATGTTCCCTCACAGCCTAAAAAAGCGCCGTTTTATCAGGTACAGTCCTTTCGGACCCAGAGAAACAGGCGAGGAAAAGGCGGGTCCTTTCTGTCCAGAGGCAGAGGTAGGGGAAAAAGGCTGCAACAAACAGCAGGTTCCCAGGAGCAAAAGTCCTCCCCCGCTTCTTCCAAGTCCACCGCATGACGGTGGGGCTCCACAGGCGGAGCCAGGTACGGTGGGGGGCCGCCTCAAAAATTTCAGCCATCAGTGGGCTCGCTCACAGGTGGATCCCTGGATCTTGCAAGTAGTGTCTCAGGGGTACAAGCTGGAATTCGAGGCGTCTCCCCCCCGCCGTTTCCTCAAATCTGCCTTGCCAACAACTCCCTCAGGCAGGGAGGTTGTGCTAGAGGCAATTCACACCAGCAGGTGATAGTCAAGGTGCCCCTACTTCAACAAGGACGGGGTTACTATTCCACACTGTTTGTGGTACCGAAACCGGACGGTTCGGTGAGACCCATTTTAAATTTGAAATCCTTTAACACATACATAAAAAAATTCAAGTTCAAGATGGAATCGCTCAGGGCGGTTATTGCAAGCCTGGACGAGGGGGATTACATGGTATCCCTGGACATCAAGGATGCTTACCTGCATGTCCCCATTTATCATCCTCACCAGGAGTACCTCAGATTTGCGGTACAAAATTGCCATTACCAATTCCAGACGCTGCCGTTTGGACTGTCCACGGCACCGAGGGTGTTTACCAAGGTAATGGCGGAAATGATGATACTCCTTCGAAAAAAGGGAGTTTTAATTATCCCGTACTTGGACGATCTCCTAATAAAGGCGAGATCCAGGGAGCAGTTGTTGGTAGGAGTAGCACTATCTCAGGAGGTGCTACACCAGCACGGCTGGATTCTAAATATTCCAAAGTCACAGCTGGTTCCGACGACACGTCTACTGTTCCTGGGAATGATTCTGGACACAGTCCAGAAAAAAGTGTTTCTCCCGGAGGAGAAAGCCAAGGAGCTGTCATCTCTAGTCAGAGACCTCCTGAAACCAAAACAGGTGTCGGTGCATCACTGCACGCGAGTCCTGGGAAAGATGGTGGCTTCTTACGAAGCAATTCCTTTCGGCAGGTTCCATGCCAGAATCTTTCAGTGGGACCTGTTGGACCAATGGTCCGGATCGCATCTTCAGATGCATCGGCTAATAACCCTGTCTCCAAGAACCAGGGTGTCTCTGCTGTGGTGGCTGCAGAGTGCTCATCTACTAGAGGGCCGCAGATTCGGCATACAGGACTGGGTCCTGGTGACCACGGATGCCAGCCTTCGAGGCTGGGGGGCAGTCACACAGGGAAGAAACTTCCAAGGACTATGGTCGAGTCAGGAGACTTCCCTACACATAAATATTCTAGAACTAAGGGCCATTTACAATGCCCTAAGTCAGGCAAAACCCCTGCTTCTACACCAGCCGGTACTGATCCAGTCAGACAACATCGCGGCGGTCGCCCATGTAAACCGACAGGGCGGCACAAGAAGCAGGACGGCAATGGCAGAAGCCACAAGGATTCTCCGATGGGCGGAAAATCACGTGCTAGCACTGTCAGCAGTGTTCATTCCGGGAGTGGACAACTGGGAAGCAGACTTCCTCAGCAGGCACGACCTCCACCCGGGAGAGTGGGGACTTCATCCAGAAGTCTTCACGCTGATTGTAAATCGTTGGGAACGGCCACAGGTGGACATGATGGCGTCCCGCCTAAACAAAAAACTGGAGAGATATTGCGCCAGGTCAAGGGACCCTCAGGCGATAGCGGTGGACGCTCTAGTGACACCGTGGGTGTACCAGTCAGTTTATGTGTTCCCTCCTCTGCCTCTCATACCAAAGGTACTGAGAATAATAAGAAAACGAGGAGTAAGGACAATACTCGTGGTTCCGGATTGGCCAAGAAGAGCTTGGTACCCGGAACTTCAAGAGATGATCTCAGAGGACCCATGGCCTCTGCCGCTCAGACAGGACCTGCTGCAGCAGGGGCCCTGTCTGTTCCAAGACTTACCGCGGCTGCGTCTGACGGCATGGCGGTTGAACGCCGGATCCTAAAGGAAAAGGGCATTCCGGAGGATGTCATTCCTACGCTGATTAAAGCCAGGAAAGATGTAACGGTAAAACATTATCACCGCATATGGCGGAAATATGTTGCTTGGTGTGAGGCCAATAAGGCCCCAACAGAGGAATTTCAGCTGGGTCGATTTCTGCACTTCCTACAGGCAGGAGTGACTATGGGCCTAAAATTAGGCTCCATTAAGGTACAGATATCGGCTCTGTCGATTTTCTTCCAAAAAGAACTAGCTTCACTACCTGAAGTTCAGACATTTGTAAAAGGAGTGCTGCATATTCAGCCCCCTTTTGTGCCTCCAGTGGCACCCTGGGATCTCAACGTGGTGTTGAATTTCCTAAAATCACATTGGTTTGAGCCACTAAAGACCGTGGATTTAAAATATCTCACGTGGAAAGTGGTCATGTTATTGGCCTTGGCTTCGGCCAGGCGTGTATCAGAATTGGCGGCTTTGTCATTTAAAAGCCCTTATCTGATTTTCCATATGGATAGGGCAGAATTGAGGACTCGTCCCCAGTTTCTCCCTAAGGTGGTATCTGCTTTTCACTTGAACCAACCTATTGTAGTGCCTGCGGCTACTAGCGACTTGGAGGATTCCAAGTTACTGGACGTAGTCAGGGCCTTGAAAATTTATGTTTCCAGGACGGCTGGAGTCAGGAAAACTGACTCGCTATTTATCCTGTATGCACCCAACAAACTGGGTGCTCCTGCTTCTAAGCAGACTATTGCTCGCTGGATTTGTAGCACAATTCAGCTGGCGCATTCTGCGGCTGGACTGCCGCATCCTAAATCAGTTAAAGCCCATTCTACAAGGAAGGTGGGCTCATCTTGGGCGGCTGCCCGAGGGGTCTCGGCTTTACAACTTTGCCGAGCTGCTACTTGGTCAGGGGCAAACACGTTTGCAAAATTCTACAAATTTGATACCCTGGCTGAGGAGGACCTTGAGTTCTCTCATTCGGTGCTGCAGAGTCATCCGCACTCTCCCGCCCGTTTGGGAGCTTTGGTATAATCCCCATGGTCCTTACGGAGTTCCCAGCATCCACTAGGACGTCAGAGAAAATAAGAATTTACTCACCGGTAATTCTATTTCTCGTAGTCCGTAGTGGATGCTGGGCGCCCGTCCCAAGTGCGGACTGTCTGCAATACTTGTACATAGTTATTGTTCACTAAAGGGTTACTGTTATGAGCCATCTGTTGAGAGGCTCAGTTATGTTTCATACTGTTAACTGGATATGGTATCACGAGTTATACGGTGTGATTGGTGTGACTGGTATGAGTCTTACCCGGGATTCAAAATCCTTCCTTCTTGTGTCAGCTCTTCCGGGCACAGTATCCTAACTGAGGCTTGGAGGAGGGTCATAGTGGGAGGAGCCAGTGCACACCAGGTAGTCTAAAAGCTTTCTTTTAGTTGTGCCCAGACTCCTGCGGAGCCGCTATTCCCCATGGTCCTTACGGAGTTCCCAGCATCCACTACGGACTACGAGAAATAGAATTACCGGTGAGTAAATTCTTATTTTATATATAGTATAGGTGGCATACATAATGTTCAGGAAAGTACAGGGAATAATTAGGAATTCCAACAATCTAATCCTGACATGGGTGAGATAAATATCCTAAACCCTTCCACCCCTCCCCTACCGCCTAACCCTCCCTTTTTGCAGCCTAACCCTTCCCTCCATCCATCCATCCCCACCTTGGGGGTCACAGCTGTGAGGATCCTCACTGCAAACCTTTCCCATATTCCATGGAGAAACATAATGGTGTTAAACTTGCGTGCCTCCAGCTGTAGTGGAACTACACATGCCAGCATGCCCTGCCACAGTTGCAGCACCCCCAAATAGAAAATTTGTGGCAGGGGCAGGCTGGGAGGTTTAGGTCCACAGCAGCTATAGTTTAACACACCTGCTACACAGCGCAAGAGGCCGGCCCTATACCATCATTGCAATCTATTGTATTATTATTCTGCTGTGAAAAATATAACCCATCAAAAGAGATATATTTACTTCTCTAGGGAACAACCAGCCATGTTGGTTCTTTTCTGCAATCTGGAACAATTCAGAGTTGCCAAGTACTCTGGAGTCGTGAGCACGACCCGGCCAGCCAATGAAGACATCTGTGAAACTGAACAGTAGGAGAGAGAATTGACTGCATAGGAAAGGAAAGAGTTAAACATCTGGTGAGGGGTGGACCTAGCTGTGAGGAAAGTACAGCCTTTTTTGGAAGGGGAGGGTTTAATATATATAGGGAAGGTGAGGCCATTTTAGCTCTCTCTTGTGGTGATTTGCCTTGTGGGTGAGTGCTGCAGTGCAGAAATTTTTCCCACATAAATTGTGAGAGTGTTTTTACACAGCCACTTTGTCCCCTCTGCCTGTTTAATCTTCCCTGCAATTGATCATGTCTGCCCGCCCTCAACGTTCCGCCGGGCCTCCAGCTCGGTACCGCGTTTCTGGCGGTGGAGCTGGGCCAGGGGAAGGGGTGGTTGGCCTGGGGGACGGGGCTCCGTCCCCCGGGGCCTCCACGAGCGCGGGCAGGAGCACAATGCGGCGGACCAGGTCGGCCTCGCCGCTGGGGGCCGGGCCGGCGTTGCCGGCCAGGCGCGGGCAGCGGGGGGGGGGGGGGCGGAGGTCCGTTCAGGCCACCCGGAGGTTGACGGGCATCGGCCCTCGCCTCCGGGAGCGGCGGTTTCAGCGGCGGCGGCGGGCGCGCGCATGCGCACCGTGGAGGGCGCCGGGCGGTGCGTCCGGACCCGGCCTATATCGTCCCCCCCTTGCCGCGGCCGGGTGGAAGTGCCGGGCGGGGGGAGAGGGCCGGACGGGGGTCGTGTGGTCGCCGCGCGGGGCCTGTCTCGGAGCCTCGCGCGGCGACGGTGACTGATGCGGCGGCCGGGAGCTCCGTGGCGGGAAGCAGTGGGACACTCGCACGAGGTGCGCGCGCGCCCACGCTCGCCACAGGCGGCGCACGGGTACGCGCAGCGGCGCCGCCAGCACCTCTGTCCCCACTCATAACTCCCCGGCTGCCGGAGTCCGGCAGGGGCCGGGGGGCGGGGGGGAGGAGCAGGGGGGTGCAGCAATGTCAGTTAAGAGACAGCGCTGGGCAGGAGAGGGCAAGGCAGGCAAATGGGGACACGGCAGTGAGCGGTGATGGGGCGCGCGCACGGGATGCGCGCGTGCCCACTGCGGGCGGGGCAGTGCGCGCGCGACCGCGGTTTTCCCTGTCTCCCCATAACACTCCACCGGAGCCGGGATACAGCGGCTTTCGGGGGAGGAGGGGGGACAGGGAATGGGTTAGTGGCCGCAGGGCCGCGGTACGCGCTGCTTGGCATGGCGGCGGGTCCTCCCCAGGATCGGGAAATAGTTCTGATCTGCAAGGGGAGGAAGCGTTTTCGGAGGGGGAGAGTGAGGGCTCCGACAGGGGTGCCCCCGCTTTCCCGCTGGGGCGGCGGGCGTCGGGTGCCCGGGTCACGACTGTCGGGCGGAGGGCGCGGGATCGCGCCCAGGCACGGGCCGGGGGTCCTTCGGGGTCCGTTGCCGAGTTTCACGGCGGTCGGGACCCTTCCGGGGCGCTGGCGTCGGCCCTGGCCACAGTGGTGGAGGCGTTGGGGCCGCTAGCCGCGGTGGCCTCCCCGAGGGCGGCGGCAAGTTCCGGCGCGTCTGCAGGGGCAGGCGGGTCCGGCAGGCGGAGGGCCTCAGCGGCGCAGCGGGTGGCACGCGCCTGCCGGGAGCTTGGAGCGGCCGCCGCGGAATTGGAGCTAGGTCCGGGACAGGATGGGCAGGGGCGCGCGGCCGCAGCGCCCCCCCCCACGTAGGGCTCGGCATGCGCCGCGAGTACGGGCCGGGTCCCCCTCTTCTTTATCTTTTATAGGAGACCACGAGGAATTAGAGATGGCAGACTCCATGGAGGAAGACGTCGAGATGGACGCGCCAGAGGATTCCATGTCGGGGCGGTCGACGGCATCAGGTGAGGTGGTGTAGTCGGTATCTGGTTCCCCCACGAGCTCTAGTTCTCGTAGTTCTTCTTCTTCCTCCTCTTCATCTTCTCTGTCGTCGCAGGCGTCCGAAGTAAGTAGCACTACTAGGGCGAAGAAGAGGGCGGCGAAATTTGCCAAGCGGGCAGCAGGTCAGCAGAAGAGGCGAAAGAGGCGCAAGCGGCTTAGCGAGGAAGCTCGTAGGGCCAAGAAGCGCCGCGATTTGCCCGGGGTCGTTCGCTGCGACTACACTGCCGTAATGCGAGGGCTGCGGGATAGCTGCCGCAAGAAGATTCGCAGGGGTGACTTCGTGGATGTGTTTGTATTGACGAAGGCCACGAAGAAGGATTATAAGGCGGCGGCCGCGAAGAAGGGCATCGGGGCTGAGGCATTCCGGACCTTCGATAATTGGCTGGCCGGTTTCTGGGTATTTGCGGCGTGCTACCTGGAGGACAGGCCGGAAGAGCACATGAATGTAATCCGGTACCTGCATCTCGTACACGACATGCAGCGCACATCCTCGGGCTCTGAGTGGCGTCGGTATGACCAGGAATTTAGGGAAAAGCAGGACGGTTTGCGGGTCATGGACTTTGGGTTCAAGGATGTGGAGGTCTGGCTCAAGGTAACTCGGACCTCGCAGCAGGCTGAGGAACCCCAAAAACCGGGGGCGGACGGGCGCCGCGCAGGGTCGTCCGCCCAGGGGTCCGGCGCGGACGGTGGATTGGCCAAAGCAGGTGGGTCGGCCGTCCGTGCAGGGGGGCGAGCCGCCACAAGAGGAAAGTGTTTCGCATTTAACAGCGCGACATGTTCCTTCGGCAAGCAGTGTCGTTTTCGACACTCCTGCCTGCAGTGTGGCGGATCCCACCCAGCCTCCTCCTGCTTCAAAGGCAGTCGGCAGGGAGCGCGGGGTAAGCAAGCTTACCCCAGACAGGCCGCGAGCGGGGCCGCTCTGCAGAGCTCCAACACCAATTAACTTGGAGACTATGGGTCGGTGGTTGGACTTGTATCCGAATAGGGAGGATGCAAATTTTTTTGTTTTCCGGTTTTCAGTTTGGGTTTCGCTTGCCTGTTGCGAGCGAGGTGTCCGTGCGGGCACAGAGGAACCTCCAATCTGCCCGAGCCTTGCCGTTAGTGCTACGGGAGAAAGTGGATAAAGAGGTCAGGTTGGGCAGGATGGAGGGACCGTTTATATCACCCCCGGTGGATGACTTGGTCATCTCTCCGGTCGGGGTGGTTCCTAAGAAGACTCCAGGTACTTTCCGGCTCATTCAGCATCTTTCTTACCCGTCGGGGGCGTCGGTCAATGACGCGATACCGCCGGCTCATTGCTCGGTGGTATATCAGTCGTTTGACGAAGCGTTAGAGATGGTCCGCAGCTACGGGACTGGGGCCCTCATGGCTAAGATTGATGTTGAGTCAGCTTTTCGGTTATTGCCGTTGCATCCGGACTCATTCCGTTTTATGGGTTTCCGGATTGGGGCGGAATATTTCATCGACAAATGTTTGCCGATGGGATGTTCCGTTTCATGCTCATTTTTCGAGCGTTTTAGCACATTTTTACATTGGTGCGTGGCGTCTTCGTCAGGGGGTCACGGGGTCGCCCATTACCTCGATGACTTCCTGTGTGCGGGTCCGGCAAATTCTCCACGCTGCGGCGACTTGCTTTTTAGCATCCGAGCTCTGTTTTACCACTTCGGCGTTCCCGTGGCCGTGGATAAAACAGAGGGTCCGGCCTCCTGTTTGTCATTTTTGGGGATTGAAATTGACACTGTGGCGGGAGAGTGTCGACTGCCTCGGGACAAGGTTTCGAAGCTCCGTGACGCTATTTGCCGGTTCAAGGGGTCGCGTAAAGTCACGCTGCGGCAGGCGCAGTCCTTGCTGGGCATGTTGAACTTTGCTTGTCGGGTGATACCGATTGGCAGGGTTTTCTGCCGGAAGCTAGAAAGGGCGACGGCGGGGTGTGCCAGACCACACCATTTCGTGCGGTTGTCCTCCGAAATAAAAAGGGATTTGGCCGTATGGGCCTCGTTCTTGGAGGATTTCAACCGGGTGTGTATATGGCAGGCGCCAGCGGTGGACAGCGAGCGGTTGCAGCTGTTCACCGACGCAGCAGGTGCCTCTGGATTCGGTTGCTATCTGGAGGGATCTTGGTGCGCGGCATCCTGGCCGGCGGAATGGCATAGCGAAGGTTTAACTAAGGACCTGGTGCTTCTGGAGCTTTTCCCCATTATGGTGGCGTTGGAGGTCTGGGGCGATCGGCTGGCTCATCGCAGCATTTTGTTTAGATGCGATAATCTGGGCGTGGTGCATGCAATTAATAACCAGAGGGCAAAGTCGCTGGTGGTTCTGCGGGTGCTGGGGCAGTTGCTATTGACATGCTTGCGCAGGAACCTTTGGTTCCGCGCGCAGCATGTGCCCAGTCTTGAGAATGGAATTGCCGACGCTTTGTCGCGAGGGCAGTGGGAAAGGTTTTGGTTGTTGGCACCCGAGGCTGACGAGCACGGTTTTCACTGTCCCGGTTATGTTTGGCAGGTGATCGGGCCGGACTGGAGGGTCTAGCGTTGCGATCAGTAGCGCCAGCCACGCTCAAGGCTTACGGACAAGCTTGGAGCGAGTGGGAAGAGTTTGTTCAAGGACGTAAGCAACAAGGTAAGGGCAGGCATCGGATGATGCTTTCTTTTATTTGGCAGCTGTATGTTTCGGGTAGGTCCAGAGCGGTGGTATCCCGGTACTTGGCTGGCGTATCGTTTTTCAGCAAACTGCGGGGCGTCCCTGACGTGACTAAAAGCGATGTTCTGCGGAAGGCGATGAAAGGATGGGCGAGAGTTGCGCCGACGCCACCTGACAGGAGGCGGCCCATCGATGCGGCTTTGTTGCCGGCTGTCATAGCGGCGGTTGGACGAGTTGCCTCGTCCAGGTTTGAGTCGCTATTGTTCAGTTTGGCTTTCTCAATGGCTTACCACAGGGCCTTTAGGGTTTCGGAGTTGGTAGCACCTTCTAAGAGAACAGATTCGCGCATGCTGGTCGGAGACGTGGTGGTGGGTGAGAGGTCCTTGCTATGCAGATTGCGGCGCTCTAAGACGGACCAAGTGGGGAGAGGTCGTTGGGTCACTTTGGTTCCGGCGCTTGAGGAGAGCGTTTGCCCAGTAGGTTTGGCGGTGCAATATGTGGCGGTGCGACCCGTTAGGAGGGGTCATGGCTGCTGCATTATGACGGGCTGCCGGTGACGAAATACCAATTTCGTTGGATGCTGGGTCGTTGTTTGGCGAGCTTGGGCCTCCCACCCGCTGCGTTCGGGACCCATTCCTTTCGCATAGGTGCTGCGACGTCGGCTGCGGCGGCGGGTTTGTCCGGGACTGAAATCCAGGCGGTGGGGCGATGGAAGTCGTCAAGTTACAGACGATATATTCGCCCCGTGGCATGAGAGGTCGGATTGCGCGTGGTGTTTTGTTATTTACCTTGTATGATCTTGTTGTTACAGTTCTGTGCGTTATGGTATTGTGCGTTTGTTTGTCACCCCTTTTTTATCCTACTCAGGGATTAGCTACTCGCCGTTGCTGGCATGAGCTGGCAGCGGGGGTCTGGAGTTCTTTTGCGAATTTTTGCCTGACTTGACGGACTGAATTCTAATCTACAATTCAGCTGATCAGTTCTAATCAAAGTCCCTCAGCAGGTTTTTACGCTTTCACCTCCAGCTGAGTTATTACATGTGTTTCCCATTTTATACCCCCCCCCCCCCGTTTTATTTTTGTTGACTTTAATTTGGATTTCCCCACTGTGTGTTTATGTTCGCTTCAAATTGGCTAGAAGCTTGTGCAGATCGGCTAGGCCGTGACTACTGCAATATCGAGAACTAAAAGTTTTTCTTTTTGGCAGATCCTTCAGGTGAATGCAATTAATGAAACTTATTAGTAATCAATTTTACCCCCTTTTTCCCCCTCTTCAGGTTGGTTTGAAGACGAGTTGGCTATTTGGGTGGTCGGCCACTCTTATGTATACTGGGCCGCCAAGTTTGTGGCCTAGGAGGGGGCTCAGACGTTGCCTAGAGCTCAGGGTGTTAGATGGCTTGGCTGGCGAGGGATGATGTGGAGCGAGCTGAGGAGTAGGCTAGTTAGTCAGGCCAGCAAGCATGGAGTCCCTAGGGTCTTGGTTGTCCATCTAGGTGGCAACGACCTGGGGAAGAGGACATCCTTGGATCTGCGGTGGGCCATGATACAGGATCTGGCAAGTGTGGCCGCAGCATGGACCAATTGCGTATTGGTTTTCTCCTTGATGGTGCCAAGGTTGAGTTGGAGGGGTGTGGCGGATGGTCGCCAGATTGATGAGGCCCGGAAAAAGGTGAATGGGGCGGTGGCGAAGTGGGTACTGTCCCACGGAGGCAAGGTAGTTCGCCACCCTAGGATTCGGTTCAGAGACAGTCACCTTTTTCGGCCTGATGGGGTACATCTATCCAATGAGGGGATGATGTTTTTCCTGGAGGATCTGGGTTTCGTTTTGCAGGAGTTAGGGTAGGTTATGGTGGCGGTGCGAAGACTTTGGGGATGAGTCTTTCGCTGTTGGCGGAAAAGAACGGCAGTTTGTATTTGTATGGTAAGCTGTAGTGTTTTACAGTTTGGTGTGGTTTAGGTGCACTCACCTCCATCGACTTATTGGCCGCTTGACCACCCGTCCGGGAAGGCAGCGGCAGGGCACCCATCAGGGTGGGTAGTCACTGCGGGGGTTGAGTTGTCACCTATTACCGTTTTTTTGATAGTTGTAGTAAAATTAGGATGGTTTTCGAATTTTTAGATTTTACGGTTAATTTAGGTTAATAGAGCCGTTCTTTTTGCTGCCACCATATGCCGGCTGGATCGGCATCTTAATAAAATTTTCTATTACAGGTTTGCTATTTGTTAGGGTCAAATAAATAGCTAGCAATTTTTCTGCCAAAATTCAAGTCTCTGTGTCTTTATTTCTGGGTTTGAAGGTAATGAATGCTTTACTTTGAAGGAAGGGGGTCCACCAAATATCACTAGGATGTTTAGGAGAGAGAATTGACTGCATAGGAAAGGAAAGAGTTAAACATCTGGTGAGGGGTGGACCTAGCGGTGAGGAAAGTACAGCCTTTTTTGGAAGGGGAGGGTTTAATATATATAGGGAAGGTGAGGCCATTTTAGCTCTCTCTTGTGGTGATTTGCCTTCCCACCCTCCCGCCCCTTTTGTCAGAAGTTCTGGCACGTGGTGCCTTGGCGTTAAATTGTTGGCTGGTTTATCGTTGGCTATTTATTGGCGGAAAAGAACGGCAGTTTGTATTTGTATGGTAAGCTGTAGTGTTTTACAGTTTGGTGTGGTTTAGGTGCACTCACCTCCATCGACTTATTGGCCGCTTGACACCCGTCCGGGAAGGCAGCGGCAGGGCACCCATCAGGGTGGGTAGTCACTGTGGGGGTTGAGTTGTCACCTATTACCGGTTTTTTGATAGTTGTAGTAAAATTAGGATGGTTTTCGAATTTTTAGATTTTACGGTTAATTTAGGTTAATAGAGCCGTTCTTTTTGCTGCCACCATATGCCGGCTGGATCGGCATCTTAATAAAATTTTCTATTACAGGTTTGCTATTGGTTAGGGTCAAATAAATAGCTAGCAATTTTTCTGCCAAAATTCAAGTCTCCGTGTCTTTATTTCTGGGTTTGAAGGTAATGAATGCTTTACTTTGAAGGAAGGGGGTCCACCAAATATCACTAGGATGTTTATACGTATTAGCTGTGTTTAACAATACACATCATGGGCCCAGCATATGACTCACATTAAAACACACCATACTACTTACCAATACTTATGGTCCACTACAGCCTGCAGGATGATGGAGTGCAAGCTTTTTTTGGTTATAGTAATCGGCTGGGTTATCTCTGGGGGCAATAATGGGTATGTGGGTCCCATCTATGGCTCCAGCACACTGGGGATAATTACGTTGCAGGAAACCTTTTATGGTATCATCCAGCCAGGCACCTTGCGGTAAGGAGATGAAGCAGTGGTAAAGGGTTTCCAACAATGCCTGGGTCACTTCCCTCACTAGCACACACACCATCGATATGCCAACACTGAACAAGCAGGAGATGGTGCGGTATTCCCCCGGGGTTGCATACCACCACAACAAAATCGTCTTTCTCCTGCACGGCTCAATAGTCTTGCGGTAGTTGGGGCTTCCCCTGGTGAGCGCTGGAGTGAGAAGTTCCAGCAGGTAGCAAAACGTGCCACACAATATCCGAAAGTGTGACATCCACTGCTCTGGCTGATAAGCTTCCATGGTTGCCCAGAAAGCTTGTCCATGCCTGCGGTCCCTGGCCAACAACGATTGTTTAGTCATGCTGGTAAATCTCAGGGTAGATGTAATGCTGGCCAGAATCAGGGCTCTCCTCCGGTGCAAATACCTGCGTTGAGTATTAGCCCTCTGCCAGAAATTGCTCCCTTCTCCTCTTGGTATAAGACTGTGCAGGTAGCACAGTGCAAGCAGCTGCATCAGGCTCTCATTTGCTGTGTGAAACAGCAAAAAACAGCAAGAACTCAGGAACTCCGGGCTACTCAGCAGTAACTCGTCGGCCATGGTTACTGCAATGCTGTGAGCAGTCACCACTCACTTTTCATGACCTCATCTCTGTGTGCCATAAAAAGTCAATTTCTTATGACACACAAGTCTATTGTAGGGCTGACACGGGTTCTGTCTGAAAGGGATCGACCGGGGAATAATCCGGATTAAATGTGATGTGTGAATTTGTGAAATGGGGGTAGGAACTGTAACCCAGGGTTTTCTCGGCTTCACAAAACCGGGGGAAAACGTGAATTTTAGATTTTTCTGTCTGAAAGTGGTAATAGAGTAACAATGTATAAATCAGGTACACAGTCTGGAAACTAATCACCAGGGGAGGGAGTGGGCCCTCAGGCAGTGCAGCCCACAGGGGATAAACCCATCCCCAACCCCACCGACCCAAGTCCAACCCTGGGTAGGGTTATGGTTAGATTAGCGTTAGGGTTAGGCTCATATTACAAGTGAACAGGAAATTGCATTGTCGATATGCTGACCGTCTAGATCCACAATTTCAACTTAATAAACCAGTAATATAGGCAGTGCCGTAACTAGACATCTTAGCACCATTTGCAAGAAACAGCATGCCCCCCCCCCCCCATACTTAAAACAAGGCAAGTGCACGGCGTAGGTGCGTGCCAAAAATATAGGTGCTTGGCTTCTTGGGGAAGGGGTGTGGCCACAAAATAATGCCAGTTCCTTTTATGATACACAGTAGTCTCCATAATTCAAATTACTTAAAAAAAATTCTAATCTGAATATCTTTTACTGCATGAGGAGGGATCCAGAGCTAAGCTAGGTATGCATTATAAGATTTGCCAAATTGTGGTAATGAGTAGGCCCATTTTATCCCACCAAAACGTTCCTGAAAACGGGCAACAATCGTTTTGTTTAGATCCCTCAGCTTACAAATCATCTCCATGCAAGTATCAGCAGAAATCAGGCCAAGGTCCATGCACACTACATTTTATGAATGATTCCAAAATGACATGAAGCTGTTATGATTCTGTTGGTGCATGTATTCCCTCTGTTCTGAATGCACCTGGTGTCAGCTGACATTAACGATCCATCAGTGTATTTTCTGCTCCTTAAGGTGCATACACACGGAGAGATATAACTGAGCGATTTTGACTATATAGTCAAAATCGCTCAGAAAGTTAGTGCATATCTCTCCACAGTGGCGTAAGTTCGCCCCAGTCGCCCGGAGGCATGATAAAATGTTGGTGCCCCCCCACCACCCCTATACATATAGGGATATATATACATATAGGGATATATATATATATATTGACAATGCTAAATTCCTATGTCGTATAAACAACCCTTATGAAGCTAAGAACACTGTACGCTGTTTACTTAAGAAATACCGTAATGGTACGCTATTTGCGTAACGATCGCTCAGCCGTAGGCGAGACGCTCAAGCGTTACGTTCGCTCACGGCCCAGCGATCACAGGACACGTTATTGGTTATGTCTAGGGGAAAGATTCGCTATGGCGTAGCATACACTCGAGACCACGAGGAGGTCACCAGCGATGCAGACGCTCACAACACTATACCTTGATATTAAACCTTATACCGACGAAACACACAGAATACCTTTAATGTGAGTACAGGGTGTAAATGCAACTTTGTGTAGCCTGACTACCTACAAAGCTGTTTGAGCGTCACCGACGCTCAAGTGAACACTTAACACTATAGTAAATACACAGATACTGTTTTAGGGTTCCAAAGCCTATTATCTGTATTATATCTAGTATACTTGTAAAAGAGTAACACAGTACAAATGATACACTACAATATAACAAAGACTTCCTAACCAAACACCTAACTAAGGGATAAACTACAATACTATCCTGGCCTAACACAATACAATACAATACTATACTATAAAGTTTAGTCTAGGGGAGTTACGAGAGAGAAGAGAAAATAGAGAGAGAGAAATAGACACAGAGGGAGAGAGAGGAATTGGCTCACAGAAAGACAATGATTACGGAGAGAACTTACGCACAAAGGGTATGATCGCCTGCGCCTCGATATCCAGCTCCCGATTATCAGCAGATAACCGTTGATGAGAGAGTGAGAGCTGGATGTGGTCGGCCTGCCTATTTATGCCCCACACACAATGCAATCTCCTGGTCCTACAATCCTTCAGTTTATTGGACACAGGAATTCGGCCCTGTACTGTAACCAAAGGTCATAGGTTGATTCATACAGGTGGGCTGTGCTGAGTTTAAACGGCTCAGGTGGGTGGGAAACTGGGTTTCCCGCCGCATACCTGAGTATGGGTAAATAATAGAAATGGACATAAACTTCTTATGTTCATAACTATTCGCACGAGCGATTAATACGCTCCAAACCAACACCGGAATATTGCTAATTAAATACTCTTCCGATGGGTACCAAATACTGCTGTATGACTCCTGTTAGACCCTTCGTACAATACAAAGAGGGATTCCTCCGCTCAGGGACATTCTATCTAAACCAAACTTACAGAAACTATTGAGGGGAACATGATCTATAAACGACATTAATTGTGAACTTTTGTAACGAATGAGTCGCACGCTACGATCACATAAACTCTACCGTAAATGCGCATACTGCGCGTGCGAGTGCACGCTATTGCGGGTATGCGCTTCCACGGGAGAGCATACGCATGCGCAGCACGGACCAGTGTGCGGTGCAAATATGGCAGTGTGCATTGAGACATTTTTCTGACTTCGACAGTCCACCCTTTGGCAGTCAATAATAACTGCCACAAAATATTTAAGGAGAAAAATGTAAGTCAGGGGTTAATTGATTTCCATGGTGGGGAAAGGAGGAAGAATGGAGTAGGTGTGAAGAGAGTATGACCTAGTGAGAAAGCAGGAGCATGTGTGTATGAGTCCATGTTTGGGGGGGGTCATGTATCATCGTGCCGTACGTGTGGTAAATCAAGCTTCGAGGTATTGCGAAGTATACATTTGAATTCCTTCTTATCCTGTGGTACAGGTCTGTGGATGGGCTGTCAAACTCTACCGAGCTCATTTCGGCTGTGGTTGTAACACAATGGGGATGCACATTTTAGTTGATGATACATGAATTGGGGGGGGTATGTGGTTGCTGCTATCTGTGCCTGTATTCCCTATCGACTATGTGTGTTATTACCTGAGGGTTGCAGAGATGAAGATAAAGAACACTTACGAAAAATGCAATGATATTCTATGTCAGGTTAATGTACGTTCGTCGATTGAGGTCTTGATTGGTGTCGTTTGATTGCAGTCTTCTTCTTTGTGCTTTTGCTCATAAATCGTGAGTAAAGCAAACAACGTCCATGGATTTACAAAAAATGTTGGGCTAGCGTGATTTTAAAGTTCCTAGGGAAACTGGGGTACCCATGGCATTGTCCATAAAATCTTGTATATCAGGTCGTCTGCTCTTCTTCTTTCCATCTTTCCGTTGTCGGCCCCTTGGCTCATCAGGTCCTTCGTCTACGTGGGTCTTTGTACCTCGGAGGAAAACATAGAAATGGGTGAAAGACGGACCGTATACTCATTACATCATTACGTCATGGTTTCTAGCATTGGGTCATAAATCAAATCCAGGTTAATTACAGTTTCCTCACTCCTCAAGCTCATCACTTTCGTACTTTGTTTGCACCTCATTAAAGCCTGCCCGCATCTAAATATCAATCCAATAGATATAACGACACCCAAAATACATAGGAGAAACTTTCCAACATCCATTATGACTCCTTGAGCCCAGTCTCCTAAACCGGAGAACCAATTTCGCGGGTTCAACCATGACACCCAACCAGTCAGCTCATTACCTACAGCAGCAAGGGTGAGATTGTGTTTCCGACGAAATTCCCACTTTAATTGCAGAATATCGTCCATCTTTTGGTCTATGACCTCTACCGGATCCTCGGTGTTATTTGTGATATACGTGCAACACTTTATACCGTACTGTGTTGCCAATGTAACACAATATCCGCCTGTTACTGCTGTAAGGTAATTAAGAACCATCCTATGCTGAACTAGTTCTGTTTTGTAAGCTTGAAGTTCTCTTCCAGTGTATCTAAACGTGTCATCATACATTTCAGTGATATTATCTAACAAATTGGCGAGTGCGGAAATGTATTTATAATTCATCACTCCTCGAGCGGTACGAGTGAAATCTAACGCTACCAGAACCTGAATCCCGGTGGATTCATGGATAAGATCAGAGGCCGGATGCTCTAACCTTTCTGACAGTTGTCTTTTAACTCGGTGTTCGTAGTGAGTGTGAGTATAAGGAGCTTGGGCACCACGGTGTATGTCTTTCATTTTGTCATGTGTTACAGTCATCACTTCAGGCAATACTTTTCCAATATAACACAATCCTTCAGAGTTTGGGGCAAGCCACTTGTACGCCTTTCTCCCGCATATGAAATATGCATCATCGGGGAGAACATAAGGGACGGAGAAGGACATGACCATGTTACAAACCTTCCAGGTGAAATCTCCTGACCCTAATTCTTCCATCTGTCTAATACATGTATCAGTCTGTATGATATGTGCACAGTATCCTGGTGATACCTCTCCCACTTTAGTAATTCTATTTCCTAAGGTATACCTATACCGGAAAGATTTTCCTCTACTGGCTATGTGGCGTACAAGCTCTGTATCTGTAGGCATTCTATCTGCTCTGTGTGAAAAGGTCATGGTAAGGTTGCTCCATGACACTTCCCAATTTCCCGGTTTTCTGGGATTGGAGATGTTAAAACATAAGAGGGACCTATCCACATGGTATTGGTGGAGCTTCAAACTAGGAGGGCTGGAGATGTTAAACCTCCGGTCCACCGGTCTCCCACCACTTAGCTCAAGTACTTCCCCTAACGTTAAAGGAAATGGTACTAGCCCTGATTTGCTGTGACCCTGAGGTACTTGAGAGCATACCCAACAATCTGTTTGGTTCAACACGTTACCCACTAGAGAGTGATAGTCACTCAATGGATGCCGGTCCATATGGATATTAAAACTAGATTGGCATTTCTTTATGCATCCATCTTCAACCAGATTATCACAGAGCCTACAGATACAATTTTCCTCAGCTAACAATCCATCACAATTTCTTCTATCGGATCGTTTTCTGATACTCGCCTTTGCTTGTTGGATTGGTTGATCTTGGAAAACTACGCCTCCATCATCATAATCGGAACCCATTCCAGAACCTCTCTCGACCTCTATGGTACTCTCGCCGGAACAGACTGCTCTGGTCAACATCATGGTTAACATCAAAATCCGGATCACAGTCTCTTTGGGCAAGTCCATCTTTGAGGAGGAAATGGAGAAGAATGAGAAAGGGGAAAAAGAAATATCAAGGGAGAAGGGATGGGAAGTGGAGAAAAACAATAAAAGGGAGAAGGGAGTCGACAACTGCTTTCGATCTTCAAGGCTCAGGTGCCGCCTCAGTCCTCCTGGAACAGACACTCCAGTGATACAACCTCTACCGTCTGTTCCTTATCACGGGACTTCTCTGGGTCAGCAACCTTCTTGCAGTGGGATGAATGGACCCAAGTCTCTCTCTCAGCAACCTTCAATGCTGTGGTGCTAGTCAATAAGACCTGGTATGGTCCTTCCCATCTATCAATAAGACAACCTGAGCGTAGAAAATTTCGTATCATTACATAATCCCCAGGTTCAATGTCATGACAATTACTATCTGGTAAATCAGGAATCACCAACTTCAGATTATCATTTTGACTCCTCAACTGCTTACTCATGTTAATCAAGTACTTTACAGTTACTTCATTGTTACATTTCAAATCATCCTGAGGGTTAATCATGACATGCGGTTGTCGACCAAACAGAATTTCAAAAGGAGACAGATTAAGAGGGGACCTGGGAGTGGTTCTGATGCTATATAAAACAATGGGTAAAGCTTCTGGCCATGTCAATCCTGTCTCTGCCATTACTTTACTCAATTTATTTTTAATAGTGCTGTTCACTCTTTCGACCTTCGCACTCGCCTGTGGACGGTACGGAGGGTGCAGCTTACTATCAATTCCCATCAACTTACACATTCCTTGAAAGACATCACCTGCAAAATGGGTACCCCTATCACTTTCAATTATTCTAGGGATACCATATCTACATACAAATTCCTGCACAATTTTCTTAGCTGTAAACATGGCGGTATTTGTAGCTGCTGGAAAAGCTTCGACCCAATTCGAGAAAACATCTATACAAACAAGTACATACTTTAAGTTTCTACATGGGGGCAATTGGATGAAGTCAATTTGTATTACTTGGAAAGGGCCGCCGGCAGGTGGGATATGGGAGGGTTCTGTAGGTATTGCCTTTCCAATATTCTTTCTCAGACAGGTAAGGCATGACATTGCTCTTTTACCAGCATGAGAGGAGAATCCTGGGGCGCACCAGTATGCTCTTACCAATTTGCACATCCCCTCCTTGCCTAGATGAGTCAGCCCGTGAGCTGCTTCAGCCAGACATGGAAGGTATGCCCTGGGGGCCACTGGTTTACCATGTCCATCCGTCCAGAGCCCTGAGGGCTCCTGGCCATATCCCTTTGCCTTCCAGACTGCTCTCTCTTGAGTGGAACACAAATTCTGCATCTCACACAACTTCTGTGTGTTGATGGTATTAAATACCATCAACTGTGTGGTGTCTGTCCGTATGGGGGTAGCAGCTGCAAGCTTTGCAGCTTCGTCTGCTCGGCTGTTACCAAGGGATACTGGGTCTTGGCTATACGTATGTGCTTTACATTTGATAACAGCCACTCTGTCGGGTTCTTGTATCGCTGTTAGAAGCCTTTTTATATACGCTGCATGCGCTATCGGTGTGCCAGCTGCCGTCATGAAATTTCTGAGCCGCCATAGGGCTCCGAAATCATGGACTACCCCGAACGCGTATCTAGAATCGGTGTAGATATTGGCAGACTTACCCTTAGCCAATTCACATGCTCTGGTTAGGGCGACCAGTTCAGCAACCTGGGCTGAGTGAGGTGGGCCTAGCGGTTCCGCTTCTATGGTGTCTTGGTCATCTACGACTGCGTATCCAGTACACAAGTCTCCCGAGTCTGACTGTCTGTGACAACTACCGTCCGTGTAGAACGTGAGTTCTGCATCTTCTAGTGGATTGTCACTGATGTCAGGCCTTGCGGTAAAATTTTGGGTCAAATATTCCATACAATCATGTGCATCTTCCTTTGCATTAAATCCTCCTTCCCCATCACTCTCACCTCCCACCCTTTGTGCCTGTCCAGGCACACCTGGGAGAAATGTTGCAGGGTTTAATGCGCTGCATCTCCTTATGGTGATGTTTACTGGGGCCATTAATGCCAATTCCCATCTCGTAAACCTTGCTGATGAGACATGTCTGGTTTGGGCAGAATTTAATAAGGCAGATACTGCATGTGGTGTATGGATTGTGAGGTTGTGGCCTAGCACGACATCTTCGCTTTTCGTCACTAGCAATGCTATCGCCGCAACGCTACGCAAGCATGTGGGGAGGGACCGCGCTACCGTATCTAGCTGAGCGCTGTAGTATGCAACTGGCCTGCTGGCGTCACCGTGTTTTTGTGTTAGTACACCTGCTGCGCACCCAGCACTTTCTGTTCCGTATAGTTCAAAGGGTTTCCCATAGTCTGGCATACCTAGTGCAGGTGCCTGTGTTAGACACTGTTTGAGTCTCTCAAATGCCGTTTCAGATTCGTCTGTATGCGAAATCCGATCAGGTTTGTTTGAGGAGACCATTTCCTGCAGAGGTAGTGCCAATATGGAAAACCCTGGGATCCAATTACGGCAATACCCACACATTCCTAAAAACGTTCTGATCTGTTGCTGGGTTTGTGGTAGTGTCATGTCTCTAATGGCTTGGATTCTATCCGCGGTCAGGTGTCTCAGTCCTTGTGTTAGACAGTGTCCCAAGTATTTTACCTTAGCTTGGCATAATTGCAACTTGTCTTTGGAGACCTTGTGACCTGTGTCTGAAAGATGAAACAGGAGCTGTTTCGTATCTTTCAGGGATGCCTCCAATGAATCAGAACACAGTAGTAGATCATCCACATACTGTATCAACACTGATCCACTTTCCGGTTGGAAAGACTGTAAACAATCATGCAAAGCCTGAGAAAATATACTTGGACTATCTATGAAACCTTGGGGTAATCGAGTCCACGTGTATTGGACTCCTCTGTATGTGAATGCAAACAAATATTGACTGTCAGGGTGCAGAGGTACCGAAAAGAAAGCGGAGCAGAGGTCAATAACAGTGAAAAATTTGGCAGTGGGAGGAATTTGCATTAGGATGACAGCTGGATTAGGCACTACGGGGAACTGACTCTCGACTATTTTGTTAATCCCCCTTAGATCCTGCACTAGCCTGTAACCCCTCCCCCCACTCTTTTTAACAGGGAAGATGGGACTATTTGCTGTGCTGGACGTTCTTACTAGAATGCCCTGTTGTAGCAAGCGCTCTATTACGGGAAAAACTCCTAACTCCACCTCTGGCTTCAGAGGATACTGTGGGATTTTTGGAGCTATCCTACCATCTTTTACTTGCACTACTACTGGAGCTACGTTTGCCATTAATCCAGTGTCTTGTCCATCTTTTGTCCAAAGTGAATCTGGTATCTGAGATGTCATCTCTTCTACCTGGGATGGGTTCCTATTTGTCATAATGGAATGTGACATTAATTTTGATGGGGAGTCTAACATATCTCGTACTTCTTGAGCGTGATTCTCAGGTATGTCCAAGAATACACCTTCAGGAGTACAATAAATGACGCAACCCATTTTACATAGTAAGTCTCTTCCCAGGAGATTGGTCGGTGCCGATGCAGCCAGCAAAAAGGAATGCTTGGTGTGCAGAGGCCCTATTGTAATCTCGGCTGGTTTGCTAACAGGGTAGTGCTGGACTACTCCTGTTACTCCTATGGCTGGAACTGTCCTACCAGTGGTTCTCATGCCCACTGTCGAATTTATCACTGACTTGGCCGCCCCTGTGTCTACAAGAAAGTTTAAAGTTTTACCAGCCACATTGATTGCAATCTCTGGTTCGCTTCCAAGACTGGCAATCAATTTAACTGGTTGCAGATTACAGGTATGGCCACACCCCTATTGGGTATGCTGACCGCCCTGAATCCCATTGGCAGCAACTACTTGTGCGGGGGTTAGCTGGGAACTACCAGAGGCATGCCAATCTCTGTTTGGGGGATATCTTTTTGTTTCCCCTGTATGTGGCTCAAAACTCCGCCTCTGTGGACCCTGCTCCCAATGTCGTGTGTGGTGTTGTTGTCTAGGGGGTTGAAAAGATCTTTGTACATTTCTTACTCTACAGTCTCGTGCAAAATGTCCTGGTTTGTTACAAGAAAAACATGTTATCATACTTGCCTTATCCACAGGATTCGGTGGTACATACGCAGGCTGCCTTGTGGTCAGCGCCTGTATACTTACGGACATCAACTTATCACTTTGCGACTCCCTGTGCCTAGTGATGTTTTTGTCGTGATCAACAGCAGCCTCTCTCAAAGTGGACACTGACAGACCTCGCCAGCATGGCTGCGTGGTCTGTACCCTAGCCTTTAATGTTTCTTTCAAACCATCCATCAGTACAGATACTGCTACTTCTCGATGGTTTGGGTTGGTCTTTATGTCTTCTATACCAGTGTATTTTGCCATTTCTGATAATGCCCGGTGGAAATATTCTGCTGCCGTTTCAGACTCCTTTTGTTTAATGGAGAATAGTTTATTCCATTTAGCAACGGCTGGGAAATATTCTTTTAGCTGCAAATTTATCCTTTTTACATTATCCTGGTCGTACACATCTGTAAGTGGTACATCTTTATCTAATAGACAATCAGCTAAGAATTTAACTGAGTCGACACTGGGAGGTAAGCAAGCTCTTAACACTATCTGCCAATCCTTATTATTGGGCTCTAAAGTGTTTCCTAAATCCCTGATGTATTTTTGGCTTGCCACTAAATCCTTTCTGGGGTCTGGGAATTCAGACACTATGGTCCTTAATTCCATTCTAGTTAACGGGCAATACATGGCAATGTTCCTGACGGGTGTGACTCCTGATGCATCTGTTTTCCCATTGGGAACTACTATCACCTTTACAGGAGCAATTCTAACAACTTCATTCTGTGTAGATTCTACAACTTGTGGTACAATTGTTTCAGTGTAATGCATGGTGCCGTACTTACCCGCTGACACGACCTCACCTATCCCTCCGCTAGGGGCCTTCACTAATCTCGTGGGTGGTGCTGTGCCTACTGTGGTCTCTGCTATGGTGGCCGCTAGAGAGAGCGCTGAAATCGTTGCCGAATCGTCTTCTTGTTCACACTCCTGAGGAAGGTTCAAAACAGGGTACAACTTGCACGGGTTAATACTTGCATGAGTTATTTGGTTAACATCATTAACATTTACATTGTTACTAAGAGTTTGTGTTTTACAACCCAGTGCGTTTCTCTCCGCAATCAACTTCTCTCCTGCAATATATGGTGGAGGAGGAGCTGTGGCAATCAACTTCCTGACTGCCCCAGATCCTGCCGCCAGAGCCAAACCTCTCTGTATCTCACCTTCCTGGTGCCATAACTGTAAGTAATCATGATGCTGAATTCGTCTCTTTGATGATTTTACGAGACATATCCTCCTCCTTAAATTTTGTAACACTTCCGGACTGAAGCTACCTATTCTTGGGAACTTGTCCCTGTCTTGTACAGTCATTCTCTCCCATTCATCACATAAAGATTCGGTGTGAATTCCATATTTTTCACACATTACATATCGTGCCGACCCAACTGGTCGGTTCACAGAATCAACCTGAACCAGGGTTGATCGCCCCCTACCTGAGCAACTGGCCCCCATCGTCTGTAGGTGTTGCTTAGTCCTCCTTGGATTTTCTGTATCAAGGTTTTCAGCAAGCCTTTACAGACAACCAAATTACTCCGCAGTAGGCCGGCGGTGGCGGTTTACCGAGTACCCCACTCACTCGCCCACCTCGACCAATACGACCTGATCACACCGACGTGGTGCTGGCGTACTCGATACAGGGCCCCTATGGAACCTTCAGTTTACTGGAACATATGAGGGATACCCGCAGGACACTTACTCTTTCCAGTAAACGTTGGGGTTGTTAGATAGTTCCTGAGTGACCAGCGAACTTCCCTTCCAAAAATAAAAAATTACACAAATCACGTCAGAATGTACAAATAGCGTTTATGACCTTCGTACACAAATAGTACCGGTCAGGTTTACTAATGCACACAATTACGTGCGGTACAATCGTTCAGCACATAAGCAACTAATCTTATGTGCGGAGCGACCAGTGGAATCGAAAATTTCGGCTGCGAATTCCTTCAGCCAGAGCTTAATGGCCTATATGGGTTCTGCACCAACACCCCAGGCGTTGTGCCACTGGACTTTTATAGCGGACCTTTTTACCTTATGACCTCCTGGTCTTGTTCCTTATGACCTCCTGGTCTTGTTACCTTATGACCTCCTGGTCTTGTTACCTTATGGTCCGCTATACTCTAATGCTCAAATATTATTTAACCAGAGATGCCTCCCTGGCCACCGTATATGTCACTTATACGTATGTTCCTTAACGAGTACCCGACTTTCCTTTTGGTTCCACCTTAAAGTTATATAAACTTTTGTATACAAAACACACTCACTCAACACATGTACACTTTTGTTTCTATATCTATTTCTGCGCAGAAATTGTCTTCAGGCCAAGAGTGTTACCAATTAGGAGCAGGATCTGTTAAACTAAATTTCAGATTTTCCAAAAATAGATTTGCGTTATTTACCGCGTCGCGTTATCTACCGCTGTGCGTTACTTATCGCCTTTGCGCCACTTATCGCTTTTGCGCTACTTATCGCTTTTGCGCTAATTCAACTTTATCACAACTTGAGCTACGTGGGCGTAACCAGACGCTACGTTGCGTAATGTACGCTGCGTGCGTCCTGCCTTTCGGATTGCGTACACTAGTCTTTGTTAGCGACACGTGTACGCAATGCAAAGGATCCACCGTAACACAATATATATTTTATCAATGTAGATGATCCCTGATCATCTACCGCAATCCACACTGCACACTGGCTGCCTCGTCTCTCGGACAAGCCGTGTGTTGTTCTATTCTTTAACTATTACCTCTATTTATTAAATAACAGCAAATCTCCTTTTAGCCCTTTCTATCAACTATAAAATTTGGCAAACAGGAATAGTGATATACGAAAAATGAAACAGAAATGCAGATATATGCGTGCGTACGCAAGACAAAAGACAAATAAACAGTTTTAAAAAGACACAAGCGTTTTGTTCTTACTTCCGGTTACCGGATTCCTTCAGCACTCTTTACCTAAGTGAAGCAGACGCTTATCCCGTCAGCAACTGCGAGACAACCTCCCACCCTTTTGCTGGGGGATAATGTCTGCTGATCTACCTAGTGCAGATGTGAAAAGGATCGGACGAGTCCCCAATTGACAATGCTAAATTCCTATGTCGTATAAACAACCCTTATGAAGCTAAGAACACTGTACGCTGTTTACTTAAGAAATACCGTAATGGTACGCTATTTGCGTAACGATCGCTCAGCCGTAGGCGAGACGCTCAAGCGTTACGTTCGCTCACGGCCCAGCGATCACAGGACACGTTATTGGTTATGTCTAGGGGAAAGATTCGCTATGGCGTAGCATACACTCGAGACCACGAGGAGGTCACCAGCGATGCAGACGCTCACAACACTATACCTTGATATTAAACCTTATACCGACGAAACACACAGAATACCTTTAATGTGAGTACAGGGTGTAAATGCAACTTTGTGTAGCCTGACTACCTACAAAGCTGTTTGAGCGTCACCGACGCTCAAGTGAACACTTAACACTATAGTAAATACACAGATACTGTTTTAGGGTTCCAAAGCCTATTATCTGTATTATATCTAGTATACTTGTAAAAGAGTAACACAGTACAAATGATACACTACAATATAACAAAGACTTCCTAACCAAACACCTAACTAAGGGATAAACTACAATACTATCCTGGCCTAACACAATACAATACAATACTATACTATAAAGTTTAGTCTAGGGGAGTTACGAGAGAGAAGAGAAAATAGAGAGAGAGAAATAGACACAGAGGGAGAGAGAGGAATTGGCTCACAGAAAGACAATGATTACGGAGAGAACTTACGCACAAAGGGTATGATCGCCTGCGCCTCGATATCCAGCTCCCGATTATCAGCAGATAACCGTTGATGAGAGAGTGAGAGCTGGATGTGGTCGGCCTGCCTATTTATGCCCCACACACAATGCAATCTCCTGGTCCTACAATCCTTCAGTTTATTGGACACAGGAATTCGGCCCTGTACTGTAACCAAAGGTCATAGGTTGATTCATACAGGTGGGCTGTGCTGAGTTTAAACGGCTCAGGTGGGTGGGAAACTGGGTTTCCCGCCGCATACCTGAGTATGGGTAAATAATAGAAATGGACATAAACTTCTTATGTTCATAACTATTCGCACGAGCGATTAATACGCTCCAAACCAACACCGGAATATTGCTAATTAAATACTCTTCCGATGGGTACCAAATACTGCTGTATGACTCCTGTTAGACCCTTCGTACAATACAAAGAGGGATTCCTCCGCTCAGGGACATTCTATCTAAACCAAACTTACAGAAACTATTGAGGGGAACATGATCTATAAACGACATTAATTGTGAACTTTTGTAACGAATGAGTCGCACGCTACGATCACATAAACTCTACCGTAAATGCGCATACTGCGCGTGCGAGTGCACGCTATTGCGGGTATGCGCTTCCACGGGAGAGCATACGCATGCGCAGCACGGACCAGTGTGCGG